>NW_028290712.1:0-1200000 GCF_057876585.1 Rhinolophus sinicus
GGCACTTCTCCCAAGTGGACCTAAAATTCACTGGTAGTGCTTGGTTTTATAACTGAGGTGTTTTTGCCCATAGCCCAAAGGGTCTAGGAGACATGGCCCATACAAAATAGGATTTGTGGTGCCCTACCGGGATGATGCCTTACATTGTTTTGTTAAAATTCACTTCTCCACATTGCCATTGCAACCTGTAAAAACTACAATTAAGTTTTGTAATATGCAAACAGTAGTGTGCTTTCCTCAATCCTTGCTGTTTAATACCATTTTTCTGATTATGAGCAATCAATAGAAACTCAAACCATGCAACTTTTCTTCCCATCTATGCTGCCCCTCACCTTGCATCCTGGCAAGCACTGACCTGCCTTCTTTCCGTATAAATTTGACATTGTCATTCTATTTTCTAATAGAGAGACAGGTTGTGTGGCCTTGGGATCTTAGCTTCTTTCTCTGTCAATTTCTCAAGATACTTTCTTGCGGTGGCCAGTATCAGGACTTCTGTCACTTTTATGACTGTGTCTTCCTTCATTTTATACACATACCACCTTCGCTAGTGCATTCATCAGTTTACCTGATATTGTGATTCTACATTATTGCCATTATCTACAGTGCAGTTCTGAATTCTGTTTGGGTGTTTCTGGGCTTCCATTTTAAACACTAAATTATATATCAATGTTCACGTGGTATTCTCATTACCAAGATACTGGAAAAATAGCGAACTGCTTTCCAGGGTAACTATATCGTGTATCCAGGAGAGACATGGGACTATTCCAGTTCTTCCCCATCACATTGTCCATGCACATGTAATCTTTTATCTTTGATTGATTGCAGCATTCTTGAAGGAGTAGCATATTGTCTCACTGAGCTTTCGATTTTCCCTACCTGACTTTCCGATTTTCAAAACATAATGTAATAGTCTGTTTGGTTTCAATAACAGAAGTGTATTTCTCACTGTCCTGAAAGTCCGAGATGAAGGTGCCAGAACATTAGTTTTCCAAGAGGTTCTGTCAACAGGAAACTGCACAACATAGTCTGACACTGTGGGCATCAGGAGGAAGGAACAGCCCGAGCAGAGCCCCAGAACTCGGTCTCCTCACAGACTCATACTCTCTTATCTGCCCAAAATTGGAGCTTTAATCTGTGCCCAGCAGCCGCCTGACCAATCACATATCAGTATCCTCATATGTCACAAAAAGACAGCTTTTACATCATCATTCTCTTCACAATTCTCTGTGTTCCATAGAGACTTCTTTCACACACTACAGAGACCCTTGGTCCCAACCATACATAATGACTTGCCAGGAATCATCTTGCCACTTCAAAGAGGAGCAAGAACTGACAAGCAGTTGGTATGAGCACTGGCTACAAAAACTGCCCCATCCAAGGGTGTTTCCCGATGAATATGAGCTCCAGATAGAAGCAGATTGGGTCTCCAATCACTCATGGTGATTTTCAACATGAACCACTTATCAACATAGATAGTTAGTGTATCTGGATCTTGATTGTCCTCACCATTTGCTCTGTACTGTCAAGAGAGTGTTAGTATACGGAGAGGAAGGATACACATTTCTATGGTGCTGTGTCACTTCTGAGGAAAGAGGAGCTCCAGGGGTGTGTCATCTGATTCCCCCGTGCATGCTTATCAAACAACAGACTTCAGAGGGTTGGATATAATTCAGTAGAGGTCACGTTCACCAGGAATTTCCTAAGAAAGAAAGGAGTGTCCACTCTCATTGTGTGTTGGCTCAGCATATAGTATAGTTCTCCATAATCTATTTGTCAAAGCACTGATTTTCTCCATGGACAGACACTCTCTACCACCCCTTAGCTGGTGACATAAAGAAGAATTGGAAGTCACGATAGGTTCACTAACCACACATGGAACCCCACATGGAAAATGTACAGACTCTATGAGTAACAGGTTGAAATTTGGGAATGTTTCCTCAATTATGAAGATTAGAGTATTCAACTAACGGACACAACATGTGCAGAATGTAAAAGAAGAAGCAGATAGGCATGCCGTAGGAGGCCCTCAGTAATATGGAGGAGAAAGGGAGAGGCACAGCGCATCCGCAGCAATCCGAGTTTTAACCTGATATACATTCCATGTCCCTCATGGTAGCAGAGGCTTAAACATGCAATAGACCATAGTTATTGCCCTGGCTCTCTGACCAGTCCTTCCTTTCAACTCGAAGGAAAGGTCTATGCTCACAGGTGAGAAGGCCCGTCACATTTTGTTTCACAGACGTCTCATGATGTGTAATGATTCTCTCTCTTTCAATTCACAGTGAATGAAATCTCTGAAAACTCCTTTACAAAATCAGTGTTCTCTGTAAAACAGTAATCAACTCCATCAGGCAAATATCCACCACCACACTTATTTCTAGCAAGGGCACTTCTCCCATGGAGACCTAAATTTCTCTGGCATGTTTGTTTTTAGCAATGTGGAGCTTTGTCATGTATCCCAAAGTGTGTAAGGGGAAGAGCCATCACAACATTAGAGGACTTGTGGTTTAGAAGAGGTGTCCTATAAGGAATAATCCTTAAATTGTTTAGGTAAATTTCCACTTCTGGTTTGACATTGGAACCTTTAATAAATACAATTCAGTTTAGTAATATGCCTAAAGCATTGTGCTGCCCTCAACCCTTGCTGTCTAATAGCATTTTTCTCATCACAAGCAATCATTAGAATCTCAAGCCATGCAACTTCCACTTCTCATCCACACTGCCCCACACATTGCACTTTGGCAAACACGGACCTGCCTTCTTTCTCTATGAATTTGACATATTTGTTCTATTATCTCAATGGAGAGACAGGCGTGTATGGCCTTCAAATGCTAGTTTCTTTCTCTTGCCAATTTCTCAAGAAACTGTCTTGTTGTGGCCAGTACCAGGACTTCTTTCACCTTTTTGACTGAATCTTGTTTCATTTTATACATATACCACCTTCGCTAATGCATTCACTAGTTGACCTGATATTGTGTCTCTACATTTTTGCCATTATCCGTAGTCAGTTCAGAATTCTGTTTAGGATGTACTGGTTATCTGTATTAAACACTATTGTGTATATATCATGGTCACGTGAATTTTTCATTCTTAACATACTGACAAGTCACGAACTGTTTTCCAATGTAGCTATATCATTTTATGTACCCAGCAGAGACAGGTGAGCATTCCAGTTCTTTCCTCCACATTGCATTGTCAATGCACATGTGATCCTTTCTCATTAGTTAATCACAGCATTCTTGAAGGAGTAGCATATTGTCTCATTCTGCTTTTGATTTTCTCTCCGTGACCAATAAATTGTCTGATTTTCATAGCAAAATGTTATAAACTGTGTGGAATCAATAGCAGAGGTCTATTTCTCACCATCCTGCAAGTACAAGGTGAAGGTGAAACAACATTGTTTTCTCAGGCAGGTCGGTCAACAGGAAACTGCTCAGGAATAAATCATGCTGATGTTTTCAGAGGAATGAACAGCCCGAGCAGAGCCACAAAAGTAGCTCTCCTTACAGACTCACACTCTATTGTCTGTCCAGCACTGCAACTTTAATCCTTGCCTAGCAGATGTCTGGCAAACCACATATCAGTATCCTCATGTGTCACAAAACGACACGTGTGACATCATCATCCCCTCTCCAGGAGGCCACAACCACAGAGATACCTTGAACAATTTCTGCCCAAAACTTACCCAGGAAAATCCTTCCATTTTGAGCCCTGAGTATGAATTCACCATTCTCTGTGCTCCATAGAGCCATATTTCTCATACTACATAGGCCCACGGGCACAGCCAAAATGAAGTGTTAGGAACCACCTTCCACTTCAAAGAGGAACAAGAACGCCATGCAGTTGGTGTAACCACTGTCTCCAAAACTTGCACCAACAAAGAGTGTTCCCTGATGAAAGTGAGCTCCAGATTGCAACATATCGGGTCGTCTAGTCTCTGATGGTGATTTTGAACAAGTACCCCTTATCATACATAGCAAGTTTGGGCATCAAGTTCCTATTTGTTCTCATCTTGTGCTGAGTACTGTCAAGGTCGTGTTGTTACACAGAGAGGAAGGATGCAAATTTGCATGGTGCACTGTCAGTTCTGACAGGTAGGATGGGCTTCATTGATCTGCCATCTGAATCCCCCGATCCATGCCTATACACCAGCTGATTTCAGAGGTTTGGATGCAATTCAGTAGAGGTAAGGTACACCAGGAATTACCTATTAAAGTGGGAAGGTCCAATTTCATTCTGCGTGGGCTCAGTAGCTGGCTCGGTATATATTGTAGTTTTCATATTCTATTTGTCAAAGACACTGAATTTCTCTGGGAAAGACACTCTCTGCCAATCCCATAGCAGTTGATGTAACAAATAATTGGAAGTCACGATAGATTCGCTGACCACACATGGAGTTCCACATGTAGAATATACAAACTCTATGAGCAAAAGTGTGAAAACTGGGAATGTTTCCTCAATAATGAGGATCACAGTATGAAAGTCACGCAAACAGCATGCGCAAAATGTAAAAGATGAACTGATAGACATGCCATAGGAGGCCGTCAGTAACATGGAAGAGAAAGGGAGAGGCAGAGCATATTCCCAGCTATCCGAGTTTTATTTTGATTTAGACTCCAGGTCCTTCAGGATAGACCAGGACTGAACGCCACAAGCGAGCACAGCCATTGCCACTGCTCTCTGACCAAGCCTTCCTTTCCACTCGAAGGAAATATCTATGCTTACAGGTGAAGACGCCTATCATATTTTGTTTGAGAGACTTCTTTCAATGTGTAATGATTCTGTCCCTTTCAATTCACAGTGACTGAAATCTGTGAAAATGTTACAATATCACTGCTCTCTCTGTAAAACAGTAATCTACCTCATCAGACAAATATCCATCACCACACTTATTTCTAGCAGGATCACTTTTCCATTGGGAACTAAATTTCACTGGCAGTGTTTGTTTTAGAACTGAGGAGCTTTAACATGTAGCCCAAAGTGTTAAAGAGGCAGGTCCATCACAATATTAGAGGACATGTGGTTTATGAGAGGTGCCCTACTAGGAATATCCCATACATTGTTTGCTAAAATCACACAACCAGTTTCCCATTGAAACCTTTAAAATATACAATTCAGTTTTGCAATATGCCACCAGCATTGTGCTTTCAACCACCCTCACTGTCTAATAGCATTTTTCTGAACACAAACAATCAATAGATACCCAAGAGATGCAACTTTCACTTCCCATCCACAATGCCCCACACCTATTACCCTGGAAAACACTGACCTGCCTTCTTTCCCTATGAATTTGATATTGTCAGTCTGTCATATTAATGGAGAGACATTGTATGTCACCTTGGGTCGCAGGCTTCATTCTCTTGCCAATTTATCAAGATTCATTTTTGCTTTGGCCAGTATCAGGACTCTGTCACCTTTATGAGAGTATCTTGTTTCATTTTATACATACACCACCTTCACTAATGCATTCATCAGTTTACCTGATATTGCTTTTATACATTATTCCATTATCTATAGGGCAGTTCTGAATTCTGTTTAGGAGTTACTGGGCATACATTTTAAAAACTATTGTGTACAAGGTGAGGAAATGTGGCAGCATGAGGTGAGCCTCTGTAAAACTCGCCTGGAATTTACAATGGATTGAACAACAAAAACACCACAAAGGACACCCTGCACAGCAGACAGGCAAGACAAAGTGGCCCACTACCGAAATCACCCACAGGTGAGATATTCGTGTGAGCGGGGGGAGGAGGAAAGGGAGAAGTGCGGAGATGGATCCACGCAGGAGCAGGATGCAGACCTAGCTCAGTGCTCCGAGCTCGCTGCTTCCCGAAACTACTGCAGCTGCGGGAGAGGGATGAAGTCAGACTGCTATGGCTCCTCTTCCCACAGGGCTGAGCGGGCAGCATATAACTCAGCTGAACCCAACCCTCACAGCACAGACCTTGTAGAAAAGACTGAGGGAAGACGGCTGAAAATGGTGGTTGAAGCCCTCACTGCGGAGCAGAGAACAGAAGCCTCAGGCAATGAGACTAGCCGCCCCCTCCCTACCCTCCCAGATCTCGCCCCGCCCCCACTTTCGCGGTGATAGAAACAGAAGAGTAGCAGTGTCAGGTGGAGAACAGAATATTTGCTGTTCTGAGAACTGTGGACTGCAGACACAGATTCGTAGCCCAACTAGTTCCGGCAAAGGGGAGGGAGCCATGGAAGCAGGACCGGCTAAGGTGGTGGTCGCCGAAATTGCTCTGGGCCACCTCTCACAACTCAGCCCGCCCCTGACCTCGCCTATCTGGGCGGATCCCTACAGGAGTAAACAGAACTGCTGAAACATATGGGCTCTGAATCTGCAGCTGGAAGAGCTTTGGAACATCAAAAGATCTCCGCGTACCCACCGGGACACTGTGCCCTGTGACGTAGACAAACTATTAACAGAGGAGGAGCCCGTCTCCCAGGGAATCCCCCCATTGTGTGAGAAGCTGGAATAGTACAGAGAAAACATAGCACTACTGTGTGGGAGAAGAAAAATAAGCTGCATTCGGAGAAAAAATAAAACATTCTACCAACAAGCACTGGAAAACAAAAGAAAGACAGCTTCCTATAAACCTGTTGCAGAAGCCACTCCTGTAGATGTCTAGGAAGAGAAATAGTAAACCAGTAATCACCATGAATAACCAAGACAACAAGAAAGCTCAGAAAGAAAGTTAAAAATCTCCAGAAAAGGCACTTAAAGATACAGAAATATGTGATATATTGACAGAGAATTCAAGACTGCAGTTCTGAAAACTAAAGGAGATGCAAGAAAACAAAGATAGGCAGTTAAATGAACTCAGAAACACAATCAAAGAACAGCATGAGCATTTTACGAAAGAGATTGAAATTTTAAAAAAGGACCAAATCCTCGAACTTTTAAGGAACATTTCAAGAACGACTGGGTCAAAGAAGAAGTTAGAGGAGAGAGCAAAACATGCATAGAAACAAATGACAAAGAAAATACATCCTACCAAAATTTTTGGGATGCAGCGAAAGCAGTTTTAAGAGGGAAATTTATATCATTAAAGGCCTATCTCAGGAAACAAGAAAACTCCATAATAAATAACCTCATGTTACACCTTAAAGAACTAGAAAAAGAGGAACAAGTAAAACCCAAGGTCAGCAGAAGAACGAAATAACAAAAATTAAACCAGAACTAAATGAAATACAACAAAAAGGCAATAGAAAAAAGTAATGTGACAAAGAGCTGGGTCTTTGAAAAGGTTAACAAAATTGACAAAACCTTGGCTAGACTCACTAAGATAAAAAGAGAGAAGACACTAATTAACAAAATCAGAAATGAAAAAGGGGAAGTTATCACGGACATCACAGAAATACAAAGAATCATCCAAGAATAATATGAAGGACTATATGCCACCAAATTCAACAACCTAGAGAAATGGACAAGTTCTTAGAAACATATAGCCTCCCTAGGCTGAACCATGAAGAACTGGAAAATTTAAACAGACCGATCACCAGTAACAAAATTGAATCAGTCATCCAAAACCTTCCCAAAAGCAAAAGTCCAGGACCAGATGGCTTCACTAGTGAATTCTACCAAACCTTCAAAGAGGATCTAGTACCAATCCTGCTCAAACTCTTCCAAAAAATTGAAGAAGAGACAGTACTCCCTAACTCATTTTACGAGGCCAACATTACCCTGATACCAAAACCTGGTAAGGACAGCACAAAGATAAAAGAAAATTACAGACCAATACCTCTGATGAATACCGATGCAAAACTCCTAAATAACATTCTAGCAAATCGAATACAACAATGCATTAAAAAGATTATTCATCACGACCAAGTGGGGTTCATCCACGGGGCACAAGAAGGTTCAACATCCACAAATCCATCAATGTGACACATCGCATAAACAAAATAAAGGACAAAAATCATATGATTATATCAATTGATGCAGAAAAAGCATTTGACAATATACAACATCCATTTATGATTCAAACACTTAATAAAATAGGTATAGAAGGAAAATACCTTAACATAATAAAGGCAATATATAACAAGTGTTCTGCATATCTCATAATTAATGTTGAAAAACTGAAGCCATTTGCTCTACGTTCAGGAACACGACAGGGCTGTCCCCTATCACCTCAGCTTTTCAACATAGTGTTGGAAGTCCTTGCCAAAGCAATCAGGCAAGTGAAAGAAATAAAAGGCATCCAAATTGGGATTGAAGAAGTTAAATTATCACTCTTTGCAGATGACATGATGCTATACATAGAAAACCCTAAAGACTGCACCAAAAAGCTATTAGAAACAATCAACGAATACAGTAAAGTTGCTGGCTACAAATCAACGTACAAAAGTCCATTGCCTTCCTATATACTAACAATGAAATCTCAGAAAAAGAAATACAAAGAACAATTCCTTCTGCAATTGCAGCAAAAAGAATAAAATACCTAGGAATAAACTTAATGAAGGACGTGAAATACCTATATGCTGAAAACTATAAGATAGGTTTGAAAGAAATAGAAGAAGACACAAAGAAATGGAAAGACATTCCGTGCTCATGGATTGCAAGAATGAACATAGTTAAAATGGCCGTATTACCCAAAGCAATATACGTATTTAATGCAATCCCGATCAAAATCCCAATTGAATATTTTAAAGAAAGAGAACAAAAATCATCAGATTTGTTTGGAACCTCAAAAGACCCCGAATAGCCAAAGCGATCTAAAGAAAAAAGCACAATAATGGAGGTATCACACTTCCTGACTTTGGCTTGCCCTACAGGGCTACAATAACCAAAACAGCATGGTATTGGCAGAAAAACAGACACATAGACCAATGGAATAGAATTGAGAACCTAGAAATTAAACCACATAAATATGGACAGATAATTTTTGACAAAAAAGCTAAAAACATACAATGGAGCAAAGGCAGCCTTCTTAATAAATGGTGCTGGGAGAATGGATAGCCACGTGCAAAAGAATGAAACTGGACTGCTATTTGTCACCATGTACCAAAGTTAATTCAAAATGGATCAAAGACTTAAGCATAAGACCTGACACAATAAACTGCATAGAAGAAAACATAGGTACTAAACTTATGGACCTTGGGTTCAAAGAGCATTTTGTGAATCTGACTCCAAAGGCAAAGGAAGTAAAAGATAAATAAACGAATGGGACTATGTGAAACTTAAAAGCTTCTGCATAGCAAAAGAAACCATCGACAAAATAAAGAGGCCACCAACTGAATGGGAGAAGATTTTTGCAAACAGTGCCTCTGATAAGGGCCTAATATCCAGAATATACAAAAAACTCATGCAACTCAACAACAAAAAAACAAACAACCCAATTGAAAAATGGGCAGAGGACTTGAAGAGACATTTCTCCAAAGAGGACACACAAATGGCAAATAGACACATGAAAAAATGCTCAACATCACTAATCATCAGAGAAATGCAAATCAAAATCACAATGAGATATCACCTCACCCCAGTCAGAATGGCTATCATCAACAAGACAGATAGTAACAAGTGTTGGAGAGGCTGTGGAGAAACGGAACCCTCATACACTGTTGCTGGGAATGTACTGGTGCAGCCGTTATGGAAGGCAGTATGGAATTTCCTCAAAAAATTACGAATATAATTGCCATATGACCCAGGAATCCCTCTCCTGGGTATCCACCCCAAAAATCTGGAAACATTTGGAGATAAAGACACGTGTGCTCCAATGTTCATTGCAGCTTTGTTTACGGTGGCCAAGACCTGGAATCAAACAAAATGTCCGTCGACAGATGAATGGATAAAGAAGTGGTGGTATATATACACAATGGAATACTATTCGGCGGTAAGAAAAGATGATATAGGGACATTTGTGACAACATGGATGGATCTTGAGAGTGTAATGCTGAGCGAACAAAGTCAGACAGAAAAAGCAGAGAACCATGTGATTTCACTGATATGTGGTATATAAATCAAAAACAACAATTGAACAAGACAAACAAATGAGAAACAGAAATCCGTAGACACAGACAATAGTTTAGTGGTTATCTGAGGGTACGGGGTGTGGGGGGTGGAAGATGAGGGTAAGAGGGATCAAATATATGGTGATGGAAGGAAAACTGACTCTGGGTGGTGAACACACAATGGAATTTATAGATGATGTAATACAGAATTATACACCTGAAATCTATGTAATTTTACTAACAATTGTCACCCCAATAAATTTAAAAAATAAATTATTAAAAAAAACAAAAACAAAACAAAACAAAAAAAACTACTGTGTATATATCAATGGTTTCATGAGTTTCCCATTCTCAACATACTGAACAAATATGGAAATTTTTTCCACGGTAGCTATAATATTGTATGTATCCAGCAGAGACATGCGAGTGTTTCATTTCTTCCACATCGTAATGTCAACAAACATGTTATCTTTTCTCATTGGTTGATAACAGCATTCTTGAAGGAGTAGCATATTTTCTCATTGCGCTTCCAATTTTCCCTCCCTGACTGATAAACGGACCAATATTCATGGCAAAATGCTATAGACTGTGTGGCTTCAATAACAGATGTATATTTCTCACAGTCCTGAAAGTCCAATATGAAGTTGCCAGAATGTTGCATTCTCAGGTGTGTCTGTCAACAGTTAACTGCTCAGCAGGGTCTGATGAGCGTTTCAAGAGGAAGGAACAGCTTGAGAAGAGCCACAGAACTCTCTCCAAACAGACACACACACTGTTGTCTGCCTAGCACAATAGCTGTGACCCATGTCCAGGAGCCACCTGGCCAATCAAATTCCAGTATGCTCATGTGTCCCAAAAGGAGAACTGTGACATCATCATCATCTCTCCTGAAGGCTGCAGCTACATAGTTGCCTTGGACCATTTGCTGCCCAGAGACTTACCCAGGACAGCCCTTCCTCTTGGAGACATGAGTGTGACTTCCCCATTCTCTGTGATCCACAGTGCCATCTTTCTCATACTACAGAATCCCTTTGGACCAGCTGTATTGACTTGTCAGGAATCACCTTGCCACTTCAAAGAGGAGCAAGAACTTACGTGCAGTTGGGGTGAGTCCTGGCTCCAAAATGTGCCCCATCAAAGAGTGTGATCAGATAAATGTGAGCTCCACATAGAAGCAGATCAGGTTCTCTAGTCTCTAATGGTGATTTTCAACAAGAACCAATTATCATACCTAACAATTTGGAGCCTCAGGTTCCTGATTGTTCTCATCATTTGCTGAGTAGTGTCAATGGTGTTTTGGTACATGGAGAGGAAGGATACAAATCTGTATGTTGTTCTGTTAGTTATGACAGGCAGGATGTGCTCCATGGGTCTTACATCTGAATTCCCCAAAGCATAGTTATCAACTGACTGATTACAGAGGGTTGGATGTCATTCACTAGAGTTCAGTTTTGCCAGGAATTATCTAAAATGAAAAGAAGGTCCACTTTCTTTGTGTGTGGGCTCAGTAGCTGGCTCAGTATGTGCTGTAGTTCTCCATATTGTTCTTGTTGAAGGCACTGAATTTCTCCGGGGAAGACACTCTCAGGCACCCCATAGCCAGTGATGTAACAAAGAATTGGAACTCATGATAGATTTTCTGATCACACATGGAGACACACAACCAAAATATACAGATATGAGTAAAAGGGTGAAACTTGGAAATGTTTTCTCAATTATGAAGATCAGAGTAGTAAAAAAAATCACACAACATGTGAAAAATGTAAAAGATGAAACAGAAAGGCATGCAGTAGGAGGCCCTCAGTAACATGGAAGAGAAAGGGAGAGGCACAGCAGATCCGCAGCAATCCGAGATTTTGCCTGATTTAGACTGCAGGTCCTTCAGGATAGTCCTCACTTAAACCCACAAGCGACAACAGCTGTAGCCCCAGCTTTCTGACCAATCATGCCTTTCCACTCGAAGCAAATATCTACGCTCAGGTGTGAGGATGCCCATCACGTTTGGTTTCTGAGACTTATTTCAATGTGTAATGATTCTCTCCATTTCAATTCACAGTAAATGAAATCTATGAAAACTCATTTCCAAAATTAGTGATCTCTGCAATACTGTAATCTTCTCCACCAGGCCAATATCCACCAACAAACTTAATTCTAGTGGGGCAATTCTCCCATTGGTACCTGTGTTTCAATGGCAGTGTTTGTTTTTAAACTGAAGTGATTTCTCATGTTGCCCAATGGGTCTAAGAGGCTGGGCCATGACAACATTAGAGGACTCGTGGAGCATGATAGGTGCCCTACTGGGATTATCCCTTACATTGTTTTGGTAAAATGTACAAAACCAGGTTTACATTGGAACCTTTAAAAATACTGTTCAGTTTTGTAATATGCCAACAGCTTTGTGATTTCCTCAATTGTAGGGAGCCATGATTACAGATAACTCTGAGCCTTACAGAATGGCTCGGTTAATACTTAACCTGTTTCTACTCCTAAGGCAATGTCTTTGCGGGCGCCTGGAGAGTGTTTCCAAGTTGCTGAGGAATTTGGTGAGAATGGCCAGTTCCCGGATACAGAGGATTGATGGCTATCGGGATAATTGGTAGATTCTGTTATGGGATAATTACTTTTGGGAGTTTCAGTGATTTTGTAGTTTCTGTAAAAATAGGTTAAAGATTTACTTTCAATGAGATAATGCATTTTTGTGATTGTTAAGTTGCACGTACTAAGACTGTATATATTGATGAAGGAGAATAAACTCGGGGCTTCAGCATCACTGGAGTCCAATTGATCGCATCATCATTTGTGTGAGTGTCTTTTTTCATTCCCACTCCCCCATTCAGGTACTGATCGACTTGTGGCGGCTGGCTCGTCACACTCAATCCTTGCTGTCTAATAGCATTTTTCTGACTGCAAGCAATCAATAGAAAACTAAGCCATGCAACTTCCACTTCCCATCCACTCTACCCTACAGCTTGCACCCTAGCTAACAATAACTGGCTTCTTTCCCTATGAACTTGACATTGTCATACTGTTATAAAAATACAGAAACAGCATATGGGGCCTTGGATGCCAGCTTCTTTCCCTTGCCAATTTATCAAGATACTTTTTTTGTGGTGGCCAACATCAGGACTTCTGTCACCTTTATGACTGTATTTTTTTCATTTTATACATATACCACATTCTGTAATGCATTCATCGATTGACCTGATATTGTTTTTCTACCTTTTTTCCATGATCTTCAGTGCAGTTCTGAATTCTGTTTAGGAGTTTCTGGACTTCTGTTTTAAACACTACTTTGTATATATCAATGGCCATATGATATTTTTATTCTCAACATCCTGGAGAAATAGTGAACTGTTTTCCATGGTAACTATATCATTCTATACATCCAGCAGAGACATGTGAGCATTCCAGTTCTTCCACATAGTATTGTCAATGCGCATGTTATATTTTCTCTTTGGTTGTTCACAGCATTCTTGAAGGAGTAACATGTTGTATCAGTGTGCCTTCGATTCTCCCTCCCTGACTGACATAGTATCCGATTTCCATACCAAAATGATATAGACAGTGTGTATTCAATATCAGAAGTATATTTCTCACTTTCCTGAAAGTCAAAGTTGAATGTATCAGAACCACGCTTCCTCAGGAGGTTCTGTCAACAGGAAACTATGGTGGATCTGATGCCAATGGACTCAGGAGAAAGGAAGAGCCTGAGCAGAGCCACAGAAATCGCTCACCTCACAGATCCACCCTCTGTTGTCTGCCAGGCAATGGAGATATAATCCTTGCACAGGAGATACCTGGCCAATTACATATCAGTGTCCTCAAAAAGAAGATTGTGACATCATCATCTCCTCTCCAGGAGGCCGCAGCCACATAAGTGCTTTTGACCATTTGCTGCATAGAGACTTATCCTGATCAGCCCTTCCACTTTGAGCCCTGAGTGTGATTTCACCAGTCTCTGTCCTCCGTACAGCCTTGTTTCTCATATTGTAGAGGCCCTTGGGTACAGACATAATGACTTGCCAGGAATCAGCTTTGACTTCAAAGAGGAGCAAAAACTGAACATGCAGTTGGTGTGAGCACTGGCTCCAAAAAGTCTCCATCGAAGAGTGTCCTGGATGAATGTGAGATCCACATAGAAGCAGATAAGTTCTTCTAGTCTTTGATGGTGATTTTTCAACCTTAACCACTTATCATACCTAGCAAGTTGGGGCATCATGTTATTGATACACCACATCATTTGCTGAGTAGTTTCAAGGGAGTGTGGCTACACAAAAAGGAATGATGCATATTTGTATGGTGCTCTGTCAGTTCGGACAGGCAGAATGGGTTCCATGCGTCTGCCATCTGAATTCCCCAATTCATGCCTATCCACCAAATGATTTCAGATGTTTGGATGTAATTCAGTGGAGGTCAGGTTCTCCAGGAATTACCTAACAAAGCAAAGAAGGTCCACTTTCTTTGTGTGTGGACTCAGTTGCTGGCTAAGTGTATACTGTAGTTCTCCATATTCTACTTCAAAGACACAGAATTTCTCTGGGAAGACTCTCCCTGCCACTGCTTAGCAGGTGAAGTAACAAGGAATTGGAATTCACAATAGATTTATTCACCGCACGTAAGAGTCCCACATGTAAAATGTACAGACTCTATGAGTAAAAGGGTGAAAATTGGGAATGTTTCCTCAATTATGAAGATCAGAGTAGTAAAGTAACACATACAACATGCACAAAATGTTTGAGATGAAACAGATAGGCATGCCGCAGTAGCCCCTCAGTTTCTCTCAGTGGAAAACACTGAGAGAGGCACAGCAGATCAGCAGCAATCCGAGCTTTAGCCGGATTTAGACTCCATGTCCTTCAGGACAGCACAGGCTTGAACTCCACAAGAGACCACAGCTTTTGCCTTGGCTTTCTGAACAATCCTTCATTTCTACTCGAAAGAAATATCTATGCTCACAGGTGAGGCGACCCATCTAATTTTGTTTCAGAGACTGCTTTCAATGGGTAATGATTCTCTCCTTTCAATTCACAGTGAACAAAATCTTTGGAAACTCCTTTCCAAAATCAGTGCGCTCTCTGTAAAACAGTAATGTACTCCATCAGGCAAAATCCACCAAGACTCTTATTTCTAGCAAGGGCTCTTCTCCCATTGGGACATAAATATCACTGGCAGTGTTTGGTTTTAGAACTGAGGAGCTTTCTTATCAGGACTTCTGTCACCTTCATGACTGTATTTGTTTCACTTTATACATATAGAACCTTTGGTAATACATTCATCCGTTGATTGAATATTGTGTCTCTACATTTTTGCCATTATCTACAGTGCATTTCTGAATTCTGTTTCAGAGTTCCTGGGATACGTTTTAAACACTGTCATGTATATATCAGTGGTTACGTGATATGTTCATTCTCTACATACTGGACAAATAACAAACAGTTCACCTTGGTAGCTTTATCATGCTATGTATCCACCAGAGTCATGTGAGCATTCCAGTTCTTCCACATTGTATAGTCACTGAAAGTATGATCTTTTCTCTTGGGTTGATCATAGCACTCATGAAAAAATAGCATATTGTCTCATTGTGCATTCAATTTTCCGTCCTTGACTGATAAATGGTCTGGTTTTCATAGCAAAATATTATAGACTGTTTGGCTTCAATAACAGAAGTGTGTTTCTCACCATCATGAAAGTCCAAGATGAAGGTCTAGAACGTTGCTTTCTCAGGAGGATTTTTCAACAGGACATTGCTCAGCAGCGTCTGACGCTGAAGGCATCAGGAGGAAGGAACAGCCCAAGAAGAGCCACAGAATATGCTCTCCACACAGACTCATACTCTGTTTTCTGCCCAATACTGGCGCTATAACACATTTTCTGATTACAAGACATCAATAGAAATCCAAGCCATGCTACTTTCACTTCCCAGCCAGACTGCCCCACACCTTGTGCCTTGGCATATACTTGACCTGCCTTCTTTACCATCATATGTACATGGTAGTGTTTAAAAAGGATGCCCAGAAACTCCTGTACAGAATTCAGAACTGCTTTGTAAGTAATGGTAAAAATGTAGAAGCACAATACCAGGTCATCTGATGAATGCATTAGTGAAAGTGTAATATGTATAAAATGAAAGAAGACACAGTCGTAAAGGTGACAGAAGTCCTGACACTGGCCACCACAAAATAGTATCTTGAAAAATTGGCAAGAAAGAAGCTAGCATACCAAGGCTACATATGCTGTCTCTCCATTAAGATAACAGAACGACAAGTCAAATTCATAGGGAAGAAGGCAGGTCAGTGTTTGCCAGGTGGCAAGGTGTGGGGTAGCGTGGATGGTAAGTGGAAGTTGCATGACTTCGGTTTCTATTGATTGCTTGTAATCAGAAAATGGTACTAGACAGCAAGGATTGAGGAAAGCACAATGCTGTTGACATATTGCAAAACTGAACTGTATTTTTTAAAGTTCCCAATGGCAACCTGGTGATGTGAATTTTACCAAAACATTATAAGGGATAATCCTTTTGGGGCACATCTCATGCACCACAAGTCCTCTTGTTGTGATGACCCTGCCTAATATACCCTTTGGGGTACATGAGAAAGCACCTCAGTTCTAAGAACCAGCACTGCCAATGAAACTTAGGTCCCAATGGAAGAAGTGCCCTTGCTACAATTAAGTGTTGGTGTGAATTTTGACTGGTGGAGTAGATTACAGTTTTATAAAGAGCACTGATTTTGTAAAAGAATTTTCGCAGATTCCATTCATTATGAATTGAAAGAGAGAGAAATATGACCCATTGAAAAAAGTATCTTAAACAAAACATGATGGGCCTCCTCACCTGTGAGCATACATATTTCCTCAAGTGGAAAGAAAGGATTCATCAGAGAGCCAGGGCAGCAGCTATGGTGTCTTTTGTGGTTCAACTCTGGTGTATCCTGGAGGACCTATAGTCAAAATCAGGCTATAACCCGATTGCTGGAGATCTGCTCTAACTCTCCTACTCTCCTCCATGTTACAGTGTGCCTCCTATGGCATACCTATCGGTTTCATCTCTTATATTTTGCACAGGTAGTGTGAGTTACTATAATATTCTGATCTTCGTAATTGAGGAAACATTTCCAGTTTTCACCCTTTTACTCATAGAGTCTGTACATTTTGTATGTGAGACTCCAGGTGTGGTCAGGGAATTTATCATGACTTCCAATTATTTGTTACGTCACCTGATAAGGGGTACTTAGAGTGTCTTCTGCTGAGAAATTCAGTATCTTTGACAAGTGAAATATGGAGAAATATATATATATATATATATATATATATATATATATATATATATATATATATATATATATATATATATTCTGAGCTAGCTACTGTTCCCATACACAATGAAAGTGGATCTTCTTTTCTATCTTAGGTAATTCCTGGTGAACCTGAACTCTACTGAATTACATCCAACCCTCTGAAATCTGCTACTTGATAGGCAGGCCTTGGGGAATTCAGATTGCAGACCCTGTGAGCTCCTGCCTGTCAGAACTGGCAGGTCACCGTACAAATGTGTATCCTTCCTCTCCGTGTACCAAAACCCCCTTGACACTACTCAGCAAATGATGAGCACAATCTTGAACCTGATGCCCCAACTTGTTGGTATGATAAGTGGTTCTGTTCAAAAATCACCATGAGAGACTAGAAGACCTGATATGCTTCAACCTTGAGCACACATTTATCTGGAAATGATTTTGATGGGGCAATTGTTGGAGCCTGTGCTCACACCAACCACATGTCAATTCTTGCTCCTCTTAGCAGTATCAAGGTGATTCCTGGGAAGTCATTATGGCTGGGCCCAAGGGCCTCTGTAGAATGACAAAGAATCCTCTATGGAGCACAGAGAAGGTTGAAGTCACACTCAGGATTAAAAGTGCTAGAACTGTGCCAGATAAGTCTCTGTGTAGCTAAAGGTCCAAAACACCTCTATGGTTGCGGCCTACTGGAGAGGGGATGTTGATGTCACAGTTGTCTTTCTGTGATACATGAGTATCCTGATATATGATTGGCCAGGGTGCTACTAGTCACAGATTAGAGCTCCAGTAATGGACAGACAACAGAGTGTGAGTCTGTGATGAGAGCGACTTCTGTGGCTCTGCTCTGGCTGTTCCTTCCTACTGATGCCCTTAGCATTTGAACCTGCTGAGCAGTTTCCTGGTCACAGACTCTCCTGAGAAATCAACATTCTTGCACCTTCATCTTGGAGTTTCAGAACAGGGAGAAATACACTTCTGTCGTTGAAGCCACGCAGTCTATAACATTTGCTATGAAAACCAGACAATTTATCAGTCAGGTAGTGAAAATCGAAATCACAATGAGACAATATGCTATTCCTTCAAGAATGCTGTGATCAACCAAAGAAAAAGATCACACATGAATTGACAATGTGATGTGGAAGAACTGGAACGCTCCCATATCTCTGCTGCATAAACAGAATTATATAGCTTACATGGAAAACAGTTCCCTCTTTGTCCAGGATGTTGAGAATGAAAATATCACATGACCATAGATACGTACCCTATAGTGTTTAAAACTGATGCCCAGAAACTCCTAAACAGATTCGGAACTGCAGTGTAGATAATGGTAAAAATGTAGAAACACAATGTCAGGTCAAATGGTGAATGCATTAACGAAGGTGGTATATGTATAAAAGGAAAAAAAGATACAGTCATAAAGGTGACAGAAGTCCTGATGCTGGCCACTACAAGAAAGTATCTTGAGAAATTGGTAAGAGAAAGGAGCTAGTATCCCAGGCCCCATATGCTATAACTGCCTTTTTTATTTTTTTTTTATTTTTTTTTTATTAAATTTATTGGGGTGACAATTATTAGTAAAATTACATAGATTTCAGGTGTACAATTCTGTATTACATCATCTATAAATCCCATTGTGTGTTCTTCACCCAGAGTCAGTTCTCCTTCCATCACCATATATTCGATCCCCCTTACCCTCATCTCCCACCCCCCACCCCCCATCCCCCTTACCCTCTGGCAATCACCAAACCGTTTTCTGTGTCTATGAGTTTCTGTAAACTTAAGGGTAACCACTCAAAAAAATCCAGATCTGTAACTTCTTTAAGATAACAGAATAAAAATATCAAATTCATATGGAAAGAAGGCAGGTCAGTGTTTGCCAGGGTGGGAGAGGTAGGGCAATGTAATAGGAAGTGAAAATTGCATGGCTTGGCTTTCTCTTGATTGCTTCTAATCAGAAAAATGGTATTAGACAGCAAGGATTGAGGAAAGCCCAATGTGGTTGGCAGATTACAAAACTGAATTGTATCTTTTAAAGGTTACAATGGCAAACTGGACCTGTGAATTTTACCAAAACAATGTAAGGGATTTTCCTAGTATGGCACTTCTTGTAAACCACAAGTCCTGTAACATTGTGATGGCCCAGCCTCTTGAACCCTTTAGGCTACATGGGAAAGCCCCTCAGTTCTACAAACAAACACTGCCACTGAAATTTAGGTGCAAATGGAAGAAGTCCCCTTTCTAGAAATAAGTGTGGTGGTGGATATTTTCCTGGTGTAGTAGCCTGCTGTTTCACAGAGGAGCCCTGATGTTGGAAAAGAGTTTTCACAGATTTCATTCACTGTGAATTTCAAGGGAGAGAATCATTACACATTAATAGAATTATCTGACACAAAACGTGATTGAACCTCATCTCCTGTGAGTATAGATATTTCCTTTGAGTGGAAAGGAAGGATTGGTCAGAGAGCCGAGGCAACGTCTGTGGTCTCTTGGTGAGTTCAAGCCTATGCTATCCTCAAGGATTGGAGTCTGAAACTCGGATTGCTGAGGATCTGCAGTGTCTCCTCCATTCTCTTCCAGGTTACTGAGGGCCTCCTATGTCATGCCTATGTGTTTCATCTTTGCATTTTACGCATGTTGTGTGCATTAGTTTAACACTCGGATCCTTATAGTTGAGGAAACAATTCCAAATTTCACACTTTTACACATAGAATCTGTACATTTTGTATGTGAGACTCCATGTGTGGTCAGAGAATGTATTGTGGCTTCAGATCCTCTGTTACATCACTTGCTATGGGGTGGCAGAGAGTGTCTTACCAGGAGAAATTCAGTATCTTTGACAAGTTTTATATAGAGAACTACAGGATACACTGAGCCAGCTACTGAGCTCACACACAAAGAAAATTGACCTTCCTTTCTTTCTTAGGTAAATCCTGCCGAACCTGATCTGGATTACATTGAACCTTCTGAAATCTGCCAGTTGATAGGCAAGCATCAGGGAATTCAGACGGCACACCCATGGACGCCATCCTGCCTGTCAGAACTGACAGAGCACCATACAAATGTGCATGCTTCCTCTCCGTGTAGCAACACTCCCATGACAGTACCCAGCATGTGATGAGTACAATCAAGATCCTGGTGACCTGATTTGCTAGGTATGGTAAGTGGTTCTTATTGAAAATCACCATCAGAGACGAGAAGACCTGATCTGCTTCTATTGGGAGCTCACATTCATCTGGTAACACTCTTTAATGGGGCACTTTTGGAGACAGCACTTACACCAACTGCATGTCAGTTCTTGTTCCTCTTTGAAATGGCAAGTTGAGTCATGGCATGTCATTATGTATGGGCCAAGGGTCTATGCAGTATGAGCAAAAAGGCTGTATGGAGCACAGGGAATGATGAAGTCACTCTCAGAGCTCAAAGAAGAAGGAATGTCCTGGATAAATCTCCGGGCGGCAAATTTTCCAAGGCACTTCTGTGGTTGTGGCCTTCTGGAGAATAGATGATGATGTCACAGTTATCTTTTTGTGACACATGAGAATACTAATATGTGATTGACCAGCTGGTTGCTGGGCAAGGATTCCAGCTCCAGGGCAGGGCAGACAACAAAGTGTGAGACTGTGAGGAGAGCAACTTCTATGTCTCTGCTCAGGGTGTCTTCCAGATGCCCTCAACATCAGACCCTGCAGAGCAGTTTCCTGTTGTTAGGCCCTCCCAAGAAAGAAATGGTCTGGCACCTTCATTTTGGAATTTCAGGACGGTGAGAAATACCCTTCTGTTATTGAAGCCATATAGACTATAACATTTTTCTATGGAAGTAAGAAATTTTACCAGTCAGGAGGGTAAAATCGAAAGCACAAGGAGACAATGAGCTACTCCTTCAAGAATGCTGTGATCAACCAAAGATAAAAGATCACATGAGCATTGACAATGTGCAGTGGAAGAACTGGAACTCTCAATTAATGCTGCTGGATACATAGAATGATATAGCTGCGGTGCAAAACAGTTCGGTATTTTTCCATGATATTGAGAATGAAAATATCAGGTGACCATTGATACATAATCAATAGTGCTTAAAATAGATGCCCTAAACCTCCTAAACAGAATTCAGACCTTCACTGTTGATTAAAAACGTAAAAACACAATATCAGGTCAATGGATGAATGCATTAGCAAAGGTAGCATATGTATAAAATGAAACAAGATACGGGAACAAAGGTGACAGAAATCCTGACACTGGCCACAGCAAGAAAGTATCTTGAGAAATTGGCAAGAGAGGGAAGCAAGCATCCCAAGACCACATATGCTGTCACTCCATTAAGACAATAGACTGAGGAAGTCAAATTCATAGGGAAACAAGGCAGGTCAGTGTTTGCTAGGGCCCAATTTTTTGGGCAGCGTGGAAGGGAAGTGAATGTTGCATGGCTTGGGTTTCTATTGATTGCTTGTAATCAGAAAATGGTATTAGACAGCAAGGATTGAGGAAAGCACAATTCTGGTGGAATATTACAAAACTAATTGTATCTTTTAAAGGTTCTAATGGTAAATTGGTGGTGTGAATATTACCAAACCAATGTAAGGGATATTCCCAGTAGGCCACCACTCATAAACCACAAGTCCTCTAATGTTGTGATGCCCATGCCTCCTAGAACTTTTGGTCTATGTGAGAAAGCTCCTCCATTTAAAATGAAATGCTTCCAGTGAAATGTAGGTCCCAATGTGAAAAGTGCCATAGTTAGAATTAAGCGTGGTGGTAGATATTTGCCTGATGAAGTAGATTGCCTTTTTACACAGGGAGCACTTATTTTGGAAATAAGATTTTACATATTTCATTCACCGTGAATTGAAGGAGAGAGAATCATTACACATGAAAGACATGTCTGAAAAAAGAAAAAAAAATCATGATGTGTCACCTCACCTGTGAATGTAGATATTCCCTTCAAGTGGAAAGGAAGAATTAGTCATAGAGTCAGGGCAATGGCTGTGGTCTTTTGCAGCATTTATGACAAGGTTATCCAGAATGACCTGAGTCTAAGTCAGTCTAAAACTAAGTGCTGCGGATCTGTTGTACATCTCCCATTCTCTTCCATATTACTGAGGGCCTCCTATGGCATGACTTTCTGTTTTATCTTTTAAATTTTGCACATGTTATGTGTGTTTCTTTAATACTCTGATCTTCATAATTGTGGAAACATTCCCAATTTTCATGCTTTCACTCATAGAGTCTGTACATTCTGTACGTAGTATTCTGGGTGGTTAGAGAATCTATCATGACTTCCAAATCTTTATTACAACACCTGGTAACGGCTGGTAAAATGTGTCTTCCCTGGAGAAATTTAGTGTCTTTGACAAGTAGAATATGGAAAACTACAGTATATAATGAGCCAGCTCCTGAGTCCACACACAAAGAAAGTGGACCTTCCTTTCTTTCTTATGTAATTCCTGGCAAACCTGACCTCTACTGAATTTCATCTATCCCTCTGAAATCAGGAGGTTGATAGGCACATATTGGGGAATTCAAAGGTAGATCCATGAAGCCCATCCTGCATGTGAAAACTGACAGAGCACCATAAAATGTGTATCATTCCTCTCCATGTACCTACACTCCCTTTATACTACTCAGCACATGATGAGGACAATCAAGAACCTGATGCCCAAACTTGCTAGGGATGATAAGTGGTTCTGGTTGAAAGTCACCATCAGACTAGAAGACCCGATCTTCTTCATCTTGGACTTTCAGGATGGTGAGAAATACACTACTGTTATTGAAGCCACACAGTCTATAACAATTTGCTATGAAAATAGGACATATTTTCAGTCAGGGACGAAAAATTAAAAGCACAATGAGACAATATGCTAGTCCTTGAAGAATGTTGTGATGAACCAAAGAGAATAGATCATATGTGCATTGACAATATGATGTGGAATAACGGAAATGCTCACATGTTTCTGGTGGATACATAGAATGATATAGCTAACATGGAACCAGTTTGCTATTCGTCAAATATGTTAAGAATGAAAATATCATGTGGCCATTGAAATATACAGAAAAGTGTTTAAAACAGATGCCCAGAAACTCCTGAACAGAATTCAGAACTGCGCTGTATATAATGGCAAAAATGTTGAAACACAGCATCGAATGCATTAACAATGTTGATATATGTTTAAATAGAACAAGATACAGTCATAAATGTGACAGAAGTCTTGATGCTGGCCACCACAAGAAAGTATCTTTAGAAATTGGCAAGAGAAAGAAGATAACATCCTAAGGCCATGAAGCTGTCTATCAATTAAGATAACAGAACGACAATGTCAAATTCCTAGGTTAAAAAGGCAGGTCAGTTTTTGCCAGGGCACAAGCTGTGGGACAGCAGGGAAGGGAAGTGAAAGTTGCATGGCTTGGGTTTCTATTGATTGTTTGTAATCACAAAAATGGTATTAGACAGGAAGGATTGAGAAAAGCACAATGCTTATGGAAATTTACAAAACTGAATTGTAGGTTTTAAATGTTTCAATGGCATACTGGTGGTGAAAATTAAACCAAAACTATGTAAAGGATATTCCCAGTAGGTCACCTCTCCTAAACCACAAGTCCTCTAATGTTGTGATGGCCCTGCCTCCTAGACACTTTGAGCTTTATGAGAAAGCTCCTCAGTCCTATAAACAAACAACTGCAGTGAAGTTTAGGTCCCAAAGGGAGAACTGCCATTGCTAGAATTAAGTGTGGTGGTGGATATTTGCCTGATGGAGTACTTTACCATTTTACAGAGAGAGCACTGATTTTGGAAAGGAGTTTCCACAGATGTCATTCACTGCAAAATGAAAGGGAGAGACTCATTACACTTTGAAAGAAGTCTCTGAAACAAACCGTGATGGGCCTATTCACCTGTGAGCATAGATAGTTCCTTTGAGTGGAAAGGAAGGATTTGTCAAGAGCCAGGGCTCTGGCTGTGGTCTTTGCGGACTCAAGCCTGGGCAATCTGAAAGGACCTGGGGTCTAAGTCAGGATAAATTTAAGATAGCTGCAAATCTCATGTGCCTCTCCCATTCTCTTCTATGTTACTAAGGGCTTCTTATGGCATGCTTCTCTATTTCATGTTTTACATTTTGTGCATGCTGTGTGTGTTACTTTAATACTCTGATAATCATAATTGAGGAAACATTCCCAATTTTCACACTTACTCATTGTCTGTAGATTTTGCATGTTGGACTCCATATATGGTCAGTGAATCTATCATGACTTCCAGTTCATGTTATGTCACATGCTAAGTGGTGGCATAGCGTGTCTTCCTTGGAGAAATTCAGTGTCTTTGACAAGTACAATATGCAGAACAACAGCGTATACTGAGCCAGCTTCTGAGCCCACACACAAAGAAAGTGGAACTACCTTTCATTCTCAGGAAATTCCTGGTGAACCTGACCTCTACTGAATTCATTCTGAGGTAATTCCTGGTAAACCTGACCTCTACATCTAACCCTCTGATATCAACTGCTAGATAGGCCAGTATCAGGAAATTCAGATGGTAGACCCATGGAGCCCATCCTTCCTGTCAGAACTCACAGACCAACTTACAAATGTGTTTCCTTCCTCTCTGTGTACAAACATGCCCTTGACAGTACTCATCAGTTGATGACGACAATCAAGAACCTGGTGCCCAAAATTGCTATGAATGATAAGTGGTTCTTGTTGAAAATCACCATCAGAGACTAGAAGACTCATTCGGCTTCTATCTGGAGCTCACGTTCATCCGGTAACACTCTTTGATTGGACACATTTAGAGCCAGCGGTCCCATGAACTGCATGTCAGTTCTTGCTCCTCTTTGAAGTGGCAAGATGATTCTGGGCAAGTCATTATGGCTGGGCCCATCGGCCTCTCTACTATGAGAAAGAAGTCTCACATAGAATAGTGAAGTCACACTCAGGGTTCAAAGTTGAAGGACTGTCCTGGATAATTATCTGGGCACAAATGGCCCAAGTCAACTCTATGGCTGTGGCCTCCAAGAGAGGGGCTGATGATGTCAAAGTTGTGTTTTTGTGACACATGAGGATGCTGATTTGTGATTGGCAAGGCTGATGCTGGTCACAGGTTGCACCTCCAGTGCTGGGATGACAACAGACTGTGAGTCTGTGAGGAGAGTGACTTCTGTGGCTCTGAATGGGTTTTTACTTCCTCTTGTCACCCTCAGCATCAGACCCTGCTGAGAAGTTTCCTGTTGAGAGACCCTCCTGAGAAAGCTACCTTCTGGCAGCTTCATCTTGGACTTTTAAGACAGTGAGAAATACACTTCTGTTATTGAAGCCACACAGGGTATAATATTTTGCTATGAAATCCAGACACTTTATCAGTCTGGGAGGGAAAATCCGAAGCACAATGTGTTAATATGCTACTCCTTCAAGAATGATATGATCAACCAAAGACAAAAGATCACACAGGCATTGAGAATGTGATGACAATGTGATGTGGAAGAACTGGAAAGCTCACATGTTCTGCTGGATACATAGAATGATATAGCTACAGTGGAAAACAGTTCACTATTTGTCCATGATGTTGAGAATGAAAACATCATGTGCCCATTGATATATACACAATAGTGTTTTAAAATGATGCCCAGATACTCCTAAAAGGAATTCAGAACTGCACTGTAGATAATGGCAAAAAATGTAGAAAACAACATCAGGTCAAATGATGAATACATGATCTAAGTTGATACAAGTATAAATGAAACAAGATACAGTCATAAATGTAACAGTAGTCCTGATGTTGTTCACCACATACAGTTTTATGAGAAGTTGTCAAGAGAAAGATGCTAGCATCCCAATGTCTCATAAGCTGTCTTTCAATTAAGATAACATATTGACAGTGTCAAATTCATAGGGAAAGAATGCAGGTCAGTGTTTCCCAGGGTGCAAGTGTCGGGCAGCATGGATGGGATGTGAAAGTAGCATGGCTTGGGTTTCTGTTGATTGCTTGTAATCAGAAAAAATGGTTTTAGACAACAGGGAATCAGGAAAGCACAATGCTGTTGGCATATTTCAAAACTGAATTGTATTTTTAAAAGTTCCCATAGCAAACAGTTGGTGTGAATTTTATCAAAACAATGTAAGGGATAGTCCCAGTTGGGCACCACTCCTAAACCACAAGTTCTCTAATGTTGTGATGGCCCTGCCTTTTAGGCCCTTTGAGCTCCTCAGTTCTAAAAACAATAACTGCTAATAAAATTTTGGTCCCAATAGAAGAAGTGCCCCTGCTCGAAATAAGTGTGGTGGTGGATATTTGCCTGATGGAGTAGATTCCCTTTTTATAGAGAGAGCACAGATTTTGGAAAGGACTTTTCACAGATTCCATTCACTGTGAATTGAAAGGGAGAGAAGCATTACATTTTGAAAGAAGTCTCTGAAACAAAACGTGATGGGAATCCTCACCTGTGAGCATCCATATTTCCTTCAAGAGGAAAGTAATTTTGGTCAGAGAGCCTTTGCAATGGCTGTGGTCTCCTGTGGGATTCAAGCTGGGCTATCCTGGAGTAGCAGGAGTCTAAATGAGGCTAAAACTCAGATTGCTGTGGATCTGCTGTGCCTCTCCCATTCTCTCCCATGTTACTGAGGGCCTCCTACAGTATGACTAACTGTATCATCTTTTATATTTTGAGCATGTTTTGTGTGTTACTTTAATACTCTTATATTCATGATTGAGGAAACAACCCAATTTTCACACTTATACTCATAGAGTCTGTACATTTTACCTGTGGGACTCCATGTTTGGTCAGAGTATCTATCGTGATTTCCAATTCTTTATTACATCACTTGCTAAGTTTTGACAAAAAATGTCTTCCCTGGAGAAGCTCAGTGTCTTTGATAAGAGGAATATGGATAACTACAGTATATGCTGAGGGATCCTGGGCCCAAACACCAAGAAAGTGGGCAATCTATTGTTTCTTAGGTAATTTCTGGTGAAACTGACCTCTACTGAATTACATTCAACCTTCTTAAATCAGCCGGTTGATAGGCACCCATCTGGTAATTCAGAGGACAGAAGCATGGAGCCAATCCTGAATGCCAGAACTGACACAGCACCATACAAATGTGTATCCTTCCTCTCCATGCACCAACACTCCCTTGACAGCACTCAGTGAATGATGAGGACAATAAAGAACCTGATGCCCCAACGTGCTAGGTATGATAAGTGGGTCCTATTGAAAATCACCATCAGAAACTAGAAGACAATCTGCCTTTATGTGGATCTCACATTCATCTGGTAACAGTATTTGATGGGGCACTTTTTAGAGGTAGCCCTCATACCAACTGCATGTCACTTCTTGCTCCTCCTTGAAGTGGCAAGTTGATTCCTGGCAAGTCATTAAGGCTCGGACCAAGGGCCTCTGTAGAATGAGAAAGAAGGCTCTATGGAGCACAGAGAATGGTGAAGTCACACACAGGGATCAAAGTGGAAGGAGTGTCCTGGGTAAGTCTGTGGGCTGCAAATGGTCCAAGTCACCTCTGTGGCTTCGGCCTCCTGGAGAGGGGATGATGCTGACACAGTGTCTTTTGTGACATGTGAGGATCCTGACATGTGATTGGCCAGGCTGCTGCTGGACACAGATTAAAGTTCCAGTGTTGGGCAGACAACAGACTGTGAGTCTTTGAGGAGAGCAACTTCAGTGGCTCTGCGCGGGCTGTATCATCCTCCTGATATGCTCAGCATCAGACGCTGTTGAGCAATTTAATTTTGGCACCCCCCCCCTCGAGAAAGCAAAGTTCTGGCACCTTCACCTTGGACTTTCAGGATGGTGAGAAATACACTTCAGTTATCGAAGCCAAGCATTCTGTAACATTTTGCTATGAAAATAGAATACTATATCAGTCAGGGAGGGAAAATCTAAAGTACAATGAGACAACGTGCTACTCCTTCAAGAATGCTGTGATCAACCAGAGAGAAAAAATCACATGTGAAAAAAATCACATGTGACAATGTGATGTGGAAGAACTGGAACACTCACATTTCTCTGCTGGATACATAGAATGATATGGCTACTATGGGAAATAGTTCGCTATTTGTCCAGGATGTTGAGAATGAAAATATCACATGACCATGATATATACACAATATTGTTTAAAACGGATGCCAAGAAACTGCTAAACAAATTCAGAACTGCAATGTAGATAGTGGCAAAAATGAGGAAACACAATATCAGGTCAACTGATGAATGCATTAATGATGGTGCTATATGTACAAAATAAAACAAGATACAGTCATGAAGGTGACAGAAGTCCTGACTCAGGCCACTGCAAGAAAGTAGCTTGAGAAATTGGCAAGAGAAAAAGCTAGCATCTTAAGGCCACATATGCTGCCTCTCGATTAAGATAACGGAATAACAGTATCAAATTCATAGGGAAAGAAGGAAAGTCAATGTTCCCCCGGGCACAAGGTTTTGGGCAGCATGGACGTGAAGCAAAAATAGCATGGCTTGGGTATCTATTGATTGCTTGTAGTTAGAAAAATTGTATTAGAGAGTAAGGACCGAGGTAAGCACAATACTCTTGGCATACTACAAAACTGAATTGTGTTTTTTTAAATGTTACAGTGGCAAAGTAGTGGAGTGCATTTTACCAAAACAATGTAAGGGATATTCCCAGCAGGGGATCTCTCCTAAACGACAAGTCCTCTAATGTTGTGATGGTCCTGCCTCCTAGATGATTTGGACTTCATTACAAAGCTCCTCAGTTCTGAAAACAAACATGGATAGTGTAATTTAGGTCCCGATGTGAGAAGTGCCCTTGCTAGAAATAAGTCTGGTGGTGGATATTTGCCTGATGGAGTACATTGCTGATTTGCAGAGATAGCAATGATTTTTGAAATAATGTTATCACAAATTTCATTCATTGTGAATTGAAAGGAAAATTCAGTGTCTTTGACAAGTAGAATATGGAGAACTACAACATTTACTGAGCCAGCTATTGAGCCCACAAACAAAGAAGGTGGACCTTCCTTTCTTTCCTAGGTAATTCCTGGCGAAACTGACTTCTACTGAATTACATCTAACACTCTGAAAGCAGCTGTTTGATAGGCATGCTTCGGGGAATTCAGAAGGCAACCCATGGAGCCCATCCTGCCTCTCAGAACGGACAGAGCACAATACAAATGTCTATCCTTCCTCTCCATTTACCAACACTCCTTTGACACTACTCAGCAAATGAGGAGGACAATAAAGAACCTGATGCCCCAACTTGCTAGCTATGATAAGTGGTTCTTGTTGAAAATCACCATCAGAGAATAGAAGACCCAATCTCCTTCAATCTGGAGCTCATATTCATCAGGGAACATTCCTTAATTGGGTACTTTTTGGAGCCAGTGCTAACACCAACTGCATGTCAGTTCTTGCTCCTCTTTGAAGTGGCAAGGTGATCCCTGGCAAGTGATTAGGGCTGGGCCAAAGGGCCTATGAAGTATGAGAATTATGGCTCTACAGAGCACATTGAGTGGGAAGTGACACAAGGGCACAAAATGTTAGGATTGTCCTGGATAACTCTCTGGGCTCAAATGGTCCAGGGCACCTCTGTGGCTGCACCCTCCTGAAGAGGGGATGATGATGTTACTGTTGTCTTTTTATGACTAATGAGGATACTGATATGTGATTGGCCAGGCAGCTCCTGTCATGGATTATATCTCCTGTGCTATATTGAGTTGTCTACTGAGTGTCAGTCTGGGATGAGAGCAAATTCTGTGTCTCGGCTTGGACTGTTCCTTTCTATTGATTCCCTCAGTGTCAGACCCTGCTAAGAAGTTTCCTGTTGACAGATTCTTCTAATAAAACAACATTCTGTCATCTTCATCTTGGACTTTCAGGACGGTGAGAGATACACTGCTGGTATTGAAACCACACAGTCTATAACATTTTGCTGTGAAAATCAGACACTTTATCACTCAGGGAGGAAAACTTGAAAGCACAATGAGACAATATGTTATTCCTTCAAGAATACTGTGATCAACCAAAGAGATAAGATCACATGTGTGTTGACAATGCGATGTGGAAGAACTGGATCACTCACATATCTCTGCTGGATACGTCAAATTGACTACTGTTGAAACAGTTCGCTATTTGTTCTGGATGTTGTAAATGAAAATATCAGGTGACCATTGATATGTATGCAATAGTGTTTAAAATGAATGTCCAGAAACTCCGAAACATAATTTAAAACTGCACTGTAGATAATGGAAAAAAAATAGAAACACATTATCAGGTCAACTGATGAATGCATTAGCAATGGTGGTATATATATGAAATGAAACAAGATACTGTAATGAAGGTGACAGAAGACCTGATGCTGGCTACAGCAAGAAAGTATATACAGAAACTGGCAAGAGAAATAATCTAGCAACTCAAGGCCACGTACGCTGTTTCTCCATTAAGATAACAGACTGAGAATGTCAAATTCATAGGGAAAGAAGGCAGGTCAGTGTTTGCCAGGGCATAAGTTGAGGGGCAGCGTGGAATGGAAGTGAAAGTTGCATGGCTTGTGTTGCTATTGATTGCTTGTAATCAAATCAGAAAACTGCATTAGACAGCAAGGTTTGAGGAAAGCACAAACTGGTGGCATATTATAAAACCGAATTTTATCTTTTATAGATTCTAATGGCAAACTGGTGGTGTGAATTTTACCAAAACAATGTGAGGGATATTCCCAGTAGGGCACCTCTCATAAATCACAAGTCCTCTAATGTTGCGATGGCTGTGCCTGCAAGACACTTTGGTCTACACGAGAAGACTCTTCAGTTCAAAAACAAAAACAGTGCCAATGAAATTTAGGTCCCAATGGGAGAAGTGCCCCTGGTAGAAATAAGTGTGGTGGAAGATATTTACTTGATTGAGTAGATTGCCCTTTTACACAGAGAGCACTGATTTTCAAAAGGAATTTTCACAGATTTCATTCACTGTGAATTGAAAGGCAGAGCATCATTACACTTTGAGAGACATCTCTGAAAAGAAAATGTGATGGGTCTCCTCACCTGTAAACGTAGACATTTCTTTGAGTGGAAAGGAAGTATTGGTGAGAGATATAGGGCAACGGCTGTGGTTTCTTTTGGCGTTCAAGCCAAGGCTGGTCTGACGGACCTGGAGTCTAAATCAGGCTAAAACTCAGATTGCTGCAGATTTGCTGTGCATCGCCCATAATCTTCCATGTTACTGATGGCCTCCTACTGCATGCCTATCTGTTTCATCTGTTTGATTTGGCAAATGGTATGTGCATTTCTTTAATACTCTGATCTTCCTAATTGAGGAAACATTCCCAATTTTCACACTTTTACTCAGAGAATCTGTACATTTTGCATGTGGGACTCAATGTGTGGTCAGAGGATCTATGATGACTTCCAATTCTTTGTTACGTAACCTGCTATGGGTGTCAGACTTCCCCACAGAAATTCAGTGTCTTTGACCAGTAGAAAATGGAGAACTACAGTATATACTAACTCAGCTCCTGAGCCCACACACAAAGAAAGTGGACCTTCCTTTCTTTCTTAGGTAATTCCTGGTGAACCTGACAACTACTGAATTACATTCAACTCTCTGATATCAGCCACTTGATAGGCACGTATCGGGGAATTCAGATGGCAGTACCATGGAGCCCATCCTGCCTATCAGAACTGAAGAGTGCAATACAAATTTGTAAGCTTCCTTTCCATGTCAAACAATCCCTTGACACTACTCAGCAATTGATGAGGACAATCAAGAACCTGATGCCCTAACTTGCTAGCTATGATAAGTGCTTCTTTTGAAAATCACCATCAGAGACTAGACTACCTGATCTGCTTCTATCTGGGTCTCATATGCATCTGGTAACATTCTTTGATGGGGCGCTTTTTGGAGCTAGTGCTCACACCAACTGCATATCAGCTCTTGCTCCTCTTTGAACTGGAGGGTGATGCCTGGCACGTCACTATGGTTGTACCCAAGGGTCTCAGTACTATGAGAAAGAAGTCTTTGGGGAGCCAGAGAATGGGAAGTGACACTCAGGGAATAAAGTGGAAGGAATATCCTGGATAAGTCTCTTGGCATCAAATGGTCCAAATCTCCTCTGTGGTTGCGGCCTACCGGTGTGGGGATGATGATGTCACAGTTGTCATTTTGTGACATATGTAGATACTGATATGTGATTGGCCAGGAAGCTGCAGGGGATGGATCAAATCTCCAGTGCTAGGCAGACAAAAAGTGTGTGAAGAGAACGAATTTTGTGGCTCTGTTCATGCTGTTCCTTCCTCCTGTCTCTTTCAGCGTCAGAACCTGCTGAGCAGTTTCCTGTTGACAGACCCTCCTGAGAAAGCAACACTCTTGCACCTTCATCGTGGATATTCAGGATGGTGAGAAATTATCTTCTGTTATTGAAGCCACATAGTCTATAACATTTTGCTATGAAAACTGGACACTTGATCGGTCAGGGAGGGAAAATCGAAAGTACAATGAGACAATATTGTTACTCCTTCAAGAATTCTGTGATCCACCAAAGAGAAGAAATTACCGGTTCATTGAGAATGTGATGTGGATGAACTGGAACACTTGCATGTATCTGCTGGAAACACACAATGATATAGCTACCATGAAAATCTGTTCGCTATTTGTCCAGGACATTGAGAAGGAAAATATGATGTGACCACTAATATATACAGAATAGTGTTTAAAACAGATGCCCAGAAACTTCTAAACAGAATTCAGAACTGCACTGTAGATAATGGCAGAAGTGTAGAAACACAATATCAGGTCAATTGATGAATGCATTAGGACCGTGGTAAATGTAAAAAATGAACACACAATGGGATTTATAGATGATGTAATACAGAATTGTACACCCGAAGTGTATGTAATTTTACTAACAATTGTCATTCCAATAAATTTTTAAAAATGAAACAAGATACACTCATTTAGGTGACAGAAGTTCTGACGAAGGCCACCATAAGAAAGTACCTTGAAAAACTGGCAAGAGAAGAAGCTAGCATCCCAAGGCGACATATGCTGTCTCTCCTTTAAGATAACAGAATGACATTGTCAAATTCATAGAGAAATAAGGCAGGTCAATGTTGGCCATCGTGCAAGGTGTGGGGCATTGTGCATGGGAAGTGAAAGCTGCATCACTTGGGTTTCTATTGATTGCTTGTAGTTAGAAAAATGGTATTAGCCAGCAAGGATTGAGGTAAGCACAATGCTGTTGGCATATTACAAAACAGAATTGTTATTTTTAAAAATTCCAATGGCAAACCTGTTGCGTTAATTTACCAAAACAATGTGAGGGATATTCCTAGTAGGGCACTGCTCATACACCACAAGTCCTGTAGTGTTGTGGTGGCTTTGCCTCCTAGACAGTTTGAGCTACATGAGTCAGCTCCTCTGTTCTAAGAAATAACACTGCCAGTGAAATTTAGGTCCGATGGGAGAAGAGCCCTTGCTAAAGTGTGGTGGTGGATATTTACATGATAGAGTAGATTACCATTTCACTGAGAGAGCACTGATTTTGGAAAGATGTGTTTACAGACTTCATTAACTGTGAATTGTAAGGGAGAGAATCATTACCGATTGAAAGTAGGCCCTGAAACAAAATGTGATGTGCCTCCTCATCTGTGAGTGTAGATACTTCCTCGGGTGGAAAGGAAGGATTGGTTAGAGAGCCAGGGCAATGGCTGTGGTCCCTTGCTGTATTCAAGCCTGGGCTATCCTGAAGGAACTGGAGTCTAAATCAGGCTGAAACTCGGATTGCTGTGGATCTGCTGTGCCTCTCCCATACTCTTCCATGTTACTGAGGGCCTCCTATGGCATGTCTAGCTCGTTTATCTGTTACATTTTGCTCACATAGTGTTTGTTACTTTAATACTCTCATCTTCATAATTGAGGGAACATTCCCAATTTTCACGCTATTAGTCATAGAGATTGTACATTTTACATATGGGACTCCATGTGCGGTCAATGAATCTATTGTGACTTCGAATTGTTTGTTACATCACCAGCTAAGGGGTAGCCCAGAGTGTCTTCCCTGGGGAAATTCAGCATATTTTACAAGTATATGGAGAACTACAGTATATACTGAGTATGCTACTGAGACCACACAAAAAGACAGTGGACCTTCCTTTCTTTCTTAGATAATTTCTGGCGAACCTGACCTCTATTGAATTACATCCAACCCTCTGAAATCAGCCGGTTGAAATACATGAATCAGAAAATTCAGATGGCAGACTCATGGAACCCATCCAGCCTTTCAGAACAATCAGAGTACAATACAAATGTGTATCCTTTCTCTATGTGTATCAACATTCCCTTGACACTACTGAGCAAATGATGAGGACAATCAAGAACCTGATTCTCCGACTTGCTAGGTATAAAAAAGTGGTTCTTTTTGAAAATCAACACCAGAGACGAGAACAACCGATCTGCCTCTACCTGGAGCTCATATTCATCTGGCAATACTCTTTGATGGGGCACTTTTTGGAGTCAGCGCTCACACCAACTGCATGTCAGTTCTTGCTCCTTTCTGAAGTGTCAAGATGATTCCTGGCAAGTCATTAAGGCTGGGTCCAAGGACCTCTGTAGTATGAGAAAGAAGGCACTATGCAGCACAGAGACTGGTGAAGTTATACTCAGGTTGCAAAGTGGAAGGACTGTCCGGGAGAACTCTCTGGGCAGCAAATGACCAAAAATTCTCTGGGGTGGGGCTTCCTGTAGAGGGGAGACGATGTCGCAGTTAACTATTTGTGACATATGAGGACATTGATATATGATTGACAAGGCGGCTGATGGACACAGATTACACCTCCAGGGCTCTGCAGACAACAGAGTGTCAGTCTGTGAGGAGAGCATCTTCTGTGGCTTTGCTAGGGCTGTTCTTTCCACCTGATTCCCTCAGAGTCAGACCCTGCTGTGTAGTTTCCTGTTCACAGACCCTCTTCAGAAAGCAAAGTTCTGGCACCTTCACCTTGGACATTCAAGAGAATGAGAAACACGCTTATCTAATTGAAGCCACACAGTCCCTAATGTTTTGCTATGAATATGGGACACTTGATCAGTCATGGAGGGAAATAAAAAACAAACAAACAAGGAGACAATATGGTACTACTTCAAGAATGCTGTGATCAACACAAGAGAAAAGATCGCATGTGCATTGACAATGCAATTCGGAAGAACTGCAATGCTGACATATCTCTTCTCGATACATAGAATGATATATCTACATTGGAAAACTGTTTGCTCTTTTTCCAGGATGTCAAGAATGAAAATATCACATGACCATTTATATATACACAATAGTGCTTAAAACAGATGCCCAGAAACTCCTCACCTGAATTCAGAAGTGCAGTGTAGATAATGGCACAATTGTAGAAACACAATATCAGGTCAACTGATAAATGCATTAGCGTAGATGTTATATATATAAAATGAAAGAAGATACAGTCATAAAGGTGACAGTAGTCCTGATGTTGGACACCGCAAGAAAATTACTTGAGAAATTAACAACAGAAAGAAGCCAGCATTCCAATGTCTCATATGCTGTCTCTGGTTAAGGTAACAGAACAACAATGTCAAATTCATAGGGAACAAAGGCAGGTCAGTGTTTTCCAGGGCGCAAAGTGTGGGACAGCATAGATGGGAGTTAAAGTTGCATGACTTGTGTTTGTGTGGATTGCTTGTAATCAGGAAAATGATATTAGACAGCAAGGAGTGAGGAAACCACAATGCTGTAGGTATATTACAAAACTGAATTTTATTTTTTATAGGATCCAATGGCAAACTGTGGAGCGAATTTTACAAAAACAAGGTAAGGGATATTCCCAGTAGGGCACCTCTCCTAAACCACAGTCCTCTAATGTTGTGCTGACCCTGCCTCCCAGAACCTTTTGGCTACATGAGAAAGCTCCTTAGTTCTAAAACAAACACTGCAAGAGACATTTTGGTCACAATGTGACAAGTGTCCTTGCTATAAATAAGTGTGGTGGTGTATATTTTCCTGAAGGATAGATTATAATTTTACAGAGAGAACACTGATTTTGGAAACGAGTTTTCACTGATTTCATTCACTGTGAATTGAAAGGGAGAGAATCATTACACATTGAAAGAAGTCTCTGAATCAAATGTGATGGGCCTCCTCACCTGTGTGCATAGATATTTCCTTCGAGTAGAAAGAAAGGATTGGTCAGAGAGCCAGGGCAACAGCTGTGGTCTATTGTGGGCTTCAAGCCTGGGATATCCTGAAGGACCTGGAGTCTAAATCAGGGTAAAACTTGGCTTGCTGCTTCTCTGCTGTGCCTCTCACATTCTGTTCCTTGTTACCGAGGGCCTCCTGCGGGCTGCCGATCTGTTTCATCTTTCACATTTTGCACATGTTGTGTGTGTTACTTTACCCCTGATCTTCACAACTGAGGAAACATTCCCATTTTTCACACTTTTACTCCTTGAGTCTGTACATTTTGTATGTGGGACGCCATGTGCAGTCAATGAATCTATCATGACTTCCAATTCTTTGTTATGTCACCTACTAAGGGGTGGAAGAGAGTGTCTTCTCCAGGGAAATGTAGTGTCTTTGACAACTAAAATATGGAGATCTACAATATACACTCAGCCAGCTACTGAGCCTATACACAAAGAAAGTGGACCTTCTTTTCTTTCTTAGGTAATTAATTCCTGGTGAACCTGAGCATTACTGAATTACATCCAACCCTCGGAAATCAGCAGGTTGATAGGCACATATCTGGAGATTCAGATGGCCGACCCATGGTACCCATCCTGCCTGTCAGAAGTGAGAAAACATTATACAAATAAATATGTGTCTTTCCACACTATGTACCAACACTCTCTTGACACTACTCAGGAAATGATGAGGACACTCAAAAACCTGATGCCCCAACATGGTAGGTATGATAAGTGGTTCTTCTTGAAAATCACCATGAGAGAATAGAAGACCAGATCTGCATCTATGTGGACCTTACATTCTTCCAGGACCCACTCTGATGGGGGACTATATGGAGCCAGCACTCAAACCAACTGTATGTCAGTTCTTGCTCCTCTTGGAAGTCCAAGGTGATTCCTGGCAAGTTATTATGCTTGTGTCAAAGGGTCTCTGCAGTACGAGAAAGAAGGCTCTATGGACACAGAGAATGGTGAAGTCCCATGCAGGGTTCTAAGTGGAAGGACTGTCCTGGATAAGTCTTTGGACAGCAAATGGTCCAAGGCACCACTGCGGTTACGGCATCCTGGATAGGGGATGATGATGTCAGTTGCCTTTTTGTGACACATAAGGATACTGTTAGGTGATTTGCCATTCGGCTTCTGGGCACAGAGTACAACTCCTGTGCTGGGCAGTGTGATTCTGTGAGGAAGAGCGAATTCTGTGGCTCTGCTTGGGCTGTTCCTTCCTCCTGAAGCTTGCAGCATCAAACCCTGCTGAGCAGTTTCCTGTTGACAGACCTTCCTTAAAAAGCAACATTCTGACACCTTGATCTTGGACTTTCAGGGCAGTGAGAAATGCACTTCGGTTGTTGAAGTCACACTGTCTATGACATTATGCTTTGAAACTCAGACACTTTATTGGTCATGGAGGGAAAATCGAAAGCACAATGAGACAATGTGCGGCTCCTTCAAGAATGCTCTGATCAACCAAAGGTAAAAGATCACATGTGTGTCTACAATGTGATGTGGAAGAACTGGAACGCTCACATGTCTCTCTGGATACATAAAATGATATAGATACCGTGAAAAAACATACTAGATTTGTCCAATATGTTGAGAATGCAAATATCACGTGAACAGTGATATATTCACAATAGTGTTTAAACAAACACCCAGACACTCCTAAGCATATTTCAGAACTGCACTGTAGATAATCACAAAAACATAGAAACACAATATCAGGTCAACTGATGAATGCAGTAGTGAAGGTGGTATATGTATAAAATAAAACAAGATACAGTCATGAAGGTGACAGAAGTCTTGATGCTGGCCACCACAAGAAACTATCTTAGAAGTTTGCAAGAGAAAGAAGCTAGCATCACAAGCTAGCATCTCAGATAATGCTTTCTCTCCATGAGAATAACTTAAGACAATTTCAAATTCATAGGGTAAGAAGGCAGGTCAGTGTTTGGCCAGTGCGCATGGTGTGTGGGAGCATGGATGGAACTGAAGTTGCATATCTTAGGTATCTATAGATTGGTTGTTATCAGAAAATGGTATTAGACAGCAAGGATTGAGGGAAGCGCAATGCTTTTGGCATTTTAAAAAACTGAATTGTATTTTTTAAAGGTTCCAATGACAAACCGGTAGTGTGAATTTTATTAAAACACTATAGGGGATATTCCCAGAATGTCAGCACTCCTAAACAACAAGTCCTCTAAAGTTGTGATGGCCCTGCCTCATAGACACTTTGGGGTAAATGAGAAAGCTTGTTAGTTCCAAAAACAAATGCTGCCAGTGAAGTTTAAGTCCCAACGGTAGAAGTGCCCTTGCTAGATATAAGTGTTGTGATACATAGTTGCCTGATGGAATAGATCAGTGCTTTAGAGAGAGAGCACTGTTTTTTGTGTTTTTTTTAAATTAATTTATTGGGGTGACAGTTGTTAGTAAAATTACATAGATTTCAATTGTACAATTCTGTATTACATCATCTATAAATCCCATTGTGTGTTCACCACACAGAGTCAGTTCTCCTTCCATCACCATATATTTGATCCCCCTTACCCTCATCTCCACCCCTAACCCCCTTACCCTCTGGTAACCACTAAATTATTGCCTCTGTCTATGTGTTTTTGTTTTCATTTGTTTGTCTTGTTATTTTGTTGCTTTTGATGTATATACCACATATCAGTGAAATCATATGGTTCTCTGCTTTTTCTGTCTGACTTATTTTGCTTAGTATTATATTCTCAAGATCCCTCCACGTTGTCACAAATGTTCCTATATCATGTTTTCTTATCGCCAAATAGTACTCCATTGTGTATCTATACCACACGTGTTTATCCATTCATCTATCGAAGGCTATTTTGCTTGTTTCAATGTCTTGGCCACCGTAAAGAAAGCTGCAATGAACATTGGAACACACGTATCTTTATGTATAAATATTTTCAGATTTTTTTGGGTAGATACCCAGGAGAGGGATTGCTGAGTCATATGGTAATTCTATTCATAATTTATTCAGAACCTCCACACTACCTTCCATAATGTCTGCACAAGTCTGCATTCCCACCAACAGTGTATGAGGGTTCCTAATTCTCAACAGCATGTCCATCACTTATTACTATTTCTTTTGTTGATGATGGCCATTCTGACTGGGGTGAGGTGATATCTCATTGTGGTTTTTAATTCCATTACTCTGATGATTATTGATGTAGGGCATTTTTTCATATGTCTATTTGCCATTTGTATGTCCTCTTTGGAGAAATGTGTCTTCAGGTCATCGGTCCATTTTTCAATTGGTTTGTTTGTTTTTTTGTTTTTGAATTCCACGAGTTCCTTGCATATTTTGGATATTATCCCCTTATCAGAAACACTGTTTGGAAATCAACTCCCATTCAGTCAGTTGCCTCCTTATTTTGTCAATGGTTTATTTTGCTGTGTGGAAGCTTTTAAGTTTAACATAGTCCATTAATTTATTTTAGCTTTGACTTCCCTTGCCTTTGAAGTCAAATTCATAAAACGGTCTTTGAACACAAGGTCCCCAAGTTTAGTACATATGTTTTCTTCTGGCAGTTTGATGTTTCTGGTCTTATGATTAAGGCTTTGATGCATTTTGAATTTATTTTGGTAAATGGTTACAGATAGCAGTCTGGTTTCATTCTTTTGCACATGGCTATTCAATTCTCCAGCACCATTTATTGAAGAGGCTGTCTTTTCTCCATTGTATGTTTTTTGCTTTTTGTCAAGAATTATCTGTCCATATTCATGTGGTTTTATCTCAGGTTCTCAATTCTATTCCTTTGGTCTATGTGTCTGTTTTTCTGCCAATACCATACAGTTTGCATTATTGTAGCCTTATAGTACAAGCTATAGCCACGGAGTGTGATACCTTCTGTATTGTAGTTTTTTCATAAGATTGATTTGGCTATTTGGGGTCTTTTGTGGTTCTTAACACATCTGATGATTTTTTGTTCTATTTCTTTAAAAAATGCCATTGTGATTTTGATGGGGATTGCATTGAATCTATATATTGCTTTGGGTAATATGGCCATTTTAAACTATGTTGATTCTTCCAATCCATGAGCATGCAATGTCTTTCCATTTCTTTGTGTCTTCTTCAATTTCTTTCAGATATGTCTGATACTTTTCAGGATATAGGTCTTTCATATCCTTGGTTAAGTGTATTCCTAAGTATTTTATTCTCTTTGTTGCAATTGCAAAAGGAATTGTTTTTTTGTATTTCTTTTTCTGAGACTTCATTGTTAGTATATAGGAATGCAATGGAATTGTGTACGTTGATTTTGTAGCCGGCAAATTTACTCTATTCGTTGATGGTTTCTAATAGCTTTTTAGTGGAGTCTTTAGGGTTTTCTATATAGAGCATCACATCATCTGCAAAGAGTGACAATTTAAATTCTTCATTCCCAATTTGGATGCCTTTTATTTCTTTTTCTTGCCTGATTGCTCTGGCAAGGACTTCCAACACTATGTTGAAAAGTAAAGGTGATAGGGGAAAGCCCTGTCGTGTTCCTGAACGTAGAGCAAAGGGCTTCAGTTTTTCACCATTAATTATGAGATTAGTGATGGCTTGTCATATATGGCCTGTATTATTTTAAGGTATTTTCCTTCTATACCTATTTCATCAAGTGTTTTAATCATAAATGGTTGTTGTATCTTGTCAAATGCTATTTTTGCATCAAATGATATATGCATATGATTTTTGTCCTTTATTTTGTTTATGTGATGTATCACATTGATGGATTTGTGGGTGTTGAACCACACTTTTGTCCCAGCAATGAGCCCAACTTGGTCATGATGAATAATCTTTTTAATGCATTGTTGTATTCGATTTGCTAGAATTTTGTTTAGGATTTTTGCATCGGTATTCATCAGAGATATTGGTCTGTAGTGTTCTTTTTTGTGTTGTCCTTACCAGGTTTTGGTATCAGGGTAATGTTGGCCTCACAAAATGAGTTAGGGAGTACTGTGTCTTCTTCATTTTTTTTGGAAGAGTTTGACGAGGACTGGTATTAGATCCTCTTTGAAGGTTTGGTAGAATTCACTAGTGAAGCTATCTGGTCCAGGACTTTTGCTTTTGGGAAGGTTTTGGATGACTGATTCAATTTCTTTATTGGTGATCGGTCTGTTTAGATTGTCCAGTTCCTCATGATTGAGCCTAGGAAGGCTATATGTTTCTAAGAACTTGTCCATTTCTTCTAGGTTATTAATTTTTTTGCATATCGACCTTCATAGTATTCTTGGATGATACTTTGTATTTCTGTGGTGTCATGATAACTTCCCCTTTTTCGTTTCAGATTTTGATAATTAGAGTCTTCTCTCTTTTTAATCTTAGTGAGTCTAGCCAAGGGTTTGTCAATTTTGTTAATCTTTTCAAAAAAAAAACAGCTCTTTGTCACATTAATTTTTCCTATTGTCTTTTTGTTCTCTGTTTCATTTAGTTCTGCTCTGATTTTTGTTATTTCCTTTCTTCTGCCTACCTTGGGTTTTACTTGTTCTTCTTTTTCTAGTTCTTTAAGGTGTAACATGAAGCTATTTATTTGGGAGTGTTCTAGTTTCTTGAAATAGGCCTGTAATGAGATACATTTCCCTCTTAAAACTACTTTTGACACTGGTGCAGACATTATGGATGGCATTGTGGAGGTTCCTCAAAAAATTACGAATACAATTGCCGTATGACCCAGCAATTCCTCTCCTAGGTATCTACTCAAAAAATCTGAAAACATTTAGAGATAAAGACACGTGTGCTCCAATGTTCATTGCAGCTGTGTTTATGGTGGCCAAGACATGGAAACAACCAAAATGGCCTTCGATAGATGAATGGATTAAAAAAGTTGTGGTATATATACACAATGGAATACTATTTGGCAGTTAGAAAAGATGATATAGGAACATTTGTGACAACATGGATGGATCTTGAGAGTGTAATGCTGAGCGAAATAAGTCAGAGAGAATAAGCAGAGATCCGAGTGATTTCACTGATATGCATTATATAAACCAAAACAACAAAAGAACAAGACAAACATTGAGAAACAGAAACTCATAGACACAGACAATAGTTTAGTGGTTACCAGAGGGTAAGGGGGGTGGGGGGTGGGAGATGAGGGTATGGGGGATCAAATATATGGTGATGGAAAGAGAACTGATTCTGGGTGGTGAACACATAATGGGATTTATAGATGATGTAATACAGAATTGTACACATGAAATCGATGTAATTTCACTAACATTTTCACCCCAATAAATTTAAAAAACAAATTGAAAAAAGAAAAAAGAATGCTTTTGCTGCATACCAAAAATTTTGGTACGATGTATTTTCATTGTCATTTGATCTCTCTTCTAATTTCTTCTTTGAGCCAGTCATGCTTTAAAAGTATGTTGTTTAGAATTGTACACCTAAAATCTGTTTAATTTTACTAACAGTTGTCACCCCAATAAACAATTGTCACCCAAATAAATTTAATGAAATAAATTTTTAAAAAAAGTATGTTGTTTAATCTTTTTGTGTTTGTGTTTTTTCCTGCTTTCTTTTTGCAGTTGATATCCAATTTCAAAGCCTTGTGATCAGAGAATAAGCTTGGTATGATTACAATCTTCTTAAATTTGCTGAGGCTGATTTTATGTCCCAATGTGTGGTCTACCATAAATTTCTGTGTACACTAGAAAAGATGTATAGTCCGATGTTTTAGGATGAAGCGCTCTATAAATGTCAATTATGTCCATATCTTCTAATGTGTCATTTAGGGTTGCTATTTTGTTATTTATTTTCTGTTTGGATGATCTATCCATAGCTGTCAATGATGTATTTAAGTCCCGTAGTATAATTGTGTTTTGTCAGTTTCTCACTTTAGCTCTGTTAGTAGTTGCTTGGTATAATTCTGTGCTCCCTTATTGGGTGCATAAATATTGATGACTGTTATGTCTTTGGTTGTATAGTCCCCTTCACCATTATGAAATGTCCATCTTTCTCTCTTGTTGTCTTTTTCACCTTAAAGTCTGTTTCATCTGATATAATTATGGTTACACCTGATTTTCTCTGGGTACCATTTACTTGGAATGTAAATTTCCACCTTTTCACTTTGAGTCTATGCTTATGCTTGTAGCTGAGATATGTCTCTTGGAGACAGCATATGGTTATGTTTAATTTTTTGACCAAATCTCCTACTCTGTGCCTTTTTATTGGTGAGTTCAGTCCACTTACATTTAGGGTGATTATTGATATGTGAGGGTATCCTGTCATTCTATCTTTGGTTTTCTGGTAAGACTGTGTCTCCATTGTTTGCATTTTTGTTATTGTCTACAATTTCTGAATGGTTGTATTCTATGATGTTTCCCTCTTTTTTTTTCTCTTATTACAGTGTGTATTTCAGTTCTGTAATCTTTTGAGTGGTTACCCTTAAGTTTATGTAAAAGAAAGTTTGATATTTAGAGTATTCCATTTTCTTCAGCACACTTACTTTCTCCATTCCCGTATTCCGGTTCAGGGCTTTACTCTCCCCTTTTTATGTTTTGGGTGCCACAAATTGTCCCTCTTGATGGTGGTCGAATAGCCTCCTTTAGCATCTTATAGGGCAGGTCATGTATTAGAAAATTCCCTCAGCTTCTGTATGTCTGGAAAGGTCTTTATTCCTCCTTCATATCTAAAGGATATCTTTGCTGGATATATTATTTTTGGCTCATGGTTTCTCTCTTTCAATAGTTTGAATATTTGGTTCCACTCCCTCCTGGCTTATAGAGTTTCTGATGAAAAAGCTGATGATAATCTGATGGGCTTTCCTTTGTAAGTTACCGTCTTCTTTTCCTGGCTGCCTTGAGGATTCTTTCTTTGTCGTTGATTTTAGACAGCTTCAGTACAATGTGCCTTGGAGAAGGCCTGTTGGGATTGAAGTAACTAGGTGTTCTATTTGCTTCTTGGATTCGAGGGTCCAGTTCTGTCCACAAATTTGGGAAGTTCTCATCGACAATTTGTTTGAATATATTCTCTGTTCCCTTCTCTCTTTCTTCTCCTTCTGGTATGCCCATTATTCTTATATTGCTCTTTCTGATGGAGTGAGAAAGTTCTTGTAGAGTTCTTTCATTTCTTTCAAGTCTCAAGTCTCTTTCTTCTTCCATCTGTGTCATTTCCAGGTTTCTATCTTCGATGTCACTGATTCTTTCCTCCATCTTGTCAACTCTACTACCTAAGCTGGTTATTTCCTTCTTAGTTTACTCTATTGAGTTCTTAATCTCCAGAAATTCTATTTGGTTCTTTTTTAAAATTTCAATCTCCTTCGTAAAATGCTCATGCTGTTCTTTTACTGTGTTTCTGCGTTCATTTAACTGCCTATGTGTGTTTTCTTGCATCTTGTTCAGATTTTTTAAGAACTGCAATCTTGAATTCTCTGTCATTTAAGTCACATATTTCTGGATCTTTAATTGCCTCTTCTGGAGAGTTTTCACTTTCTTTCTGAGCTATCTTGTTGCCATGGTTATTCATGTCAATTACTGATTTACTATTTCTCTTCCTAGACATCTACAGGCGTGGCTTCTGCAACAGCTTGATATGAAGTGGCCTTTCTTTTGTTTTCCAGTACTTGTTGGTAGAATGTTTTATTTTTTCTCCAACTACAGCTTATTTTTCTTCTCCCACACGGTAGTGCTATGTTTACTCTGCACTATTCCAGCTTCTCACACAATTGGGGGATTCCCTGGGAGATGTGCTTCTCTTCTGTTAATAGTTCGTCTAGGTCACAGGGCGCAGTGTCCCGGTGGGTATGTGGATAGCTTGTGATGTTCCAAAGCTCTTCCAGCTCCAGATTCAGAGCCTATATGTTTCAGCAGTTCTATTTACTCCTGCAGGGATCCGCCCAGATAGGCAAGGTCAGGGACGGGGTGAGTTGTGAGAGGTGGCCCAGAGCAATGGCAGCAACCACCACCAGAGCCGGTCCTGCTTTAACGGCTCCCTCCCCTTTGCCGGAACAAGTTGGGCTGCAAATTTGTGTCTGTGGTCCACAGTTCTCAAAACAGCAAATATTCTTTCTTTTGTTCTGTTCTGTTCTTTTGCTACTGTTCTGTTTCTAGCACCGGGACGGTGGGGGCGGGCAAGCTTTGGGAGGGTTGGGAGGGGGGCGGCTAATCTCAGTGCCTAAGACTTCCGTTTTCTGCTTGGCAGTGAGGGCTTCAACCACCGTGTTCAGCCTTCTTCCCTCTACCTTTTCTCGAGGTCTCTGCCTTGAGCTTTCGGTTCAGCCATGTTATATACTGCCCCCTCAGCCCTGTGGGCCATAAGCAGAGCCCTACTAGTCCGAATTCTTCCCCCTCCCGCAGCTGCAGTAGTGTCGGGAAGCAGCGAGCTCGGAGCACTGGGTTAGGTCTGCGTCCTGTGCCCTCGCGGCTCCGTCTCTGAACTTCTCCCTTTTGTACTCCTCTGCTCGCGCAATTCTCCCACATGTAGTTGGTTTTGGTAGTCAGCCTCTTCGTCTTGTGTGTCTGCTGTGCAGGGAGTCCTTTGTGGAGTTTTTGTTGTTCGATTTGTTGTAAATTCCAGGTGAGTTTTACAGAGGCTCACCTCATGCTGCCATTTGTCCTCTTTCCCCCTTACCCTTTCTGAATTGTAGTTTTTAAATGTTCCAAAAACAAACTGGCTGTGTAACTATTACCAAAACTATGTAGGAGATAGTCCCAGTAGGGCATCTCTCCTAAACCACCAGTCCTCAATGTTGTGATGGCCATAACTTCTAGAACATTTAGGCTCCATAAGAAAACTCCTCATATCTAAAAACTAACGCTGACCATGAAAATTAGGTCCCAGTGGGAGAAGTACCCTTGCTAGAAATAAGTGTGGTGGTGAACATTTGCCCGATGGAGTAGATTACCGTGTAGCAGAGAGAACACTGATTTTGGAGAGGAGTTTTCACATATTTCATTCACTATGAATTGAAAGGGAGAGAGAATCATTACACATTGAAAGAAGTGTCTGAAATCAAATGTGATGGGACTCCACACCTGTGAGCAGAGATATTTCCTTCAACGAGGAAAGAAAAATTGATCAGCGAGCCACTGCAACAGCTGTGGTCTATTGCAGGATTCTAGCCTGGGCTAACCTCAAAGATCTAGAGTCTAAATCAGGGTAATACTCTGATTGCTGCAGGTCTGCTTTGCCTCTCCCTTTCTCTTCTGTGTTACTGAGGGATTCCTACGACATCACTATCTGTTTCATCTTTCACATTTTTCTCATGTTATGTGTGTTTCTTTAATTCTCTGATCTTCAAAATTGAGGAAATATTCCCAATTTTCACCCTTTTACTCAAAGAGTTTATACATTCTGCACGTGGCACTCCATGTGTGGTGACAGAATCTAGTGTAACTTCCAATCTTTGTTCTGTCACCTGCTAAGGGATGGCAGAGAGTGTCTTCCCTGGAGAAATACTGTGTCTTTGAAAAGTCACATAACAGGAACAAATGTATAGACTGAGTCAGCTACTGAGCCCACACATAAAGAAAGTGGACTTCCTTTATTTCTCAGGTAATTCCTGGTGAACCTGACCTCTACTGAATTACATCCAACCCTCTGAAATCAGCCAGTTGATAGGCAGCTATCAGGGAATTCAAATGGCAGAACCATGGATCTGATCCTGCCTGTCAGGACTGACAGAATATCATACAAAAGTGTATCCTTCTTCTCCATGTAACAACACTCCCTTGACACTACTCAGCACATGATGAGGACATTCAAGAACCTGAGCCCAAACTTTCTAGGTATGATAAGTGGTTTATGTTGAAAATCACCATGCGAGATCTGAAGACTCAATCTGCCTCTATTTGGAGCTCACATGCTTCCGGGAACACTCTTTGATGGGACACTTTTTGGAACCAGTGCTCACAACAACTGCATAGAAAGTTATTGCTCCTCTTTGAAGTGGCAAAGTTATTCCTGGGAAGTCATTTTTGCTGGGCCCAAGGGCTTCTCTAATATGAGAAAGATTGCTATTCAGAGCGCACAGAATGATGAAGTCACATTCAAGGCTCAAACTGGAAGATCTGTCTTGGCTAAGTCTCTGAGCTACAAATGGTTGATGGCACCTCTGTGGTTGTGACCTTCTGGAGAGCGGATGGTGATGACACCGTTTCCTTTCTGTGATACATGAGTACACTGATATGTAATTTTCCAGCCTACTGATGGGTAAGGATTAAAGCTCCAGTGCTGGGCAGACAAGAGAGTGTGAGTCTGAGAGAAGACTGAATTCTGTGGCTCTGCTCAGCTGTTCCTTTATCCTAGAGCCCTCAGAATCTGACCTTGATTTCCAGTTGACTGTTGACAGAACATCCTGAGAAAACAACATTCTGCCACTTCATCTTGGACTTTCAGGATGGTGAGAAATACACTTCTGTTACTGAAGCCACACATTCTAAAATATTTTGCTATGAAAATTTCACACTTTATCGGTTAGGGAGGGAAAATTGAAAGCACAAAGAGATCATATGCTAGTCCTTTAAGAATGCTGTGATCAACCAAAGAGAAAAGATAACATGTGTTTTCACAAGGCGATGTGGAAGAACTAGAATGCTCACGTGTCTGCTGGATACATAGGAAGATATAGCTACCATTGAAAACAGTGTGTTATTTGCCCAGGATGTTGAGAATGAAAATATCACCTGACTATTGATATACCCCCAATAGTGTTTAAAACAGATGCCCAGAAGCTTCTAAAGAGAATTCAAAACTGCACTGTAGTTAATGGCAAAATTGTAGAAACAAAATATCAGGTATAATAATGAATGCATTAGCGAAGGTGGCATGTGTATAAAATGAAACAAGACACAGTCATAAAGGTGACAGAAGTCCTGATTCCACAAGAAAGTACCTTGAGAAATTGGCAATTGAATGAAGCTAGCACCCAAAATCCATATATGCTGTCTATCTATTCAGATAACAGACCAACAATGTCAAATTCATAGGGAAAGAAGGCAGGCCAGTGTTTGCCAGGGCACAAGGTGAAGGGCAGAGTAAATGGGAAGTGGAAGTTGCATGGCTTAGGTTTCTATTGATAGCTTGTAATCAGATAAATGGTATAAGAGAGCAAGGATTGAGGAAAGCACAATGTGTTGGTATATTACAAAACTGAATTGCATTTTATAGTTTCTAACGGAAAACTGGTTGTGTGACTTTTACCAAAAAAAATGTAAGGGATATTCCCAGTACAACACCTCTCATAAACCACAGGTCCTCTAATGTTGTGACAGCACTGCATCTTAGACCCTTTTGGGATACATGAGAATGCTTTTCAGTCCTAAAGACAAACACTGCCATTGAAATCTAAGTCACAATGTGAAAATTGCCCTTGCTAAAAACAAGTATGTACATGGATATTTGCCTGATGGAGTAGCTTGCCGTTCTACAGAGAGAGCACTGCATTTGGAAAGGAGTTTTCACAGATTGCATTCACTGTGAACTGAAAGGCAGAGAATCATTAGACATTGAAAGAAGTCTCTGAAACAAAATGTGATGGGCCTCCTCATTTGTGAGCATAGATATTCCCTTTGAGTGGAAAGGAAGGATTGGTCAGAGAGCCGGGGCAATGGCTGTGGTCTCTTGTGGGATTCAAACCTTGACTATCCTGATGGACCTAGAGTCTAAATCAAGCTAAAACTTTGATTGCTGCGGATCTGCTGTGCTTCTCCCATTCTCTTCCGTGTTACTGAGGGCCTTTTATGGCATGCCTATCTATTTCATGTTTTACATTTTGCATATGTTATTTCCTTTTCTTTAATACTCTGATCTTGATAATTGAGTAAACATTCCCAATTTTCCCACTTTTACTCAGAGAGTGTTTACATTTTGCATGTGGGACTTCAGGTGTGGTCAGAGAATATATCGTGACGTCCAATTCTCTGTTATGTCACATGCTAATTGGTGGCAGGGAGTGACTTCCATGGTGAAATTCAGTGTCTTTGAAGAGTAGAATATGGAGACTGCAGTATATACTGAGACTGCTTCTAACCCCACACAAAAGGATTGCGGATCTTTCTTTCTTACTCAGGTAATTCCTGGTGAATCTGAACTCTACGAAATTACATGTAATCCTCTGAAATAAGTCAGTTGATAAGCATGTATCAGGAATTCGGATGGCAGGCCCATAGAGCCCATTCTGCCTCTCAGAACACACTGAGCACCATACAAATGTGTTTTCTTCCTCCCTATGTACCATTACTCTCTTGACATTACTCAGCAAATGATGATGTCAATCAAGAACATGATGTCCCAACTTGCTATGTATGATAAGTGGGTCTTGTTGAAAATCACCATCAGAGACTCGAAGACCGGATCTTCCTCTATCTGGAGCTCACATTCATCCAGGAACACTCTTTGATGGGGCACTTTTTGGAGCTAGTGCTCACACCAACTGCATATAAGTTCTTGCTCCTCTTGCAAGCGGTAAGGTGATTCCAGGAAAGTCATTTTTGCTGGGCTCAAGGGCCTCTCTAGTATGAGAGAAATGTCTTTCCAGAGCACAGAAAATGATTACATCACATGGCTCAAAGCAGAAGGACTTTGCTGGGTAAGTCTCTGGGCAGCAAATGGTCCAAGACACAGCTGTGGCTGTGGCCTCCTGGATAGAGGATGATTATGTCACAGTTGTCTTTCTGTGCCTCATGAGTATACTGATACGTGATTGGTCAGGCTGCTGCTGTGCACCGATTACAACTTGTGTGCTGGGCAGACAACAGAGTGTGAGTTTGTGAAGAGAGTTACTTCTGTGGCTCTGCTCAGGCTGTTCCCTCTCAAGCCACCCTCAGTGTCAGACCCTGCTTAGCAGTGTCCTGTTGACAGACACTACTGTGAAAGGAATGTTCTGACACCTTCATCGTGGACTTCTCGAAGGTGAGAAATACACTTCTGTTATTGAAGCCACGCAATCTATAATATTTTGCTATGAAAATTGGGCACTATCGGTCAGGTAGAGAAAATCAAAATCACAATGAGATAATATGCTACTTCTTCAAGTATGCTGTGATCAATGGTTTAGTGGTTGCCAGCGGGTAAAGTGGGAGGCGGTGGGAGATGAGGGTAAGGGGGATCAACCATATGGTGATGCAATGAGAACTGACTCTGGGTGGTGAACACACAGTGGGATTTATAGATGATGTAATACAGAATTGTACACCTGCAATCTATGTAATTTTACTAACAATTGTCACCCCAATAAATTAAAAAAATTGAAAAAGAATTCTCTAAAACAAAACGGGATGAGTCTCCTCACCTGTGATCGTAGACATTTCCTTCGAGTGGAAAGGAAGGATTGCTCAGAGAGCAGGGACAATGGCTGTGGTGTCTTACAGGGTTCAAGCCTGGGCTATCCTGAAGGACATGGAGTCTAATAAGGCTAACCCTCGGATTTCTGCGGATCTGCTATGCCTCTCCCATTCTCTTCCACGTTACTGAGAGTCTCCTACAGCATGCCTATTTGTTTCATCTTTTTATGTTTTTCTCATGTTATGTGCATTTCTTTAATACTCTGACCTTCATAATAGAGGAAACACTCCCAATTTTCACACTTTTACTCATGGAGTCTGTACGTTTAGCATGTGGGACTCAATGTGTCATCGAATAATCTATCGTGACTTCCAATTATTTGTTACATCACCCGCTAAGGGGTGACAGAGAGTGACTTCCCCAGAGAAATTCAGTATGTTTGACAAGTAGAATATGGAGAAGTACAGTATATACTAAGCCAGCTACTGAGCCCACAAACAAAATCAGTGTAACTTTCTTTCTTTCTTAGGTAATTCCTGTTAAATCTGACCTCTACTGAATTACATCCAACCTTCTGAAAGCAGCTGGTTGATAGGCACATAGTGGGGAATTCATTTGGCTGTCTCCTGGAGCCCATCCTGCCTGTCAGAACTGAAAGAGCAAAAAATGAATGTCTATCTTTCCTCTCTGAGTACTAACACTCCCTTGACACTATTCAGCACATGATGAGCACAATCAAGAAACTGATGCCAAACTTGCTAGGAATGATAAGTATGTCTGATTGAAAATCACCATTAGAGATGAGAACACTGGATTCGTTTCTATCTGGAGTTTCTATCATCGGAGCACATTCTTTGATGGGACACTTTATGGAACCAGTGCTCACACCAACTGCATATAAGTTATTGCTCCTCTTTGATGTGGCAAGGTGATTCCTGGCAAGTCATTTCAGCTGGGCCCAATGGCGTCTGTATTATGAGAAAGCTGGCTATACAGAGCACAGAGAATGATGAAGACCCGCACAGGGTTCAAAGTGGAAGGACTGTCATGGATAAGTCTCTGAGCAGCATCAGGTCCAAGACACATCTGTGGCTGCAGCCTCCTGGAGACATGATTATGATGTCACAGTTGTGTTTCTGTGAAAGTTGATACTGATATGTGATTGGCAAGGTGGCTGCTGTGCACAGATTAAACTACTGGGCTGAGCAGTCAATAGAGTGTGAGTCTGTGAGGATAGCAAATTATTTGGCTCTTCTTGGGTTGTTCCTTCTCCTGACTCCCTCAGCCTCAGACGCTGCTGAGCAATTTCCTGTTGACAAACCGTCCTGATAATACAACGTTCTTGCACCTTCATTTTGGACTTGCAGTATGGTGAGAAATACATTTCTGTTATTGAAGCCACACAGTGCATAATATTTTATCTTAGTTAGTCTAACCAAGGGCTTATCAATTTTGTTAATCTTTTCATAGAACCAGCTTTTTGTCACATTAATTTTTTCTGTTGTCTTTTGTTCTCTATTTCATTTAGTTTTGCTCTGATTTTTAGTATTTCCTTTCTTCTGCTGACCATGGGTTTCATTCGTTCTTCTTTTTCCAATTCTTTAACGTGTAACATGAGGTTATTTATTTAAGATTTTTCTTGTTTCTTGAGATAGACATGTAATGATACAAATTTCCTCTTAAAACTTATTCACTGCATCCAAAATTTTTGTAGGATGTATTTTCAATGTCATGTGTTTCTATGTGTCTTTTGATCTCCCCTCTCATTACTTCTTTGACCTGGTTGTTATTTAAAATTATGTTGTTTAATCTTCATGTACTTGTGTTTCTTCCTGCTTTCTTTTTGCAGTTGATATCCAATTTCAAAGCCTTGTGTTCAGAGAATACGCTTGGTAAGATTTCAATCTTCTTAAATTTGCTAAGGCTGATTATTTTCCCAATATATGGTCTATCCTATAGAATGTTCCCTGTACACTAGAAAAAAAAAAATGTATAGTCTGTGTTTTATGATGAAGTGCTCTATATATGTCAATTATGTCCATTTCATCTAATGTGTCATTTAGGGCTGCTATTTTGTTATTTATTTTGTTTGGGTGATCTATCCATAGCTGTCAATGATGTACTTAAGTTCCCCAGTATAATTGTGTTTTGGTCAATGTCTCCGTTTAGTTCTGTTAGTAGTTGCTTGGTATATTTTTGAGCTCCCTGCCTGGGGGCATAAGTATTGATGACTGTCATGTCCTCTTGTTGTATAATCCCTTTCACCATAATGGCATGTCCATCTTTGTCTCTTCTTACCTTTTTCACCCTGAAGTCTCTTTCATCTGATATAAGTATTGCTACCCTGGATTTTCTCTGGATACCACTTGATTGGAGTGTCAATATCCACCCTTTCACTTTGAGTCTATGCTTGTGCTTGTAGCTGAGATGTGTCTCTTGGAAAACTCATGTGGTTGTGTTTTGCTATTTGATCCAATATGCTACTCTGTGCCTTTTTATTGGTGAGTTCAGTACATTTACATTTAGGGTGATTATTGATATGTGAGTGTTTCCTGTCATCCTATCTTTAGTTTTATGTTAAGTCTGTGTCTCCGTTGTTTCTTTGCCTTTTTGTTGTTGTCTATTATTTCTTTGTGGTTGTATTCTAATATGTTTTCCTCTGTTTCTTCTTTTATTACAGTATAGTTTTCAGTTCTGCATTTTTTTATGAGTGTTTATCCATAAGTTTATGTAAAAGAAAGTTTGATATTTAGAGTATTCCATTTTCTTCAGCACGCTTACTTTCTCCATTCCCATATTCTGGTTTAGGCATTTGGTCTCCCCCTTTTTATGTTTTTGTTGCAACAAATTGTCCCTGTTGATGGTGGTCGAATAGCTCCCTTTAGTATTTCTTGTAGTGCAGGTCATGTATTAGAAAATTCCCTCAGCTTCTGTATGTCTGGAAAGATCTTTATTCCTCCTTAATATCTAAAGGAGATCCTTGTGGATATATTTATCTTGGCTCATAATTTCTCACTTTCAATAGTTTGAATATTTGGTTCCACTCCCTCTTGGCTTGTAGAGTTTCTTCTGAAAAATCTGATGATAATCTAATAGGATTTCCTTCCTTTGTAGGTTACCAACTTTATTTCCTTGGCTGCCTTGCGAATTCTTTCTTTGTCATCGATTTCAGACAGCTTCAATACAATACTACTTGCATTCGAGAATCTCTTTCTGTCCACAAATTTTGGAAGTTCTCCTTGACAATTTTTTGTGAATATATTCTCTGTTCCCTTCTCTCTTTCTTCTCCTTCTGGTATGCCCATTATTCTTATATTGCTCTTTCTGATGGAGTCAGAATGTTCTTGTAGAGTTCTTTCCTTTCTTTGAAGTCTCAAGTCTCTTTCTTCTTCCATCCATGTCATTTCCAGGTTTCTACTTGGATGTCACTGATTCTTTCCTCCATCGGGTCAACTCTACTACCTAAGCTGGCTATTTCATTCTTAATTTCTTCTATTGAGTTCTTAATCTCCAGAAATTCTATTTAGTTCGTTTTTTATAATTTCAATCTCCTTCGTTAAATTGATCTCATGTTGTTCTTTGATTGTGTTTCTGAATTCATTAAACTGCCTTTCTGTGTTTTCTTACATCTCGTTGAGTTTTTTTTGAACTGCAATCTTGAATTCTGTCATCTAAGTCACATTTTTCCATATCTTTAAGTTCCTTTTCTGTAGACTTTTCACTTTCTTTCTGAAGTGTCTTGTTGCCTTGGTTATTCATGGCAATAGCTGATTTATCATTTCTCATCCTTGACATTGACAGGAGTGGCTTCAGTAACCGGTTGATAGGAAGAGGTCTTTATTTTCTTTTCCAGAACATGTTGGTAGAATGTTTTATTTTCTCTCCAATTGCAGCCTTTTTTTTTTCTCTCTCACAAGGTAGTGCTATGTTTTCTCTGCACTATTCTAGCTTCTCACACAATGGGAGGATTTCCTGGGAGATGGGCTTCTCCTCTGTTAATAGTTTGCCTCAGTCACAGGGCGCACTGTCTGTGTGGGTATGTGGAGAGCTTTCAAAGTTCCAAAGCTCTTCCTGCTCCAGATTCAGAGCCTGTATGTTTCACCATTTGTGTTTAGTCCTGCAGAGATCCACCCAGATAGGTGGTGCCAGGGGCATGGTAAGTTGCGAGAAGTGACCCACAGCAATGGCGGTGACCACCTCCACAGCTGGTCCTTCTTCCAGAGCTCCCTTCCCTATGCCAGAAGTAGTTGGGCTACACATCGGTGTCTGTGGGCACAGTTCTCAGAACAGTAAATATTCTGTTCTTTTGATCTGACACTGCCACTTTACTGCTTCTAGCACCGGGCAGGTGGGCGCAGGGTGAGGTTTGGGAGGGTAGGGAGGCCCTGGCTCTTCTCAGTGCCTAAGGCTTCAGCTATCTGCTCCACACTGAGGGCTTAATCTACCTTTTTCTACCATCTTCCCTCAGTCCTTTATCCAAGGTCTCTGCCTTGAGTGTTGGGTTCAGCTGTGTTATATGTTGTCCCTTCAGCCCTGTGGGACATAAACCGAGCCCTAACAGTCGTTGTTTGTCCCTCTCCCGCAGCTGTGGTAGTTCCGGGATGCAGCAATTCGGAACACTGAGTTAGGTCTGCGTCCTGCGTCTGCGGGGCTCCGTCTCCTTACTTCCTCTTTCCCTCCTCTCTTGCTCATGCCATTTGCCCAGCTTTAGGTGAATTCAGTGGTGTGCTATTTGTCTTGCCTGTCTGTTGTGCAGGGAGTCCTTTGTGGAGTTATAGTTGTTCAATTACTTGAAAACTCCTGGAGAGATTTACAGAGGCTCATGCAGCCATTTGATGACGTCAATCTGAGTTGCATTTTTTAAAGGTTCCAATGGCAAACAGGTGGTTTGAATTTTACCAAAACAATGTAAGGCATATCGCCAGTAGATCACCTCACTTACACCACACGTCCTCTAACATTGTTGTGGCCCTACCTCCTATAACCTTTCAGCTACTTGAGACAGCTCCTCATTACTAAAACAAATACTGCCTGTGAAATTTAGGTCACAATGGGAGAAGTGCGCTTGTTAGAAATAAGTGTGGTGGTGGATAATTCCCTGATGGAGTAGATCACCATTTAACAGAGAGAACACAGATTTTGGAAAGCAGTTTTCACAGATTGATTCACTGTGAATTGAAAGGGAGTGAATCATTACCCATTGAAAGAAGTCTCTAAAACAAAACATAATGGGCTTCCTCTAGAGTGAGCATAGATATTTCTTTAAGTGACATGGAAAGATTCATCAGAGAGCAGGGACAATGGCTGTGGTCTCTTGGGGGGTTCAACCTGAGCTATCGAGAATGACCTGGAGTTTAAATCAGGTTAAAACTCAGATTACTGTGGATTTGCTCTGCCTCTCCCTTTCTCTTCCATGTTACTGAGGGGCTCCTATGACATGTCTATCTGTTTTATATTTTACTTTTTCCCATGTTATGTGCATTTCTTTAATAGTTGGAGATTCATAATTGAAGAAACATTTCCAATTTTCAGTGTTTTACACAGGAGTGTACATTTTGCATGTAAGATTCCATGTGTGGTCAGAGAATCTATCGTGACTTCCAATTCTTTGGTAAGTCAGCTGCACAGGGGTGGCCTATAGTGCCTTCCTGGAGAAAATCAGTTTGTTTGACAAGTAGAATATGGAGTACAGTGTATAATGAGCCAGCTACTGAGCACACACACAAAGAAAGTGGACACTTTACTTTCTTAGGCAATTTCTGGCGAATCTGTGCTCTACTGAATTACTTACAATGCTCTGAAATCACCGTTTGATAGGCACATTTTGGGAAATTCAGTTGGCAGACCCATGGAGCCCATCCTGCCTCTCAGAACTGAAAGAGCAACATACAAATGTGTATCCTTCATCTCCGTGTATCAACACTCCCTTGACACTACTCAGCACATGATGAGGACTATAAAGAACCAGATGCCCAAACCTGCTAGGTATGATAAAAGGCTCTGTTTGAAAATCACCATCAGAGAATAGAAGAACAAATCTGCTTCTATCTGGAGCTCACATTCCTCCAGTAACACTCTTGACAGGGCACTTTTTGGAAGGAGCACTCACACTAACTTAATGTCAGTACTTGCTCCTTTTTGAAGTGTCAAGTTGATTCCTGGCAGGTCATTTTGGCTGGTCTGAGGGCCACTGTAGTATGAGGAAGAAGGCTCCATGGAGCACAGAAAATGTTGAAGTCACATTCCGGTCTCAAAGTGAAAGGACAGTCCTGGGTAAGTCTCTGAGTAGCCAATGTTCCAAGGCATATCTGTGTATGGCCTCCTGGAGTGGGGAGGAGGATGTCACAGTTGTCATTTTGTGAAACATGAGGATACTGATATGTGAACTTACCAGGCGGATGCTGGGCACGGATTACAGTTCCAGTGCCTGGCAGACAACACAGTGTGAGTCTGTGAGGAGAGTAACTTCTGTGGCTCTGCTCGAGCTGTTCCTTTCTCCTGACACCCTCAGCATCAGACCATGCTGAGCAGTTTCTTGTTGACAGACCCCACTGAGAAAGTAACGTTCTAGCACCTTCATTGTGGACTATCATGACGGTGAGAAATACACTTCTGTTACTGAAGCAACACAGTCTACAACATTTTGCTTTGAAAACAGGATACTTTGTTGGTCAGGGAGGGAAAATTGAAAGCAGAATGAGAAAATATGCTACTCCTTCAAGAATGCTGTGTTCAACCAAAGAGAAAGATCACATGTGTGTGGACAATGTGGTGCAGAAGAACTGGAATGCTCACATGTCTCTGGTGGATACAGAGAATGATATAGTTACCGTGGAAAACAGTTTGCTATTTGTCCAGTATGTTGATAATGAAAATATCATGTGACTATGGAATTATATGCAATACTGTTTAAAATGGATGCCCCAAACTCATAAACAGAATTCAGAACTGCACTCTATATAATGGAAATAATGTCGAGACACAATATCAGGTCAACAAATTAATGCATAAGCGAAGGCTGTATATGTATAAAATGAAAGAAGATACAGTCATAGAGATGACATAAGTCCTGATACTGGCCACTGCAAGAAAGTATCTTGAGAAATTGGCAAGAGAGGGAAGTTAGCATCCCAAGGCCACATACGCTGTCTCTCCGCTAAGATAACAGACCGACATGGTCAGATTCATAGGGAAGAGGACAGGTCAGTGTTTCCAGGGTGCAGGATGTGGGGCAGCATGGATGGAAAGTGCAAGTTGCATGGTTTGGGTTTCTATTGATTGCTTATAATCAGAAAAATGGTAATAGACAGCAAGGATTGAGGAAAGCACAATGTTGGTGGCATATTACAAAACTGATTTGTATCTATTAAAGGTTCCAATGGCCAACTGGTGGTTTGTATTTTATCAAAAAAACATTGGGGATATTTATAGTAGGCCACCTCTCATAAACCACAAGTCCTCTATTGATGTGATAGCACTGTGTCCTAGACCCTTAGGGCCACATGAGAAAGCTCTTCAGTTCTAAAAGCAAAGACTGCCAGTGAAATTTATGCCTCAATGGGAAAAGGGCCCTTGCTAGAAGTGTGGTGGAAGATATTTGCCTGATGGAGTAGGTTGCCATTTCACAGAGAGAGCGCTGGTTTGGAAAGGAGTTTTCACAGATATCATTCACTGTTAAGTGAAAGAGAATCATTACTCATTCAAAGAAGTCTCTGTAACAAAACGTGACAGGCTCCCTCGCCTGTGAGCATAGAAATTACCTTCAAGTAAAAAGGAAGGAATGCTCAGAGAGCAGGGGCAATGGCTGTGGTGTCTTACGATGTTCAAGCCTGGGCCATCCTGAATGAACCGGAGTCTACTAGGGCAAAACCTCGGATTGCTGCAGATCCCTGTGCCTTTCCCATTCTCTTCCGTGTTACTGAGGGCCTCGTACGGCATAGCTATCTGATTCATCTTTAACATTCCGCAATGTTATGTGCGTTACTTTAATACTCTGATCTTCATAAGTGAGGAAAAATTCCCAATTTTCACACTTTTACTCATAGAGTCTGTACATTTTGCATGTGGCACTACATGTGTTGTCAGAGAATGTATCGTGACGTCCAATTCTTTGTTATGTTATCTGCTAATGGTTGACAGAGAGTGATTTCCCCAGAGAAATTCAGTATCTTTGACAAGTAGAATATGGAGAACTACAGTACTACAGTATATACTGAGCCAGCTACTGAGCCTATACGCAAAGAAAGTGGACCTTCCTTTCTTTCTGAGGTAATTGCTGGTGAACCTGACCTCTACTGAATTATATCCAACACTCTGAAATCATTCAGTTGATAGGCATGCATCAAGGACTTCTGATGGCAGATCCATGGAGTCCATCGTGCCTGTCAGAACTGACAGAGGGCCACAGAGATGTACATAATTTCTCTCTGTGTACCAACACACCCTTAACACTACTCATCAAATGATGAGGACAATCAAGTACCTGATGCCCAAACTTCCTATCTATGATAAGTGGTTCTTGTTGAAAATCACCACCAAAGATTAGAAGATCTGATCTGCTTCTATGTGGAGCTCACATTCATGTGGTAACACTCTTGTTGGGGCACTTTTTGGCGCCAGCACTCTCACCAACTGCATGTCAGTCTTTGCTCCTCTTTGAAGTGACAAGGTGATTCCTGGCAAGTCATTTTGGCTGGACGCAAGGGCCTTTGTACTATGAGAAACAAGGCTCTAGGGTGCACAGAGAATGGTGAAGTCACACTCAGGGTTGAAAGTGCAAGGACTGATCTGGATGTCTTTGGGAAGCAAAGGGTCCAAGGCACCTCTGTGGCTTTGGTGTCCTGGAGAGGGGATGATGATGTCACAGTTGCCTTTTTGTGACACATAATGATACTGATATGTGATTGGCCAGGTGGCCACTGCACACAGATTAAGCTCCAGTGTTGGGCAGACAACAGATTGTGAGTCTTTGAGGAGAGCTTCTTCAACAGTTGTGGCTGGCTTTTTCTTTCTCCTAATGCCTTCACTGTCAGAACCTGCTGAGCAGTTTTCTCTTGACAGACCCTTATGAGAAAGCAACGTTCTGACACCTTTATCTTGCACTTAAAGGACGGTGAGAAATATACATTTGTTACTGAAGCCACACAGTCTTAAACTTTTGCTATGAAAACCAGACACTTTATCAGTAAGGGAGGGAAAATTGAAAGCACCATGAGACAATATGCTTCTCCTTCAAGAATGCTGTGATCAACCAAAGAGAAAAGATCACGTGTGTTGACAATGAGATGTGGAAAACTGGAATGCTCACATGACTCTGCTGAATACATAGAATGATACAGCTAACATGGCAGTTCACACTTGGTCCAGTATGTTGAGAATGAAAATATCATGAGACCAATGATATGTTCACAATTTTGTTTATAGTGGATGCCCAGAAACTCCTATGCATAGTTCAGAACTGCACTGTTAATAATGGCAAAAATCTAGAAACACAATATCAGGTTAAATGATGAATGCATTAGTGAAAGTGCTCTACGCATAAAATGAAAGAAGACACAGTCATAAGGTGACAGAAGTCCTGATACTGGCCACCACAAGAGAGCATGTTGTGAAATTGGCAAGAGAAAGAAGCTAGCATACCTAGGCCACATATGCTGTCTCTTCAATAAGATAACAGAACGACAATGTCAAATTCATAGGGAAAGAAGGCATGTAAGTGTTTGCCAGGGCTCAAGGTGTGAGGCAGCGTGGATGGGAAATGAAAGTTGCATGGCTTGGGTTTCTATTGCTTGCTTGTAATCAGAAAAATGGTACTACACAGCAAGGATTGAGGAAATCACAATTCAGTTGGCATATTACAAAACTGAATTGTAATTTTTAAAGTTTCCAATAGCAAAGTAGGGATGTGAATTTTACCAAAACAATGTAAGGGATATTCCCTGTAGGGCACCTCTCATAAAACACAAGTCTTGTAATGTTGTGATGGCCCTGCCTCCTAGAAAGGTCCTCAGTTCCAAAAAAATATTATTGCCAGTGAAATTTAGGTCACAATGGGAGATGTCGCCACGATAGAAATAAGTGTTGTGATGTATATTTTTCCTAATGGAGTAGATTACTTTTTACAGAGAGAACACTGATTTTGGAAAGGAGTTTTCACAGATGTTGTTCACTGTCAATTGAAAGGGAGAGAATCATTATACATTCAAAAAGTTTTGAAACAAAACATAACGGGCCTCCTCACCTATGAGCACAGATATTTCCTCCAAGTGGAAAGGACAGACTTGTCAGAGAGCTGGAGCAACAGCTGTGGTCTCTTGCGGGATTCAAGAATGGCCTATCTAGAGGGACCTGGATTCTAAACCAGGCTAAAACTCGGATGTCTGCGGATCTGCTCTGTCTTTGATTGCTGTGATCAACCAAAGAGAAAATATCACATGTGCATTGACAATGCAATGTGGTAGAACTGGAACACTCACATGTCACTGCTAAATACATAGAATGATACAGCTACCTTGATAAACAGTTTGCTATTTGTCCAGGAGGTTGAGAATGAAAATATCATGTGAGCATTGATATATACTCAATAGTGTTTAAAATGGCTGTCAAGAAACTCCTGAACAGAATTCAGAACTGCACTGTAGTTAATGGCAAAAATGTACAAACACAATATCTGGTCAACTGATGAATGCATTAGCGACGATGGTATATGAATAAAATAAAACAAGATACAGTCATGAAGGTGATAGAAGTCCTAATGTGGTCCACTGCAAGAAAGTACATTTAGAAATTGGAAAGAGAAAAAGCTAGCATCCCAAGGCCACATACACTGCTTCTTGATTTAGATAACAGAATGACAATGTTAAATTCGTTTGGAAAGAAGGTAGGTCAGTGTGTGCCAGGGCACAACGTGTGGGGCAGCGTGGATGGAAAGTGAAAGTTGTATGGCTTGGATATCTATTGATTGCTTGTAGTCAGAAAAATGGTATTAGACAGCAAGGATTGGGGTAAGCACAATGCTGTTGGCATATTACAAAACTGAATTGCATTTTTTAAAAGTTCCAATGGCAAACTGGTGGAGTGAATTTTACGAAAACAATGTAAGGGACATTCTGAGTAGACACCTCTCCTAAACTTCAAGTCCTCTAATGTTGTGATGGCCCTGCCTCCTAGACCTTTTGGACATCATTAGAAAGCTCATCAGTTACACAAACAAACACTGATAATGAAATATAGATCCCAATGGGAGAAGTGTTCTTGCTAGAAATAACTGAGGTGGTGGATATATGCCTGATGGAGTACATTGCCATTTTAGAGAGAGAACAATGATTTTGGAAATAATTCAAACAGATTTCATGTACTGTGAATTGAAAAGAGAGAATCATTACACACTCAAAGAAGTTCTGAAACAAAACGTGAAGGGTGTACTCACCTGTGAACATAGATATTTCCTTCAAGTGGAAAGGAAGGATTGGTCAGAGAGGTGTAGCAATGGCTGTGGTCTCTTGCGGGGTTCAAGCCTGGACTATCCTGAAGGACCTGGAGTCTAAATAGGGCTAAATTTCAGATTGCTGCAGATTGGCTGTGCATCTTCCATTCTCTTTAATGTTACTGAGGGCCTCCTATGGCAATCCTATCTGTATCATCTTTTACATTTTGTGAATGTTGTACTTTAGCACTCTGATCTTCATAATTGACGAAACATTCCCAATTTTCACCCTTTTGCTGATAGAGTCTGTACATTTTTTTTATGAGAGACTCCATGTGTGGTCAGTGAATCTATCGCGGCTTCCCATTCTTTGTTACGTCATATGCTAAGGCGTGGCAGAGAGTGTCCTCCCCGAAGAAATTAAGTCTCTTTGACAAGTAGAATATGGGGAACTACACTATATACTGAGCCAGCTAATGAGCCCACACAGAAAGAAAATGGACCCTCCTTTCTTTCTTAGGTAATTCCTGACGCACCTGCCCACTAGTGAATTACACGGACACCTTTGAAATCAGCCATTTGACAGGCATGCATCAGGGAATTCAGAATGTAGACCCAAGGATCCCATCCTTTCTGTCAGAACTGACAGAGCACCATACAAATGTGTATCCTTCCTCTCCATGTAACAACGCTCCCTTGACAAGACTCAGAAAATGATGAGGATAATCAAGAACTTGATGCCCAACTTGCTAGGTATGATAAGTGGTCCTTTTTGAAAATCACCATCAGAGACTAAAAGACATGACCTGCTACTATCTGGAGCTCATATTCATCTGGTAACATTCTTTCCAAGGGCACTTTTTGGGGCCCGTGCTCACACCTACTGCATGTCAGTTCTTGCTCCTCTTTGAAGTGGCATGGTGATCCCTAGCAAGTCATTATGGCTGGGTACAAGGGCCTCTGTAGCATGAGAAAGAAGGCTCTGAGGAGCACAGAAAATGGGAATCGACACTCTTGGATCAAGTGCATGGACTGTCCTGGCTAAGTCTCTGGGCAGCAAATGGTCAAAGGCACCTCTGTGGCTGCAGTCTCACGGAGAAGGGATAATGATGTCACAGCTGTCTTTTTGTGACACATGAGCATACTGATATGTGATTGGCCAGTACCCTGCTGGGCATGGATTAAAGTTCCAGTCCTGGGCAGACAACAGAGTGTGAGGTTGTGGGGAGAACGAATTATGTGGCTCTGTTCGGGTTCCACCTTTCTCCTGATGCCTTTAGCGTCAAACCCTGATGAGCAGTTTCCTGTTGACAGATCCTCCTAAGAAAGCAAAGATCTGGCACCTTCATCGTGGACTTTCAGGACGGTGAGAAATACACTTTGGTATTGAAGCCAAACAGTCTATAACACTCTGCTATGAATATTGGACACTTTAACCATGAGGGAGGGATAATCGAAAGCACCATGAGACAATATGCTACTCCTTCAAGAATGATGTGATCAACCAAAGAGAAAGATCACATGTGCGTTGACAATGTGATGTGGAAGAACTGGAACACTCACATGTCTCTGGTGGATACATAGAATGATATAGCCACGGTGGTAAATAGTTTGCTATTTGTCCAGTATGTTGAGAATGAAAATATCACGTGGCCATCGATTTATACACAATAGTTTTTAGAACGGATTCCCCAAACTCATAAACAGAATTCATAATTGCATTGTAGATAATGGCAAAAATGTAGAAACACAGTATCAGGTCAACTGATGAATGCATTAGTGAAGGTAGTATATGTATAAAATGAAACAAGATACCATCATTGAAGTGACAGAACTCCTGAAGAAGTCCATAACAAGAAAGCACCTTGAGAAACTGGCAAGAGAATAAGCTAGCTTCCCAAGGAAACATATGCTGTCTCTCCATTAAGATAATAGAACAGCAATGTCAAATTCAAGGGAAAGAAAACAGGTCAGTGTTTGCCTGGGCGCAAGGTGTGGGATAGCATGGATGGGAAGTGAAAATTGCATGGCTTGTGTTTCTATGATTGCTTGTAATGAGAAAAAGTATAAGACAGCAAGGATTGTGGAAAGCACGATGCTGTTGGCATATTACAAGCTGAATTGCATTATTTAAAGGTTGCAATGGCAATCTGGTGGTGTGAATTTTACCAAAAGAAGGGAAGGGGTATTCCTAGTAGGGCATGTCTGCTAAATCACAAGTCCTATAATGTTGTGATTGCCCTGCCTCCTAGACCCTTTGGACTACATGAGAAAGGTCCTCAGTTCTAAAACAAACACTGGCAGTGAAATTTAGGTACCAATGGGAGTAGTGTCCTTGCTAGAAATGAGTGCGGTGCTGGATATTTCCCTGATGGAGTAGATTACTTGTTTACAGAGACAGCTCTGATTTTGAAAAGGAGTTTTCACAGATTAATTCACTGTGAATTGAAGGGGAGAGAATCATTCCACATTGAAAGAAGTTTCTGAAACCAAACGCGATGGGCCTCCTAACCCTTGAGCATAGAGATTTCCTTTGAGTGGAAAGGAAGGATTTTTCAGAGGTCCAGGGCAATGGCTGTGGTCTCTTGTGGGGTTCAAACCTGGGCTATCCTGAAGGACCTGGAGAATAAATCAGGCTAAAACTTGGAATGCTTCAGAACTGCTGTGACTCTCCCTTTTTCTTTCATGTTACTGAGGGCCTCCTATGGCATGCCTCTCTGTTTATCTTTTACATTTCGCACATGTTTGTGTGGTACTTTAACACTCTGACATTCATAATTGCGGAAATATTGCCAATTTTGACACTTTTACTTATCGATTCTGTACATGTTACATGTGGCACTCCATGTGTGGTCAGAGAATCTATCCTGACTTCCAATTCTTGGTTACATCACCTGCTCTCTGGTGGCAGAGAGTGTCTGCCCCAGAGAAATTCAGTGTCTTTGACAAGTAGAATGTGGAGAACTACAGTATATACTGAGCCAGCTACTGAGCCAACACAGAAAGGAAGTGGACCTTCCTTTCTTTCTTAGGTAATTCTTGGCAAACTTGACCTCTACTGAATTACATCAAACCCACTGAAATCAGCCAGAGAATAGGAAATGAAAATTGCTGATGACAGAACGATGGAGCCCATTCTGCCTGTTAGAACTGAAAGAGCAAAAAACGAATGTCTATGCTTTGTTTCCGTGCAACAATACTCCCCACACTCTACTCAGCACTTGATGGTGTGAATCAAGAACCTGATGCCCCAACTTGCCAGGCATGATAAGTGGTTCATGTTGAAAATCACCATCAGAAACTGAAAGATCTTATCTACTTTCTTGTGGTGGGCCAGCTTCAGAGCTTCATTCACCTTAATGAGTTTGTCTTCTTTCTTTTTATACATATACCACTTTAACAAATGCATTCATCAGTTGACCAAATATTGTGTTTCTACATTTTTTCCATTATCTACAGTGCAGTTCTGAATTCTGTTTAGAGATTCCGGGCATCAGTTTTAAATACTTTTGTGTATATATCAATGTTCACATGATGTTTTCATTCTAAAAATACTGGACAAACTGCAAACTGTTTTCAATGGTAACTATATCATTCTATGTATCTAGAAGAGACATGTAAGCATTCCAGTTCTTCCTCAACGCACATGTGATCTCTTCTCTAGGGTTGATCATAGCATTGTTGAAGGAATAGCATATTGTCTTATTGTGCTTTCAATTTTCCCTCCCTGACTGATATAGTGTCCGATTTTCATAGCTAAATATTATAGACTGTGTGGCTTCAATAACAGAAGTGTTTTTCTCACTGTCCTGAAAGACCAAGATGAAGATTCCAGCATGTTGCTCTCTCAGGAGGGTCTGTCAACAGGAAACTGCTCAGGAGAGCATGACACTGAGGGTGTCAGGAGTTAGGAACAGCCCGAGCAGAGCCATAGAAGTCGCTCTCCTCAATACTCACATATCTTATGTCTGCCTATCCATGGACCCGTAATCTGTGCCCAGGGGTCGTCTAGCCAATAACATAGTCGTATCCTCATGTGTCACAAAAATACAACTGTAATATCATCATCCATTGGCTGCCATTGATTTATGCAGTACAGTCATTCCAGTTTGAGACAGGAGTGTGTCTTCACGTACTCTGTGCTCCATAGAGCCATCATTCTCATACTACAGAGGTCATTTGCCCAGCCAAAATGACTTGCCGGAAATCACCTTGCCATTACAAAGAGAAGCAAGAACTGACATGCACTTGGTGTGAGTGCTGGCACCAAAAAAACCCCATCAAAGATTTTTATAGGATGAATGTGAGCTCCAAATTTAAGCGGATCTGGTCCTCTACTCTCTGATGTTGATTTTCAACAAGAATCACTTATCATACCTAGCAAGTTGAGGCATCAGGTTCTTGATTGTACTCATCATTTGCTGAGTAGTGTCAAGGGTGTGTTGTTACACGGAAAGGAATAATACACATTTCTATGGTGCCCTCTCAGTTCTGACAGGAGGGATGGGCTACATGTGTGTGTCATCATAATTCTCTGATACGTGCCTATTAACTGGCTGATATCAGAGGGTTGGAGGTAATTCAGTAGAGGTCAGGTTTCAAAGAAAATATCTAAGAAAGAAAGGAAGTTCCACTTTCTTTGTGTGAGAGCTCAGTAGCTGGCTCAGTATATACTGTAGTTCTCCATATTCTACTTGTCAAAGATGCGGAATTCCTCTGGGAAGCCACTCTCTGCCACCTCTTAGCAGGTGACCTAATACAGAATGGAAGACACGATAGATTTTGTGACCACATATGGAGTCCCACATGCATAATGTACAGACTCTATGAGTAAAAGGGTGAAAATTGAGAAAGTTTCCTCAATTATGAAGATAAGAGTACTAAAGAAACGCACATATCATGTGCAAAATGAATATATGGTGATGGAAGGAGAACTGACTCTGGGTGATGAACATACAATGGGATTTATAGATGATGTAATACAGAATTGTACACCTGAAATCTATGTAATTTTACTAACAATTGTCACCCCAATAAATTTAATCAAAAAAAAATGTAAAAGATGAAACAGGTAGGCCCTCGTAAAATGGAAGATAATGTGAGAGGCACAGCAGATCTGCAGCATTCCAAGTTTTAGCATCATTTGGATCCCTGGTCCTTCTGGATATCCCAGGCTTTAACCCCACAACAGACCAAAGCTGTTGCCCGGCTCCCTGACCAATCCTTCCTTTCCACTCGAAGGCAATATCTATGTTCACAGGTGAGGAGTCCCATCACGTTTTGTTTCAGAGACTTCTCAATGTTGAATGATTCTCTCCCTTTCAATTCAGTGAATGAAATCTGAAAACTCCTTACCAAAATCAGTGCTCTTTCTGTAAAACGGTTATCTACTCCATCAGACCGATATCCACAACCACACTTATTTCTAGGAAGGCATTTACCCATTGGTCCTGAATTTCACTGGCAGTGTTTGTTTTTAGAACTGTGGATCTTTCTCATGTAGCCCAAAGTGTCTAGGAGGCAGGGCCTTCACAACATTAGAAGACTTGTGGTGTATGAGGGGTGCCCTACTGGGAATATCCCTTACATTGTTTGGTAAAAATCACAGAATTATTTTGCCATTGTAGCCTTTCACAAATACAATTCAGTTTTGTAATATTCCAACATCATTGTGCTTTTCTCAATACTTGCTGTCCAATAACATTTTTCTGAATACAAACAATCAAAAGAAATCCAAGAGATGAAACTTTTACTTCGCATCCACGCTGCCCCACACCTAACACCCTGGCAAACACTGTCCTGCTTTCTTTCCCTATGAATTTGATATTGTCGGTCTGTCATATTAATGGAGAGACAGTGTAGTGGCCTTGGGTCGCTAGCTTCTTTCTCTTGCCAATTTCTCAAAATACTTTCTTGCTTTGGCCAGTATCAGGACTTCTGTCACATTTATAACTGTATCTTGTTTCATTTTATACATAAAACACCTTCACTAATGCATGAATCAGTTGACCTGATATTGTTTCTCTACATTTTTCCATTATCTATAGCGAAGTTCTTAATTATGTTTATGAGTTTCTGGGCATCCGTTTTAAAGACTATTGTGTATATATCAACCATTTTAAAGACTGTTGTGTGTATATCAATGGTTACGTTAATTTCTCATTATCAACATACTGAACAAATAGTGAACTGTTTTCCGTGGTAGCTGTAATATTCTATGTATCCAGCAGAGACATGCAAGAGTTTCATTTCTTCCACATCACAATGTCAACACACATGTAATCTTTTCTCTTTGGTTGATCACAGCATTCTTGAACGAGTAGCATATTGTCTCATTGTGCTTTCCATTATCCCTCCCTGACTGATGAAGTGTCCGATTTTCATAGCAAAATGCTATTGATTGTGTGGCTTCAATAACAGAAGTATAATTCTCACTGTCCTGAAAGTCCAAGATGAAGGCTCCAGAACGTTGCATTCTAAGGAGCGTCTGTCAACAGTTAACTGCTCAGCAGGGTCTTATGCTCAGGGTGTCAGAAGGAAGGAACAGCCTGAGCAGAGCCACAGAAGTCACTCTCGTCACAGACTTCCACTCTGTTGTCTTCTCAACACTGGAGATGGAATCCATGCCCATCAGCTGCCTTGACAATCACATCAGTATCCTCATTTGTCACAAAAAGACACCTGTGACATCATCATCCCCTCTCCAGGAGGCGGCATCCACATCGTTGTCTCATACCATTTGCTCCCCAGGGATATATCCAGGACAGTCCTTCCACTTTGAGCTCTGAGTGTGACTCACCATACTCTGTGCTCCGTAGAGCCATCTTTCCCATAGAACAGAAGCCCTTGGGCCCAGCCATAGTGACTTGCCTGGAATTACCTTGCCACTTCAAAGAGAATCAAGAAGTGACATACAGTTGTTGTGAGTGCTGCCTCCAAAAAGTGCCCCATCAAAGAGTTTACTGGGTGAATATGAGCTCCACATACGGGCTGATGGGGTCTTTTATTTTTTCATGGTGATTTTCAACAAAACCTCTTATCATACCTAGCAAGTCAAGGCATCATGTTCTTGATTATCCCCATCATGTGTTGAGTAGTGTCAAGGGAGTGTTGGTATATGGAGAGGAAGTATACATACTTGTATTGTGCTCCCTCAGTTCTGACAGATGGGATAGGCTCCATGGATACGCCATCTGAATCCCCTGATGCATGCCTATCCACCGACTGATTTCAGAGGGTTGGATGTAATTCTGTAGAGGTCAGGTTCACCAGGAATTACCTAAGAAAAAAAGAAAGATCCACTTTGTGTGTGGGCCCAGTAGCTTGCTTCATATATCCTGTATTTTTCCATATTCTACTTGTCAAAGACACTGAATTTGTCTTGGACAGACAGTCTCTGTCTCCCCTTAGCAGGTGACCTAACAAAGAATTACAAGTCATGATAGTATCACAACTGCACATGGAGTCTCACATGCAAAATGTTCAGACTCTACGTATAAAATGGTGAAAATTGCGAATGTTTCCTCAATTATGAAGATCAGAGTATTAAAGTAATACACACAACATGTGCAAAATGTAAAAGATGACACAGAGAGTGATGCCGTAGGAGGCCCTCAGTAATATGGAAGATAATGGGAGAGGCACAGCAGATCTGCAGCAATACGAGTTTCAGCCTGATTTAAACTCCAGGTCCTTCAGGGTAGCCCAGGCGTGAACCACACAAGAGAACACACTTATTGCCCCAGGTCTCTCAGCTATTCTTGCTCTCCACTCGAAGAAAGGAATATTCATGCTCACAGGTGAGAAGACCGATCACGTTTTGTTTCAGACACTTCTTTCAATGTGTAGTGATTGTCGCCCTTTCCATTCACAGTGAATGAAATCTGTGAAAACTCCTTTCCAAAATAATTCATCTCTCAGTAAATCGGTAATCTACGCCATCGTGCAAATGTCCGACACCACATGTATTTCTAGCATGGGCACTTCTCCCATTGGGACTTAATTTCACTGTCAGTGTTTGATTTTAGAACTGAGAAGCTTTCTCATGTAGCCCAAAGTTTCTAGGCGGCAGGGCCATAAAAACATTAGAGGACCTGTGGTTTAGGAGAGGTTCACTACTGGAAATACCACTTACATTGTTTTGGTAAAACTCACACCACCAGTTTGCTATTGGATCTTTCAAAATACACAATTCAGTTTTGTAATATGACTGCAGCATTGTGCTTTCCTCAATACTTGCTGTCTAATGCCATTTTTCTGATTACAAAGAATCAATAGAAAACCCACGACATGTGACTTTCACTTCCCATTCATGCTGCCCCACACCTTGCACCCTGCCAAACATGGACCTGCCTTCATTTTTTTTTTAATTTATTATTTTTTTTAATTTATTGGGGTGAAGATTGTTAGTAAAATTACATAGATTTCAGGTGTACAATTCTGTATTACATCATCTAAAAATCCCACTGTGTGTTCACCATGCAGAGTCAGTTCTCCTTCCATCACCATATATTTGATCCCCGTTACCCTCATCTCCCACCCCTACCCCGTTACTCTCTGGTAACCACTAAACTATTGTCCTTGTCTATGAGTTTCTGTTGCTGAGCGAAATAAGTCAGACAGAAAAGCAGAGAACCGTGTGATTTCACTGATATGTGGTATATAAATGAAAAACAACAAAAGAACAAGACAAACAAATGAGAAATGGACCTGCCTTCTTTCCATATGAATTTGACATTGTCTGACTGTTATCTGAATGGAGAGACAGGAATGTGGCCTTGGAAGCTAGCTTTTTCTCTTGCTAATTTCTCAAGATACTTTCTTGCTAAGGCCAGCATCATGACTTCTGTTACCTTTAGGGCTCTATCTTGTTTCATTTTGTGCATATACCACCTTCGCTAATGCATTCATCAGTTGACCTTATATTGTATTTCTTCCTTGTTTCCATTATCTACAGTGCAGTTCTGAATTCTGTTTAGGAGTTTATGGGCATCCATTTTAAGCACTATTGTGTATGTATCAATGGTCATGTGCTATTTCATTCTCAACTTCCTGGAGAATTAGCAACTGTTTTTCATGGTAGCTATATCATTCTATGTATCCACCATAGACAGGTGAGCATTCCAGTTCTTCCACATCACATTGTCAATGAACATGCGATCTTTTCTCTTTGCTTGATCACAGCATTCTTGAAGAAGTATCATATTTCCTCATTGTGCTTTCAACTTTCCCCTCCTGACAGAAAAACTGACTGATGTTCACAACAAAATGTAACAGACTATGTGGCTTCAATAGCAGAAGTGTATTTCTCACCGTCCTGAAATTACAAGATGAAGGTGTCAGAACGTTGCTTTCTCAGGAGTGTTTGTCAACAGGAAACTGCTCAGCAGGGTCTGACACCGAGAGCTTCACGACGCAGAAACAGCCCGAGCACAACCACAGAACTCACTTTCTTCACAGATTCACACACTGTTGTCTGCCCAGAACTGGAGCTGTGATCCGTGTCCAGCATCCACCTGGCCAATCTCATACCAGTATGCTCATGTGTCACAAAAAGACAATGGTGATATCATCCCCTCTCCAGGAGGTTGCAGCCACAGAGTTGCCATGGACCATTTGATGCCAAGAGACTTATCCAAGACAAACTTTCCTCTTGGAGAGCTGAGTGTGACTTCACCATTCTCTGTGATCCTTAGAGCCATCTTTCTCATACTACAGCGGTCTTTTGGCCCAGCTATAATGACTTGTCAGGAATCACCTTGCCACTTCATAGAGGAGCAAGAACTGACATGCAGTTGGTGTCAGCGCTGGCTCCAAATGCACCCCATAAACGAGTATTATCAGATGAATATGAGCTCCTCATACAAGCAGATCATGTTTTCTAGTCTCTGATGGTGATTTTCAACAAGAACCACTTATCATACCTTGCAAGTTGGAGCTTCAGGTTCCTGATTGTCCTCACCATTTGCTGAGTAGTGTCAAGGGACTGTTGGTACTTGGAAGGAAAGATAAACATTTGTATGTTGTTCTGTCTGTTATGACTGGAAGAATGGGCTCCATGGGTCTTACACCTGAATTCCCCGATGCATAGTTGTCAGCCGGCTGATTTCAGTGGATTGGATGTCATTCAGTAGAAGTCAGGTTTGGTAGGAAGTATCAAAATTGAAAGGAAGGTCCACTTTTTGTGTGTGTGGGCTCAGTAGCTGGCTCAGTATATACTGTAGTTCTCCATATTCTAATTGTCAAATACACTGTACTTCTCCGGGGAAGACACTCTCAGTCACCCCTTAGCCAGTGATGTAACAATGAATTTGAACTCACAATAGATTCTCTGACACACATGGAGCCCCACAAGCAAAATGTACAGAACTTATGAGTAAAAGGGTGAAAATTGGGAATGTTAACTCAATTATCAAGATCACAGTAAAAAATAAATCACACAGCATGTGCAAAATGTAAAAGATGAAAGAGATAGGCATGCCATAGGAGGCCCTCAGTAACAGGGAAGAGAAAGGGAGAGCCACAGCAGATCCACAGCAATCCGAGTTTTTGCCTGATATGACTGCGTGTCCTTCAGGATATCCCTCACTAAACCCACAAGAGACAACAGCTGTAGCCCCGGCTTTCTACCCAATCCTGCCTTTCCACTTGAAGGAAATATCTATGCTCACATGTGAGGAGGCCCATCACATTTTGTTTCTGAGACTTCTTTCAATGTGTAATGATTCTCCCCATTTCATTCAGAGTAAATAAAATCTATGAAAACTCCTTTCCAAAATCAGTGCTCACAGTAAAACTGTAATCCATTCCATCCAGCAAATATCCACTACCACACTTAACTCTAGCAAGGGCAATTCTCCCATTGGTACATAAATTTCAATGGCAGTGTTTGTTTCTAGAACTGAGGTGTTTTCTCATGTAGCCCAAAGGGTCTATGAGGCAAGGCCATTGCAACATTAGAGGACTTGTGTGGCATGATAGGTGCCCTAGTGGGATTATCCCTTACATTGTTTTGGTAAAATTTACAAAACCTGGTTGCCATTTGAACCTTTAAAAGTACTATTCAGTTTTGTATTATGCCAACAACTTTGTGGTTTCCTCAATCTTTGCTGTCCAATATCATTTTGCTGGTTGCAAGCAATCAATAGAAAATCAAGCCATGAAACTTCCACTTCCCATCCACTCTAACCTACCCCTTGCACCCTGGAAAACACTGACCTGCCTTCTTTCCCTATGAATTTGACATTGTCATTCTGTTATCTAAATACAGAGACAGCGTATGTGGCCTTGGGATGCCAGCTTCTTTCTCTTGCCAATTTCTCAAGATCCTTTCTTGTGGTGGCCAATATCAGTACTTCTTTCAACTTTATGATTGTGTCTTCTTTCATTTTACACATATACCACCTTCGCTAATGCATTCATCATTTGACCTGATACGGTGTTTCTTCATTTTTGTCGTCATCTATAGTGCAGTTCTGAATTCTGTTTAGGAGCTCCTGGACATCAGTTTTAAACACTACTTTGTATATATCAATGGTCACATGGTATATTCATTCTCAACATACTGGAGAAATAGTGAACTGTTTTCCATTGTAATCATATGATTCTATATATCCAGCAGAGACATGTGAGCATTCCAGTTCTTCCACATTGCATTGTCAATGCACATGTTATCTTTCCTCTTTGGTTGATGACAGCATTCTTAAAGGAGTAGTATATTGTCTCATTGTGCTTTCAATTTTCCCTCCCTGACCCAAAAATTATCTGATTTTCAAGCAAATTATTATAGACTGTGTGGCCAAATAACAGAATGGTATTTCTCACTCTCCTGAAAGTCCAAAGTGAAGGTGCCAAACCATTGCTTTCTCAGATGGGTCTGTCAACAGGAATCTGCTCAGCAAGGTCTAGCACTGATGGCTTCAGGAGAAAGAAACAGCCTGAGCAAAGCCACAGATGCCATCTCCTCACAGGGTCACATTCGTTGTCTGCCCAGCAATGGAGCTTTAATCAGGGCCCAGAAGCAGCTTGACCAATCACATATCAGTATCCAAATGTTTTACAAAAGGACAACATTGACATTATCTCCCCTTCTCCATGAGGCTGCATCCACAGATGTGCTTTGGACCATTTGCTTTCCAGAGGTTTATCCAGGACATTCCTTCCATTTTGAGCCCTGAATGTGACTTCACCATTCTCTGTGTTCATTAGAGCCATCTTTCTCATACTAGAGAGGCCCTTGTCCACAGCAAAAATGACTTGCCAGGAATCACCTTGCTACTACAAAGAGGAACAAGAACTGACATGTAGTTGGTGTGAGTACTGGCTCCAAAAAGTGCCCCATCAAAGAGTGTTCCCAGATGAATATGAGCTCCAGATAGCAGCAGGTCAATATCCTCGTCGCTGATGGTGATTTTCAAACAGAACAACTTATCATGCCTAGCAAGTTTGGTCATCAGATTCTTGATTGTGCTCATCATGTGCTGATTAGTGTCAAGGGAGTTTTGGTACATGGAGAGGAAGGATACACATTTACATTTTGCTCTGTCCGTTCTGACATTTAGGATGGGCACCATGGTCTGCCAAATGAATTTACTGATAGGTAACTATAAACCAGCTGATTTCAAAGGGTAGGATGTAATTCAGTAGAGGTCAGGTTTGCCATGAATTACCTAAGAGAGAAATGGGGGGTCCACTTTCATGTGTGTGGGTTCAGTAGCTGAACATACTTGTCCATATTGTACTTGTCAAAGACACTGAATTTCTCTGGGGAAGTCACTCTCTGCAACCGTTTAGCGGGAGACATAACACAAAATTGGAAGTCACGAGGATTTTTTGACCACTCATGAAGTCCCACATGCTAAATGTACACACTCTCTGAGTAAAATTGTGAATATTGGTAATGTTTACTCAATTATTAAGATCAGTGTATCAAAGAAAATCACATAACATATGCAAAATGTAAACGATCTAGCAGATAGGCATGCCGTAGAAGGTCCTCAGTAACACGGAAGAGAATGTGAGAGGCACAGAAGATCCACAGAAATCCAAGTTATAGCCTAATGTCACTGGCTATATATAGCCAGGTCAATCAGGATATCCAAGGCTTGAACCCCAAAAGAGTCTACAGCCATTGCCCCAGCTCTCTGACCAACCCTTCCTTTCCATTCGAAGGAAATATCTATGCTCACAAATGAGGATGCCCATAGGTTTTGTTTCAGAGACTAATTTCAATGTGTAATGATCCTCTCCCTTTCAATTCACAGTGAATGAAATCAGTGAAAATTCCTTCCCAAATCAGTGATCTTAGTATAAAAAGACAATCTATTCCATCAGGCAAATATCCACCACCACACTTAATTCTATCAAGGGAACTTCTCCCATTGGGACATAAATTTCACTGGCAGTGTTTGCTTTTACGACTGAGGAGGTTTCTCATCAGGACTTCAGTCACCTTTATGAATGTATCTTGTTTCATTTTGTACATTTAAAACCTTCTCTAATGCATTTTCAGTTGACCAGGATATTGTGTCTCAACATTTTTGCCATTATCTACAGTGCTGTTCCTAATTCTGTTTAGGAGTTTCTGGGCATCCATTTTAAACACTACTATGTATATATCAATGGTTACATGATATTTTTATTCTCACCATACTGGGTAAATAACGAACTGATATCCATGGTAGCTTTATCGTTCTATGTATCCACCAGAGACATGTCAACATTCCAGTTCTTCCACATCACATTGTTTCCACATGTGATCTTTCATCTATGGTTGATCACAGCATTCTTGATGAGTAGCACATTGTCTCATTGTGCTTTCCATTTTCACTCGCCTACTGATAAAGTGTCCGATTTTCACAGCTAAATGTACGACTTCAATAACAGAAGTATTTCTCACCATCCTGAATCTCCAAAATGAATGTGCCAGAATGTTGCTTTCTCAGGAGGGTTTGTCAACAGGAAACTGCCCAGCAGGGTCTGATGTAGAGGTTGTCAAGAAGAAGGAACAGCCTGAGCAGAGCCACAGAAGTCACTCTGCTCAAAGAATCACACTGTTGTCTGCCCAGCACCGAGCTGTTATCCGTCCCAGCAGTTGCCTAGCCAATGACATATCAGTATCCTCATGTGTCACGAAAAGACAACTGTGACATCATCATCCCCTTTCCAGGAGGCTACTGCCACCCTGGTGCCTTTGACAATTTGCTGCCCAAAGACTTATTCAGATCAGTCCTTCCACTTTGAGCCCTGAGTATTACTTCACAAATCTCTGTGCTCCATAGAGCCTTCTTTGTCATACTGCAGAGGCCCTTGGACCCAGCCACAATGACTTGCCAGGAATCACCTTGCCACTTCAAAGAGGAGCAAAAAATGACATGCAGTTGCACCATCAAAGAGTGTTACCAGATGAATATGAGCTCCACAAAGAAGCAGATCGGGTCTTCTAGTCTCTGATGGTGATTTTCAACAAGAACAAATGATCATACCTAGCAATTTGGGGCATCAGGTTCTTGATTGTCCTCATCATTTGCTGAGTAGTGTCAAGGGAATATTGGTATATGGAGAGGAAAGATACACATTGTATGACCCTCTGTCAATTGTCACAGGCATGTGGTGCTCCATGGGTCTGCCATCTGAATTCCCTGATTCATGCCTATCTACTGAATGTTTTCAGAAGGTTGGATATAATTCAATAGAGGTCAAATTTGACAGGAATTACTTAAAAAGAAAGAGAGGTCCACTTTCATTGTGTGTGGGCTCAGCAACTGACTCAGTATATACTGTAGATCTCCATATTCTACTTCAAGGACACAGAATTTCTCCGGGAAGACAATCTCTGCCACCCCTTAGCAGGTGACATGGCAAAGAATTGGAAATGACGATAGATGCTCTGACCTCACATGGAGACTAACATATGAAATATACAGACTCTATGAGTAAAAGGGTGAAAATTGGGAATGTGTCTTCAATTATGAAGATCAGAGTATTAAAGTAACACACACAAAATGTGCAAAATGTAACGATGAAACACATTGGCATGGTATAGGAGGACCCCACTAACGTGGTCCTCATATGTCCTGCACAAAGAATGGGAGAGTCATAGCAGATCCGCAGCAATCTGAGTTTTAGCATAATTTAGACTCCAGTTCCTTCAGGATAGCCCATGTTTGAACACAGCAAGAGACCTCAGCCATTGCCCTGGCTCTCGGACCAATCGTTCCGTTCCACATAGAAGGAAATATCTATGCTCACAGGTGAGGAGGCCTAACATGTTTTGTGTCATAGACTTCTTCGAATGTGTAATGATTCTCTCCCTTTCGATTCACAGTGAATGAAATCTGTGAAAACTCCTTTCCAAAATCAGTGCTCACACTGTAAAAAGGTAATCTACTCCATCAGGCAAATATCCACGATCACACTTATTTCTAGGAAGAGAACTTCTCGACTTGGGACCTCAATTTTACTGGCAGGGTTTGTTTTTAAAACTGAGGAGATTTCTCATTTATCCCAAAGTGTCTAGGAGGGAGTGCCATCACAACATCAGAGGACTTGTGGTTTATGAGAGGTGCTCTACTGTGAATGAATCTTACATTGCTTTGGTAAAATTCACACCACGACTTTGCCATTGGAACCTTTAAAAAATACAATTCAGTTTTGTAACATCCAACAGCATTGTGCTTTCCTCACTGCTTGCTGTCTAATACCATTTTTCTGATTACAAGCAATCAATAGAAACCCAAGCCATGCTTCATTCACTTCCCATCTATGTAGCCCCCCACCTTGATCCATGGCAAATTCTGACCTGCCTTCTTTCCCTATGAATTTGATATTGTGGGTTTCCTATCTTCATGGAGAGGCAACCTATGTGGTGATGGTATGCTAGCTTCTTTCTCTTGACAATTTCTCAAGATACTTTCTTGCTATGGCCAGTACCAGGACTTCTCTCACCTTGATGACTGCATGTTTTTTCATTTTATGCGTATACTACATTTGCCTATACATTCATCAGTTGACCTGATATTGTGTTTCTACCTTTTGCCATTATCTATAGTTCAGTTCTGAATTCTGTTTAGCAGTTTCTGAGAATGCGTTTTAAACACTATGGGTATATATCAATGGTAACGTGATTTTTTCATTCTCAACATTCTGGACAAATAGCGAACTGTTTTCCAATGGAGGTATATCATTCTATGTATCCACCACAGAGATGTGAGCATTCCAGTTCTTTCAGATCTCATTGTCAACACTCATGTGATCTTTTCTCTTTGGTTGCTAACAGCATTCATGTAGGAGTAACATATTGTCTCGCTGTGCTTTTCATTTTCCCTCCCTGACTGATAAAATGTCTGATTTTCATTGAAAATGTTATAAACTGTGTGGCTTCAATAACAGAAGTGTATTTCTCACAGTGCTGAAAGTCCAAGATGAAGGTTCCAGAACGTTGCTCTCTTAGTAGGATCTGTCAACAGCAAACTCCTCAGCAGAATCTGATGCAGAGGGCATCAGGAGGAAGTAACAGCTTGCGTAGAGCCACAGAAGTCGCTCTCCTCACAGACACAAACGCTGTCATCTGCCCAGCACTGGAGATTTAGTCTGTGCCCAGCAACAGACTGGCCAATCATATATAAGTATCCACTTGTGTCACAAAAAGACAACTGTGACATTATCATCTCCTCTCCAAGGAGGCTGCAGCCACAGAGGTGGCTTGGACCATTTGCTGCCCAGACACTTATTCAGGACAGTCTGTCCACTTTGAGCCCTGAGTGTGACTTCACCATTCTCTACTTCATAGAGCCATCTTTCTTACACTACAGAGGCCCTTGGACCCAGGCAAAATGACTTGCCAGGAATCACCTTGCCACTTCAAAGAGGAGCAAGCACTCATATGCAGTTGGTGTGAGTGCTGGATACAAAATGTACCTCATCAAAGAGTGTTCCCAGATGAATGTGAGCTCCAGAAAGAAGTAGATCGGGTCTTCTAGTCTCTGATGGTGATTTTCAACCAGAACCAATTATCATACCTAGCAATTTTGGGCACCAGGTATCTTGCTAGTCCTCATAATTTGCTGAGTAGTGTCAAGGTTGTGTTGGTACACAGAGAGTAATGATGCACATTTGTATGTTGCTCTGTCAGTTCTGACAGGCCAGATGGGTTCCATGGGTCTGCCAACTGAATTTCCTGATATGTGCCTATAAAACAGCTGATTTCACAGGGTTGGATGTAGTTCAGTAGAGGTCACGTTTGCCAGGGATTACCTAAGAAACAAATGAAGGTCCACATTCTTTGTGTATGGGCACAGTAGCTGGCTCAGTATATACTGCAGTTCTCCATTTTCTACTTGTCAAAGACATAAAATTTCTCTTGGGAAGTCACTCTCTGACACCCCATAACAATTGATGTAACAAAGAATTGGAATTCACTATAGCTTCACTGACCACACATGGAGTCCCACATCCAAAATGCCCACACTCTGTGTAAAATGGTGACAATTGGGACTATTTCCTCCATTATGAAAAATAGAGTGTTAACATAATGCATACAAAATGCACAAAATGTAATGATGAAACAGATTGGCTTGCTGTAGGATGTCCACTGTAACATGGAAGAGAATGGGAGAGGCACAGCAGATCCACAGCAATCTGTGATTTAGCCTGATTTAGATTCCAGGTCCTTAATTATCCCAGGTTTGAACCCAGCAAGAGACCTCATCCATTACCTCAGCTCTCTTATCAATCCTTCCTTTCCACTCAAAGGAAATCTCTGTGCTCACAGGTGAGGTGGCTCATCACGTTTTGTTTCAGAGTCTTCTTTCAATGTGTAATGATTCTCTCCCTTTCAATTCACAGTGAATGAAATCTGTGAAAACTCCATTCCAATATCAGTGCTCTCTCTGTAGAAAGGTAAGCTACATGCTTATGTAGCAAGGACACTTTTTCCATTGGGAGCTAAATTTCACTGGCAATGTTTCTCTTTAAAACTCAAAAGCATTCTCATGTTGCCCAAATTGTCTAGGAAGCAGGCCTAGGACAACATTAGAGGACTTGTGGTTTATGAGAGTTGCTCTACTGGGACTATCCCTTACAATGTTTAGGTAAAATTCACACAACCAGTTTTCCGTTGGAAATTTTTAAAAAATACAATTCAGTTATGTGACATGCCAACAGGATTGTGCTTTCCTCAATCCGTGCTGTGTAATACAATTTTCCTGATTAAAAGCAATCAACAGAAACCCAAGCCATGCACTTTCACTTCCCATCCATGCTGCCCCCTCCTTGCACCCTGGCAATCACTGACCTGCCTTCTTTCACAATGAATTTGACATTGTCGATCTGTTATATCAATAGATAGACAGCATATATGGATTTCAGATGCTAGCTTCATTCAATTGCCAAATTCTCAGGATACTTTCTTGTGGAATCGGGACTTCTGTCACCTTTATGACTGTATCTTGTTTCATTTTATAACTATACCACCTTCGCTAATGCATTCGTCAGTTGACCTGATATTGTTTTTCTACATTTTGGTCAACATCTACAGTGCAGTTCTGAATTCTGTTTAGGAGTTAATGGGCATCCGTTTTAAACACTATTTTGTATATATCAATGGTCAGGTGATATTTTCATTCCCAACATCCTGGACAAATAGTGAACTGTTTTTCTCGGTTGCTACATCATTCTATGTATCTAGCAGAGACATGTGAGCATTCCGGTTATTCCATATCACATTGTTAATGCTCATGTGATCTTTTCTCTTTGGTTGATCACAGCATTCTTGAAGGAGTAGCATATTGTCTCATTGTGCTTTCGACTTTCCTTCCCTGACTGAAAAAGTGTCCGATTTTCATAGCAAAATGTTAGAGACAGTGTGGCATCAATAAGAGTAACATATTTCTCACTGTCCTGAAATTCCAAGATGATGGTGCAGAACATTGCTGTCTCAGGAGTGTCTGTCAACAGGAAACTGCTCAGCAGTGTCTGAAGCTAAAAACGTAAGGAGGAAGGAACACCTGAGAAGAGTCACAGAAATTGCTCTGCTCACAGACTTACTCTCAGAAGTCTGCCCAGCATTGGAACTAGAATCTGTGGCCAGCACCTGCCTGACCAATCACATATCAATATCGTCATGTGTCACAAAAGGACTACTGTGACATAATAATCCCATCTCCATGAGGCCACAAATGTACCTTGGACCATTTGTTGTCCAGACACTTATTCAGGACTCTCCTTCCACTTTGAGCCCTAAGTGTGAGTTCACCATTCTCTCTGCTCCATAGAGCCATCCTCTCATACTACAGAGGCCTTTGGAACCAGTCGAAATGACTTCCCAAGAATAACTTTGCCACATCAAAGAAGAACAACAAATGACATGCACTTGGTGTGAGCACTGGTTCCAAAAAGTGCCCCATCAAAGAGTGTTCCTGGAGGAATGTGAGCTCCAGATAGAAGCAGATTGCATCTCCTAGTCTCTGATGGTGATTTCCACCAGAAACACTTATCATATAGCAAGTTTGGTTATCAGGTTCTTGATAGACCTCAGCATACCCTGAGTAGTGTCAAGAGAGTGTTGGTACACGGAGAGGAAGGACACATATTTGTATGATACTCTGTCAGTTCTGACATGCAGGATGGGCTCCATGACTCTGCTATCTGAATTCAATGATAGTGCCTGTAAACTGGCTGATTTCAGAGGGTTAGATGTAATTCAGTAGAGGTCATGTTCGCCAGGAATTACCTAAGAAAGAAAGGAAGGTCTACTTTTTTGTGTGTGGGCTCAGTAGCTGGCTCAGTACATACTGTAGTTCTCCATCTTCTGCTTGTCAAAGCACTGAATTTCTCTGGGGAAATCGCTCTCTGCCAACACTTAGCAGGTGATGTAACATAGAATTGGAAGTCACGATAGACTCTGTGACCAAAAGTCCCACAAGAAAAATGTACAGACTCTGTGAGTAAAAGGGTGACTATTGGGAATGTATATTCAATTATGCAGATCAGAATATTACAAAATAAAAACAGATAACATCAGCAAAATGAAAAATATGAAACTGAAAGGCATCACGTAGGAGGCCCTTGGTAACACGGAAAAGAATGGAAGAGGCATAGTAGATCCACAGCATTCCATGTTTTAGCCAGATTTAGACTCCACTTCCTTCAGGATAGCCCGGGCATGAACCACACAAGCGACCTCAGCCATGGGTCTGTCTCTCTAACCAATGCTTCCTTCCCACGTGAAGGTAATAGCTATGCTCACAGGTGTGGAGGCCCATCACACTTTTTTAGAGTCTTCTTTCAATGTGTAATGATTCTCTCCCTTTCAATACACAGTGAATGAAGTCTATGAAAATTATTTTCCAAAATCAGAGCTCTCTCTGTAAAACAGTCAGCTACTCCATCAGGAAAATATCCACCACCACACTAATTTCTAGCAAGGGCACTTCTCCCATTGGGATCTAAATTTCACAGGCAGTGTTTGTTTTTAGAACTGTGGGCTTTCTCATGTAGCCCATAAAGTGTATGAGGCAGTGCCATCACAAAATTAGAGCACTTGTGGTTTATCAGAGGGGCCCTACTGGGAATATCCCTTACTCATGTGTCAGAGAAAGACACTGTGACATCATCATCACCTATCCTGGATGCTGCAGCCACAGCTGTGTCTTGGACCATTTGCTGCCTAGAGACTTATCCAGGAAGGTCCTCCCACTTTGAGCAATGAGTGTGATGTCATCATTCTCTGTGCTCCATATAGACATTTCTCTCATGCTAGAGAGGACCTTGAGCCCAGCAAAAATGACTTTCTAGGAATCACCATGCCACTTCCAAGAGGACCAAGAACTTATATGCAGTTGGTGTGAGCACTGGCTCCAAAAAGTGTCCCATCAAAGAGTGTTCCCAGATGAATGTGAGCTCCAGATAGAAGAAGATTGGGTCTTCTATTCTCTGATGCTGATTTTCAACAAGATCCACTTATCATACCTAGCAAGTTGGGGTATCAGGCTCTTGATTGTCCTCATCATTCGCTGAGTGGTGTCAAGGGTCTAATGGTACATAGGGAGCAAGTAAACACGTTTGTATGGTGCTCGGTAAGTTCTGACAGGCAGAATGGGCACTGTGGGTTTGCCATCTGAATGCCCTGATACATGCTTATCAACCGGTTGATTTCAGAGGGTTGGATGTAATTCAGTCGAGTTCAGATTCACCAGGAATTACCTGAGAAAGAAAGGAAGGTCCACTTTCTTTGTGTGTGGGGTTAGAAGCAGGCCCAGTATATACTGCATTCTCCATATTCTACTTGTCAAAGACACTGATTTCCCCCATGGAAGTCACTCCCTGCCACCACTTAGCAGGTGACATAACACAGAATTGGAAGTCACAATAGATTCTCCGACCACATCTGAAGTCCCATAGGCAAAATGTAAATAATCTCTGAGTAAAAGTGGGAAAATTGGGAATGTTTACTCAATTATCAAGTTCAGAATATTAAAGAAAAACACATGAACACATGACATATGCAAAATATAAAACATGAAACAGATAGGTATTCCATAAGAGGCCCTCAGTAACACGGAAGAGAATGGGAGAAGCCAAGCAGATCCGCACCAATCAAAATTTTAGCCTGATTTAGATCTAGCTCCATCGGGATAGTCAAGGTTTGAACCCCTCAAGAGACCACAGCCATTGCTCTGGCTCTCTGATGTATTCTTCCTTTCCGCTCAAAGGAAATATCTATGCTCACAAATGAGGAGGCCCATCACATTTTGTTTCAGAACTTCTTTCAATGCGTAATGATTCTCTGCCTTTCAGTTCACAGTGAATGAAATCTGTGAAAATTTCTTTCCAAAATCAGTGCTCTTGCTGTAGAACGACAAGCTACTCCATCAGGAAATTATCCACCAACATACTTGCTTTTAGCAAGGGTAATTTTCACATTGGGACCTAAATTTCACTGGCAGTGTTTGTCTTTAGAATTGAAAAGCATTCCCATGCAGCTCAAAAGGGTCTAAGATGAACAGCCATCGCAACATTAGAGGACTTGTGGTTTATTAGAGGTGTTGTACTGAGAATATCCCTTACACTGATTTTGTAAAATTCACACAACAAGTTTTCTATTGGAAACTTTATAAAATACATTCAGCTTTGTAGTATGCCAACACATTGTGCTTTCCTCAATCCTTTGCTCTCTTATACCATTTATCTGATTACAAGCAATCAATAAAAACCCAAGCTATGCAACTTCCACTTCCCATCCACCCTGTCCACACCTTGCGCCCTAGCAAACACTGACCTGCCTTCTTTCCCTATGAATTTGACATTGTCGGCTTGTTATCAGAATAGATAGACAGCATATGTGGATTTCTGGTGCTAGCTTCATTCAATTGCCAATTTCTCATGATACTTTCTTGTGGAATTGGGATTTCTGTCACATTTATGACTATATATTTTTTTTTCATTTTATACATATACCGCCTTCACTAATGCATTCATCATTATACCTGATACTTTGTTTCTACATTTTTGCCATTAACTACAGTGCAGTTCTGAATTCTCTTTAGAAGTTTCTGGGCATCCGTGTTAAACATGATTGGGTATATATCAATGGTCAGGTGATATTTTCATTCTCAACATCCTGGGCAAATAGCAAACTGTTTTCAATAGTAGCTATATATTTCTATGTATCCAGCAGACAATAGAGCATTCCAGTTCTTCCACATTGCATTGTGACCACACGTTAACTTTTCTCTTTTGTTGATCACAGCATTCTTAAAGGAATAGCATATTATCTCATTGTGATTTCGATTTTCCCTCCCTGACCGATAAAGTGTCTGATTTGCATAGCAAAATGTTATAGAATGTGTGGCTTTAATAACAGCAGTGTATTTCTCACCGTCCTGAAAGTCCAAGATGAAGTTGCAGAACGTTGTTTTCACAGGAGGTTCTGTCAACAGTCAACTGGAAAGCATGGTTTGATTCTGAGGGTGCCAGGATAAAGGAACAGCTGAGCAGAGCTACAGAATTCAGTCTCCTCACAGACTCACACTCTCTTGTCTGTCCAGCATTGGAGATTGAATCTGTGCCCAGCCACAGGTTGGCAAATTAGATATATCAATGTAGTCTTGTGTCACAGAAAGGCAACGGTGTCATCATCATCCCCTCTCCAGAAGGTCACAGCCACAGAGGTGCCTTCAACGATTTGCAGCTCAGAGGCTTATCCAAGACAGTCCTTCCTTTTTGAGCCCTGAGTGTCACTTCATCATTCTCTGTGCTCTGTAGAGCAATCTTTCTCATACTAGAGAAGCACTTGGGCCCAGTAAAAAATGACTTGCCAGGAATAACCTTGCCACTTCAAAGAGGAGCAAGAACTTCTATGCAGTTGGTGTGAGCACTGGTTCCAAAAAGTGCCCCATCATAGAGTGTTCCGGGATGAATATGAGCTCCAGAGAGAGGCAGATTGGGTTTTCTATTCTCTCATGGTGATTTTCAACAAAAACCACTTATCATACCTAGGAAGTTTGGGCATCAGGTTCTTGAATGTCCTCATCATGTGCTGAGTAGTGTCAATGGAGTGTTGGTACATGGAGAAGAAGAATACACTTTTGCATGATGTTCTGTCAGTTCTGACAGGCAAGGTCGGATCCATGCTTCTGTCATTTGAATTCCCCAGTAGGTGCCTATCAACCAGCTGATTTCAGAGGGTTGGATGTAATTCAGCAGAGGTTAGGTTCACCAGGAATTACCTGAGAAAGAAAGGAAGGTCCACTTTCTTTCTGTGCGGGCTCAGTAGCTGGCTCAGTATATATAATTGTTCCCGTTATTCGACTTGTCAAACACACAGTATTTCTCCGGGGAAGACACTATGTGCCACGCCTTAGCAGATGATATAACAAAGATTGGAAGTCACGACAGATTCTGTTACCACACATGGAGTGCCACATGCAGAATGTATAGACTCTTTGAGTAAAAGGGTGAAAATTGTGAATATTTCCTCAATTATGAAGATCAGAGAATTAAAGAAAGGCACATGACATGAGCAAAATGTGAAAGATGAAAGAGATAGTCATGTCATAGGAGGCCTTCAGTAACATAGAAGAGAAAGGGAGAGGCACAGCACATCTGCAGCAATCAGAGTTTTACCCTGATTTAGACTCTAGATCCTTGAGGATAGCCCAGGCTTGAATCCTGCAATAGATCACAGCTGTTGCAGTGGCTCTCTGGTCAATTTTTCTTTTCTCATCGAAGGAAATATCTATGCTCACAGGTGGGGAGTCCGATCACATTTTGTTTTAGAGACTTCTTTCAATGGGTAATGATTCTCTCCTTTTCAATTCATAGTGAATGAAATCTGTGAAAACTCCTTTCCAAAATCAGTGTTCTCTCTGTTAAATGGTAATCTACTCCATCAGGCAAATATTCACCACCACACTTATTTCTAGGAAGGATTCTTCTCCCATTGGGACCTAAGTTTCATGGTCAGTGTTAGTTTTTAGAAATTAGGAGCTTTCTCATGTAGTCTAAAGGTTGTATGAGGCATGGCCATCACAAGATTAGAGGACTGGTGGTTTAGGAGAGGGGCCTTACTGTCACTATCCCTTACATTGTTTTGGTAATATTCACACAGCCAGTTTGTTTTTTGGAACCTTTAAAAAATAGAGTTCACTTTTGTAATATGACAACAGCATTGTGCTTTCCTCAATCCTTTCTGTCTAATTCCATTTTTCTGATTACAAGCAATCAATAGAAACTGAAGCCTTGAAACTTCCACTTCCCATCCACTCTGCCGTACACATTGCACCAATGCAAACAATGACCTGACTTCTCTCCTTATGAATTCCACATTGTCAGTCTGTAATTTTAACCGTGAGACCGTGAATGAGTGCTTGGGTGCCCTGACCAGCGGGGCATTCAACAGGGACCGAAGAGAGACACCCTGAAAAGAGAAAATAGGAGGCGCGAATAAATGGAGGCAAGACAAAGTTCTGATCAAGCCTCAAATTTTTTATTGCAGCTACAAGCTTATATAGATTAGGGTAAACTGGGCTGGGAGCGGAATGAGGAAGGAGCTTTACTTAGTAGAGACGTGACCTTTTAAGGGCAAACTGACTGTCCCAGGAATTAGGTCATGTGCTGCCGGATGGCATAGTTTTTCTGAGTCAGGCTCCTACATCTCCTCTCTCTTTATCTTTTTAAGAGAGTGAGCCTTAACCGAGACGGGAACTCAGAGGCCCAGACGGTCCCAATAGCGCGTAGCCCCCAGTGCCTTTTGTGGACCAGGGGTGGGGCAGTTATTTTTGTTGTAGGCACCAACCCCTATGCAGTCTGGGCATGAGTTCAGGGAGAACTGAGATTGGGTCAGTCGGGACCCTCCCTTGCAGTACCCAATCGCTGCAGCCGTCTGGTGCTCAGGCCTCTTGTTATAGGCCGACATGTCCTCAGCCACCATGTCAGTTATATGTCTATATAACTGGAGCCTGCTTGTGAGTGAGTATAGTCACCCTCTGGGTGATCCATTGTCGCCAGCCGTTGATAATGAATGTGGATGGTTTTGGCCAAAATGTTGTCTATTTGTTGTTTGATAAATCCTGTCAGTTTATTAAATGCCCAAGGTCCGAGGGAGACAAGTAGGAGTAATCCTAGAATGGGACCAAGGATGGGGAGGAGAACAGGCAAGAGACCATTAAAACTGGTTAGAAAGGGGTTGTTAAGAAGTTGTTTTTTGTGTTGAAGAAGATCTTCTTGGAGTCTCTTGACCTTGTCTCGCACTATGCCGGATTTTTTCGCATAGATGCAGCATCGCTCCTGTAAAGATAAACAGATCCCCCCTTGTTCCACTGTTAGAAGATCAAGCCCTCATCTGTTTTGGAGTACTACTTTTGCTAAGGAATCGACCTGGTCTTGAAGGTCATTAATAGTATCTGATAGTGTGGTAACATCATCAATAAGTTGCAGAGAGAGCCGTTGATAAGTGTCTATGGACACTCCTACCCCGGCAGTACCTGTGGCCATAGCGGCCATTATACCTAGTCCTGCCATAAGGGGAATGAACGCGAGGGCCCGTTTTTGTCGCCCAGGGAAAAGATCAAGGGCTGGTATAGGAAGTGACTGATCTCCGGGTAGAATATCTATATCTGGCAAGAGAAAAGCCAGTGCACAGAGGCCAGTCCAATTGGTGGGGAGGGCCGTGAAGGCCAGGCCGTTGCCGCAGATGAAAACATGATTAGGAGCGGGGCAGGCAGGAGCAGTGGAATTAACAATAGCCAGCCAAAACGCAAGAAGTTACCAGGAGTAGATATCCAACGAGAATGGTTGGGTGTAACATCTGCGGAAAAAAAGGAAATATCTCAGGGATTAAGTCCCTGGTGGTGGTGGATTAGTGATAGGGGGGTTAATGGGTTTGACCAGACGAGCGGGTAACCAGCGAGGATTGTTTTCTTGGGTATCATATATGCAGGCAGATCCTCACGCCCAGATGAGAACTGGGTCGGGCCCGTTCCATTTTGCCGTGAGGGGTTCTCTCCACATGACCTTGGTGTATTGATGTTTTGTTTTTTGACGCCAAAGGCGGTCTGCTGCGGAGTTACCCTGGTCATCTAGTTGTAGAAAATTGAGGACGAACAGGGCGTGATTTAGAATATTACGAGGAGAACCTCTAGTGGGGTAGGAAGTGGATGTTTTGAGTTTATATAAGGTGTTTTTTTATGGTTTGATGAGCTCGTTCAACAATTCCTTGTCCCTGGGGATTGTACGGGATACCAGTGACATGTTGAATCTGAAATTGGCCGCAAAACTGTTTAAAGGCCTGGGAAGTGTACCCAGGGCCATTATCAGTTTTTATCTTTTGGGGCTTTCCGAGTACAGTTAGACACTGGAGGACATGGGCAATAACATTTTTTGTAGCTTCTCCTGTATGGAGGCTGGAGAAGATAAACCCACTGTAAGTATCGATGGTGACATGAGCATATTTGAGGGACCCGAACTCTGGGATATGGGTAACATCCATTTGCCAGATTTCATTGGCGAGAATTCCCCGAGGGTTGACCCCAAAGTGGGGTGTTGAGAGAAGAGTAACACATCCAGGGCAGCTCTTGACTATTTCTCTGGCCTGATCCCTAGTGATTTTGAACATGAGGCAGAGTGTGCGGGCATTTAAATGATGGACGGCGTGACACTGTTGAGCTTTGGTTAGGGGGTCGGTGAGAACGGAGAGGACGAGTCGGGTGCCGGCATCCGCAAGGGCGTTACCCTGAGTTAGTGGGCCAGGAAGGTCGGAATGGGCCCGTAAATGGCCGACAAAGAAGGGGTGATGTCTTGAGGTAATGAGCCGTTGAAGGCGGCAGAAAAGAGGGACTGCATCACTGGAGGGTTTGATGTAGGGCACGGTTTCTAGAAGGGGAAGGGAGAAGGCAATATAAGCACTATCTGTATATAGGTTGAATGGAGTATCTGGGAGTTGGATAAAAACCTGTAGGATAGCAAACAGTTCAACTAGCTGTGCAGATTGATAGGGTGAGGGGACTGTAAAGGTTTGGCCATTGATAACATAGGCAGCCTGACTGTTGGAGGAGCCATCAGTGAAGACTAAGGCAGCTGCTAATAGGGGCTTGGCACTGGTAATTTTTGGAAAAATGAATGGGTGTACTCGTGTAAAATGGAGCAACCTATTGGCAGGATAGTGGTTGTCTATAGTACCCAGAAAGGAAGAAAGTACTACTGTCCAGTTATCATCGTTTTGCATGAGCCAATTAATTTGATTTTTAGTATAAGGGAGGATGATCCGGTTAGGGTCCTTCCCAAAATATAGTCAACTTTTTTCTCTCCCTATTTGGATGATGTTGGCTGTTAATGTGGGATAGGGAGTAAGAACCTTGGCGGGCGAGGAGGGTAAATGAATCCACAATAGGGGGGCCTCTTGCCATAGTACCGCCGTTGGAGAGTGAGGGGTGGTACATATGATAAGAGAAAAGGGTTGGTGGTAAGATATGTGTTTAATCTGTTGTTGTTCAATGGCTAATTGTATTATTTGAAGGGACTGGTGAGCTTCCGGAGTAAGCGAACGCGGAGAAAGAGGATTAGGATCTCCCTGTAAGATATCAAATAATGGTTTTAACTGTCCTGTAGTGAGCCTGAGATATGGCCGGAGCCAGTTAATGTCCCCCAAGAATTTTTGAAAATCATTGAGCGTACGGAGATAGGATGTTTTTAGCACAATCTTTTGAGTGGTAATAAGATTGGAATTGAGTTCGAAGCCAAGATAATAGTAGGGATCTTGTATTTGAATCTTATTAGGAGCGATTTGGAGACCAAATTGGGCAAGATTTTTGGTAAGTTCCAGGCAGCATTGGAGAACCTTTTCGGAGGATGGCCCGGCCAAAAGGATATCGTCCATGTAATGGATGATGTAAATGGAGGGCCACCGAGTGCGAAGAGGGTCAATTGCTTGGGCCACAAATTTTTGGCATAGTGTAGGGCTATTGGCCATTCCTCGTGGAAGGACCTTCCATTGATAGCGAGGCATGGGTCCTTTGAAATTAATGACTGGGAGACTAAAGGCAAATCTCTCTTTGTCTTGGGGATGGAGGGGAATGGTGAAAAAGCAGTCTTTTAGATCAATAATAATTTTGGCGTGATTGGCTGGTATGGCAACAGGGGAAGGGAGGCCAGGTTGAAGAGCCCCCATGGCAAACATAGTTTTATTAATTTCACGGAGGTCTTGGAGAAGTCTCCAGGCTCCACTCTTTTTTTTAAAAGCAAATATAGGAGTGTTCCACGGGGAGGTGGTAGGCTCAAGGTGGCCGGCCGCCAGTTGTTCCTGTACTAACTGTGTGGCGGCTGTGAGTTTTTCTGAATTAAGTGGCCATTGGTCTACCCGTACAGGCTCATCCGATTTCCATCTTATTTTGTCTGCATGGGGTACAGGGAAGTCAAGGGCCGCTAGGAGAAATTTTGGTCGGGATGTCCCAGACCTGTCCGATTATTGTTGGTTATAACAGTTATGGGATGTTTGATGCCTTGTCCCGACTTTCCAAGCCCCTGTCCTGGGACAAAGCCTTGGTTGAGCATTTGTTGTGTGACTACTTCATTGGGGCTACACATGATAAGCTTTAACTGGGAAAGTATATCGCGTCCCCAGAGGTTAACGGGCAGCCCTGGGATGATATAAGGTTGGACGTGGCCGGTATTACCTTCACTGTCTGTCCAAGTGAGAAGTTTTGTACTTTGTCTAGGGTTAGTAGACTGACCGATGCCCTTTAGATGGGTGGAGGCAACAGTGATAGGCCACGAGGCAGGCCAGAAGTGAGAGGCGATGACCGTAGCGTCAGCCCCAGTGTCAATGAGTCCCTCAAAGGGTTTATTGTCTAATTTTGGGGTGAGTAGGGGTCTGTCAGGGGTAATTTGTTGTATCCAGTAGGTATCCGAGGCCCCAAAGGCAGAGTGTAGTCTGGGGTGAGGGAGGTTAGACTTAGTGGAGGAATCTAAGGGAAGTAAATAAGTTGAGCTATTCTTTGGCCTTGTTGTAAAGTAACCGGCCCGTTAGGCGCTGAGGCCAGGAGAGTAATGATCCCTGTGTAATCTTGGTCAATTACTCCCGGGATAATATTAATCCCCGCTAGAGCTGAACTACCGCACCCAAGGACTAGCCCGAAGGTATTGGGTGGTAGAGGCCCATGGGCATTGGTAGGGAGGAGTTGTATGCCTTGATCAGGGGTTAATAATGCTGGGGTGGGGGACAAGAGGTCCAATCCTGCACTGCCTGGGGTGGCTCTGCAGAGGGAGGTAATGGAGACTGGGACTGAGGAACAAACCGTATTGCCCCTGGTTTGTTCTGGGGACTTGGGGCCAGGGGCTGGCCCCGTTGGGGGTTTCCCGACCTGGGGCGAATTGGGTTACCCATAGCATCTACCTTGGAGTGACAGTCTCTAGCCCAATGTTTGCCGCGTTTACAGCGAGGACAGATAGTGGAAGGTGGCTGACGGGGCTGTTTGTCTATAGGGCATTCCCGGACAAAATTACCAGGTTGTTTACAATTGTAACAGGATTTTTGAGTGTCCTGTGTGAAGCTTTTTAGTGTGGCTCCAATGGCTAGACCGATGGCGTGAGACGTCCCGACACCAGAACAAAGTTTATTATAGTCTGAGAGGGAGCCATTGCGATGGGGGCGGATGGCGTCTTGGCAGGTGGCATCGGCATTTTCAAATGCAAGATGTTTAATAAAGGCGCAATCTGACTCTTCTTTTCCAATTAAGCGCTCGGCAGCCTCAGTTAGGCGGCTGATGAAATCGCAATAGGATTCGTCAGGCCCTTGATGGATTTTGGCCAAGGAGGTGCTGGCGGGCCCTTTGGGTGGGAGTTTACGCCAGGCCTTAAGGCCAGCGTTTTGGACCTGAGCTAACAAGCCTGGGGGGAAGGCGGCCTGAGCCTCATTGGTGTTATAGGGCGGTTGGCCGAGAAGGCGATCTCTAGTCCAGGAGCGGGAGGACTGGCTTTGAGTATTTCGTTCAGCCATTTTTCGTGCGTTTTCCGCATACTCTGTGCGCCATAAAACAAAATCACCGCCAGACAGGGCGGCGTGAGCTAAAGTGAACCAATCATTTGGCGTTAGCCAACGGTCGGTGAGGCTTTCCAGCAAGGCTACCGTGAAGGGAGCTACATGGTCATAAGCGTGGACCACAGCCTTTAAGTCTTCTAAATGCTTAATGTTTAAAGGGCGGTAGCGCTGTCTGTCTCTTAGGGGCCCCGCCTCTTCCTCTGAGGGGAGGGGGTTATCCTGTTCCTCAGCTTCATTATCGGACTCCTTCGTGGTATCCTCCTCTTGGGGGGTCCTCAGGGGTCTGAGTATCGGGACCTACCTCTGCAGCCTGTCTGCGAGTGACCGGAAAAGCGAGGACAGGTCTTTGTTTGGGAGCTCGTTTTAGGGGTAGACGGGGGGAAAAGGGCAGCCCAGAGAGTGCAGCGAGTTCAGCCTCAAGGGCACGGAGTTCTTTGAGAAGACTAATGTGTTGGCGTTTTTCCTGGAGGGCCTCTCGAAGAGAGGCAATCTGTTGTGTAGGGAGGCGGTTGTTTGAGTAGGGGGATTGGTGTGAGGAATAGTAGAAGGGGGACCGTGGACGATTCCTTTAAGAGGCTCTCCCCCTTTTTAATAACTTCTATGACTTCCGGGTCATTGGAGTGAACCCTGAGGACGTCATTTATGAGATTCCAGTAAGTAAAAGTAGAAACGGGGCCCTTTTCAGGCCCAAAGGCTTTATAAAAGTCTTGGAATGCATCGCCGATGCGCTTCCAAATTCTAATATCAATTGTTCCCTCCTGGGGGAACCAGGGGCAAATGTCTGTCAGAAATTCGAAAAAGTTACGGAGATCTTTTTTTCTAGCCTTAATTCCTCGCACCTTGAGGGAAGTTTTTAACCCAGAAATGAAGAGTTCATGAGAACTCAATGTCTGACCCATTATCCCCTTTTCGGCCCTTCAGTCAACAAAGGAAACAGTCAGATGCCCGTCTGGCCGTGCCCCTCGCGGGACTAAATCTGTCTTGGCTAAGGCGCTTCGGTATAAGTCCCCAAACTGGTGGACCGGAGTCCAGTCACCGTTGTGCCGTATAACAGAAACGGAACCGCAGATTAGGGCCCAAGCAAGCTCCGTGACAAGAAGTCGTGGAACTATCACTCATTCACACATTCATTCGACCGAGGGGTAACATTAAATCTAATTTTATCCCGAAACATCTATTTTCGTATGTCTGCTTACCTCTATCCGATCAGGCTCACGGATCGGCTTGTATCCGCGGAGATCAGGAAACGAGTCAGGCTCACGCGGTTAAATCGCGCGGAGACTCAGCAACGCGTCCGGCCGGACTTAAGGCAGACAGTTTTTCAAAGGGTCTGGGATCTTCGAGCCCCACGTTGGGCGCCAGAAATGCCCCGACCAGCGGGGCATTCGACAGGGACCGAAGAGAGACACCCTGAAAAGAGAAAATAGGAGGTGCAAAGAAATGGAGGCAAGACAAAGTTCTGATCAAGCCTCAAATTTTTATTGCAGCTACAAGCTTGTATAGATTAGGGTAAACTGGGCGGGGAGCGGAATGAGGAAGGAGCTTTACTTAGCAGAGACGTGACCTTTTAAGGGCAAACTGACTGTCCCAGGAATTAGGTCATGTGCTGCCGGATGGCATAGTTTTTCTGAGTCAGGCTCCTACACTTGGGATGCTAGCTTCTTTCTCTTGCCAATTTCTCACGTAATTTTCTTGCGGTGTCCAGCATTGGGACTACTGTTAACTTTATGAATGTATCTTGTTTCATTGTATACATATACCACCTTGGGCCCAGCAGAAATGATTGCCCAGAATTACCTTGCCTGTTCAAAGAGGAGCAAGAACTGACATGCAGTTGGTAGGAGCGCTGGCTCCAAAAAGTGCCCCATCAAAGAGTGTTACCGGATGAATGTGAGCGCCAGATAGAAGCAAATAGGGTCTTCTACTCTCTGATGGTGATTTTCAACCAGAACCAGTTATCATACCTAACAAGATTGGGCATCACGTTCTTGGTTGTCATCGTCATTTGATGAGTAGAGTCTGGGGAGTGTTGGTACATGGAGAGGAAGGATAGAATTTGTCAGGGGCTGTGTCAGTTCTGACAGGTAGGATGGGCTTCACGTGTCTGTCATCTGAATTCCCTGATGCATGCTTGTCAACCAGCTGATTTCAGAGGGTGCGATGTAATTCAATAGAGGTCAGGTTAGCCAGGAATTACCTGAGAAAGAAAGGAATGTCCACATCCTTTGTGTGGGGGCTTAGAATCAGGTTCAGTTCTCCATATTCCACTTGTCAAAGACGCTGAATTTCTCTGTGGAATTCACTCTCTGCCACCCATTAGCAGGGGACGTTACAAAGAATTGGAAGTCATGATGGAGTCATTACCACATATGGAGTCCAACATGCAAATGAAGAGATTCTATGAGTAAAAGGGTTAAAACTGGGATTGTTTCCTCAATTAAGAGTTTCAAAGTATTAAAGTAACACACAAAACATTTGCAAAATGTAAAAGTCGAAACAGATAGACAGGCCGCACGAGGTCGTCAGTAACATTTAAGAGAATGGGAGAGGCACACCAGATCAACTGCAATCCGAGTTTTAGGCTTCACAGACTCCAGGTCCTACAGGATATCCCAGGCTTCAGTCCTGCAAGAGACCACAGACATTGCCCTGGCTCTCTGACCAATCCTTCCTTTCCACTCGAAGGAAATATCTAAGCTCACAGGTGTGGAGGCCCATCACGTTTTGCTTCAGAGACTTCTTTCAATGGGTAATGATTCTCTCTCTTTCAATTCACAGTGAGTGAAATCTGTGAAAACTGCTTTCCAAAATCAGTGCTCTCTCTCTGTAAAACAGTAATGTACTCCATCCGGAAAATATCCACAAAGACTCTTAATTCTGGCAAGGGAACTCCTCCCAATGGGACTTAAATTTCACTGGCAGTGTTTATTTTTAGAAATGAGGAACTTTCTCATGTATCCAAAAGTGTCTTGGAGGCAGGACCATCACAAAATTAGAGGCTTGTTGTTTAGGAGAGGTGACCTACAGGGAATATCCCTTACAATGTTTTGGTAAATCTCACACAACCATTTTCCCATTGGAACCTTTAAAAAATACAATTCAGTTTTGTAATATGCCAACAGCATTGTGAGTTCCTCAATCCTTGTTGTCCAGTACCATTTTTCTGATTACAAGGAATCTTTAGAGACCCAAGCCATGCAACTTTCACTTCCCATCCATGTTGCACACCCCTTGCACCCTGGCATACACTGACATGCCTTCTTTCTCTATGAATTGACATTGTCATTCTGATATCTTCAAGAGACAGCATGTATAGCTTTGGGATGCTAGCTTCTTTCTCTTGCAAATTTATCAAGATTCTTTCCTGTGTTGGCCAGCATCAGGACTTCTGTCACACTTATGACTGTATCTTTTTTCATTTTACACATATACCACCTTTGCTAATGCATTCATCAGTTGACCTGATATTGTGTCTCTACTGTGTGTCTATAATTTTTGACATTATCTACAGTGTAGTTCTGAACTCTGTTTAGAAATTTCTGGGCATCCATTTTAAACACTATTTTATATATATCCATGCTCACCTGATATTTTCATTCTCAACATCCAGGACATACAGCAAACTGTTTTCCTTGGTAGCTATATCATTCTATGTATCCACAAGAGACATGTGACTGTTCCAGTTCTTCCCCATCGCATTGTCAATGCACATGTAATCTTTTTTTTTTTTTTTAATTCTTTTTTAATTTTATTTTTTTTGATTGATCACAGCATACTTGAAGGAGTAGCATATTGTCTCATTGTTCTTTTGATTTTCCCTCCCTGACTGATAAAGTGTCCGGTTTCCATAGCAAAATGTTATATACTGTTTGGTTTCAATAAAATAAGTGTAATTCTCACCGTGCTGAGACTCTAAGATGAAGGCAACAGAACATTGCTTTCTGAGAAGTGTCTGTCAACAGGAAACTGCTCAGCAGGGTCTGGCACTGAGTGTGTCAGGGGAAAGGAACAGCCGGAGCAGAGCCACAGAAGTTGCTCTCCTCCCAGATTCATATTTTGTTGCCTGCTCCTTACTGGAGATTTAATAGGGGCCCAGCAGCATCCTGACCAATCATATATCAGTATCCTAATGTGTCAAAAAAGAAAACAGTGACATCACAATTCCCTCTCCAGGAGGCCGATGCCACAGAGCTGCCTTGGATCATTTGCTGTCCAGAAACTTATCTAGGACAGTCCATCCATTTTGATCCCTGAGTGTGACTTTACCATTCTCTGGGCTCTGTAGAGCCTTCTTTCACATACTACAGAGGTCCTTGGGCCCAGGCACAATGACTTGCCATGAATCACCTTGCCACTTCAATGAGGACCAAGAACTGACATGCAGGTGGTGTGAGTGATAGCTGCAATAAGTGCCCCATCAAAGAATGTTACCGGAAGAATGTGAGCTCCAGATACAAGAAGATCAATCTGCTACTCTCTGATGGTGATTTTCAACAAGAACCACTTATCCAAATTAGCAATTTGGGTCATCAGGTATTTGATTGTCCTCATTATTTGCTGAGTAGTGTCAAGGGAGTAGTACATGGAGAGATTTGATACACATTTGTGTGTTGTTTTGTCAGTTCTGACAGGCAGCATGGGCTCCATGGATCTGCCTTCTGAATTCCATGATATCTGCCTATCAACCAGCTGATTTCAGAGGTTTGGATGTTAGCAGTAGAGATCAGGTACACCAGGAATTACCTAAGAAATAAAAAAGGTCCACTTTCTTTGTGTCTGGGCTCAGTAGCTGGCTGAGTATATACTGTAGTTCTCATATTCTACTTGACAATCACCCTGAATTTCTCCGGGGAAGACAATCACTGCGACCGCTTAGCAGGTGACGTAACCAAGAATTGTAAGTCACGATAGATTCACTGACCGCACATGCATTCCCACATGCAAAATGTACAGATTCTTTGAGGAATAGCGTGAAAATTGGGAATGTTTCCTCAATCATGAAGGTCACAGTATAAAAGTAACATACACAACATGCGCCAATGCAAAAGATGAAACATTTCGTCATGACTTAGGAGGTCATCAGTAACAAGGAAGATAATGGGAGAGGCACCGCACATCCACATCAATCTGAGTTTTATCCTGATTTACACTCCAGGTCCTTCAGGATAGGCCAGTCTTGAACCCTGCCAGAGACCACAGCCATTGCCCTTGCTCTGTTACCAATCCTTCCTTTCCACTAGAAGCTCCTAGGTGAGGAGGGCCATCAGGGTTTTTTTCAGAACTTCTTTCAATGCGTAATGATTCTCTCCATTTCAATTCACAGAGAATGCAATCTGTGAAATCTCCTTTCCAAAATATGTGTTCTCTCTGTAAAATGGTAATCGACTCCATCAGGCAAATATCCACCACCACACTTATTTCCAGCAAGGGCACTTCTCCCATTGGCACCTAAAATTCACTGGTCATGTTTCATTTTAGAACTGAGGAGCTTTCTCATATAGCCCAAAGTGTCTAGGAGGCAGGGCCACTACGATATTAGAGGACTTGGGGTTTAGGTGGGGTATCCTACTGTTAATATACCTTACATTATTTTGACGAAATTCACACCACCAGTTTGCCATTGGAACCTTTAACCAATACAATTCAGTTTTGTAATATGACAACAGCGTTTTTCTTTCCTTAATCCTTGTTATATAATGCCATTTTTCTGATTACAAGCAATTAATGGAAACCCAAGCCATGCAACTTGCACTTCCTCTCCATGCTGCCCAACACTTTGCACTCTGGCAAACACTGAACTGCCCTCATTCCCTATGAATTTCATGTTGTTATTCTGTCATCTTAATGGAGAGATGGCGTATGTGGCCTTGGGAGGCTAGCTTTTTTCTCTTGCCAATTTCTCAAGATTCCATCTGCTGTGGCCAGCATCAGGATTTCTGTCACTTTCATGACTCTATCTGGTTTCATTTTATACATATACCAACTTCACTAATGCATTAATCACTTGACCTATTATTGTTTTTCTACATTTTTGCCATTATCTACAGTGCAGTTCTGAATTCTGTTTAGGAGTGTCTGGGCACCCGTTTTAAACACACACACACACACACACACACACACACACACACACACACATATAAATAAATAAATAAATATATATATATATATATATATATATATATATATATATATATATATATATATGTATATATATATATTTATCAATGGTCACGTGATATTTTCATTCTCAACAACATGGACAAATAGAGAAATGTTTTCTTTTTTTTTTACATTTTTTTTAATTAAATTTATTGAGGTGACAATTCTTAGTAAAATTACATAGATTTCAGGTGTACAATTCTGTATTACATCATCTATAAATCCCATTGTGTATTCATCACCCAGAGTCAGTTCTCCTTCCATCACCATATATTCGATCCCCCTTACCCTCATCTCTCACCCCCCACTCCCCACCCCCCTTACCCTCTGGCAACCACCAAACCATTGTCTATGTCTATGAGTTTCTGTTTTCATTTGTTTGTCTTGTTCTTTTGTTGATTTTGGTTTATATACCACATACCAGTGAAATCACATCGTTCTCTACTTTTTCTGTCTGACTTATTTCGCTCAGCATTACACTCTTAAGATCCAACCATGTTGTCACAAATGTTCCTGTATCATATTTTCTTACCGCCGAATAGTATTCCATTGTGTATATATACCACAACTTCTTCATCCATTCATCTATCGAAGGATATTTTGGTTGTTTCCATGTCTTTGCCACCGTAAACAAAGCTGCAATGAACATTGGAGCACACGTGTGTTTATCTTTAAATGTTTTCAGATTTTTTGGGTAGATACCCAGGAGAGGGAATGCTGGGTCATATGGCAATTCTATTCGTAATTTTTTGAGAACCTCCACACCGCCTTCCATAACGGCTGCACCAGTCTGCATTCCCACCAACAGTGTATGAGGGTTCCTTTTTCTCCACAGCCTCTCCAACATTTGTTACTATTTGTCTTCTTGATGATCGCCATTCTGACTGGGGTGAGGTGATATCTCATTGTGGTTTTGATTTGCATTTCTCTAATGATTAGTGATGTTGTGCATTTTTAATATGTCTATTTGCCATTTGTATATCCTCTTGGAGAAATGTCTCTTCAAGTCCTCTGCCCATTTTTCTATTGTTTGGTTGTTTTATTGTTGTTGAGTTGCATGAGTTCCTTGTATATTCTGGATACTAGCCCCTTATCAGAGGTACTGTTTGCGAAAATCTTCTCGCTGTCAGTTGGTGGCCTCTTTATTTTGTCAATGGTTTCTTTCTCTGTGCAGAAGCTTTTAAGTTTCATATAGTCCCATTCGTTTATTTTAGCTTTTACTTACATTGCCTTTGGAGTCAGATTCACAAAATGCTCTTTGAACCCAAGATCCATAAGTTTAGTACCTATGTTTTCTTCTATGCAGTTTATTATGTCAGGTCTTATGCTTAATTCTTTGATCCATTTTGAATTAACTTTGGTACATGGTGACAAACAGCAGTCCAGTTTCATTCTTTTGCACATGGCTATCCAATTCTCCCAGCACCATTTATTGAAGAGGCTGTCTTTGCTCCATTGTATGTTTTTAGCCTCTTTGTCAAAAATTATCTGTCCATATTTATGTGGTTTTATTTCTGGGTTCTCAATTCTATTCCATTGGTCTATGTGTCTGTTTTTCTGCCAATACCATGCTGTTTTGATTATTGTGGCCTGTAGTATAAGCCAAAGTCAGGAAGTGTGATACCTCCATTATAGTTCTTTTTTCTTAAGATTGCTTTGGCTATTTGGGGTCTTTTGTGGTTTCAAACAAATCTGATGATTTTTTGTTCTATTTCTTTAAAATATGCCATTGGGATTTTGATGGGGATTACATTGAATCTGTATATTGCTTTGGGTAATATGGCCATTTTAACTATGTTGATTCTTCCAATCCATGAGCACGGAATGTCTTTCCATTTCTTTGTGTCTTCTTCAATTTCTTTCAAAAAAGTCTCATAGTTTTCAGCATATAGGTCTTTCATATCCTTGGTTAAGTTTATTCCTAGGTATTTTATTCTTTTCGTTGCAATTGCAAAAGGAATTGTTTTTTGTATTTCTTTTTCTGAGATTTCATTGTTGGTATATAGGAAGGCAATGGACTTTTGTGCGTTGATTTTGTACCGGCAACTGTACTGTATTCGTTGATTGTTTCTAATAGCTTTTTGGTGGAGTCTTTAGGGTTTTCTATATATAGCATCATGTCATCTGCAAAGAGTGATAATTTAACTTCTTCATTCCCAATTTGGATGCCTTTTATTTCTTTCTCTTGCCTGATTGCTCTGGCAAGGACTTCCAACACGATGTTGAAAAGCAGAGGTGATAGGGGACATCCCTGTCGTGTTCCTGAATGTATAGCAAAGGGCTTCAGTTTTTCTCCATTAATTATGAGATTAGCAGAGGGCTTGTCATATATGGCCTTTATTATGTTAAGGTATTTTCCTTCTATACCTATTTTATTAAGTGTTTTAGTCATAAATGGATGTTGTATCTTGTCAAATACTTTTTCTGCATCAATAGATATAATGATATGATTTTTGTCCTTCATTTTTTTTTTACGTGATGTATCACATTGATGGATTTGCGTATGTTGAACCATCCTTGTGCCCCGGGGCTGAAACCCAGTTGGTCGTGATGAATAATCTTTTTAATTCATTGTTGTATTCGATTTGCTAGAATTTTATTTAGGATTTTTGCATCGGTATTCATCAGAGATATTGGTCTGTAGTTTTCTTTCTTTGTGCTGTCCTTACCAGGTTTTGGTATCAGGGTAATGTTGGCCGCATAAAATGAGTTGGGGAGTACTGTTTCTTCTTCAATTTTTTGGAAGAGTTTGTGCAGAACTGCTATTAGATCCTCTTTGAAGGTTTGGTAGAATTCACTAGTGAAGCCATCTGGTCCCGAACTTTTGTTTGGGAAGGTTTTGGATGACTGATTCAATTTCGTTACTGGTGATCGGTCTGTTTAGATTTTCCAGTTCTTCATGGTTCAGCCTTGGAAGGCTATATGTTTCTAAGAACTTATCCATTTCTTATAGGTTGTTGAATTTGGTGGCATATAGTCCTTCATAGTATTCTTGGATGATCCTTTGTATTTCTGTGGTGTCCGTGATAACTTCCCCTTTTACGTTTCTGATTTTGTTAATCAGTGTATTCTCTCTTTTTATCTTAGTAAGTCTAGCCATGGGTTTGTCAATTTTGTTAATCTTCTCAAAGAACCAGCTCTTTGTCACATTAATTTTTTCTATTGTCTTTTTGTTCTCTATTTCATTTAGTTCTGCTCTAATTTTTATTATTTCCTTTCTTCTGCTAACCTTGGGTTTTATTTGTTCTTCTTTTTCTAGTTCTTTAAGGTGTAACATGAGGTTATTTATTTGGGAGTTTTCTTGTTACTTGAGATAGGCCTGTAATGAGATAAATTTCCCTCTTAAATCTGCTTTCTCTGCATCCCAAAAATTTTGGTAGGATGTATTTTCATTGTCATTTGTTTCTATGTATCTTTGATCTCTCCTCTAATTTCTTCTTTGACCCTGTCCTTCTTTAAAAGTATGTTGTTTATTCTCCTTGTATTTGTGTTTTTTCCCGCTTTCTTTTTATAGTTGATATCCAATTTCAAAGCCTTGTGATCAGAGAATATGCATCGTATTATTTCAATCTTTTTAAATTTGTTTTGACTGATTTTATGTCCCAATATATGGTCTATCCTTGAGAATGTTCCATGTACACTAGAAAAAAATGTATAGTCTGATGTTTTAGGATGAAGTGCTTTATAAATGTCAATTATGTCCATTTCATATAACTTGTCATTTAGGGCTACTATTTCGTTATTTATTTTCTGTTTGGATGATCTATCCATAGCTGTCAATGATGTATTTAAGTCCCCTAGTATAATTGTGTTTTGGTCAATTTCTCCCTTTAGTTTTGTTAGTAGTTGCTTGGTGTATTTCGGTGTTCCCTGATTGGGGGCATAAATATTGATGACTGTTATGTCTTCTTGTTGTACAGTCCCCTTCACCATTATGAAATATCCATCTTTGTCTCTTGTTATCTTTTTCACCTTGAAGTCTGTTTCATCTGATATCATTATGGCTACACCTGATTTTCTCTGGGTACCATTTGCTTGGAGTGTCAATTCCCTCCCTTTCAGTTTGAGTCTATGCTTGTCCTTGTAGCTGAGATGAGTCTCTTGGAGACAGCATATGATTGGGTTTAGTTTTTTGATCCAATCTGCTACTCTGTGCCTTTTTTTTGCTGAGTTCAGTCCATTTGCATTTAGGGTGATTATTGATATGTGAGGATTTCCTGTCATTCTATCTTTAGTTTTCTGGTAAGGCTGTGTCTCCATTGTTTCTTTGCCTTTTTGGTGTTGTCTATTATTTCTGTGTGGTGGTGTTCTATGATGTTTCCCTCTGTTTCTTCTTTTATTTCCATATTTATTTCAGTTCTGGATTTATTTTGAGTGGTTACTCTTAAGTTTATGTAAAATAAAGTTTGATATTTAGAGTATTCCGTTTTCTTCAGCACGCCTACTTTCTCCATTCCCATATTCCGGTTCAGGCCTTTACTCTCCCCCTTTTTGAGTTGTGGTTGCCACAAATTGTCCCCATTGATGGTGTCGAATAGCCTTCTTTAGTATTTCTTGTAGTGCAGGTCGTGTATTAGAAAATTCCCTCAGCTTCTGTATGTCTGGAAAGGTCTTTATTCCTCCTTCATATCTAAAGGATATCTTTGCTGGATATATTATTCTTGGCTCATGATTTCTCTCTTTCAATAGTTTGAATATTTGGTTCCACTCCCTCCTGGCTTGTAGAGTTTCTGCTGAAAAAGCTGATGATAATCTAATGGGCTTTCCTTTCTAAGTTACCATCTTCTTTTCCCTGGCTGCCTTGAGGATTCTTTCTTTGTCGTTGATTTTAGACAGCTTCAGTACAATGTGCCTCGGAGAAGGCCTGTTGGGATTGAGGTAACTAGGTGTTCTATTTGCTTCTTTGATTCGAGGGTCCAGTTCTGTCCACAAATTTAGGAAGTTCTCATCGACAATTTGTTTGAGTATATTCTCTGTTCCCTTCTCTCTTTCTTCTCCTTCTGGTATGCCCATTATTCTTATATTGCTCTTTCTGATGGAGTCAGTAAGTTCTTGTAGAGTTCTTTCATTTCTTTTCAGTCTCAAGTCTCCTTCTTCTTCTCTCTGTGTCATTTCCAGGTTTCTATCTTCGATGTCACTGATTCTTTCCTCCATCTGGTCAACTCTACTACCTAAGCTGGTTATTTCATTCTTAATTTCTTCTATTGAGTTCTTAATCTCCAGAAATTCTATTTGGTTCTTTTTTAAAATTTCAATCTCTTTCGTAAAATGCTCATGCTGTTCTTTGATTGATTTTCTGAGTTTATTTAATTGCCTATCTGTGTTTTCTTGTATCTCGTTGAGTTTTTTCAGAACTGCAATCTTGACTTCTCTGTCATTTAAGTCCCATATTTCTGTATCTTTAAGTGCCTTCTCTGGAGATTTTTCACTTTCTTTCTGAGCTATCTTGTTGCCTTGGTTATTCATGGCAATTACTGGTTTACTATTTCTCTTCCTAGACATCTACAGGAGTGACTTCTGCAACAGGTTTATAGGTAGAGTTCTTTCTTTTGTTTGCCAGTACTTGTTGGTAGAATATTTTATTATTTCTCCAACTGCAATTTATTTTTCTTCTCCCATATGGTAGTGCTGTTTTTTCTGCACTATTCCTGCTTCTCACAAAATGGGGGATTCCCAGGGTGACGGGCTTCTCCTCTGTTAATAGTTTGTCTAGGTCACAGGGCGCAGTGTCCCGGTGGGTATGCGGAGAGCTTTTGATGTTCCAAAGCTCTTCCAGCTCCTGATTCAGAGTCCGTATGTTTCAGCATTTCTGTTTACTCCTGCAGGGATCCGCCAGATAGGTGGGGCCAGGGGCGGGGTGAGCTGTGCGAGGTGGCCCAGAGCAATGGCGGAGACCACCACCACAGCCTGTCCTGCTTCTACAGCTCTCTCCCCTTAGCTGGAACTAGTTGGGCTGTGGATTTGTGTTTGGGGGCCACAGTTCTCAAATATAGCAAATTGTCTGTTGTTTTGATCTTACACTGCTACTGTTTTGCTTCTAGCACCCCGCAGGTGGGGGCGGGGCGAGCTCTGGGAGGGGAGGGAGGGGGCGGCTAATCTCAGTGCCTAAGGCTCCGTTCTCTGCTCAGCAGTGCGGGCTTAAACCACCGTTTTCAGCCTTTTTCCCTCAGTCTTTTCTCCGAGGTCTCTGCCGTGGGCATTGGGTTCAGCCGTGTTATATGCTGTCCCCTCAGTCCTGTGGAGCCCTGGTGGAGCCCTAGCAGTCTGATCTCCCGCAGCTGCGGTAGTTCCGGGAAGCAGCGAGCTCGGCGCACTGAGCTGGGTCTGAGTCCTGCGCCCGTGCGGCTCCGTCTCTGTGCCTTCTCCCTTTCCTCCTCCCCCGGCTCGCGCGAATCTCCCACCTGTAGGTGATTTCAGTCGGTAGTGGGCCTCTTCGTCTTGCCTGTCTGCTGTGCAGGGAGTCCTTTGTGGAGTTTTTGTTGTTTGATTCTTTGTAAATTCCAGGGGAGCTTTACAGAGGCTCACCTCACTCCGCCATTTTTCCAGAACCCAGAGAAATGTTTTCCATGGTAACGATATAATGCTATGTATCCACCAGAGACATGTGAACGTTCCAGTTTTTCCACATTGCATCGTGAATGCACATGTGATCTTTTCTCTTCAGTTGATCATGGCATTCTTGAAGGATTAACATATTGTCTCATTGTGCTTTCTATTTCCCTAGCTGAATGACAAAATGTCTCATTTTCATAGCAAAATGTTGTAGACTGTGTGACTTTAACAAAATAAATGTATTTCTCACAGTCCTTAATACCAAGATGAAGGTGCCAGAACATTGCTTTCTCCTGAGGGTGAATCAACAGAAAAATGCTCAGCAGGGCCTGATGCTAAGGGTGTTAAGAGGAAAGTACAGCCTGAGTGGACCCATAGAATTTGCTCTCCTCACAGACTCACTCTCTGTTGTTTGCACAGCACTGGACCTGTAATCCGTGCCCAGCATACCCCTGGCCAAACACATATCAGTATCTATAAGTGTCACAAAAAGACAACTGTGACATCTTCACCCCCTCTCCAGGAGGCCTCAGCCACAGAGGTGTTCTGGACCACTTGCTGCCCAGAGACTTATCCAGGACAGTCCATCCACTTTGAGCTCTGAGTTTAACTTCACCATTCACTGTGCTCCATAGAGTCTTCTTTCTCATAGTATAGAGGTCCTATGCCCCAGCCATAATGACTTGCCATGAATCACCTTGCCACTTCAAAGAGGTGCAAGAACTGACATGCATTTGGTGTGAGCACTGGCTCCAAAAAGTGCCCCATCAAACAGTGTTACTGGATAAATGGGAGCTCCAGAGAGAAGCAGATCCAGTCTTCTACTGTCTGAATGTGATTTTCAACAAGAACCACTTATCCAACCTAGCAAATTATGGCACCAGGTTCTGGATTGTCCTCATCATTTACTAAGTAGTGTCAGGAGAGTGTTTGTACATGGATAGGAAGGATACATATTTGTATGGTACTGTGTCAGATTTGACAGACAGGATGAGTCCATGGTCCTGCTATCTGAATTCCCAGGTGAGTGATTTCAGAGGGTTGGATATAGTTCAGTGGAGGTCAGTTTCACCAGGAATTAACTATAAAGAAAGGAAGGTTCACTTCCTTTGTTTGTGGGCTCAGTAGCTGTCTGAATGTATACTTTATTTCTCAATGTTCTACTTTTTAAAGACACTGAATTTGTTTGGGGGAAGACATGCTCTGCCACTCTTTAGCAGGTGATGTAACAAAGAATTGAAAGTCATGACAGATTCTCTAACCACACATGGAGTCCCACATGAAAAATGTACAGACTCTCTGAGTAAAAGTATAAAGTATTGAGAATGTTTCCTCAAATCTGAAGATCAGAGTATTAAAGTAATGCACACAACATGCACAAAATATGAAAGATGAAACAGAGAGGCATGCCATAGAGGGCACTCAGTAAAATGGCAGAGAAAGGAGAGGCACAACAGATCTGCAGCAATCCAAGGTTTAGCCTTATACAGTCCCCAGGTCCTTCAGGATAGTGCAGGCTTGAACCCTGGAAGAGACCACAGCTGTTGCCCTGGCTCTCTGACCAATCTTTCATTTTCACTAGAAGGAAATATCTACGCCCACATGTGAGGATGTCCATTACGTTTTGTTTAAGAGACGTATTTGACTGTGTAATGATTCTCTCCCTTTCAATTCACAGTGAATGAAATTTGTGAAAACTACTTTGCAAAATCAGTGATCTCACTGTGAAACGGTTATCCACTCCATCAGGTAATTATACACCACCACACTTATTTCTAACAAGGGCTATTCTCCCATTATGACTTAAATTTCACTGGCAGTGTTTGTTCTAGAAATGAGGAACTTTCACGTGTAGCCCAAAGGTTATAGGAGGTATGGCCACGGCAATGTTAGAGGACTTATGGTTTACATGAAGTGACCTACAGGGAATATGCCTTACATTGTTTTGGTAAAATTCAAACAAACTGTTTGCCATTGCAACCTTTAAAAAATGCAACTCAGATTGAGGTCATCAAAATGGCCACGTGAGGACTACTAGGGCTCTGTTTATGACCCACAGGTTTGAGGACACCATATAATATGGCTGAACACAACGTTTACCGCAGAGACCTCAGATAAATGACTGAAAGAAGATGGCTGAAAATGGTTGTTTAAGTTCTCAAGGTGGAGCAGAGAATCGAAGCCTTAGGCACTGAGAAGAGCCGCCCCCTCCTACCCACCCAAACCTCACCCTGCCCCAACTGCCCTGTGCTAGAAGCGGAAGAGTAGCAGGGTCAGATCAAAAGAACAGAATATTTGCTGTGCTGAGAATTGTGGAATGCAGACACAGATTTGAGGCACTACTATTTCTGGCATAGGGTAGGAAGCTGTAGCAGCAGGACCGGCTGTGGTGGTGGTCGACGACATTGCTCTGGGCCACCTCTCACAACTCACCCCACCCCTGGTCCCAACTATCTGGGCAGACTCTTGCAGGAATAAACAAATGCTGAAGCATACAGGCTATAAACATGGTGCAGGAAGAGTGTTGGAACTTCAAAAACTCTCCGTGTACCCACAGGGACACTGCACCCTGTGACGGAGGTGAACTATTAACAGAGGAGAAACCATCTCCCAGGAAATCCCCCCATTATGTGAGAAACTGGAATAGTGCAGATAAACATAGCACTACCTTGTGAGAGAGGAACAAAGTCTGTAGTCGGAGAGAAAATAAAACATTCTACCAACACATACCGGAAAACAAAAGAAAGACCTCTTCCTATCAACCTGTTGCGGAAACCACCGCTGTCGATGTTGAGGAAGAGAAATAATAAATCAGGAATTGCAATTAATAACCAAGACAAAAAAACAGCTCAGAAAGAAAGTGAAAAGTCTCCAGGAAAAGAACATAAAGATATGGAAATATGTGACTTAAATGACACAGAATTCAAAATTGCAGTACTGAAAATACTCAACGAGATGAAGAAAACACAGAAAGGCAGTTTAATGAACTCAGAAACACAACCAAAGAACAACATGAGCATTTTGTGAAAGAGATTGAAATTTTAAAAAAAGGACCAAATAAAATTTCTGGAGATTAAGAACTCAATAGAAGAAATAAAGAATGAAATAGCCAGTTTAGGTAGTAGAGTTGAACAGATGGAGGAAAGAATCAGTGACATCGAAGACTGAAACCCGGAAATGACATGGATGAATAAGAAAGAGATTTGAGACTTAAAAGAAATGAAAGAATTTTACAAGAACTTTCTGACTCCATCAGAAAGACCAATAGAAGAATAAAGGACATACCATAAGAAGAAGAAAGAGAGAAGCGAACAGAGAATCTGTTCAAACAAATTGTCGATGAGAACTTCCCAAACTTGTGGACACAGCTAGAGCCTCGAGTCCAAGAACCATTGTATTGAAGCTGTATAAAATCGATGACAAAGAAAGAATCCTCAAGGCAGCCAGGGGAAAATAAGAGGTTAACCCACCAAGGAAAGTCATTAGATTATCATCAGCTTTTTCAGCAGAAAGTCTACAAGCAAGGAGGGAGTGGAACCAAATATTCAAACTATTGAAAGAGAGAAATTATGAGCCAAGATTAATATATCCAGCAAAGATATACTTTATATACGAAGGAAGAATAAAGACCTTTCCAGATATACAGAGGCTGAGGGAATTTTCTAATACATGACCTGCACTATAAGAAATACTAAAGGAGGCTATTCAACTACCATCAACAGGGACAATTTGTGGCAACCAAAACATAAAAAGGGGGAGAGTAAAGGCCAGAACATGAATATGGGAATGTGGAAAGTAAGCATGCTGCAGAAAATGAAATACTCTAAATATCAAACTTTCTTTTACATAAACTTAAGGGCAACCACTCAATAAAAGAATCCAGAGCAGAAATACATACTATAATAAAAGAAGAAATAGAGGGAAACATCATAGAATACTACCACACAGAAATAATAGACAACAACAAATAGGGAAAGAAACAATGGAGACACAGCCATACAAGAAAACTAATGATAGAATGACAATAATCCTCTCTTATCAATAATCACTCTAAATGTAAATGGACTTAACTCACCAATCAAAAGGCACAAAGTAGCAGATTGGATCAAAAAACGAATCCAACAATATGTTGTCTCCAAGAGACTCATCTCAGCTCAAGGACACGCATAGACTTAACATGAAAGGGGGGAAATTGACACTCCAAGCAAATAGTTTCCAGAGAAAATAAGGTGTAGCCATACTGATATCAGATGAAACTGTCTTCAGGATGAGAAAGGTAACAAGAGACAAAAATGGACATTTTATAATGGTAAAGGGGACTTTAAAACAAGAAGACATAACAGTCATCAATATTTATACCCCCAATCAGGGAGCACCAAAATATACCAAGCAAGTAGTAGCAGAACTAAAGGGAGACATTGACCAAAACACAATTATACTAGGGGGTTAAATACATCATGGACAGCTATGGATGTATCATCCAAACAGAAAATAAATAAGGAAATAGAAGCCCTAAATGACACATTAGATTAAATGGACATAATTGACATGTATAGACCACTTCATCCAAAAACATCAGACTATATATTTGTTTTCTTCTGTACATGGAATATTCTCAAGGCTAGACCATAAATTGGGACATAAAATCAGCCTCAGTAAATTTAAGAAGACGGAAATCATGCCAAGCGTATTCTCTGATCACAGGGCATTGAAATCAGCTATGAATTGCAAATAGAACACAGGAAAAAACACAAAAACATGGAGATTAAAAACATACTTCTAAAGAATGACTGGGTCAAGGAAGAAAATTGAGGGGAGATCAAAAGTTACGTAGAAACAAATGACAATGAAAATACATCCTACCAAAAATTTTTGGTATGCAGTGCATTAGTTTTAAGAGGGAAATTTATACCATAACAGATCTATCTCACGATTCAAGAAAAATCACAAATAAATAACCTCATGTTACACCTTAAAGAATTTGAAAAAGAAGAACAAATGAAACCCAAGGTCAGCCGAAGAAAGGAAATAATAAAAATCAGAGGGGAACTAAATGAAATAGAGAACAAAAAGACAATAGAAAAAAATAATGTGACAAAGAGCTGGTTCTTTGAAAGATTAACAAAATTGATAAGCCATTGTCTAGACTCACTGAGATAAAAAGAAAGAATAAATTAATTACCAAAATCAGAAATGAAAAAGGGGAAGTTATGATGGACACTACAGAAATAGAAAGGATCACCAAGAATAGTATGAAGATATTTTTGAAAGAAATTGAAGAAGACACAAATAAATGGAAAGATATTATATGCTCATGTATTGGAAGAATCAAAGCAATATACAGATTTACTGCAATCCCCATCAAAATCCCAATGGCATTTTTTAAAAGAAATAGAGCAAAAAAATCATCAGATTTATTTGGATCCAAAAAAGACCCAGAATAGCCAAATCAATCTTAAGAAAAAAAGAACATTGCTGGAGGTAACACATTCCCTGGCTTTAGCTTGTACTACAAGTCTACAATAATCAAAACAGCATGGTATTGGCAGAAAAACAGACACATAGACCAATGGAATAGAATTCAGAACCCAGAAATAAAACCACATAAATATGGACAGATAATTTTTGAAAAAGAAGCAAAAAACAGACAATGGAGAAAAGACAGACTCTTCAATAAATGGTGCTGGGAGAACTGGATAGCCACGTCAAAAGTTTGAAACCAGACTGCTATCTGTAACCATGTACAAAAAATTTATTCAAAATGGATCAAAGACTTAAGCATAAGACCTGACACAATAAACTGCATAGAAGAAACCATAGGTACTAGACTTATGGACCTTGGGTTCAAAGAGCATTTTATGAATTTGACTCCAAAGGCAAGGGAAGTAAAATCTAAAATAAATGAATGGGACTATGTGAAACTTAAAAGCTTCTGCACAGCAAAAGAAACCATTGACAAAATAAAGAGGAAACCAACTGAATGGGTGAAGATTTTTGAAAACAACGCCTCTGATAAAGGGTTAATATCCAAAATATACAAGGAACTCACGCAACTCAACAACAACAACAACAACAACAACAACAACAACAACAAAAAACAATTGAAAAATGTGCAGATGACCTGAAGACACATTTCTCCAAAGAGAACATACAAATGGCAAATAGACGTGTGAAAATATGCTCTATATCACTAATCATCAGAGAAATGCAAATAAAAAACCACAATGATATATCACCTCACCCCAGTCAGAATGGCTATCACCAAAAAGACAAATAGTAACAAGTGTTAGAGAAGTTGAGGAGAAAAAGGAACCCTCATACACTGTTGGTGGGAATGCAGACTGGTGCAGCCGTTATGGAAGGCGGTGTGGAGGTTCTCAAAAAATTACGAATAGAATTGCCATATGACCCAGCATTCCCTCTCCTGGGTATCTACCCAAAAAATCTGAAAACATTTAAAGATAAACACACGTGTGCTCCAATGTTCATTGCAGCTTTGTTTACGGTGGCAAAGACATGGAAACAATCAAAATATCCTTCGATAGATGAATGGATGAAGAAGTTGTGGTATATATACACAATGGAATACTATTCGGCGGTAAGAAAATATGATACAGGAACATTTGTGACAACATGGTTGGATCTTGAGAGTATAATGCTGAGCGAAATAAGTCAGACAGAAAAAGCAGAGAACCATGTGATTTCACTGATATGTGGTATATAAACCAAAAGCAACAAAAGAACAAGACAAACAAATGAAAACAGAAACTCATAGACACAGACAATGGTTTGGTGGTTGCCAGAGGGTAAGGGGGGTGGGGAGTGGGGGGTGAGAGATGAGGGTAAGGGGGATCGAATATATGGTGATGGAAGGAGAACTGACTCTGGGTGATGAATACACAATGGGATTTATAGATGATGTAATACAGAATTGTACACCTGAAATCTATGTAATTTTACTAACAATTGTCACCTCAATAAATTTAATTAAAAAAAATGTAAAAAAAAAAGAAAACATTTCTCTATTTGTCCATGTTGTTGAGAATGAAAATATCACGTGACCATTGATAAATATATATATATACATATATATATATATATATATATATATATATATATATATATATATTTATTTATTTATATGTGTGTGTGTGTGTGTGTGTGTGTGTGTGTGTGTGTGTGTGTTTAAAACGGGTGCCCAGACACTCCTAAACAGAATTCAGAACTGCACTGTAGATAATGGCAAAAATGTAGAAAAACAATAATAGGTCAAGTGATTAATGCATTAGTGAAGTTGGTATATGTATAAAATGAAACCAGATAGAGTCATGAAAGTGACAGAAATCCTGATGCTGGCCACAGCAGATGGAATCTTGAGAAATTGGCAAGAGAAAAAAGCTAGCCTCCCAAGGCCACATACGCCATCTCTCCATTAAGATGACAGAATAACAACATGAAATTCATAGGGAATGAAGGCAGTTCAGTGTTTGCCAGAGTGCAAAGTGTTGGGCAGCATGGAGAGGAAGTGCAAGTTGCATGGCTTGGGTTTCCATTAATTGCTTGTAATCAGAAAAATGGCATTATATAACAAGGATTAAGGAAAGAAAAACGCTGTTGTCATATTACAAAACTGAATTGTATTGGTTAAAGGTTCCAATGGCAAACTGGTGGTGTGAATTTCGTCAAAATAATGTAAGGTATATTAACAGTAGGATACCCCACCTAAACCCCAAGTCCTCTAATATCGTAGTGGCCCTGCCTCCTAGACACTTTGGGCTATATGAGAAAGCTCCTCAGTTCTAAAATGAAACATGACCAGTGAATTTTAGGTGCCAATGGGAGAAGTGCCCTTGCTGGAAATAAGTGTGGTGGTGGATATTTGCCTGATGGAGTCGATTACCATTTTACAGAGAGAACACATATTTTGGAAAGGAGATTTCACAGATTGCATTCTTTGTGAATTGAAATGGAGAGAATCATTACGCATTGAAAGAAGTTCTGAAAAAAACCCTGATGGCCCTCCTCACCTAGGAGCTTCTAGTGGAAAGGAAGGATTGGTAACAGAGCAAGGGCAATGGCTGTGGTCTCTGGCAGGGTTCAAGACTGGCCTATCCTGAAGGACCTGGAGTGTAAATCAGGATAAAACTCAGATTGATGTGGATGTGCGGTGCCTCTCCCATTATCTTCCTTGTTACTGATGACCTCCTAAGTCATGACGAAATGTTTCATCTTTTGCATTGGCGCATGTTGTGTATGTTACTTTTATACTGTGACCTTCATGATTGAGGAAACATTCCCAATTTTCACGCTATTCCTCAAAGAATCTGTACATTTTGCATGTGGGAATGCATGTGCGGTCAGTGAATCTATCGTGACTTACAATTCTTGGTTACGTCACCTGCTAAGCGGTCGCAGTGATTGTCTTCCCCGGAGAAATTCAGGGTGATTGTCAAGTAGAATATGAGAACTACAGTATATACTCAGCCAGCTACTGAGCCCAGACACAAAGAAAGTGGACCTTTTTTATTTCTTAGGTAATTCCTGGTGTACCTGATCTCTACTGCTAACATCCAAACCTCTGAAATCAGCTGGTTGATAGGCAGATATCATGGAATTCAGAAGGCAGATCCATGGAGCCCATGCTGCCTGTCAGAACTGACAAAACAACACACAAATGTGTATCAAATCTCTCCATGTACTACTCCCTTGACACTACTCAGCAAATAATGAGGACAATCAAATACCTGATGACCCAAATTGCTAATTTGGATAAGTGGTTCTTGTTGAAAATCACCATCAGAGAGTAGCAGATTGATCTTCTTGTATCTGGAGCTCACATTCTTCCGGTAACATTCTTTGATGGGGCACTTATTGCAGCTATCACTCACACCACCTGCATGTCAGTTCTTGGTCCTCATTGAAGTGGCAAGGTGATTCATGGCAAGTCATTGTGCCTGGGCCCAAGGACCTCTGTAGTATGTGAAAGAAGGCTCTACAGAGCCCAGAGAATGGTAAAGTCACACTCAGGGATCAAAATGGATGGACTGTCCTAGATAAGTTTCTGGACAGCAAATGATCCAAGGCAGCTCTGTGGCATCGGCCTCCTGGAGAGGGAATTGTGATGTCACTGTTTTCTTTTTTGACACATTAGGATACTGATATATGATTGGTCAGGATGCTGCTGGGCCCCTATTAAATCTCCAGTAAGGAGCAGGCAACAAAATATGAATCTGGGAGGAGAGCAACTTCTGTGGCTCTGCTCCGGCTGTTCCTTTCCCCTGACACACTCAGTGCCAGACCCTGCTGAGCAGTTTCCTGTTGACAGACACTTCTCAGAAAGCAATGTTCTGTTGCCTTCATCTTAGAGTCTCAGCACGGTGAGAATTACACTTATTTTATTGAAACCAAACAGTATATAACATTTTGCTATGGAAACCGGACACTTTATCAGTCAGGGAGGGAAAATCAAAAGAACAATGAGACAATATGCTACTCCTTCAAGTATGCTGTGATCAATCAAAAAAAATAAAATTAAAAAAGAATTAAAAAAAAAAAAAAAGATTACATGTGCATTGACAATGCGATGGGGAAGAACTGGAACAGTCACATGTCTCTTGTGGATACATAGAATGATATAGCTACCAAGGAAAACAGTTTGCTGTATGTCCTGGATGTTGAGAATGAAAATATCAGGTGAGCATGGATATATATAAAATAGTGTTTAAAATGGATGCCCAGAAATTTCTAAACAGAGTTCAGAACTACACTGTAGATAATGTCAAAAATTATAGACACACAGTAGAGACACAATATCAGGTCAACTGATGAATGCATTAGCAAAGGTGGTATATGTGTAAAATGAAAAAAGATACAGTCATAAGTGTGACAGAAGTCCTGATGCTGGCCAACACAGGAAAGAATCTTGATAAATTTGCAAGAGAAAGAAGCTAGCATCCCAAAGCTATACATGCTGTCTCTTGAAGATATCAGAATGACAATGTCAATTCATAGAGAAAGAAGGCATGTCAGTGTATGCCAGGGTGCAAGGGGTGTGCAACATGGATGGGAAGTGAAAGTTGCATGGCTTGGGTCTCTAAAGATTCCTTGTAATCAGAAAAATGGTACTGGACAACAAGGATTGAGGAACTCACAATGCTGTTGGCATATTACAAAACTGAATTGTATTTTTTAAAGGTTCCAATGGGAAAATGGTTGTGTGAGATTTACCAAAACATTGTAAGGGATATTCCCTGTAGGTCACCTCTCCTAAACAACAAGCCTCTAATTTTGTGATGGTCCTGCCTCCAAGACACTTTTGGATACATGAGAAAGTTCCTCATTTCTAAAAATAAACACTGCCAGTGAAATTTAAGTCCCATTGGGAGGAGTTCCCTTGCCAGAATTAAGAGTCTTTGTGGATATTTTCCGGATGGAGTACATTACTGTTTTACAGAGAGAGAGCACTGATTTTGGAAAGCAGTTTTCACAGATTTCACTCACTGTGAATTGAAAGAGAGAGAATCATTACCCATTGAAAGAAGTCTCTGAAGCAAAACGTGATGGGCCTCCACACCTGTGAGCTTAGATATTTCCTTCGAGTGGAAAGGAAGGATTGGTCAGAGAGCCAGGGCAATGTCTGTGGTCTCTTGCAGGACTGAAGCCTGGGATATCCTGTAGGACCTGGAGTCTGTGAAGCCTAAAACTCGGATTGCAGTTGATCTGGTGTGCCTCTCCCATTCTCTTAAATGTTACTGACGACCTCGTGCGGCCTGTCTATCTGTTTCGACTTTTACATTTTGCAAATGTTTTGTGTGTTACTTTAATACTTTGAAACTCTTAATTGAGGAAACAATCCCAGTTTTAACCCTTTTACTCATAGAATCTCTTCATTTGCATGTTGGACTCCATATGTGGTAATGACTCCATCATGACTTCCAATTCTTTGTAACGTCCCCTGCTAATGGGTGGCAGAGAGTGAATTCCACAGAGAAATTCAGCGTCTTTGACAAGTGGAATATGGAGAACTGAACCTGATTCTAAGCCCCCACACAAAGGATGTGGACATTCCTTTCTTTCTCAGGTAATTCCTGGCTAACCTGACCTCTATTGAATTACATCGCACCCTCTGAAATCAGCTGGTTGACAAGCATGCATCAGGGAATTCAGATGACAGACACGTGAAGCCCATCCTACCTGTCAGAACTGACACAGCCCCTGACAAATTCTATCCTTCCTCTCCATGTACCAACACTCCCCAGACTCTACTCATCAAATGACGATGACAACCAAGAACGTGATGCCCAATCTTGTTAGGTATGATAACTGGTTCTGGTTGAAAATCACCATCAGAGAGTAGAAGACCCTATTTGCTTCTATCTGGCGCTCACATTCATCCGGTAACACTCTTTGATGGGGCACTTTTTGGAGCCAGCGCTCCTACCAACTGCATGTCAGTTCTTGCTCCTCTTTGAACAGGCAAGGTAATTCTGGGCAATCATTTCTGCTGGGCCCAAGGTGGTATATGTATACAATGAAACAAGATACATTCATAAAGTTAACAGTAGTCCCAATGCTGGACACCGCAAGAAAATTACGTGAGAAATTGGCAAGAGAAAGAAGCTAGCATCCCAAGTGTAGGAGCCTGACTCAGAAAAACTATGCCATCCGGCAGCACATGACCTAATTCCTGGGACAGTCAGTTTGCCCTTAAAAGGTCACGTCTCTGCTAAGTAAAGCTCCTTCCTCATTCCGCTCCCCGCCCAGTTTACCCTAATCTATACAAGCTTGTAGCTGCAATAAAAATTTGAGGCTTGATCAGAACTTTGTCTTGCCTCCATTTCTTTGCACCTCCTATTTTCTCTTTTCAGGGTGTCTCTCTTCGGTCCCTGTCGAATGCCCCGCTGGTCGGGGCATTTCTGGCGCCCAACGTGGGGCTCGAAGATCCCAGACCCTTTGAAAAACTGTCTGCCTTAAGTCCGGCCGGACGCGTTGCTGAGTCTCCGCGCGATTTAACCGCGTGAGCCTGACTCGTTTCCTGATCTCCGCGGATACAAGCCGATCCGTGAGCCTGATCGGATAGAGGTAAGCAGACATACGAAAATAGATGTTTCGGGATAAAATTAGATTTAATGTTACCCCTCGGTCGAATGAATGTGTGAATGAGTGATAGTTCCACGACTTCTTGTCACGGAGCTTGCTTGGGCCCTAATCTGCGGTTCCGTTTCTGTTATACGGCACAACGGTGACTGGACTCCGGTCCACCAGTTTGGGGACTTATACCGAAGCGCCTTAGCCAAGACAGATTTAGTCCCGCGAGGGGCACGGCCAGACGGGCATCTGACTGTTTCCTTTGTTGACTGAAGGGCCGAAAAGGGGATAATGGGTCAGACATTGAGTTCTCATGAACTCTTCATTTCTGGGTTAAAAACTTCCCTCAAGGTGCGAGGAATTAAGGCTAGAAAAAAAGATCTCCGTAACTTTTTCGAATTTCTGACAGACATTTGCCCCTGGTTCCCCCAGGAGGGAACAATTGATATTAGAATTTGGAAGCGCATCGGCGATGCATTCCAAGACTTTTATAAAGCCTTTGGGCCTGAAAAGGGCCCCGTTTCTACTTTTACTTACTGGAATCTCATAAATGACGTCCTCAGGGTTCACTCCAATGACCCGGAAGTCATAGAAGTTATTAAAAAGGGGGAGAGCCTCTTAAAGGAATCGTCCACGGTCCCCCTTCTACTATTCCTCACACCAATCCCCCTACTCAAACAACCGCCTCCCTACACAACAGATTGCCTCTCTTCGAGAGGCCCTCCAGGAAAAACGCCAACACATTAGTCTTCTCAAAGAACTCCGTGCCCTTGAGGCTGAACTCGCTGCACTCTCTGGGCTGCCCTTTTCCCCCCGTCTACCCCTAAAACGAGCTCCCAAACAAAGACCTGTCCTCGCTTTTCCGGTCACTCGCAGACAGGCTGCAGAGGTAGGTCCCGATACTCAGACCCCTGAGGACCCCCCAAGAGGAGGATACCACGAAGGAGTCCGATAATGAAGCTGAGGAACAGGATAACCCCCTCCCCTCAGAGGAAGAGGCGGGGCCCCTAAGAGACAGACAGCGCTACCGCCCTTTAAACATTAAGCATTTAGAAGACTTAAAGGCTGTGGTCCACGCTTATGACCATGTAGCTCCCTTCACGGTAGCCTTGCTGGAAAGCCTCACCGACCGTTGGCTAACGCCAAATGATTGGTTCACTTTAGCTCACGCCGCCCTGTCTGGCGGTGATTTTGTTTTATGGCGCACAGAGTATGCGGAAAACGCACGAAAAATGGCTGAACGAAATACTCAAAGCCAGTCCTCCCGCTCCTGGACTAGAGATCGCCTTCTCGGCCAACCGCCCTATAACACCAATGAGGCTCAGGCCGCCTTCCCCCCAGGCTTGTTAGCTCAGGTCCAAAACGCTGGCCTTAAGGCCTGGCGTAAACTCCCACCCAAAGGGCCCGCCAGCACCTCCTTGGCCAAAATCCATCAAGGGCCTGACGAATCCTATTGCGATTTCATCAGCCGCCTAACTGAGGCTGCCGAGCGCTTAATTGGAAAAGAAGAGTCAGATTGCGCCTTTATTAAACATCTTGCATTTGAAAATGCCGATGCCACCTGCCAAGACGCCATCCGCCCCCATCGCAATGGCTCCCTCTCAGACTATAATAAACTTTGTTCTGGTGTCGGGACGTCTCACGCCATCGGTCTAGCCATTGGAGCCACACTAAAAAGCTTCACACAGGACACTCAAAAATCCTGTTACAATTGTAAACAACCTGGTAATTTTGTCCGGGAATGCCCTATAGACAAACAGCCCCGTCAGCCACCTTCCACTATCTGTCCTCGCTGTAAACGCGGCAAACATTGGGCTAGAGACTGTCACTCCAAGGTAGATGCTATGGGTAACCCAATTTGCCCCAGGTCGGGAAACCCCCAACGGGGCCAGCCCCTGGCCCCAAGTCCCCAGAACAAACCAGGGGCAATACGGTTTGTTCCTCAGTCCCAGTCTCCATTACCTCCCTCTGCAGAGCCACCCCAGGCAGTGCAGGATTGGACCTCTTGTCCCCCACCCCAGCATTATTAACCCCTGATCAAGGCATACAACTCCTCCCTACCAATGCCCATGGGCCTCTACCACCCAATACCTTCGGGCTAGTCCTTGGGTGCGGTAGTTCAGCTCTAGCGGGGATTAATATTATCCCGGGAGTAATTGACCAAGATTACACAGGGATCATTACTCTCCTGGCCTCAGCGCCTAACGGGCCGGTTACTTTACAACAAGGCCAAAGAATAGCTCAACTTATTTACTTCCCTTAGATTCCTCCACTAAGTCTAACCTCCCTCACCCCAGACTACACTCTGCCTTTGGGGCCTCGGATACCTACTGGATACAACAAATTACCCCTGACAGACCCCTACTCACCCCAAAATTAGACAATAAACCCTTTGAGGGACTCATTGACACTGGGGCTGACGCTACGGTCATCGCCTCTCACTTCTGGCCTGCCTCGTGGCCTATCACTGTTGCCTCCACCCATCTAAAGGGCATCGGTCAGTCTACTAACCCTAGACAAAGTACAAAACTTCTCACTTGGACAGACAGTGAAGGTAATACCGGCCACGTCCAACCTTATATCATCCCAGGGCTGCCCGTTAACCTCTGGGGACGCGATATACTTTCCCAGTTAAAGCTTATCATGTGTAGCCCCAATGAAGTAGTCACACAACAAATGCTCAACCAAGGCTTTGTCCCAGGACAGGGGCTTGGAAAGTCGGGACAAGGCATCAAACATCCCATAACTGTTATAACCAACAATAATCGGACAGGTCTGGGACATCCCGACCAAAATTTCTCCTAGCGGCCCTTGACTTCCCTGTACCCCATGCAGACAAAATAAGATGGAAATCGGATGAGCCTGTACGGGTAGACCAATGGCCACTTAATTCAGAAAAACTCACAGCCGCCACACAGTTAGTACAGGAACAACTGGCGGCCGGCCACCTTGAGCCTACCACCTCCCCGTGGAACACTCCTATATTTGCTTTTAAAAAAAAGAGTGGAGCCTGGAGACTTCTCCAAGACCTCCGTGAAATTAATAAAACTATGTTTGCCATGGGGGCTCTTCAACCTGGCCTCCCTTCCCCTGTTGCCATACCAGCCAATCACGCCAAAATTATTATTGATCTAAAAGACTGCTTTTTCACCATTCCCCTCCATCCCCAAGACAAAGAGAGATTTGCCTTTAGTCTCCCAGTCATTAATTTCAAAGGACCCATGCCTCGCTATCAATGGAAGGTCCTTCCACGAGGAATGGCCAATAGCCCTACACTATGCCAAAAATTTGTGGCCCAAGCAATTGACCCTCTTCGCACTCGGTGGCCCTCCATTTACATCATCCATTACATGGACGATATCCTTTTGGCCGGGCCATCCTCCGAAAAGGTTCTCCAATGCTGCCTGGAACTTACCAAAAATCTTGCCCAATTTGGTCTCCAAATCGCTCCTAATAAGATTCAAATACAAGATCCCTACTATTATCTTGGCTTCGAACTCAATTCCAATCTTATTACCACTCAAAAGATTGTGCTAAAAACATCCTATCTCCGTACGCTCAATGATTTTCAAAAATTCTTGGGGGACATTAACTGGCTCCGGCCATATCTCAGGCTCACTACAGGACAGTTAAAACCATTATTTGATATCTTACAGGGAGATCCTAATCCTCTTTCTCCGCGTTCGCTTACTCCGGAAGCTCACCAGTCCCTTCAAATAATACAATTAGCCATTGAACAACAACAGATTAAACACATATCTTACCACCAACCCTTTTCTCTTATCATATGTACCACCCCTCACTCTCCAACGGCGGTACTATGGCAAGAGGCCCCCCTATTGTGGATTCATTTACCCTCCTCGCCCGCCAAGGTTCTTACTCCCTATCCCACATTAACAGCCAACATCATCCAAATAGGGAGAGAAAAAAGTTGACTATATTTTGGGAAGGACCCTAACCGGATCATCCTCCCTTATACTAAAAATCAAATTAATTGGCTCATGCAAAACGATGATAACTGGACAGTAGTACTTTCTTCCTTTCTGGGTACTATAGACAACCACTATCCTGCCAATAGGTTGCTCCATTTTACACGAGTACACCCATTCATTTTTCCAAAAATTACCAGTGCCAAGCCCCTATTAGCAGCTGCCTTAGTCTTCACTGATGGCTCCTCCAACAGTCAGGCTGCCTATGTTATCAATGGCCAAACCTTTACAGTCCCCTCACCCTATCAATCTGCACAGCTAGTTGAACTGTTTGCTATCCTACAGGTTTTTATCCAACTCCCAGATACTCCATTCAACCTATATACAGATAGTGCTTATATTGCCTTCTCCCTTCCCCTTCTAGAAACCGTGCCCTACATCAAACCCTCCAGTGATGCAGTCCCTCTTTTCTGCCGCCTTCAACGGCTCATTACCTCAAGACATCACCCCTTCTTTGTCGGCCATTTACGGGCCCATTCCGACCTTCCTGGCCCACTAACTCAGGGTAACGCCCTTGCGGATGCCGGCACCCGACTCGTCCTCTCCGTTCTCACCGACCCCCTAACCAAAGCTCAACAGTGTCACGCCGTCCATCATTTAAATGCCCGCACACTCTGCCTCATGTTCAAAATCACTAGGGATCAGGCCAGAGAAATAGTCAAGAGCTGCCCTGGATGTGTTACTCTTCTCTCAACACCCCACTTTGGGGTCAACCCTCGGGGAATTCTCGCCAATGAAATCTGGCAAATGGATGTTACCCATATCCCAGAGTTCGGGTCCCTCAAATATGCTCATGTCACCATCGATACTTACAGTGGGTTTATCTTCTCCAGCCTCCATACAGGAGAAGCTACAAAAAATGTTATTGCCCATGTCCTCCAGTGTCTAACTGTACTCGGAAAGCCCCAAAAGATAAAAACTGATAATGGCCCTGGGTACACTTCCCAGGCCTTTAAACAGTTTTGCGGCCAATTTCAGATTCAACATGTCACTGGTATCCCGTACAATCCCCAGGGACAAGGAATTGTTGAACGAGCTCATCAAACCATAAAAAAACACCTTATATAAACTCAAAACATCCACTTCCTACCCCACTAGAGGTTCTCCTCGTAATATTCTAAATCACGCCCTGTTCGTCCTCAATTTTCTACAACTAGATGACCAGGGTAACTCCGCAGCAGACCGCCTTTGGCGTCAAAAAACAAAACATCAATACACCAAGGTCATGTGGAGAGAACCCCTCACGGCAAAATGGAACGGGCCCGACCCAGTTCTCATCTGGGCGTGAGGATCTGCCTGCATATATGATACCCAAGAAAACAATCCTCGCTGGTTACCCGCTCGTCTGGTCAAACCCATTAACCCCCCTATCACTAATCCACCACCACCAGGGACTTAATCCCTGAGATATTTCCTTTTTTTCCGCAGATGTTACACCCAACCATTCTCGTTGGATATCTACTCCTGGTAACTTCTTGCGTTTTGGCTGGCTATTGTTAATTCCACTGCTCCTGCCTGCCCCGCTCCTAATCATGTTTTCATCTGCGGCAACGGCCTGGCCTTCACGGCCCTCCCCACCAATTGGACTGGCCTCTGTGCACTGGCTTTTCTCTTGCCAGATATAGATATTCTACCCGGAGATCAGTCACTTCCTATACCAGCCCTTGATCTTTTCCCTGGGCGACAAAAACGGGCCCTCGCGTTCATTCCCCTTATGGCAGGACTAGGTATAATGGCCGCTATGGCCACAGGTACTGCCGGGGTAGGAGTGTCCATAGACACTTATCAACGGCTCTCTCTGCAACTTATTGATGATGTTACCACACTATCAGATACTATTAATGACCTTCAAGACCAGGTCGATTCCTTAGCAAAAGTAGTACTCCAAAACAGATGAGGGCTTGATCTTCTAACAGTGGAACAAGGGGGGATCTGTTTATCTTTACAGGAGCGATGCTGCATCTATGCGAAAAAATCCGGCATAGTGCGAGACAAGGTCAAGAGACTCCAAGAAGATCTTCTTCAACACAAAAAACAACTTCTTAACAACCCCTTTCTAACCAGTTTTAATGGTCTCTTGCCTGTTCTCCTCCCCATCCTTGGTCCCATTCTAGGATTACTCCTACTTGTCTCCCTCGGACCTTGGGCATTTAATAAACTGACAGGATTTATCAAACAACAAATAGACAACATTTTGGCCAAAACCATCCACATTCATTATCAACGGCTGGCGACAATGGATCACCCAGAGGGTGACTATACTCACTCACAAGCAGGCTCCAGTTATATAGACATATAACTGACATGGTGGCTGAGGACATGTCGGCCTATAACAAGAGGCCTGAGCACCAGACGGCTGCAGCGATTGGGTACTGCAAGGGAGGGTCCCGACTGACCCAATCTCAGTTCTCCCTGAACTCATGCCCAGACTGCATAGGGGTTGGTGCCTACAACAAAAATAACTGCCCCACCCCTGGTCCACAAAAGGCACTGGGGGCTACGCGCTATTGGGACCGTCTGGGCCTCTGAGTTCCCGTCTCGGTTAAGGCTCACTCTCTTAAAAAGATAAAGAGAGAGGAGATGTAGGAGCCTGACTCAGAAAAACTATGCCATCCGGCAGCACATGACCTAATTCCTGGGACAGTCAGTTTGCCCTTAAAAGGTCACGTCTCTACTAAGTAAAGCTCCTTCCTCATTCCGCTCCCAGCCCAGTTTACCCTAATCTATATAAGCTTGTAGCTGCAATAAAAAATTTGAGGCTTGATCAGAACTTTGTCTTGCCTCCATTTATTCGCGCCTCCTATTTTCTCTTTTCAGGGTGTCTCTCTTCGGTCCCTGTTGAATGCCCCGCTGGTCAGGGCACCCAAGCACTCATTCACGGTCTCACGGTTAAAATTACAGACTGACAATGTGGAATTCATAAGGAGAGAAGTCAGGTCATTGTTTGCATTGGTGCAATGTGTACGGCAGAGTGGATGGGAAGTGGAAGTTTCAAGGCTTCAGTTTCTATTGATTGCTTGTAATCAGAAAAATGGAATTAGACAGAAAGGATTGAGGAAAGCACAATGCTGTTGTCATATTACAAAAGTGAACTCTATTTTTTAAAGGTTCCAAAAAACAAACTGGCTGTGTGAATATTACCAAAACAATGTAAGGGATAGTGACAGTAAGGCCCCTCTCCTAAACCACCAGTCCTCTAATCTTGTGATGGCCATGCCTCATACAACCTTTAGACTACATGAGAAAGCTCCTAATTTCTAAAAACTAACACTGACCATGAAACTTAGGTCCCAATGGGAGAAGAATCCTTCCTAGAAATAAGTGTGGTGGTGAATATTTGCCTGATGGAGTAGATTACCATTTAACAGAGAGAACACTGATTTTGGAAAGGAGTTTTCACAGATTTCATTCACTATGAATTGAAAAGGAGAGAATCATTACCCATTGAAAGAAGTCTCTAAAACAAAATGTGATCGGACTCCCCACCTGTGAGCATAGATATTTCCTTCGATGAGAAAAGAAAAATTGACCAGAGAGCCACTGCAACAGCTGTGATCTATTGCAGGATTCAAGCCTGGGCTATCCTCAAGGATCTAGAGTCTAAATCAGGGTAAAACTCTGATTGCTGCAGATGTGCTGTGCCTCTCCCTTTCTCTTCTATGTTACTGAAGGCCTCCTATGACATGACTATCTCTTTCATCTTTCACATTTTGCTCATGTCATGTGCCTTTCTTTAATTCTCTGATCTTCATAATTGAGGAAATATTCACAATTTTCACCCTTTTACTCAAAGAGTCTATACATTCTGCATGTGGCACTCCATGTGTGGTAACAGAATCTGTCGTGACTTCCAATCTTTGTTATATCATCTGCTAAGGCGTGGCACATAGTGTCTTCCCCGGAGAAATACTGTGTGTTTGACAAGTCGAATAACGGGAACAATTATATATACTGAGCCAGCTACTGAGCCCGCACAGAAAGAAAGTGGACCTTCCTTTCTTTCTCAGGTAATTCCTGGTGAACCTAACCTCTGCTGAATTACATCCAACCCTCTGAAATCAGCTGGTTGATAGGCACCTACTGGGGAATTCAAATGACAGAAGCATGGATCCGACCTTGCCTGTCAGAACTGACAGAACATCATGCAAAAGTGTATTCTTCTTCTCCATGTACCAACACTCCATTGACACTACTCAGCACATGATGAGGACATTCAAGAACCTGATGCCCAAACTTCCTAGGTATGATAAGTGGTTTTTGTTGAAAATCACCATGAGAGAATAGAAAACCCAATCTGCCTCTCTCTGGAGCTCATATTCATCCCGGAACACTCTATGATGGGGCACTTTTTGGAACCAGTGCTCACACCAACTGCATAGAAGTTCTTGCTCCTCTTTGAAGTGGCAAGGTTATTCCTGGCAAGTCATTTTTTACTGGGCCCAAGTGCTTCTCTAGTATGAGAAAGATTGCTCTACAGAGCACAGAGAATGATGAAGTGACACTCAGGGCTCAAAAAGGAAGGACTGTCTTGGATAAGCCTCTGAGCTGCAAATCGTTGAAGGCACCTCTGTGGCTGTGACCTTCTGGAGAGGGGATGATGATGACACCGTTGCCTTTCTGTGACACAAGACTACATTGATATATCTAATTTGCCAACCTGTGGCTGGGCACAGATTCAATCTCCAATGCTGGACAGACAAGAGAGTGTGAGTCTGTGAGGAGACTGAATTCTGTAGCTCTGCTCAGCTGTTCCTTTATCCTGGCACCCTCAGAATCAAACCATGCTTTCCAGTTGACTGTTGACAGAACCTCCTGTGAAAACAACGTTCTGCAACTTCATCTTGGACTTTCAGGACGGTGAGAAATACACTGCTGTTATTAAAGCCACACATTCTATAACATTTTGCTATGCAAATCAGACACTTTATCGGTCAGGGAGGGAAAATCGAAACCACAATGAGATAATATGCTATTCCTTTAAGAATGCTGTGATCAACAAAAGAGAAAAGTTAACGTGTGGTCACAATGCAATGTGGAAGAACTGGAATGCTCTATTGTCTGCTGGATACATAGAAATATATAGCTACTATTGAAAACAGTTTGCTATTTGCCCAGGATGTTGAGAATGAAAATATCACCTGACCATTGATATATACCCAATCATGTTTAACACGGATGCCCAGAAACTTCTAAAGAGAATTCAGAACTGCACTGTAGTTAATGGCAAAAATGTAGAAACAAAGTATCAGGTATAATGATGAATGCATTAGTGAAGGCGGTATATGTATAAAATGAAAAAAAAATATATAGTCATAAATGTGACAGAAATCCCAATTCCACAAGAAAGTATCATGAGAAATTGGCAATTGAATGAAGCTAGCACCAGAAATCCACATATGCTGTCTATCTATTCTGATAACAAGCCGACAATGTCAAATTCATAGGGAAAGAAGGCAGGTCAGTGTTTGCTAGGGCGCAAGGTGTGGACAGGGTGGATGGGAAGTGGAAGTTGCATAGCTTGGGTTTTTATTGATTGCTTGTAATCAGATAAATGGTATAAGAGAGCAAAGGATTGAGGAAAGCACAATGTGTTGGCATACTACAAAGCTGAATGTATTTTATAAAGTTTCCAATAGAAAACTTGTTGTGTGAATTTTACAAAATCAGTGTAAGGGATATTCTCAGTACAACACCTCTAATAAACCACAAGTCCTCTAATGTTGCGATGGCTGTTCATCTTAGACCCTTTTGAGCTGCATGGGAATGCTTTTCAATTCTAAAGACAAACACTGCCAGTGAAATTTAGGTCCCAATGTGAAAATTACCCTTGCTAAAAGCAAGTATGTTGGTGGATAATTTCCTGATGGAGTAGCTTGTCGTTCTACAGCAAGAGCACTGATTTTGGAAAGAAATTTTCACAGATTTCATTCACTGTGAACTGAAAGGCAGAGAATCATTACGCATTGAAAGAAGTTCTGAAACAAAATGTGATGGGCCTCCTCATTTGTGAGCATAGATATTTCCTTTGAGCGGAAAGGAAGAATACATCAGAGAGCCAGAGCAATGGCTGTGGTCTCTTGAGGGGTTCAAACCTTGACTATCCCGATGGAGCTAGATCTAAATCAGGCTAAAATTTTGATTGGTGCGGATCTGCTTGGCTTCTCCCATTCTCTTCCGTGTTACTGAGGGCCTCTTATGGAATACCTATCTGTTTCATGTTTTATATTTTGCATATGTCATGTGTTCATGTGTTTTTCTTTAATATTCTGAACTTGATAATTGAGTAAACATTCCCAATTTTCCCACTTTTACTCAGAGATTATTTACATTTTGCCTATGGGACTTCAGATGTGGTCGGAGAATCTATTGTGACTTCCAATTCTGTGTTATGTCACCTGCTAAGTGGTGGCAGGGAGTGACTTCCATGGGGGAAATCAGTGTCTTTGACAAGTAGAATATGGAGAATGCAGTATATACTGGGCCTGCTTCTAACCCCACACACAAAGAAAGTGGACCTTCCTTTCTTTCTCAGGTAATTCCTGGTGAATCTGAACTCGACTGAATTACATCCAACCCTCTGAAATCAACCGGTTGATAAGCATGTATCAGGGCATTCAGATGGCAAACCCACAGTGCCCATTCTGCCTGTCAGAACTTACCGAGCACCATACAAACGTGTTTACTTGCTCCCTATGTACCATTAGACCCTTGACACCACTCAGCGAATGATGAGGACAATCAAGAGCCTGATACCCCAACTTGCTAGGTATGATAAGTGGATCTTGTTGAAAATCAGCATCAGAGAATAGAAGACCCAATCTTCTTCTATCTGGAGCTCACATTCATCTGGGAACACTCTTTGATGGGACACTTTTTGGAGCCAGTGCTCACACCAACTGCATATAAGTTCTTGGTCCTCTTGGAAGTGGCATGGTGATTCCTAGAAAGTCATTTTTGCTGGGCTCAAGGTCCTCTCTAGCATGAGAGAAATGTCTATATGGAGCACAGAGAATGATGACATCACACTCATTGCTCAAAGTGGGAGGACCTTCCTGGATAAGTCTCTAGGCAGCAAATGGTCCAAGACACAGCTGTGGCTGCAGCATCCAGGATAGGTGATGATGATGTCACAGTGTCTTTCTCTGACACATGAGTAAGGGATATTCCCAGTAGGGCCCCTCTGATAAACCACAAGTGCTCTAATTTTGTGATGGCACTGCCTCATACACTTTATGGGCTACATGAGAAAGCCCACAGTTCTAAAAACAAACACTGCCTGTGAAATTTAGATCCCAATGGGAGAAGTGCCCTTGCTAGAAATTAGTGTGGTGGTGGATATTTTCCTGATGGAGTAGCTGACTGTTTTACAGAGAGAGCTCTGATTTTGGAAAATAATTTTCATAGACTTCATTCACTGTGTATTGAAAGGGAGAGAATCATTACACATTGAAAGAAGACTCTAAAAAAGTGTGATGGGCCTCCACACCTGTGAGCATAGCTATTACCTTCACGTGGGAAGGAAGCATTGGTTAGAGAGACAGACCCATGGCTGAGGTCGCTTGTGTGGTTCATGCCCGGGCTATCCTGAAGGAAGTGGAGTCTAAATCTGGCTAAAACATGGAATGCTGTGGATCTACTATGCCTCTTCCATTCTTTTCCGTGTTACCAAGGGCCTCCTACGTGATGCCTTTCAGTTTCATATTTTTCATTTTGCTGATGTTATCTGTTTTTATTTTGTAATATTCTGATCTGCATAATTGAATATACATTCCCAATAGTCACCCTTTTACTCACAGAGTCTGTACATTTTTCTTGTGGGACTTTTGGTCACAGAGTCTATCGTGACTTCCAATTCTATGTTACATCACCTGCTAAGTGTTGGCAGAGAGCGATTTCCCCAGAGAAATTCAGTGCTTTGACAAGCAGAAGATGGAGAACTACAGTATGTACTGAGCCAGCTACTGAGCCCACACACAAAAAAGTAGACCTTCCTTTCTTTCTTAGGTAATTCCTGGCGAACATGACCTCTACTGAATTACATCTAACCCTCTGAAATCAGCCAGTTTACAGGCACTATCATTGAATTCAGATAGCAGAGTCATGGAGCCCATCCTGCATGTCAGAACTGACAGAGTATCATACAAATATGTGTCCTTCCTCTCCGTGTACCAACACTCTCTTGACACTACTCAGGGTATGCTGAGGTCTATCAAGAACCTGATAACCAAACTTGCTATATGATAAGTGTTTCTGGTGGAATTCACCATCAGAGACTAGGAGATGCAATCTGCTTCTATCTGGAGCTCACATTCCTCCAGGAACACTCTTTGATGGGGCACTTTTTGGAACCAGTGCTCACACCAAGTGCATGTCATTTGTTGTTCTTCTTTGATGTGGCAAAGTTATTCTTGGGAAGTCATTTCGACTGGTTCCAAAGGCCTCTGTAGTATGAGAGGATGGCTCTATGGAGCAGAGAGAATGGTGAACTCACACTTAGGGCTCAAAGTGGAAGGAGAGTCCTGAATAAGTGTCTGGACAACAAATGGTCCAAGGTACATTTGTGGCCTCATGGAGATGGGATTATTATGTCACAGTAGTCCTTTTGTGACACATGACGATATTGATATGTGATTGGTCAGGCAGGTGCTGGCCACAGATTCTAGTTCCAATGCTGGGCAGACTTCTGAGAGTAAGTCTGTGAGCAGAGCAATTTCTGTGACTCTTCTCAGGTGTTCCTTCCTCCTTACGTTTTTAGCTTCAGACACTGCTGAGCAGTTTCCTGTTGACAGACACTCCTGAGACAGCAATGTTCTGCACCATCATCTTGGAATTTCAGGACAGTGAGAAATATGTTACTCTTATTGATGCCACACTGTCTCTAACATTTTGCTATGAAAATCGGACACTTTTTCAGTCAGGGAAGGAAAGTCGAAAGCACAATGAGACAATATGCTACTCCTTCAAGAATGCTGTGATCAACCAAAGAGAAAAGATCACATGAGCATTAACAATGTGATATGGAATAACCGGAATGCTCACATGTCTCTGCTAGATACATAGAATGATGTAGCAACCGAGAAAAACAGTTCACTATTTGTCCAGGATGTTGGGAATGAAAATATCACCTGACCATTGATATATACAAAATAGTGTTTAAAACGGATGCCCATTAACTCCTAAACAGAATTCAGAACTGCACTGTAGATGTTGACCAAAATGTAGAAAAACAATATCAGGTCAACTGACGAATGCATTAGCGAAGGTGGTATAGTTATAAAATGAAACAAGATACAGTCATAAAGGTGACAGAAGTCCCGATTCCACAAGAAAGTATCCTGAGAATTTGGCAATTGAATGAAGCTAGCATCTGAAATCCATATATGCTGTCTATCTATTGATATAACAGATCGACAATGTCAAATTCATTGTGAAAGAAGGCAGGTCAGTGATTGCCAGGGTGCAAGGAGGGGGCAGCATGGATGGGAAGTGAAAGTGCATGGCTTGGGTTTCTGTTGATTGCTTTTAATCAGGAAAATTGTATTACACAGCACGGATTGAGGAAAGCACAATCCTGTTGGCATGTCACATAACTGAATTGTATTTTTTAAAAATTTCCAACGGAAAACTGGTTGTGTGAATTTTACCTAAACATTGTAAGGGATAGTCCCAGTAGAGCAACTCTCATAAACCACAAGTCCTCTAATGTTGTCCTAGGCCTGCTTCCTAGACAATTTGGGCAACATGAGAATGCTTTTGAGTTTTAAAGAGAAACATTGCCAGTGAAATTTAGCTCCCAATGGAAAAAGTGTCCTTGCTACATAAGCATGTAGCTTACCTTTCTACAGAGAGAGCACTGATATTGGAATGGAGTTTTCACAGATTTCATTCACTGTGAATTGAAAGGGAGAGAATCATTACACATTGAAAGAAGACTCTGAAACAAAACGTGATGAGCCACCTCACCTGTGAGCACAGAGATTTCCTTTGAGTGGAAAGGAAGGATTGATAAGAGAGCTGAGGTAATGGATGAGGTCTCTTGCTGGGTTCAAACCTGGGATAATTAAGGACCTGGAATCTAAATCAGGCTAAATCACAGATTGCTGTGGATCTGCTGTGCCTCTCCCATTCTCTTCCATGTTACAGTGGACATCCTACAGCAAGCCAATCTGTTTCATCATTACATTTTGTGCATTTTGTATGCATTATGTTAACACTCTATTTTTCATAATGGAGGAAATAGTCCCAATTGTCACCATTTTACACAGAGTGTGGGCATTTTGGATGTGGGACTCCATGTGTGGTCAGTGAAGCTATAGTGAATTCCAATTCTTTGTTACATCAATTGTTATGGGGTGTCAGAGAGTGACTTCCCAAGAGAAATTTTATGTCTTTGACAAGTAGAAAATGGAGAACTGCAGTATATACTGAGCCAGCTACTGTGCCCATACACAAAGAATGTGGACCTTCATTTGTTTCTTAGGTAATCCCTGGCAAACGTGACCTCTACTGAACTACATCCAACCCTGTGAAATCAGCTGTTTTATAGGCACATATCAGGAAATTCAGTTGGCAGACCCATGGAACCCATCTGGCCTGTCAGAACTGACAGAGCAACATACAAATGTGCATCATTACTCTCTGTGTACCAACACAACCTTGACACTACTCAGCAAATTATGAGGACTAGCAAGATACCTGGTGCCCAAAATTGCTAGGTATGATAATTGGTTCTGGTTGAAAATCACCATCAGAGACTAGAAGACCCGATCTACTTCTTTCTGGAGCTCACATTCATCTGGGAACACTCTTTGATGAGGTACATTTTGTATCCAGCACTCACACCAACTGCATATGAGTGCTTGCTCCTCTTTGAAGTGGCAAGGTGATTCCTGGCAAGTCATTTTGCCTGGGTCCAAGGGCCTCTGTAGTGTAAGAAAGATGGCTCTATGAAGTAGAGAATGGTGAAGTCACACTCAGGGCTCAAAGTGGACAGACTGTCCTGAATAAGTGTCTGGGCAGCAAATGGTCCAAGCCACCTCTGTGGCTGCAGCCTCCTTGGAGAGGAGATGATAATGTCACAGTTGTCTTTTTGTGACACAAGTGGATACTTATATATGATTGGCCAGTCTGTTGCTGGGCACAGACTAAATCTCCAGTGCTGGGCAGATGACAGCGTTTGTGTCTGTGAGGAGAGCGACTTCTGTGGCTCTACGCAAGCTGTTACTTCCTCCTGATGCCCTCTGCATCAGATTCTGCTGAGGAGTTTGCTGTTGACAGATCCTACTAAGAGAGCAACGTTCTGGAACCTTCATCTTGGACTTTCAGCACTGTGAGAAATACACTTCTGTTATTGAAGCCACACAGTTTATAACATTTTCAATGAAAATCAGACATTTTATCAGTCAGGGAGGGAAAATGAAAAGCACAGCGAGACAATATGTTACTCCTACATGAATGCTGTTAGCAACCAAAGAGAAAAGATCACATGAGTGTTGACAATGAGATCTGAAAGAACTGGAATGCTCACATCTCTGTGGTGGATACATAGAATGATATACCTCCATTGGAAAACAGTTCGCTATTTGTCCAGAATGTTGAGAATGAAAAAATCACGTTACCATTGATATATACCCATAGTGTTTAAAACGCATTCTCAGAAACTGCTAAACAGAATTCAGAACTGAACTATAGATAATGGCAAAAGGTAGAAACACAATATCAGGTCAACTGATGAATGTATAGGCAAATGTAGTATACGCATAAAATGAAAAAACATGCAGTCATCAAGGTGAGAGAAGTCCTGGTACTGGCCATAGCAAGAAAGTATCTTGAGAAATTGTCAAGAGAAAGAAGCTAGCATACCATCACCACATAGGTTGCCTCTCCATGAAGATAGGAAACCCACAATATCAAATTCATAGGGAAAGAAGGCAGGTCAGAATTTGCCATGGATCAAGGTGGGGGGCTACATAGATGGGAAGTGAATGAAGCATGGCTTGGGTTTCTATTGATTGCTTGTAATCAGAAAAATGGTATTAGACAGCAAGCAGTGAGGAAAGCACAATGCTGTTGGATGTTACAAAACTGAATTGTATTTTTTAAAGGTTCCAATGGCAAAGTCGTGGTGTGAATTTTACCAAAGCAATGTAAGATTCATTCACAGTAGAGCACCTCTCATAAACCACAAGTCCTCTGATGTTGTGATGGCACTCCCTCCTAGACACTTTGGGATAAATGAGAAATCTCCTCAGTTTTAAAAACAAACCCTGCCAGTAAAATTGAGGTCCCAAGTCGAGAAGTTCTCTTCCTAGAAATAAGTGTGATCGTGGATATTTGCCTGATGGAGTAGATTACCTTTTTACAGTGTGAGCACTGATTTTGGAAAGGAGTTTTCACAGATTTCATTCACTGTGAATCGAAAGGGAGAGAATCATTACACATTCGAAGAAGTCTATGACACAAAACATGTTAGGCCTCCTCACCTGTGAGCATAGATATTTCCTTCTATGTGGAACGGAACGATTGGTCCGAGAGCCAGGGCAATGGCTGAGGTCTCTTGCTGTGTTCAAACATGGGCTATCCTGAAGGAACTGGAGTCTAAATTATGCTAAAACTCAGATTGCTGCGGATCTGCTATGACTCTCCCATTCTTTGTGCAGGACATATGAGGACCACGTTAGTGGGGTCCTCCTATACCATGCCAATGTGTTTCATCGTTACATTTTGCACATTTTGTGTGTGTTACTTTAATACTCTGATCTTCATAATTGAAGACACATTCCCAATTTTCACCCTTTTACTCATAGAGTCTGTATATTTCATATGTTAGTCTCCATGTGAGGTCAGAGCATCTATCGTCATTTCCAATTCTTTGCCATGTCACCTGCTAAGGGGTGGCAGAGATTGTCTTCCCGGAGAAATTCTGTGTCCTTGAAGTAGAATATGGAGATCTACAGTATATACTGAGTCAGTTGCTGAGCCCACACACAATGAAAGTGGACCTCTCTTTCTTTTTAAGTAATTCCTGTCAAATTTGACCTCTATTGAATTATATCCAACCTTCTGAAAACATTCAGTAGATAGGCATGAATCAGGGAATTCAGATGGCAGACCCATGGAGCACCACATGCCTGTGACAATTGACAGAGGGTCATACAATGTGTATCTTTCCTCTCCATATACCAATATTCCCTTGACACTACTCAGCAAATGATGAGGACAATCAAGAACCTGATGCCCCAAATTGCTAGGTATGATCATTTGTTCTTGTTGAAAATCACCATCAGAGACTAGAAGACCCGATCTGCTTCTTTGTGGAGCTCATATTCATCTGGTAACACTCTTTGATGGTGCAACTGCATGTCATTTTTTGCTCCTCTTTGAAGTGGCAAGGTGATTCCTGGCAAGTCATTGTGGCTGGGTCCAAGGGCCTCTGCAGTATGACAAAGAAGGCTCTATGGAGCACAGAGATTTGTGAAGTAATACTCAGGGCTCAAAGTGGAAGGACTGATCTGAATAAGTCTTTGGGCAGCAAATTGTCAAAGGCACCAGGGTGGCAGTAGCCTCCTGGAAAGGGGATGATGATGTCACAGTTGTCTTTTCGTGACACATGAGGATACTGATATGTCATTGGCTAGGCAACTGCTGGGACGGATAACAGCTCGGTGCTGGGCAGACAACAGTGTGATTCTTTGAGCAGAGTGACTTCTGTGGCTCTGCTCAGGCTGTTCCTTCTTCTTGACAACCTCTACATCAGACCCTGCTGGGCAGTTTCCTGTTGACAAACCCTCCTGAGAAAGCAACATTCTGGCACATTCATTTTGGAGATTCAGGATGGTGAGAAATACTTCTGTTATTGAAGTCGTACATTTAGCTGTGAAAATCGGACACTTTATCAGTAGGCGAGTGAAAATGGAAAGCACAATGAGACAATGTGCTACTCATCAAGAATGCTGTGATCAACCATAGATGAAAGATCACATGTGGAAACAATGTGATGTGGAAGAACTGGAATGTTGACATGTCTCTGGTGGATACATAGAACGATAAAGCTACCATGGATATCAGTTCGTTATTTACCCAGTATGGTGAGAATAAAAATATCATGTAACCATTGATATATACATAGTAGTGTTTAAAATGGATGCCCAGAAACTCCTAAACAGAATTAGGAACAGCACTGTAGATAATGGCAAAAATGTTGAGACACAATATCCTGGTCAACTGAAAATGCATTAGAGAAGGTTTTAAATGTACAAAATGAAACAAGATACATTCATAAAGGTGACTGAAGTCCTGATGAGAAACCTCCTCAGTCGTAAAAGCAAACACTGCCAGTGAAATTTATGTCCCAATGGGAGAAGTTCCCTTGATAGAATTAAGTGTGGTGGTGGATATTTGCCTGATGGAATAGATTGTCTTTTTATACTAAGATCACTGATTTGGGAAGGAATTTTCACTGATTTCATTCACTGTGAATTGAAAGGGAGAGGATCATTACACATTGAAATTAGTCTCTGAAACAAAACCTATGGGCATCCTCATTTGTGAGCATAGATATTTCCTTCGAATGGAAAGGAAGGGTTGGTCAGAGAGCTGGGGCAATGGCTGTAGACTCTTTTGGGGTTCAAGCCTTGGATATCCTGATTGACCTGGCTATATATAGCCAGTGACATTAGGCTATAACTTGGATTTCTGTGGATCTTCTGTGCCTCTCACATTCTCTTCCGTGTTACTGAGGACCTTCTACGGCATGCCTATCTGCTAGATCGTTTACATTTTGCATATGTTATGTGATTTTCTTTGATACACTGATCTTAATAATTGAGTAAACATTACCAATATTCACAATTTTACTCAGAGAGTGTGTACATTTAGCATGTGGGACTTCATGAGTGGTCAAAAAATCCTCGTGACTTCCAATTTTGTGTTATGTCTCCCGCTAAACGGTTGCAGAGAGTGACTTCCCCAGAGAAATTCAGTGTCTTTGACAAGTACAATATGGACAAGTATGTTCAGCTACTGAACCCACACACATGAAAGTGGACCCCCCATTTCTCTCTTAGGTAATTCATGGCAAACCTGACCTCTACTGAATTACATCCTACCCTTTGAAATCAGCTGGTTTATAGTTACCTATCAGTAAATTCATTTGGCAGACCATGGTGCCCATCCTAAATGTCAGAACGGACAGAGCAAAATGTAAATGTGTATCCTTCCTCTCCATGTACCAAAACTCCCTTGACACTAATCAGCACATGATGAGCACAATCAAGAATCTGATGACCAAACTTGCTAGGCATGATAAGTTGTTCTGTTTGAAAATCACCATCAGCGACGAGGATATTGACCTGCTGCTATCTGGAGCTCATATTCATCTGGGAACACTCTTTGATGGGGCACTTTTTGGAGCCAGTACTCACACCAACTACATGTCAGTTCTTGTTCCTCTTTGTAGTAGCAAGGTGATTCCTGGCAAGTCATTTTTGCTGTGGACAAGGGCCTCTCTAGTATGAGAAAGATGGCTCTAATGAACACAGAGAATGGTGAAGTCACATTCAGGGCTCAAAATGGAAGGAATGTCCTGGATAAACCTCTGGAAAGCAAATGGTCCAAAGCACATCTGTGGATGCAGCCTCATGGAGAAGGGGAGATAATGTCAATGTTGTCCTTTTGTAAAACATTTGGATACTGATATGTGATTGGTCAAGCTGCTTCTGGGCCCTGATTAAAGCTCCATTGCTGGGCAGACAACGAATGTGACCCTGTGAGGAGATGGCATCTGTGGCTTTGCTCAGGCTGTTTCTTTCTCCTGAAGCCATCAGTGCTAGACCTTGCTGAGCAGATTCCTGTTGACAGACCCATCTGAGAAAGCAATGGTTTGGCACCTTCACTTTGGACTTTCAGGAGAGTGAGAAATACCATTCTGTTATTTGGCCACACAGTCTATAATAATTTGCTTGAAAATCAGATAATTTTTGGGTCAGGGAGGGAAAATTGAAAGCACAATGAGACAATATACTACTCCTTTAAGAATGCTGTCATCAACCAAAGAGGAAAGATAACATGTGCATTGACAATGCAATGTGGAAGAACTGGAATGCTCACATGTCTCTGCTGGATATATAGAATCATATGATTACAATGGAAAACAGTTCACTATTTCTCCAGTATGTTGAGAATGAATATACCATGTGACCATTGATATATACAAAGTAGTGTTTAAAACTGATGTCCAGGAGCTCCTAAACAGAATTCAGAACTGCACTATAGATGACGACAAAAATGAAGAAACACCGTATCAGGTCAAATGATGAATGCATTAGCGAAGGTGGTATATGTGTAAAATGAAAGAAGACACAATCATAAAGTTGAAAGAAGTACTGATATTGGCCACCACAAGAAAGGATCTTGAGAAATTGGCAAGAGAAAGAAGCTGGCATCCCAAGGCCACATACGCTGTCTCTGTATTTAGATAACAGAATGACAATGTCAAATTCATAGGGAAAGAAGGCAGGTCAGTGTTTTCCAGGGTGCAAGGGGTAGGTTAGAGTGGATGGGAAGTGGAAGTTTCATGGCTTGATTTTCTATTGATTGCTTGCAACCAGCAAAATGATATTGGACAGCAAAGATTGAGGAAACCACAAAGTTGTTGGCATAATACAAAACTGAATAGTACTTTTAAAGGTTCAAATGGCAACCAGGTTTTGTAAATTTTACCAAAACAATGTAAGGGATAATCCCACTAGGGCACCTATCATGCCACACAAGTCCTCTAATGTTGCAATGGCCTTGCCTCATAGACCCTTTGGGCTACATGAGAAAACACCTCAGTTCTAGAAACAAACACTGCCATTGAAATTTATGTACCAATGGGAGAATTGCCCTTGCTAGAGTTAAGTGTGGTAGTGGATATTTGCTGGATGGAATGGATTACAGTTTTACTGTGAGCACTGATTTTGGAAAGGAGTTTTCATAGATTTTATTTACTCTGAATGAAATGGGGAGAATCATTACACATTGAAAGAAGTCTCAGAAACAAAATGTGATGGGCCTCCTCACATGTGAGCATAGATATTTCCTTCAAGTGGAAAGGCAGGATTGGGTAGAAAGCCGGGGCTACAGCTGTTGTCTCTTGTGGGTTTAGTGAGGGATATCCTGAAGGACACGCAGTCATATCAGGCAAAAACTCGGATTGCTGTGGATCTGCTGTGGCTCTCCCTTTCTCTTCCCTGTTACTGAGGGCCTCCTATGGCATGCCTATCTCTTTCATCTTTTACATTTTGCACATGCTGTGTGATTTATTTTTTACTGTGATCTTGATAATTGAGTTAACATTCCCAATTTTCACCCTTTTACTCATAAGTTCTGTACATTTTGCTTGTGGGGCTCCATGTGTGTCAGAGAATCTATTGTGAGTTCAAATTCATTGTTACATCACTGGCTAAGGGGTGACTGAGAGTGTCTTCCCCGGAGAAGTACAGTGTATTTGACAATTAGAATATGGAGAACTACAGTATATACTGAGCCAGCTACTGAGCCCACACACACAAAAAGTGGACCTTCCTTTCAATTTTGATACTTCCTACCAAACCTGACTTCTACTGAATGACATCCAATCCACTGAAATCAGCCGGCTGACAACTATGCATCGGGGAATTCAGGTGTAAGACCCATGGAGCCCATTCTTCCAGTCATAACAGACAGAACAACATACAAATGTTTATCTTTCCTTCCAAGTACCAACAGTCCCTTGACACTACTCAGCAAATGGTGAGGACAATCAGGAACCTGAAGCTCCAACTTGCAAGGTATGATAAGTGGTTCTTGTTGAAAATCACCATCAGAGACTAGAAAACATGATCTGCTTGTATGAGGAGCTCATATTCATCTGATAATACTCGTTTATGGGGTGCATTTGGAGCCAGCGCTGACACCAACTGCATGTCAGTTCTTGCTCCTCTATGAAGTGGCAAGGTGATTCCTGACAAGTCATTATAGCTGGGCCAAAAGACCGCTGTAGTATGAGAAAGATGGCTCTAAGGATCACAGAGAATGGTGAAGTCACACTCAGCTCTCCAAGAGGAAAGTTTGTCTTGGATAAGTCTCTTGGCATCAAATGGTCCATGGCAACTCTGTGGCTGCAACCTCCTGGAGAGGGGATGATATCACCATTGTCTTTTTGTGACACATGAGCATACTGGTATGAGATTGGCCAGGTGGATGCTGGACACGGATCACAGCTCCAGTTCTGGGCAGACAACAGTGTGTGAATCTGTGAAGAAAGTGAGTTCTGTGGTTGTGCTCGGGCTGTTTCTGCGTCGTGAAGCTCTCGGTGTCAGACCCTGCTGAGCAGTTTCCTGTTGACAAACACTCCTGAGAAAGCAACGTTCTGACACCTTCATCTTGTAATTTCAGGACGGTGAGAAATACACTTCTGCTATTGAAGCCACATAGTCTGTTACATTTTGTTGTGAACATCAGTCAGTTTTTCTGTCAGGAGGGGAAAGTTGAAAGCACAATGAGGAAATATGATACTTCTTCAAGAATGCTGTGATCAAGCAAAGAGAAAAGATCGCATGTTCATTGACAATGTGATGTGGAAGAACTGGAATGCTCACCTGTCTATGGTGGATACATAGAATGATATAGCTACCATGAAAAACAGTTGCTAATTCTCCAGGAAGTTGAGAATGAAATAGCACATGACCATTGATACATACACAATAGTGCTTAAAATGGATGCCCATAAACTCCTAAACAGAATTCAGAACTGCACTGTAGATAATGGAAACAAGGAAGAAATACAATATAAGGTCAACTGATGAATGCATTAGCGAAGGTGGTATATGCACAAAATGAAACAAGATAGAGCCCTAAAGGTAACAGAAGTCATGATGCTGGCCTTAGCAAGAAAGTATCTTGAGAAATTAGCAAGAGAAAAAGCTAGCTTCCAAGGCCACATTCCTGTCTCTCCATTCAGATAACAGTCAGACAATGTCAAATTCATATGGAAAGAAGGCAGGTCCATTTCTCATTTGTTTGTCTTGTTCTTTTGTTGTTTTTCATTTATATACCACATATCAGTGAAATCACACGGTTCTCTGCTTTTCTGTCTGACTTATTTCGCTCAGCAACAGAAACTCATAGACAAGGACAATAGTTTAGTGGTTACCAGAGAGTAACGGGGTAGGGGTGGGAGATGAGGGTAACGGGGATCAAATATATGGTGATGGAAGGAGAACTGACTCTGCATGGTGAACACACAGTGGGATTTTTAGATGATGTAATACAGAATTGTACACCTGAAATCTATGTAATTTTACTAACAATCTTCACCCCAATAAATTAAAAAAAATAATAAATTAAAAAAAAAATGAAGGCAGGTCCATGTTTGGCAGGGTGCAAGGTGTGGGGCAGCATGAATGGGAAGTGAAAGTCACATGTCGTGGGTTTTCTATTGATTCTTTGTAATCAGAAAAATGGCATTAGACAGCAAGTATTGAGGAAAGCACAATGCTGCAGTCATATTACAAAACTGAATTGTGTATTTTGAAAGATCCAATAGCAAACTGGTGGTGTGAGTTTTACCAAAACAATGTAAGTGGTATTTCCAGTAGTGAACCTCTCCTAAACCACAGGTCCTCTAATGTTTTTATGGCCCTGCCGCCTAGAAACTTTGGGCTACATGAGAAAGCTTCTCAGTTCTAAAATCAAACACTGACAGTGAAATTAAGTCCCAATGGGAGAAGTGCCCATGCTAGAAATACATGTGGTGTCGGACATTTGCACGATGGCGTAGATTACCGATTTACTGAGAGATGAATTATTTTGGAAAGGAGTTTTCACAGATTTCATTCACTGTGAATGGAAAGGGCGACAATCACTACACATTGAAAGAAGTGTCTGAAACAAAACGTGATCGGTCTTCTCACCTGTGAGCATGAATATTCCTTTCTTCGAGTGGAGAGCAAGAATAGCTGAGAGACCTGGGGCAATAAGTGTGTTCTCTTGTGTGGTTCACGCCTGGGCTACCCTGAAGGACCTGGAGTTTAAATCAGGCTGAAACTCGTATTGCTGCAGATCTGCTGTGCCTCTCCCATTATCTTCCATATTACTGAGGGCCTCCTACGGCATCACTCTCTGTGTCATCTTTTACATTTTGCACATGTTGTGTGTATTACTTTAATACTCTGATCTTCATAATTGAGGAAACATTCGCAATTTTCACCATTTTATACGTAGAGTCTGAACATTTTGCATGTGAGACTCCATGTGCAGTTGTGATACTATCATGACTTGTAATTCTTTGTTAGGTCACCTGCTAAGGGGAGACAGAGACTGTCTGTCCAAGACAAATTCAGTGTCTTTGACAAGTAGAATATGGAAAAATACAGGATATATGAAGCAAGCTACTGGGCCCACACACAAAGTGGATCTTTCTTTTTTTCTTAGGTAATTCCTGGTGAACCTGACCTCTACAGAATTACATCCAACCCTCTGAAATCAGTCGGTGGATAGGCATGCATCAGGGGATTCAGATGGCGTATCCATGGAGCCTATCCCATCTGTCAGAACTGAGGGAGCACAATACAAGTATGTATACTTCCTCTCCATATACCAACACTCCCTTGACACTACTCAACACATGATGGGGATAATCAAGAACATGATGCCTTGACTTGCTAGGTATGATAAGAGGTTTTGTTGAAAATCACCATGAAAAAATAAAAGACCCCATCAGCCCGTATGTGGAGCTCATATTCACCCAGTAAACTCTTTGATGGGGCACTTTTTGGAGGCAGCACTCACAACAACTGTATGTCACTTCTTGATTCTCTTTGAAGTGGCAAGGTAATTCCAGGCAAGTCACTATGGCTGGGCCCAAGGGCTTCTGTTCTATGGGAAAGATGGCTCTACGGAGCACAGAGTATGGTGAGTCACACTCAGAGCTCAAAGTGGAAGGACTGTCCTGGATATATCCCTGGGGAGCAAATGGTATGAGACAACGATGTGGATGCCGCCTCCTGGAGAGGGGATGATGATGTCACAGGTGTCTTTTTGTGACAAATGAGGATACTGATGTGATTGTCAAGGCAGCTGATGGGCATGGATTCCATCTCCAGTGTTGAGAAGACAACAGAGTGGAAGTCTGTGACGAGAGTGACTTCTGTGGCTCTGCTCAGGCTGTTCCTTCCTTCTGACACCCTGAGCATAAGACCCTGCTGAGCAGTTAACTGTTGACAGACGCTCCTTAGAATGCAACGTTCTGGAGCCTTCATCTTGGACTTTCAGGACAGTGAGAATTATACTTCTGTTATTGAAGCCACACAATCAATAGCATTTTGCTATGAAAATCGGACACTTCATCAGTCAGGGAGGGATAATGGAAAGCACAATGAGACAATATGCTACTCGTTCAAGAATGCTGTGATCAACCAAAGAGAAAAGATTACATGTGTGTTGACATTGTGATGTGGAAGAAATGAAACTCTTGCATGTCTCTGCTGGATACATAGAATATTACAGCTACCACGGAAAACAGTTCACTATTTGTTCAGTATGTTGATAATGAGAAATTAACGTAACCATTGATATACACACAACAGTCTTTAAAATGGTTGATATATACACAATAGTCTTTAAAACGGATGCCCAGAAACTCATAAACATAATTAAGAACTTCGCTATAGATAATGGAAAAATGTAGAGAAACAATATCAGGTCAACTGATTCATGCATTAGTGAAGGTGTTTTATGTATAAAATGAAACAAGATACAGTTATAAATGTGACAGAAGTCCTGATACTGGCCAAAGCAAGAAAGTATTTTGAGAAATTGGCAAGAGAAAGAAGCTAGCGACCCAAGGCCACTACACTGTCTCTCCATTAATATGACAGACCGACAATATCAAATTCATAGGGAAAGAAAGCAGGACAGTGTTTGCCAGGGTGTTAGGTGTGGGGCAGCGTGGATGCGAAGTAAAAGTTTCATCTCTTGGATTTCTTTTGATTGTTTGTATTCAGAAAAATGTTATTGGACAGCAAGTATTGAGAAAAGCACAATGATGTTGGAATATTACAAAACTGAATTGTATTTGTGAAAGGCTACAATGGCAAAATAATTCTGTGATTTTTACCAAACAATGTAAGGGATATTCCCAGTAGGGCACCCCTCATACACCACAAGTCTTCTAATGTTGTGAAGGCCCTGCCTCCTAGACACTTTGGGCTACATGAGAAAGATCCACAGTTCTAAAAACAAACACTGCCAGTGAAATTCAGGACCAATGGGTAAATGCCTTCCTAGAAATAAGTGTGGTTGTGGATATCGGTCTGATGGAGTAGATAACCGTTTTACAGAAAGAGCACTGATTTTGGTAAGGAGTTTTCAGATTTCATTCACTGAATTGAAAGGGAGAGAATCATTCAACATTGAGAAGTCTCTGAAACAAAACGTGATGGGACTCCTCACCTGTGAACATAGATATTGCCTTCGAGTGGAAAGGAAGGATTGGTCAGGGAGCCGGGCAACAGCTTTGGTCTGTTGTGGGGTTAAAGCCTGGGATATCCAGAAGGACCAGGGATCCAAATGATGCTAAAACTTGGAATGCTGCAGATCTGCTGTGCCTCTCACATTATCTTCCATTTTACGAGGGCCTACCTGTTTCATCTTTTACATTTTTTTTTGATTAAATTTATTGGGGTGACAATTGTTAGTAAAATTACATAGATTTCAGGTGTACAATTCTGTATTACATCATCTATAAATCCCATTGTATGTTCATCACCCAGAGTCAGTTCTCCTTCCATCACCATATATTCATTTTGCACATGATATGTGCGTTTCTTTAGTACTCTTATCTTCATAATTGAGGAAACTTTCTCAATTTTCACCCTTTTACTCATAGAGTCTGTACATTATGCATGTGGGACTCCATATGTGGTCACAAAATCTATCGTGTCTTCCATTCTGTATTAGGTCACCTGCTAAGAGGTGGCAGAGAGTGGCTTCCCAGAGGAATTCCGCATCTTTGACAAGTAGAATATGGAGAACTACAGTATATACTGAGCCAGCTACTGAGCTCTCACACAAAGAAAGTGGAACTTCCTTTCTTTCTTAGATATTTTCTTTGAAACCTGACCTCTACTGAATTACCTCCAACCCTCTGATATCAGCCAGTTAATAGGCACGTATCAGAGAATTATGATGACACACACATGTAGCCCATCCCTCCTGTCAGAACTGAGAGGGCACCATAGAAATGTGTATTATTCCTTTCCGTGTAACAACACACCCTTGACACTACTCAGCAAATGATGAGTACAATCAAGAACCTGATGCCTCAACTTGCTAGGTATGATAAGTGATTCTTGTTGAAAATCAACATCAGAGAGTAGAGGACCAGATCCGCTTAAATTTGGAGCTCACATTCATCCTATAAAAATCTTTGATGGGGTTTTTTTGGTGCCAGCACTCACACCAAGTGCATGTCAGTTCTTGCTTCTCTTTGTAATGGCAAGGTGATTTCCGGCAAGTCATTTTGGCTGGGCAAATGACCTCTGTAGTATGAGAATGATGGCTCTATGGAGCACAGAGTACGTGAAGACACACTCCTGTCTCAAACTGGAATGACTGTACTGCATAAATCAATGGCAGCCAATGGATGATGATATTACAGTTGTATTTTTGTGACACATGAGGATACGACTATGTTATTGGCTAGACGACCCCTGGGCACAGATTACGGGTCCATGGATAGGCAGACATAAGATATGTGAGTATTGAGGAGAGCGACTTCTATGGCTCTGCTCGGGCTGTTCCTAACTCCTGACACCCTCAGTGTCATGCTCTCCTGAGCAGTTTCCTGTTGACAGACCCTCCTGAGAGAGCAACATGCTGGAATCTTCATCTTGGTCTTTCAGGACAGTGAGAAAAACACTTCTGTTATTGAAGCCACACAGTCTATAATATTTAGCTATGAAAATCGGACACTATATCAGTCAGGGAGGGAAAATTGAAAGCACAATAAGACAATATGCTATTCCTTCAACAATGCTATGATCAACCCTAGAGAAGAGATCACATGTGCGTTGAGGAAGAACTGGAATGCTTACATGTCTCTTCTAGATACATAGAATGATATAGTTACCATTGAAAACAGTTTGCAGTTTGTCCAGTATTTTTAGAATGAAAACATCATGTGAACATTGATATATACACAAAAGTATTTAAAACTGATGCCCGGAATCTCTAAACAGAATTCAGAACTGCACTGTAGATAATGGAAAAAATGTAGAAACACAATATTTGGTCAACTGATGAATGCATTTGTTAAAGTGGTATATGTATAAAAAGAAAGAAGACAAACTCATTAAGGTGAATGAAGCTCTGAAGCTGGCCCACCACAAGAAAGTAGATAAGATCTTTCAGTTTCTGATGGTGATTTTCAACATGAACCACTTATCATGCCTGGCAAGTTGGGGCATCAGGTTCTTGATTCACACCATCAAGTGCTGAGTAGAGTGTGGGGAGTATTGTTGCACGGAAACAAAGCATAGACATTCGTTTTTTGCTCTTTCAGTTCTAACAGGCAGAATGGGCTCCATCGTTCTGTCATCAGCAATTTTCATTTCCTATTCTCTGGCTGATTTCAGTGGGTTTGATGTAATTCAGTAGAGGTCAAGTTTGCCAAGAATTACCTAAGAAAGAAAGGAAGGTCCACTTCCTTTCTGTGTTGGCTCAGTAGCTGGCTCAGTATATACTGTAGTTCTCCACATTCTACTTGTCAAAGACACTGAATTTCTCTGGGGCAGACACTCTCTGCCACCAGAGAGCAGGTGATGTAACCAAGAATTGGAAGTCAGGATAGATTCTCTGACCACACATGGAGTGCCACATGTAACATGTACAGAATCGATAAGTAAAAGTGTCAAAATTGGCAATATTTCCGCAATTATGAATGTCAGAGTGTTAAAGTACCACACAAACATGTGCGAAATGTAAAAGATAAACAGAGAGGCATGCCATAGGAGGCCCTCAGTAACATGAAAGAAAAAGGGAGAGTCACAGCAGTTCTGAAGCATTCCAAGTTTTAGCCTGATTTATTCTCCAGGTCCTTCAGGATAGCCCAGGTTTGAACCCCACAAGAGACCACAGCCATTGCCCTGGACCTCTGAAAAATCCTTCCTTTCCACTCAAAGGAAATCTCTATGCTCAAGGGTTAGGAGGCCCATCGCGTTTGGTTTCAGAAACTTCTTTCAATGTGGAATGATTCTCTCCCCTTCAATTCACAGTGAATTAATCTGTGAAAACTCCTTTTCAAAATCAGAGCTGTCTCTGTAAACAAGTAATCTACTCCATCAGGGAAATATCCAGCACCGCACTCATTTCTAGCAAGGACACTACTCCCATTGGTACCTAAATTTCACTGCCAGTGTTTGTTTTAGAACTGAGGACCTTTCTCATGTAGTCCAAAGGGTCTAGGAGGCAGGGCAATCACAACATTATAGGACTTGTGATTTAGCAGACATGCCCTACTAGGAATACCCCTTCCCTTCTTTTGGTAAAATTCACACCACCAGATTGCCATTGCAACCTTTAAATAATGCAATTCAGCTTGTAATATGCCAACAGCATCGTGCTTTCCACAATCCTTGCTGTCTTATACTTTTTCTCATTACAAGCAATCATAGAAACACAAGCCATGCAATTTTCACTTCCCATCCATGCTATCCCACACCTTGCGCCCAGGCAAACACTGACCTGTTTTCTTTCCCTTGAATTTGACATTGCTGTTCTATTATCTTAATGGAGAGACAGCATATGTTTCCTTGGGAAGCTAGCTTATTCTCTTGCCAGTTTCTCAAGGTGCTTTCTTGTTATGGACTTCTTCAGGAGTTCTGTCACTTCAATGATGGTATCTTGTTTCATTTTATACATATACTACCTTCACTAATGCATTCATCAGTTGACCTGATACTGTGTTTCTACATTTTTGCCATTATCTACAATGCAATTATGAATTCTGTTTATGAGTTTGGGGAATCCGTTCTAAAAACTATTGTGTATAAATCGATGGCCACGTGATATTTTCATTCTCAACATACTGGACAAATAGCAAACTATTTACCACCGTGGCTATATCATTCTATGTATCCACCAGAGACATGTGAGTGTTCCAGTTCTTCCACATCACATTGTCAACGCACATGTGATCTTTCTCTTTGGTTGATCACATCATTCTTGAAGGAGTAGCATATTGTCTCATGGTGCTTTCGATTATCCCTCCCTCATGGTTAAAGTGTCCAATATTCATAGCAGAGTGTTATAGACTGTTTGGCTTCAATACCAAAGTGTATTTCTCACCGTCCTGAAAGTCCACGATGAAGGTGCCAGATCTTTGCTTTCTTAGGAGGATCTGTCAACAGGAAACTGCTCATCAGGGTTTGACGCTAAAGGCATCAGGAGAAAGGTGGAACCCGAACAGAGCCACATAATTCGTTCTCCCCACAACCTCACACTCTGTTGTCTGCCCAGGACTGGAACTTTAATCCATGCCCAGCAGGGTACTGGCCAATCACATATCAGTATGCTCATGTGTCACAAAAAGACAGCTGTGACATCATTATCCCTTCTCCGTGAGACTGCAGCCACAGAGGTGCCTTTGACCATTTGCTGCCCAGAGACTTAGCCAGGACAGTCCATGCACTTGATCCAAGAGTGTCGATTCCCATTTTCTGTGCTCCTCAGAGCCTTCTTTCTCATGCTACAGAGGCCCTTGTACCCAGCCATAATGACTTGCTAGGGATCACCATGCCACTTCAAAGAGGAGCAAGAACTGACATGCAGTAGGTGTGAGCACGGGCCCCAAAAAGTGCCCTTGGAAAGAATGTTACCAGATGAATATGAGCTCCAGATAGTAGCAGGTCATGTCTTTTAGTCTCTGATGGTGATTTTCAAAAAGGACCACTTATCATACCTAGCAAGTTGGGCATCAAGTTCTTGATTATCCTCATCATTTTCTGAGTCTTGTCAAGGGAGCGTTGTTACATGGAGAGGAAGGATACACATTTGTATGGTGCTCTGTCAGTTCTGACAGAAAGGATGGGATCCTTGGGTCTACATTCTGAATTCCCTGATGCATGCCTGTCAAATGGCTGATTTCAAAGGTGTCCGTGTAATTCACTAGTGGGCAGGTGCGTCAGGAATTACCTAAGAAAGAAAGGAGGGTCCATTTTCTTTCTGTGTGGGCTCATTAGCTGGCTCAGTATATAGTGTAGTTCCCCATATTCTACTTGTCAAAGAGACTTAATTTCTTCGGGGAGGACACTCTCTGCCACGCCTTAGCATATGACGTAACAAAGAATGGGAAGCCGCGATAGATTCACTGACCACACATGGAGTCTCTCATAAAAAAAATGTACAGACTCTATCAGCAAAAGGGTGAAAATTGGGAATGTTTCGTCAATTATGAAGATCAGAGTGCTAAAGTACAACATTCACAAAATGTAAAAGATGATACAGATAGGATTGCCATAGGAGGCCCTCAGTAACATTAAAGAGAATGGAAGATGCACAGCCAATCTGCAGCAATCTGAAATTTAGCCCTATTTAGACTCCAGGTCCTTCAGGATAGTCCAGGCTTGAACCCCGCAAGAGACCACAGCCATTGCTACACCTCTCTGACCAATCCTTCCTTTCCACTTGAAGGAAATATCTATGTTCACAGGTGAGTACACCCTTCACGTTTTGTTTCAGAACTTCTTTGAGTGTGTAATGATTCTCTCTTTTCAATTCACAGTACATGAAATCTGTTTGAATTATTTCCAAAATCATTGTTCTCTCTCTAAAATGGCAATGTACTCCATCAGGCATATATCCACCACCTCAGTTATTTCTAGCAAGAACACTTCTCCCATTGGGATCTATATTTCATTATCAGTGTTTGTTTGTGTAACTGATGAGCTTTCTAATGATGTCCAAAAGGTCTAGGAGGCAGGGCCATCACAACATTAGAGGACTTGAAGTTTAGGAGAGGTGTCTACTCAGAATGTCCCTTACATTGTTTTCGTAAAATTCACTCCACCAGTTTGCCATTGGAACTTTTAAAAAATGCAATTCAGTTTTGTAATATGCCAACAGCATTGTGCTTACCCCAATCCTTGCTGTCTAATACCATTTTTCTGACTACAAGCAATCAATAGATATCCAAGCCATACAACTTTCACTTTCCATCCACGCTGCCCCACACGTTGTGCCCTGGCACACACTGACCTACCTTCTTTCCAAACGAATTTAACATTGTCATTCTGTTATCTAAATCAAGAAGCAGTGTATGTGGCCTTGGGATGCTAGCTTTTTCTCTTTCCAATTTCTAAATGTACTTTCTTGCAGTGGACCACATTAGGACTTCTATCACCTTCATGACTGTATCTTGTTTTATTTTATTCATATACCATCGTCGCTAATGCATTCATCAGTTGACCAGATATTGTGTTTGTACATTTTTGCCATTAACTACAGTGCAGTTCTGAATTCTGTTCAGGAGTTTCTTGACAGCCATTTTAAACACTATTGAGTATATATCAATGCTCACATGATATTTTCATTCTCAACCTCCTGGACAAATAGCAAACTGTTTATCAAGGTAGCTGTATCATTCTATGTATTTAGCAGTGACATGTGAGTGTTCCAGTTCTACCACATTGCATTGTCAATGCACATGTGATATTTTCTCTTTGGTTGATCACAGCAATCAAAGACAGAGCAGATCCGCAGACATCCGAGTTTTAGCCTGGTTTAGAATCCAGGTCCCTCTAGATAGGCCATTCTTGAATCCCGCAAGAGACCACAGCTGTTGCTCCAGCTCTCTGACAAGTCTGTCCTTTCCACTTGGAGGAAATATCTGTGCTCATAGGTGAGGAGGCCCGTTATGTTTTGTTTCAAAACTTTTTGAATGTATAATGATTCTCTCCCTTTCAATTGACAGTGAACAACATCTGTGAAAACTCCTTTCCAAAATCAGTGTTCTCTCTGTAAAAAGTAATCTACTCCATTAGGAAAAATATACATCACAACACTTATTTCTATCGTGGCGACATCTCCCATTGTGACCTAAATTTCACTGGCAATAATATTTTTTTGGAACTGAGGACCTTTCTAGGAGGCAGGGCCATCACAACATTACAAGACTTGTGTTTTATGAGAGGTGCCCTACAGGGAATATCCCTTACATTGTTTTGGTAAAATTCACATCCCTACTTTGCTATTGGAAACTTTAAAAATTACAATTCAGTTTTGTAATATGCCAACTGAATTGTGATTTCCTCAATCCTTGCTGTGTAGTACCATTTTTCTGATTACAAGCAAGCAATAGAAACCCAAGCCATGCAACTTTCATTTCCCATCCACGCTGCCTCACACCTTGAGCCCTGGCAAACACTTACATGCCTTCTTTCCCTATGAATTTGACATTGTCGTTCTGTTATCTTATTGAAGAGACAGCATATGTGGCCTAGGTATGCTAGCTTCTTTCTCTTGCCAATTTCACAACATGCTCTCTTGTGGTGGCCAGTATCAGGACTTCTGTCACCTTATGACTGTGTCTTCTTTCATTTTATGCGTAGAGCACTTTCACTAATGCATTCATCATTTAACCTGATATTGTGTTTCTAGATTTTTGCCATTATTAACAGTGCAGTTCTGAACTATGCATAGGAGTTTCTGGGCATCCACTATAAACAAAATTGTGAACATATCATTGGTCTCATGATATTTTCATTCTCAACATACTGGACCAAGTGTGAACTGCCATGTTAGCTGTATCATTCTATGTATTCAGCAGAGTCATGTGAGCATTCCAGTTTTCCACATCTCATTGTCAACACACGTGATCTTTTCTCTTTGGTTGATCACAGCATTCTTGAAGGAGAAGCATATTGTCTCATGGTGCTTTCAATTTTCCCTCCCTTACTGATAAAGTGTCTGGTTTTCATAGCAAAAGTTTAAGACTGTGTGGCTTCAGTAACAAATGTATATTTCTCACCGTCCTTTAAGTGCAAGATAAAGGTGTCAGAACGTTGCTTTCTCATAAGGGTCTGTCAAGAGAAAACTGCTCAGCAGGTTCTGACAGTGAAGGCATTAGGAGAAAGAAAAAGCCAGCCACAACTGTTGAAGAAGCTCTCCTCAAAGACTCACAATCTGTTGTCTGCCCAACACTGGAGCTTAATCTGTGTGCAGTGGCCACCTGGCCAATCACATATCAGTATCATTATGTGTCACAAAAAGGCAACTGTGACATCATCATCCCCTCTCCAGGACACCAAAGCCACAGAGGTGCCTTGGACCCTTTGCTTCCCAAAGACATCCAGATCAGTCCTTGCACTTTCAACCCTGAGTGTGACTTCACCATTCTCTGTGCACCCTAGAGCCTTGTTTCTCATAGTACAAAGGCCCTTGCGTCCAGCCAAAATGACTTGCCAGGAATCACCTTGTCACTTCAAAGAGGAGCAAAGACTGACATGCAGTTGGTGAGAGTGCTGGCGCCAAAAAGTGCCCCAACAAGAGTGTTACCACATGAATGTGAGCTCCACATAGAAGCAGATCAGATCTTCTAATCTTTGGTGGTGATTTTCAACAAGAACCACTTATCATAGATAGGAAGTTTGGGCATCAGGTACTTGATTGTCCTCATCATTTGATGAGTAGTGTTAAGGGTGTGTTGGTACACAGAGAGAAATTATGTACATCTCTGTGGCCCTCTGTCAGTTCTGACAGGCACGATGGACTCCATGGATCTGCCATCAGAAGTCCTTGATGCATGCCTATCAACTGAATGATTTCAGAGTGTTGGATATAATTCAGTAGAGGTCAGGTTCACCAGCAATTACCTCAGAAAGAAAGGAAGGTCCACTTTCTTTGCGTATAGGCTCAGTAGCTGGCTCAGTATATACTGTAGTACTGTAGTTCTCCATATTCTACTTGTCAAAGATACTGAATTTCTCTGGGGAAATCACTCTCTGTCAACCATTAGCAGATAACATAACAAAGAATTGGACGTCACGATACATTCTCTGACAACACATGTAGTGCCACATGCAAAATGTACAGACTCTATGAGTAAAAGTGTGAAAATTGGGAATTTTTCCTCACTTATGAAGATCAGAGTATTAAAGTAACGCACATAACATTGCGGAATGTTAAAGATGAATCAGATAGCTATGCCGTACGAGGCCCTCAGTAACACGGAAGAGAATGGGAAAGGCACAGGGATCTGCAGCAATCCGAGGTTTTGCCCTAGTAGACTCCGGTTCATTCAGGATGGCCCAGGCTTGAACATCGTAAGACACCACAGCCATTGCCCCTGCTCTCTGAGCATTCCTTCCTTTTTACTTGAAGGTAATTTCTATGCTCACAGGCGAGGGAGCCTGTCACGTTTTGTTACAGAGACTTCTTTGAATGAGTAATGATTCTCTTTCACTTAACAGTGAATGATATCTGTGAAAACTCCTTTCCAAACCAGCGCTCTCTCTGTGAAATGGCAACCTACTCCATCAGGCAAATATCTTCCACCACACTTCTAGCAAGGGCCCTTTTCCCATTGAGGCATAAATTTCACTGGCAGTCTTTGCTTTTAGAACTGAAGAGCTTTCTCATGTGGCCCTAAGGGTCTAGGACACAGTGCTATCACATCAATAGAGGACTTGTGGTTTATGAGAGGTGGCCTACTATAAATATCCCCAATGTTTTTTTGATAAAATACAAACCACCAGTTGGCCATTGGAACCTTTAATAGATACAAATCAGTTTTGTAATATGCCACCAACATTGTGCTTTCCTCAATCCTTGCTGTCTATTACCATTTTTCTGATTATAAGCAATCAATAGAAACCCAAACCATGCAACTTGCACTTTCCATCCATGCTGCCCCACATCCTGCACCCTGGAAACACTGACCTGTCCTCTTCCCTATGAATCTGACCATGTCGGTCTGTTATCTTAGCGGAGAGACAGCGTATGTGGCCTTGGGATGCTAACTTCCCTCTCTTGCCAATTTCTCAAGATACTTTCTTGCAGTGGCCAGTATCAGGACTTATGTCATCTCTATGACTGTATCTTCTTTCATTTTATACATATACAGCCTTCGCTTATGCATTAATTTGTTGACCTGATATTGTGTCTCGACATTATTTCCATTATATAGAGTGCAGTTCTGAATTCTGTTTATGAGTTTGGGGCATCCATTTTAAACAGTATTGCATATAATTCCATAGTCACATGATATTTTCATTATCAACATACTGGACAAATAGCAAACTGTTTTCCACGGTAACTATATCATTCTCTGTATCCACCAGAGACATGTGAGCATTCCAGTTCTTCTGCACCACATTGTCCACACACATGTGATCTTTCTCTTTGGTTGAACACAGCATTCTTGAAGGAGTAGCATATTTTCTCATTCTGCTTTCAATTTTCCCTCCCTGACCAACAAAGTATCCTGTTTTCAAAGCAAAATGTTGTAGACTGTGTTGCTTCAGTAACAGAAGTGTATTTCTCACCGTCATGATAGTCCACAATGAAGGTGCTAGAACGTTACTTTCTCAGTGGGGTCTGTCAACAAGAAACTGCTCAGCATGGTCTGATGCTGAGGGTGTCAGGAGAAAGGAACAGCTCGAGCAGAGCCACAGAAGTTACTCTCCTCACAGACTCACACTGTGTTGTCTGCCAGGCACTGGAACTGTAATCCGTGCCCAGCATCCGCCTGGTAAGTTCACATATCAGTATCCTCATGTTTCACAAAATGACAACTGTGACATCCTCCTCCCCACTCCAGGAGGCCATACACAGATATGCCTTGGAACATTGGCTACTCAGAGACTTACCCAGGACTGTCCTTTCACTTTGAGACCGGAATGTGACTTCAACATTTTCTGTGCTCCATGGAGCCTTCTTCCTCATACTACAGTGGCCCTCAGACCAGCCAAAATGACCTGCCAGGAATCAACTTGACACTTCAAAAAGGAGCAAGTACTGACATTAAGTTAGTGTGAGTGCTCCTTCCAAAAAGTGCCCTGTCAAGAGTGTTACTGGAGGAATGTGAGCTCCAGATAGAAGCAGATTTGTTCTTCTATTCTCTGATGGTGATTTTCAAACAGAGCCTTTTATCATACCTAGCAGGTTTGGGCATCTGGTTCTTTATAGTCCTCATCATGTGCTGAGTAGTGTCAAGGGAGTGTTGATACACGGAGATGAAGGATACACATTTGTATGTTGCTCTTTCAGTTCTGAGAGGCAGGATGGGCTCCATGGGTCTGCCAACTGAATTTCCCAAAATGTGCCTATCAAACGGTGATTTCAGAGCATTGTAAGTAATTCAGTAGAGCACAGATTCGCCAGAAATTGCCTAAGAAAGTAAAGTGTCCACTTTCTTTGTGTGTGTGCTCAGTAGCTGGCTCATTATACACTGTACTCCATATTCTACTTGTCAAACAAACTGATTTTCTCCAGGAAGGCACTATAGGCCACCCCTGTGCAGCTGACTTACCAAAGAATTGGAAGTCACGATAGATTCTCTGACCACACATGGAATCTTACATGCAAAATGTACACTCCTGTGTAAAACACTGAAAATTGGAAATGTTTCTTCAATTATGAATCTCCAACTATTAAAGAAATGCACATAACATGGGAAAAAGTAAAATATAAAACAGATAGACATGTCATAGGAGCCCCTCAGTAACATGGAAGAGAAAGGGAGAGGCAGAGCAAATCCACAGTAATCTGAGTTTTAACCTGATTTAAACTCCAGGTCATTCTCGATAGCTCAGGTTGAACCCCCCAAGAGACCACAGCCATTGTCCCTGCTCTCTGATGAATCTTTCCATGTCACTTAAAGAAATATCTATGCTCACTCTAGAGGAAGCCCATTATGTTTTGTTTTAGAGACTTCTTTCAATGGGTAATGATTCACTCCCTTTCAATTCACAGTGAATCAATCTGTGAAAACTGCTTTCCAAAATCTGTGTTCTCTCTGTTAAATGGTGATCTACTCCATCAGGGAATTATCCACCACCACACTTATTTCTAACAAGCGCACTTCTCCCATTGTGACCTAAATTTCACAGGCAGTATTTGTTTTAGTAATGAGGAGCTGTCTCAAGTAGCTGAAAGGTTATAGGAGGTAGGGCCACAACAATGTTAGAGGACGTGTGGTGTAAGTGAGGTGATCTACTGGCGATATGCCTTACATTGTTTTGGTAAAATTCAAACCACCTGTTTGCCATTGGAACCTTTAAAAAATGCAACTCAGATTGACGTCATCAAATGGCTGCATGAGCCTCTGTAAATCTCTCCAGGAGTTTTCAAGTAATTGAACAACTATAACTCCACAAAGGACTCCCTGCACAACAGACAGGCAAGACAAATAGCACACCACTGAATTCACCTAAAGCTGGGCAAATGGCATGAGCAAGAGAGGAGGGAAAGAGGAAGTAAGGAGACGGAGCCCCGCAGACGCAGGACGCAGACCTAACTCAGTGTTCCGAATTGCTGCATCCCGGAACTACCACAGCTGCGGGAGAGGGACAAACAACGACTGTTAGGGCTCGGTTTATGTCCCACAGGGCTGAAGGGACAACATATAACACAGCTGAACCCAACACTCAAGGCAGAGACCTTGGATAAAGGACTGAGGGAAGATGGTAGAAAAAGGTAGATTAAGCCCTCAGTGTGGAGCAGATAGCTGAAGCCTTAGGCACTGAGAAGAGCCAGGGCCTCCCTACCCTCCCAAACCTCACCCTGCGCCCACCTGCCCGGTGCTAGAAGCAGTAAAGTGGCAGTGTCAGATCAAAAGAACAGAATATTTACTGTTCTGACAACTGTGCCCACAGACACCGATGTGTAGCCCAACTACTTCTGGCATAGGGAAGGGAGCTCTGGAAGAAGGACCAGCTGTGGAGGTGGTCACCGCCATTGCTGTGGGTCACTTCTCGCAACTTACCATGCCCCTGGCACCACCTATCTGGGTGGATCTCTGCAGGACTAAACACAAATGGTGAAACATACAGGCTCTGAATCTGGAGCAGGAAGAGCTTTGGAACTTTGAAAGCTCTCCACATACCCACACAGACAGTGCGCCCTGTGACTGAGGCAAACTATTAACAGAGGAGAAGCCCATCTCCCAGGAAATCCTCCCATTGTGTGAGAAGCTAGAATAGTGCAGAGAAAACATAGCACTACCTTGTGAGAGAGAAAAAAAAAAGGCTGCAATTGGAGAGAAAATAAAACATTCTACCAACATGTTCTGGAAAAGAAAATAAAGACCTCTTCCTATCAACCGGTTACTGAAGCCACTCCTGTCAATGTCAAGGATGAGAAATGATAAATCAGCTATTGCCATGAATAACCAAGGCAACAAGACACTTCAGAAAGAAAGTGAAAAGTCTACAGAAAAGGAACTTAAAGATATGGAAAAATGTGACTTAGATGACAGAATTCAAGATTGCAGTTCAAAAAAAACTCAACGAGATGTAAGAAAACACAGAAAGGCAGTTTAATGAATTCAGAAACACAATCAAAGAACAACATGAGATCAATTTAACGAAGGAGATTGAAATTATAAAAAACGAACTAAATAGAATTTCTGGAGATTAAGAACTCAATAGAAGAAATTAAGAATGAAATAGCCAGCTTAGGTAGTAGAGTTGACCCGATGGAGGAAAGAATCAGTGACATCCAAGTAGAAACCTGGAAATGACATGGATGGAAGAAGAAAGAGACTTGAGACTTCAAAGAAAGGAAAGAACTCTACAAGAACATTCTGACTCCATCAGAAAGAGCAATATAAGAATAATGGGCATACCAGAAGGAGAAGAAAGAGAGAAGGGAACAGAGAATATATTCACAAAAAATTGTCAAGGAGAACTTCCAAAATTTGTGGACAGAAAGAGATTCTCGAATGCAAGTAGTATTGTATTGAAGCTGTCTGAAATCGATGACAAAGAAAGAATTCGCAAGGCAGCCAAGGAAATAAAGTTGGTAACCTACAAAGGAAGGAAATCCTATTAGATTATCATCAGATTTTTCAGAAGAAACTCTACAAGCCAAGAGGGAGTGGAACCAAATATTCAAACTATTGAAAGTGAGAAATTATGAGCCAAGATAAATATATCCACAAGGATCTCCTTTAGATATTAAGGAGGAATAAAGATCTTTCCAGACATACAGAAGCTGAGGGAATTTTCTAATACATGACCTGCACTACAAGAAATACTAAAGGGAGCTATTCGACCACCATCAACAGGGACAATTTGTTGCAACAAAAACATAAAAAGGGGGAGACCAAATGCCTAAACCAGAATATGGGAATGGAGAAAGTAAGCGTGCTGAAGAAAATGGAATACTCTAAATATCAAACTTTCTTTTACATAAACTTATGGATAAACACTCATAAAAAAATGCAGAACTGAAAACTATACTGTAATAAAAGAAGAAACAGAGGAAAACATATTAGAATACAACCACAAAGAAATAATAGACAACAACAAAAAGGCAAAGAAACAACGGAGACACAGACTTAACATAAAACTAAAGATAGGATGACAGGAAACACTCACATATCAATAATCACCCTAAATGTAAATGTACTGAACTCACCAATAAAAAGGCACAGAGTAGCATATTGGATCAAATAGCAAAACACAACCACATGAGTTTTCCAAGAGACACATCTCAGCTACAAGCACAAGCATAGACTCAAAGTGAAAGGGTGGATATTGACACTCCAATCAAGTGGTATCCAGAGAAAATCCAGGGTAGCAATACTTATATCAGATGAAAGAGACTTCAGGGTGAAAAAGGTAAGAAGAGACAAAGATGGACATGCCATTATGGTGAAAGGGATTATACAACAAGAGGACATGACAGTCATCAATACTTATGCCCCCAGGCAGGGAGCTCAAAAATATACCAAGCAACTACTAACAGAACTAAACGGAGACATTGACCAAAACACAATTATACTGGGGAACTTAAGTACATCATTGACAGCTATGGATAGATCACCCAAACAAAATAAATAACAAAATAGCAGCCCTAAATGACACATTAGATGAAATGGACATAATTGACATATATAGAGCACTTCATCATAAAACACAGACTATACATTTTTTTTTTTCTAGTGTACAGGGAACATTCTATAGGATAGACCATATATTGGGAAAATAATCAGCCTTAGCAAATTTAAGAAGATTGAAATCTTACCAAGCGTATTCTCTGAACACAAGGCTTTGAAATTGGATATCAACTGCAAAAAGAAAGCAGGAAGAAACACAAGTACATGAAGATTAAACAACATAATTTTAAATAACAACCAGGTCAAAGAAGTAATGAGAGGGGAGATCAAAAGACACATAGAAACACATGACATTGAAAATACATCCTACAAAAATTTTGGATGCAGTGAATAAGTTTTAAGAGGAAATTTGTATCATTACATGTCTATCTCAAGAAACAAGAAAAATCTTAAATAAATAACCTCATGTTACACGTTAAAGAATTGGAAAAAGAAGAACGAATGAAACCCATGGTCAGCAGAAGAAAGGAAATACTAAAAATCAGAGCAAAACTAAATGAAATAGAGAACAAAAGACAACAGAAAAAATTAATGTGACAAAAAGCTGGTTCTATGAAAAGATTAACAAAATTGATAAGCCCTTGGTTAGACTAACTAAGATAAAATATTATGCACTGTGTGGCTTCAATAACAGAAATGTATTTCTCACCATACTGCAAGTCCAAAATGAAGGTGCAAGAACGTTGTATTATCAGGACGGTTTGTCAACAGGAAATTGCTCAGCAGCGTCTGAGGCTGAGGGAGTCAGGAGAAGGAACAACCCAAGAAGAGCCAAATAATTTGCTATCCTCACAGACTCACACTCTATTGACTGCTCAGCCCAGTAGTTTAATCTGTGCACAGCAGCCACCTTGCCAATCACATATCAGTATCAACTTTCACAGAAACACAACTGTGACATCATAATCATGTCTCCAGGAGGCTGCAGCCACAGATGTGTCTTGGACCTGATGCTGCTCAGAGACTTATCCATGACAGTCCTTCCACTTTGAACCCTGTGCGGGTCTTCATCATTCTCTGTGCTCTGTATAGCCAGCTTTCTCATAATACAGACGCCATTGGGCCCAGCTGAAATGACTTGCCAGGAATCACCTTGCCACATCAAAGAGGAGCAATAACTTATATGCAGTTGGTGTGAGCACTGGTTCCATAAAGTGTCCCATCAAAGAATGTGCTCCGATGATAGAAACTCCAGATAGAAACGAATCCAGTGTTCTCATCTCTAATGGTGATTTTCAATCAGACATACTTATCATTCCTAGCAAGTTTGGCATCAGTTTCTTGATTGTGCTCATCATGTGCTGAATAGTGTCAAGGGAGTGTTAGTACTCAGAGAGGAAAGATAGACATTCATTTTTTGCTCTTTCAGTTCTGACAGGCAGGATGGGCTCCAGGAGACAGCCAAATGAATTCCCCACTATGTGCCTATCAACCAGCTGCTTTCAGAAGGTTGGATGTAATTCAGTAGAGGTCAGATTTAACAGGAATTACCTAAGAAAGAAAGAAAGTTACACTGATTTTGTTTGTGGGCTCAGTAGCTGGCTTAGTATATACTGTACTTCTCCATATTCTACTTGTCAAACATACTGAATTTCTCTGGGGAAGTCACTCTCTGTCACCCCTTAGCGGGTGATGTAACAAATAATTGGAAGTCACGATAGATTATTCGATGACACATTGAGTCCCACATGCTAAACGTACAGACTCCATGAGTAAAAGTGTGAAAATTGGGAGTGTTTCCTCTATTATGAAGGTCAGAGTATTAAAGAAATGCACATAACATGAGAAAAACATAAAAAGATGAAACAAATAGGCATGCTGTAGGAGACTCTCAGTAACGTGGAAGAGAATGGGAGAGGCATAGCAGATCCGCAGAAATCCGAGGGTTAGCCTTATTAGACTCCATGTCCTTCAGGATAGCCCAGGCTTGAACCCTGTAAGACACCACAGCCATTGTCCCTGCTCTCTGAGCAATCCTTCCTTTCCACTCGAAGGAAATGTCTACGATCACAGGTGAGGAGACTCATCCCGTTTTGTTTTAGAGAATTCTTTTTCAATTTTTTTAATTTATTGGGGTGACAATTGTTAGTAAAATTACATAGATTGCAGGTGTACAATTCTGTATTACATCATCTATAAATCCCACTGTGTGTTCACCACCCAGAGTCAGTTCTCATTGCATCACCATATGGTTGATCCCCCTTACCCTCATCTCCCACCGCCTCCCACTTTACCCGCTGGCAACCACTAAACCATTGATCACAGCATACTTGAAGAAGTAGCATATTATCTCATTGTGATTTTGATTTTCTCTACCTGACCGATAGTGCCCAATTTTCATAGCAAAATATTATAGATTGCGTGGCTTCAATAACAGAAGTGTATTTCTCACCTTCGAGAAGTCCACGATGAAGGTGTCAGAACATTCCTTTCACAGTAGTGTCTGTCAACAGGACACTGCTAAGCAGGGTCTGACACTGAGGGTGGCTTGAGAGGGAACAGCCTGAGCAGAGCCACAGAAGTAACTCTCTTCACAAACTCACACTCTGTTGTCTGCCCAGCACACAAGTTGTAATCGGTGCACAGCAGCAGCCTGACCAATCACGTATCAGTATACTCATGAGGCACAGAAAGACAACTGTGACATAATCATCCTCTATCCAGGAGGCCACAGCCACAGCTGTGTCTTGGACCATTTGCTGCCCAGAGACTTACCCAGCAAAGTCCTTCTGCTTTGAGCCATGTGATGTAATCATTTTCTGTGCTCTGGAAAGACATTTCTCTCATACTAGAGAGGCCCTTGAGCCCAGCAAAAATGACTTTCCTGGAATCACCTTACCGCTTGCAAGAGGAGCAAGAACTTATATGCAGTTGGTGTGAGCACTAGCTCCAAAAAGTGCCCCATCAAAGAGTGTTCCTGGATGAATGTGAGCTCCAGATAGAGGAAGATCCGGTCTTCGAGTCTCTGATGGTGATTTTCAACAAGACCCACTTATCATACATAGCAAGTTGGGACATCATGTTCTTGATTGACATCATCATTTGCTGAGTAATGTCAAGAGAGTAATGGTACATAGGGAGGAAGAAAACACATTTGTATGGTGCTCAGTGTGTTCTGAGAGGCAGAATGGGCTCTATGGGCCTGCCATCCGAATTCCTGATACATGCTTATCAACTGACTTATTTCAGAGGATTACATGTAATTTCGTAGAGTTCAGATTCACCAGGAATTACCTGAGTAAGAAAGAAAGATCCGCAATCCTTTTGTGTGGGGTTAGAAGCAGTCTCAGTATATACTGCAGTCTCCATATTCTACTCTTCAAAGACACTGAATTTCACCATGGAAGTCACTCCCTGCCACCAATTAGCATGTGACATAACAGAGAATTGGACGTCACGATATATTCTCTGACCACACCTGAAGTCCCACATGCAAAATGTAAACACTCTCTGAGTAAAAGTGGGAAAATTGGGAATGTTTACTCAATTATCAAGATCAGAGTATTAAAGAAAAGGAAATAACATATGCAAAATGTAAAACATGAAATAGATAGGCATGCCATAAAAGGCCCTCAGTAACACGGAAGAGAATGGGAGAAGCACAGCAGATCCGCAGCAATCAAAGTTTTAGCTTGATTTAGACTCTAGGTCCATCAGGATAGTCAAGGTTTGAATCCCACAAGAGACCACAGCCATTGCCCCGGCTCTCTGACCAATCCTTCCTTTCCACTCAAAGGGAATATCTATGCTCACAAATGAGGAGGCCCATCACATTTTGTTTCAGAGACTTCTTTCAATGTCTAATGATTCTCTGCCTTTCAGTTCACAGTGAATGCAATCTGTGAAAACTCCTTTCCAAATGCAGTGCTCTCTCTGTAGAACGGCAAGCTACTCCATCAGGCAAATATCCATGTACATACTTGTTTTTAGCAAGGGCAATTTTCACATTGTGACTTAGATTTCAATGGCAGTGTTTGTCTTTAGGACTGAAAAGCATTCTCATGTATCCCAAAAGGGTCTAAGATGCAGTGCTGTCACAACATTAGAGGACCTGTGGTTTATGAGAGGTGTTGTACTGGGAATATCCCTTACATTTTTTTTGGTAAAAGTCACACAACCAGTTTTCCGTTAGAAACTATAAAATGCAATTCAGTTTTGTAATATACCAACACATTGTGCTTTCCTCAATCCTTGCTCTCTTATACCATTTATCTGATTACAAGCTATCAATAGAAACCTAAGCCATGCAACTTCCACTTCCCATTTACTCTGCCCTTCACCTTGTGCCCTGGCAAACACTGGCCTGCCTTCTTTCCCTATGAATTTGACATTGTTGGTCTGTTATCTGAATAGATAGACAGCATATATGGATTTTGGGTGCTAGCTTCATTCAATTGCCAATTTCTCAAGGTACTTTCTTGTGGAATCAGGACTTCTGTCACCTTTATGACTGTGTCTTGTTTCATTTTATACACATGCCACCTTCGCTAATGCATTCATTATTATACCTGATATTTTGTTTCTACAATTTTGCCATTAACTACAGTGCAGTTTTGAATTCTCTTTAGAAGCTTCTGGGCATCTGTTTTAAACACTATTGGGGGTATATCAATAGTCAGGTGATATTTTCATTCTCAACATCCTGGGCAAATAACACACTGTTTTCAATGGTAGCTATATCTTCCTATGTATCCAGCAGACACGTGAGCATTCTAGTTCTTCCACATCGCCTTGTGAAAACACATGTTATCTTTTCTCTTTGGTTGATCACAGCATTCTTAAAGGACTAGCATATGATCTCTTTGTGCTTTCAATTTTCCCTCCCTAACCGATAAAGTGTGAAATTTTCATAGCAAAATATTTTAGAATGTGTGGCTTCAGTAACAGAAGTGTATTTCTCACCATCCTGAAAGTCCAAGATGAAGTGGCAGAATGTTGTTTTCTCAGGATGTTCTGTCAACAGTCAACTGGAAATCAAGGTCAGATTCTGAGGGCTCTAGGATAAAGGAACAGCTGAGCAGAGCCACAGAATTCAGTCTTCTCTCAGACTCACACTCTCTTGTCTGCCCAGCACTGGAGCTTTAATCCTTACCCATCAGTAGGCTGGAAAATTACATATCAGTGTACTCATGTATCACAGAAAGGAAACGGTGTCATCACCATCCGCTCTCCAGAAGGTCACAACCACAGAGGTGCCATCAACCATTTGTAGCTCAGAGACTTAGCCAAGACAGATCTTCCAGTTTGAGCCTTGAATGTGACTTCATCATTCTGTGCGCTCTGAATAGCAATCTTTCTCATATTAGAGAAGCCCTTGGGCCCAGCAAAAATGACTTCCCAGGAATAACTTTGCCACTTCAAAGAGGAGCAATAACTTTCTATGCAGTTGTTGTGAGCACTGGTTCCAAAAAGTGTCCCATCAAAGAGTGTTCCCGGAAGCATGTGAGCTCCAAATAGAGGCAGATTGAGTCTTCAGATCTCGCATGGTGATTTTCAACATAAACCACTTATCATACCTAGAAAGTTTGGGCTCAGGTTCTTGAATGTCCTCATCATGTGCTGAGTAGTGTCAAGGGAGTGTTGTTACATGGAGAAGAAGGATACACTTTTGTATGATATTCTGTCAGTCCTGACAGGCAGGATCAGATCCATGGTTCTGCCATTTGAATTCCCTGATAGCTGCCTATCAACTGGCTGATTTCAGAGGGTTGGATGTAATTCAGTAGAGGTCAGGTTCACCAGGAATTACCTGAGAAATAAAGGAAGTCCACTTTCTTTATGTGTGGGCTCAGTAGCTGACTCAGTCTATACATTTGTTCCTGTTATGTGACTTTTCAAAGACACAGTATTTCTCCAGGGAAGACACTCTCTGCCATCCCTTAGCAGGTGACAGAACAAAGATTGGAAGTTACACTAGATTCTGTCACCACACATGGAGTGCCACGTGCAGAATGTATAAACTCTTTGAGTAAAAGGGTGAAAATTGGGAATATTTCCTCAATTTTGAAGATCAGAGAATTAAAGAAACACACATAACATGAGAAAAATGTGAAAGATGAAACAGATAGTGATGTCGTAGGAATCCCTCAGTAACACAGAAGAGAAAGGGAGAGGCAAAGCAGACCTGCAGCAATCAGAGTATTACCCTGATTTAGACTCTAGATCTTTGAGGTTAGCCCAGGCTAGAATCCTGCAATAGACCACAGCTGTTGCAGTGGCTCGCTGATCAATTTTTCTTTCCTCGTTGAAGGAAATATCTCTGCTCACAGGTGTGGAGTCCCATCACATTTGATTTCAGACACTTCTTTCAATGTGTAATGATTCTCTCTCCCTTTCAATTCATAGTGAATGAAATATGTGAAAACTCCTCTCCAAAATCAGTGTTCTCTCTGCTACACGGTAATCTACTCCATCGGGCAAATGTTCACCACCACACTTATTTCTAGCAAGGGTACTTCTCCCACTGGGACCTAATTTTCATGGTCAGCGTTAGTTTTTAGATATGAGGAGTTTTCTTATGGAGCCTAAATGTTCTAGAAGTTATGGCCATCACAACATTGAGGACTGGTGGTTTAGGAGAGATGCCCTACTGGGACTATCTCCTACATAGTTTTGGTAATAGTTACACAGCCAGTTTGTTTTTGGAACATTTAAAAACTACAATTCAGAAAGGGTAAGGGGGAAAGAGGACAAATGGCAGCATGAGGTGAGCCTCTGTAAAACTCACCTGGAATTTACAACAAATCGAACAACAAAAACTCCACAAAGGACTCCCTGCACAGCAGACACACAAGACGAAGAGGCTGACTACCAAAACCAACTACATGTGGGAGAATTGCGCGAGCAGAGGAGTACAAAAGGGAGAAGTTCAGAGACGGAGCCGCGAGGGCACAGGACGCAGACCTAACCCAGTGCTCCGAGCTCGCTGCTTCCCGACACTACTGCAGCTGCGGGAGGGGGAAGAATTCGGACTAGTAGGGCTCTGCTTATGGCCCACAGGGCTGAGGGGGCAGTATATAACATGGCTGAACCGAAAGCTCAAGGCAGAGACCTCGAGAAAAGGTAGAGGGAAGAAGGCTGAACACGGTGGTTGAAGCCCTCACTGCCAAGCAGAAAACGGAAGTCTTAGGCACTGAGATTAGCCGCCCCCCTCCCAACCCTCCCAAAGCTTGCCCGCCCCCACCGTCCCGGTGCTAGAAACAGAACAGTAGCAAAAGAACAGAACAGAACAAAAGAAAGAATATTTGCTGTTTTGAGAACTGTGGACCACAGACACAAATTTGCAGCCCAACTTGTTCCGGCAAAGGGGAGGGAGCCGTTAAAGCAGGACCGGCTCTGGTGGTGGTTGCTGCCATTGCTCTGGGCCACCTCTCACAACTCACCCCGTCCCTGACCTTGCCTATCTGGGCGGATCCCTGCAGGAGTAAATAGAACTGCTGAAACATATAGGCTCTGAATCTGGAGCTGGAAGAGCTTTGGAACATCACAAGCTATCCACATACCCACCGGGACACTGCGCCCTGTGACCTAGACGAACTATTAACAGAAGAGAAGCACATCTCCCAGGGAATCCCCCAATTGTGTGAGAAGCTGGAATAGTGCAGAGTAAACATAGCACTACCGTGTGGGAGAAGAAAAATAAGCTGTAGTTGGAGAAAAAATAAAACATTCTACCAACAAGTACTGGAAAACAAAAGAAAGGCCACTTCATATCAAGCTGTTGCAGAAGCCACGCCTGTAGATGTCTAGGAAGAGAAATAGTAAATCAGTAATTGACATGAATAACCATGGCAACAAGATAGCTCAGAAAGAAAGTGAAAACTCTCCAGAAGAGGCAATTAAAGATCCAGAAATATGTGACTTAAATGACAGAGAATTCAAGATTGCAGTTCTTAAAAAATCTGAACAAGATGCAAGAAAACACACATAGGCAGTTAAATGAACGCAGAAACACAGTAAAAGAACAGCATGAGCATTTTACGAAGGAGATTGAAATTTTAAAAAAGAACCAAATAGAATTTCTGGAGATTAAGAACTCAATAGAGTAAACTAAGAAGGAAATAACCAGCTTAGGTAGTAGAGTTGACAAGATGGAGGAAAGAATCAGTGACATCGAAGATAGAAACCTGGAAATGACACAGATGGAAGAAGAAAGAGACTTGAGACTTGAAAGAAATGAAAGAACTCTACAAGAACTTTCTCACTCCATCAGAAAGAGCAATATAAGAATAATGGGCATACCAGAAGGAGAAGAAAGAGAGAAGGGAACAGAGAATATATTCAAACAAATTGTCGATGAGAACTTCCCAAATTTGTGGACAGAACTGGACCCTCGAATCCAAGAAGCAAATAGAACACCTAGTTACTTCAATCCCAACAGGCCTTCTCCAAGGCACATTGTACTGAAGCTGTCTAAAATCAACGACAAAGAAAGAATCCTCAAGGCAGCCAGGAAAAGAAGACGGTAACTTACAAAGGAAAGCCCATCAGATTATCATCAGCTTTTTCATCAGAAACTCTATAAGCCAGGAGGGAGTGGAACCAAATATTCAAACTATTGAAAGAGAGAAACCATGAGCCAAAAATAATATATCCAGCAAAGATATCCTTTAGATATGAAGGAGGAATAAAGACCTTTCCAGACATACAGAAGCTGAGGGAATTTTCTAATACATGACCTGCCCTATAAGATGCTAAAGGAGGCTATTCGACCACCATCAAGAGGGACAATTTGTGGCACCCAAAACATAAAAAGGGGAGAGTAAAGCCCTGAACCGGAATACGGGAATGGAGAAAGTAAGTGTGCTGAAGAAAATGGAATACTCTAAATATCAAACTTTCTTTTACATAAACTTAAGGGTAACCACTCAAAAGATTACAGAACTGAAATACACACTGTAATAAGAGAAAAAAAAAGAGGGAAACATCATAGAATACAACCATTCAGAAATTGTAGACAATAACAAAAATGCAAACAATGGAGACACAGTCTTACCAGAAAACCAAAGATAGAATGACAGGATACCCTCACATATCAATAATCACCCTAAATGTAAGTGGACTGAACTCACCAATAAAAAGGCACAGAGTAGGAGATTTGGTCAAAAAATTAAACATAACCATATGCTGTCTCCAAGAGACATATCTCAGCTACAAGCATAAGCATAGACTCAAAGTGAAAAGGTGGAAATTTACATTCCAAGTAAATGGTACCCAGAGAAAATCAGGTGTAACCATAATTATATCAGATGAAACAGACTTTAAGGTGAAAAAGACAACAAGAGAGAAAGATGGACATTTCATAATGGTGAAGGGGACTATACAACCAAAGACATAACAGTCATCAATATTTATGCACCCAATAAGGGAGCACAGAATTATACCAAGCAACTACTAACAGAGCTAAAGTGAGAAACTGACAAAACACAATTATACTACGGGACTTAAATACATCATTGACAGCTATGGATAGATCATCCAAACAGAAAATAAATAACAAAATAGCAACCCTAAATGACACATTAGAAGATATGGACATAATTGACATTTATAGAGCGCTTCATCCTAAAACATCGGACTATACATCTTTTCTAGTGTACACAGAAATTTATGGTAGACCACACATTGGGACATAAAATCAGCCTCAGCAAATTTAAGAAGATTGTAATCATACCAAGCTTATTCTCTGATCACAAGGCTTTGAAATTGGATATCAACTGCAAAAAGAAAGCAGGAAAAAACACAAACACAAAAAGATTAAACAACATACTTTTTTTAAAAATTTATTTCATTAAATTTATTTGGGTGACAATTGTTTATTGGGGTGACAACTGTTAGTAAAATTAAACAGATTTTAGGTGTACAATTCTAAACAACATACTTTTAAAGCATGACTGGCTCAAAGAAGAAATTAGAAGAGAGATCAAATGACAATGAAAATACATCGTACCAAAATTTTTGGTATGCAGCAAAAGCATTCTTTTTTCTTTTTTCAATTTGTTTTTTAAATTTATTGGGGTGAAAATGTTAGTGAAATTACATCGATTTCATGTGTACAATTCTGTATTACATCATCTATAAATCCCATTATGTGTTCACCACCCAGAATCAGTTCTCTTTCCATCACCATATATTTGATCCCCCATACCCTCATCTCCCACCCCCCACCCCCCTTACCCTCTGGTAACCACTAAACTATTGTCTGTGTCTATGAGTTTCTGTTTCTCAATGTTTGTCTTGTTCTTTTGTTGTTTTGGTTTATATAATGCATATCAGTGAAATCACTCGGATCTCTGCTTATTCTCTCTGACTTATTTCGCTCAGCATTACACTCTCAAGATCCATCCATGTTGTCACAAATGTTCCTATATCATCTTTTCTAACTGCCAAATAGTATTCCATTGTGTATATATACCACAACTTTTTTAATCCATTCATCTATCGAAGGCCATTTTGGTTGTTTCCATGTCTTGGCCACCATAAACACAGCTGCAATGAACATTGGAGCACACGTGTCTTTATCTCTAAATGTTTTCAGATTTTTTGAGTAGATACCTAGGAGAGGAATTGCTGGGTCATACGGCAATTGTATTCGTAATTTTTTGAGGAACCTCCACAATGCCATCCATAATGTCTGCACCAGTGTCAAAAGTAGTTTTAAGAGGGAAATGTATCTCATTACAGGCCTATTTCAAGAAACTAGAACACTCCCAAATAAATAGCTTCATGTTACACCTTAAAGAACTAGAAAAAGAAGAACAAGTAAAACCCAAGGTAGGCAGAAGAAAGGAAATAACAAAAATCAGAGCAGAACTAAATGAAACAGAGAACAAAAAGACAATAGGAAAAATTAATGTGACAAAGAGCTGTTTTTTTTTTGAAAAGATTAACAAAATTGACAAACCCTTGGCTAGACTCACTAAGATTAAAAAGAGAGAAGACTCTAATTATCAAAATCTGAAACGAAAAAGGGGAAGTTATCATGACACCACAGAAATACAAAGTATCATCCAAGAATACTATGAAGGTCGATATGCAAAAAAATTAATAACCTAGAAGAAATGGACAAGTTCTTAGAAACATATAGCCTTCCTAGGCTCAATCATGAGGAACTGGACAATCTAAACAGACCGATCACCAATAAAGAAATTGAATCAGTCATCCAAAACCTTCCCAAAAGCAAAAGTCCTGGACCAGATAGCTTCACTAGTGAATTCTACCAAACCTTCAAAGAGGATCTAATACCAGTCCTCGTCAAACTCTTCCAAAAAAAATGAAGAAGACACAGTACTCCCTAACTCATTTTGTGAGGCCAACATTACCCTGATACCAAAACCTGGTAAGGACAACACAAAAAAGAACACTACAGACCAATATCTCTGATGAATACCGATGCAAAAATCCTAAACAAAATTCTAGCAAATCGAATACAACAATGCATTAAAAAGATTATTCATCATGACCAAGTTGGGCTCATTGCTGGGACAAAAGTGTGGTTCAACACCCACAAATCCATCAATGTGATACATCACATAAACAAAATAAAGGACAAAAATCATATGCATATATCATTTGATGCAAAAATAGCATTTGACAAGATACAACAACCATTTATGATTAAAACACTTGATGAAATAGGTATAGAAGGAAAATACCTTAAAATAATACAGGCCATATATGACAAGCCATCACTAATCTCATAATTAATGGTGAAAAACTGAAGCCCTTTGCTCTACGTTCAGGAACACGACAGGGCTTTCCCCTATCACCTTTACTTTTCAACATAGTGTTGGAAGTCCTTGCCAGAGCAATCAGGCAAGAAAAAGAAATAAAAGGCATCCAAATTGGGAATGAAGAATTTAAATTGTCACTCTTTGCAGATGATGTGATGCTCTATATAGAAAACCCTAAAGACTCCACTAAAAAGCTATTAGAAACCATCAACGAATAGAGTAAATTTGCCGGCTACAAAATCAACGTACACAATTCCATTGCATTCCTATATACTAACAATGAAGTCTCAGAAAAAGAAATACAAAAAAACAATTCCTTTTGCAATTGCAACAAAGAGAATAAAATACTTAGGAATACACTTAACCAAGGATATGAAAGACCTATATCCTGAAAAGTATCAGACATATCTGAAAGAAATTGAAGAAGACACAAAGAAATGGAAAGACATTGCATGCTCATGGATTGGAAGAATCAACATAGTTTAAAATGGCCATATTACCCAAAGCAATATATAGATTCAATGCAATCCCCATCAAAATCACAATGGCATTTTTTAAAGAAATAGAACAAAAAATCATCAGATGTGTTAAGAACCACAAAAGACCCCAAATAGCCAAATCAATCTTATGAAAAAACTACAATACAGAAGGTATCACACTCCGTGGCTATAGCTTGTACTATAAGGCTACAATAATGCAAACTGTATGGTATTGGCAGAAAAACAGACACATAGACCAAAGGAATAGAATTGAGAACCTGAGATAAAACCACATGAATATGGACAGATAATTCTTGACAAAAAGCAAAAAACATACAATGGAGAAAAGACAGCCTCTTCAATAAATGGTGCTGGAGAATTGAATAGCCATGTGCAAAAGAATGAAACCAGACTGCTATCTGTAACCATTTACCAAAATAAATTCAAAATGCATCAAAGCCTTAATCATAAGACCAGAAACATCAAACTGCCAGAAGAAAACATATGTACTAAACTTGGGGACCTTGTGTTCAAAGACCGTTTTATGAATTTGACTTCAAAGGCAAGGGAAGTCAAAGCTAAAATAAATTAATGGACTATGTTAAACTTAAAAGCTTCCACACAGCAAAATAAACCATTGACAAAATAAGGAGGCAACTGACTGAATGGGAGTTGATTTCCAAACAGTGTTTCTGATAAGGGGATAATATCCAAAATATGCAAGGAACTCGTGGAATTCAAAAACAAAAAAACAAACAAACCAATTGAAAAATGGACCGATGACCTGAAGACACATTTCTCCAAAGAGGACATACAAATGGCAAATAGACATATGAAAAAATGCCCTACATCAATAATCATCAGAGTAATGGAATTAAAAACCACAATGAGATATCACCTCACCCCAGTCAGAATGGCCATCATCAACAAAAGAAATAGTAATAAGTGATGGACATGCTGTTGAGAATTAGGAACCCTCATACACTGTTGGTGGGAATGCAGACTTGTGCAGACATTATGGAAGGTAGTGTGGAGGTTCTGAATAAATTATGAATAGAATTACCATATGACTCAGCAATCCCTCTCCTGGGTATCTACCCAAAAAAATCTGAAAATATTTATACATAAAGATACGTGTGTTCCAATGTTCATTGCAGCTTTCTTTACGGTGGCCAAGACATTGAAACAAGCAAAATAGCCTTCGATAGATGAATGGATAAACACGTGTGGTATAGATACACAATGGAGTACTATTTGGCGATAAGAAAACATGATATAGGAACATTTGTGACAACGTGGAGGGATCTTGAGAATATAATACTAAGCAAAATAAGTCAGACAGAAAAAGCAGAGAACCATATGATTTCACTGATATGTGGTATATACATCAAAAGCAACAAAATAACAAGACAAACAAATGAAAACAAAAACACATAGACAGAGGCAATAATTTAGTGGTTACCAGAGGGTAAGGGGGTTAGGGGTGGAGATGAGGGTAAGGGGGATCAAATATATGGTGATGGAAGGAGAACTGACTCTGTGTGGTGAACACACAATGGGATTTATAGATGATGTAATACAGAATTGTACAATTGAAATCTATGTAATTTTACTAACAACTGTCACCCCAATAAATTAATTTAAAAAAAACACAAAAAACAGTGCTCTCTCTCTAAAGCACTGATCTATTCCATCAGGCAACTATGTATCACAACACTTATATCTAGCAAGGGCACTTCTACCGTTGGGACTTAAACTTCACTGGCAGCATTTGTTTTTGGAACTAACAAGCTTTCTCATTTACCCCAAAGTGTCTATGAGGCAGGGCCATCACAACTTTAGAGGACTTGTTGTTTAGGAGTGCTGACATTCTGGGAATATCCCCTATAGTGTTTTAATAAAATTCACACTACCGGTTTGTCATTGGAACCTTTAAAAAATACAATTCAGTTTTTTAAAATGCCAAAAGCATTGCGCTTCCCTCAATCCTTGCTGTCTAATACCATTTTCTGATAACAACCAATCTATAGATACCTAAGATATGCAACTTCAGTTCCATCCATGCTCCCACACACCATGCGCACTGGCCAAACACTGACCTGCCTTCTTACCCTATGAATTTGAAATTGTCTTAAGTTATTCTCATGGAGAGAAAGCATTATCTGAGATGCTAGCTTGTGATGCTAGCTTCTTTCTCTTGCAAACTTCTAAGATAGTTTCTTGTGGTGGCCAGCATCAAGACTTCTGTCACCTTCATGACTGTATCTTGTTTTATTTTATACATATACCACCTTCACTACTGCATTCATCAGTTGACCTGATATTGTGTTTCTATGTTTTTGTGATTATCTACAGTGCAGTTCTGAAATATGCTTAGGAGTGTCTGGGTGTTTGTTTAAACACTATTGTGAATATATCACTGTTCACGTGATATTTGCATTCTCAACATATTGGACAAATCTAGTATGTTTTTTCACGGTATCTATATCATTTTATGTATCCAGAGAGACATGTGAGCGTTCCAGTTCTTCCACATCACATTGTAGACACACATGTGATCTTTTACCTTTGGTTGATCAGAGCATTCTTGAAGGAGCCGCACATTGTCTCATTGTGCTTTCGATTTTCCCTCCATGACCAATAAAGTGTCTGAGTTTCAAAGCATAATGTCATAGACAGTGTGACTTCAACAACCGAAGTGCATTTCTCACTGCCCTGAAAGTCCAAGATCAAGGTGTCAGAATGTTGCTTTTTAAGGAAGGTCTGTCAACAGGAAACTGCTCAGCAGGGTTTGATGCTGCAAGCTTCAGGAGGAAGGAACAGCCCAAGCAGAGCCACAGAATTCGCTCTTCCTCACAGAATCACACTGCCCAGCACAGGAGTTGTACTCTGTGCCCAGAAGCCGAATGGCAAATCACCTAACAGTATCCTTATGTGTCACAAAAAGGCAACTGACATCATCATCCCCTATCCAGGATGCCGTAACCGCAGTGGTGCCTTGGACCATTTGCTGTCCAAAGACTTATCCAGGACAGTCCTTCCACTTAGAACCCTGCATGGGACTTCACCATTCTCTGTGTCCATAGAGCCTTCTTTCTCGTACTGCAGAGACCCTTTGACACAAGCATAATAACTTGCCAGGAATCACCTTGGACTTCCAAGAGGAGCAAGAACTGACATACAGTTGGTTTGAGTGCTGGCTCCATATAGTCCCCCATCAGAGTGGGTCCTGGAAGAATGTAAGGTCCACATAGATGCAGATCTGGTCTTCTATTCTCTCATGGTGATTTTCAAGAAGAACCACTTATCATACCTACCATGTTGGGGCATCAGGTTTTTGAGTGTCCTCATCATTTCCTGAGTAGTGTCAAGAGAGTGTTGGTACATAGTGTGGAAAGACACATATTTATTTGTATAATGTTTTCTCACTTCTGACAGGCAGGATGGGTACCATGGGTCGGCCATCTGAATCTCCAGATATGTGCCTATCAACCTGCTGATTTCCGAGGGTTGGATGTAATTCAGTAATGCTCAGGTTCACCAGGAATTAATTACCTAAGAAAGAAAAGAAGGTCCACTTTCTTTGTGTATAGGCTCAGTAGCTGGCTGAGTGTATATTGTAGATCTCCATATTTTAGTTGTCAAAGACACTACATTTCCCTGGAGAAGACACTCTCTTCCACCCCTTAGTAGGTGACATAACAAAGAATTGGAAGTCATGATAGATTCATTGACTGCACATGGCGTCCCACATACAAAATGTACAGACTCAAGGAGTAAAAGTGTGAAAAATGGGAATGTTTCCTCAGTTGTGAAGATCAGGGGTAAAGTAACACACACAACATGTGCAAAATGTGAAAGATGAAACAGATCGGCAGCCCGCAGGAGGCCCTCGGTAACAAGGAACAGAATGTGAGAGGCACAGCAGAGAAGCAGCAAGCCAAGTTTTACCCTGATTTAGACTCCAGGTCCTTCAGGATATCCCAGGCTTGAAGCCCACAATAGACCACAGCTGTTGCCCTGGCTCTCTGACCAATCCTTTCTTTCTACTCGAAGGAAATATCTATGCACACAGGTGAGGAGGCCCATCACATTTGATTCAGAGACTTCTTTCAATGTGTAATGATTCTCTCCCTTTCAATTCACAGTGAATGAAATCAGTGAAAACTCGTTTCCAAAATCAGTGTTCTCTCTGTAAAATTATAATCTATCCTTCAGGAAAATATACACCACCACACTTATTTATAGCAAGGACACTTGTCACATTGTGACCAAAATGTCTCTTGCAGTGTTTGTTTTAGAACTAAGGAGCTTTCTCATGTAGCCAAAAGGTTCTGGGAGGCAGGGTCAGCACAACATTAGAGGACTGTGGTTTAGGAGAGGTGCCCTACTGGGAATATCCCTTACCTTGTTTTTGTAAAATTCGCTCCACAGTTTGCCATTGGATCCTATAAAAAATAAAATTCAGTTTTGTAATATACCTACAGCATTGTGGTTTCCTCACTCCTTGCTGTCTAATATCATTTTCCTGATTACAAGCAATCCACACAAACACAAGTCATGCAACTTTAACTCCCATCTATGCTGTCCCACACTTTGCGCCCTGGAAAACACTGACCTGCCTTTGTTCCCTATGAATTTGACATTGTTGTTCTGTTACCTTAACCAGAGACAGCATATGAGACATTGGAATGCTGGCTTCTTTCTGTTGTTAATTTCTCAAGTAATTTTCTTGCGGTGTCCAACATCAGGACTACTGTCACCTTTATGACTGTATCTTCTTTCATTTTATATATATAACATCTACGCTAATGCATTTATCAGTTGACCTGATATTGTGTTTCTACAATTGTGCCATTATCTACACTGCACTTCTGAATTCAGGTGAGGAGTTTCTGGGCATCTGTTTTAAGCACTATTGTGTATATATAAATGGTCATGTGATATTTTCATTCTTGACATCCTGGAAAAAGAGCAAACAGTTTTCCAATGTAGATATATCATTCTATGTATCGAGAAGAGATATGTCAGCATTGCAGTTCTTCCGAATTGCATTGTCAATGCACATGCGATCTTTTCTCTTGTGTTGATCACAGCATTCTTGAAGTAGTACCATATTGTCTCCTTGTTTGTTTGTTTTTTATTTCCCTCCATGACTGATCAAGTGTCCCATATTCATAGCAAAACATTAGGGACTGTGTGGCTTCAATTAGATAAGCGTGTTTCTCATTCTCTTGAATGTCCAAGGTGAAGGTGCCAGAACTTTGCTTTCTGAAGAGGGTCTGTGAACAGGAAACTACACAGCAGGGTCTGACTCTGAGGGAATCAGGTGGAAAGAACAGCCCTAGCAAAGCCACAGAAGATGCTCTCCTCACAGACTGACACTCTGTTGTCTGCAGAGCCCTGGAGGTGTAATCTGTGTCCATCAGCCGCCTTGTCAATCATATATCAATGTCCTCATATGTCACAAATAGTTAACTGCGACATCGTCTCCCCTCTACAGGAAGCCCCACCCCAGAGAATTTTTGGTCATTTGCTGCCCAGAGAGTTCTCCCGGACAGTCCTTCCACTTTGCAACCTGAGTATAACTTCACCAGTCTCTGTGCTGCATAGTGCCTTCTTTCTCATACTACAGAGGTCCTTGGACCCAGCCTTAATGACTTGCCAGGAATCATCTTGACACTTCAGAAAGGAGCAAGAACTGACATGCAGTTGGTGTGAGCGCTGACTCCAAAAAGTGCCCCATCAAAGAGTATTGCCAGATGAATATGAGCTCCAGGTAGAGGCAGATCGGTTGTTCTCGTCTCTGGTGTTGATTTTCAAAAAGAACCACTTTTTTATACCTAGCAAGTCGGAGAATCAGGTTCTTGATTGTCCTCATCATTTGCTCAGTAGTGTCAAGGGAATGTTGATACACATAGAGAAAGGATACACATTTGTATTGTACTCTGATTGTTCTGAAAGGCTGGATGGGTTCCATGAGTCTGCCATCTGAATTTTCTGATTCATGTATTTCAACCGGCTGATTTCAGAGGGTTGGATGTAATTCAATAGAGGTCAGGTTCGCCAGAAATTATCTAAGAAAGAAAGGAAGGTCCACTGTCTTTTTGTGTGGTCTCAGTAGCATACTCAGTATATACTGTAGTTCTCCATATACTTGTAAAATATGCTGAATTTCCCCAGGGAAGACACTCTGGGCTACCCCTTAGCTGGTGATGTAACAAACAATTCGAAGTCACAATAGATTCATTGACCGCACATGGAGTCCCATATGTAAAATGTACAATCTCTATGACTAATAGCGTGAAAATTGGGAATGTTCCCTCAATTATGAAGATGAGAGTATTAAAGTAACAAACACTATGTGAGCAAAATGTAACAGATAAACGAGCTAGACATGCCATAGGAGGCCCTCAGTAACATGGAAGAGTATGGGAGAGGCACAGCAGATCCACAGCAATCCGAGTTTCAGCCTGATTTAGACTCCAGTTCCTTCAGGATAGCCCAGGCTTGAATACAGCAAGGGACCACAGCCATTGCCCTGGCTCTCTAACCAATCCTTCCTTTCCACCCGAGGAAGTATCTACACTCACAGATGAGGAGGCACATCACATTTTGTTTCAGGGCCTACTTTCAATCGGTAATGATTCTCTCCCTTACAATTCACAGTTAATGAAGTCTGTAAACACATCTTTCCAAAATCAGTGCTCTCTCAGTGAAATGGTAATCTACTCTATCATGTAAATATCCACCACCACACTTTAGCAAGGGCTCTTCTCCCATCGGACCTAAATTTCACTGGCAGTGTTATTTCTTAGAACAGAGGAGCTGACTCATGTAGCTCAAACTGTCTAGGAGGCAAAGCCACCACAACACTACAGGACTTGTGGTGTATGAGCAGTGCCCTACTAGGAATATCCCTCACATTGTTTTGGTAAATTAACGCAACAGGTTTGCCATTGGAATTTTTAAAAATAACAATTCTGTTTTGTAATATGCCAACAGCATTGTGCTTACCTCAATCCTTGCTGGCTAATACCATTTTTCTAACTACAAGCAATCAATAGAAACCCAAGTGATGCAGCTTTCACTTCCCATGCACAATGCCCCACACCTTGCACGATGGCCAACATTGACCTGCCTTATTTCTCTATGAATTTGACAATGTCATTCTGTTATCTTAAAGGAGAGACAGCATATGTCGCCTTGGGATGCTAGCTTCTTCTCTTGCCAGTTTTTCAAGGTACTTTCTTATGGTGGCCTTCGTCAGAACTTCTGTCACCTAAATGAGTGTATCTTGTTTCATTTTTAAAAATTTATTGGAATGACAATTGTTAGTAAAATTACATACACTTCGGGTGTACAATTCTGTATTACATCATCTATAAATCCCATTGTGTGTTCATTTTTTACATTTACCACGGTCCTAATGCATTCATCAATTGACCTGATATTGTGTTTCTACACTTCTGCCATTATCTACAGTGCAGTTCTGAATTCTGTTTAGAAGTTTCTGGGCATCTGTTTTAAACACTATTCTGTATATATTAGTGGTCACATCATATTTTCCTTCTCAATGTCCTGGACAAATAGCGAACAGATTTTCATGGTAGCTATATCATTGTGTGTTTCCAGCAGATACATGCAAGTGTTCCAGTTCATCCACATCACATTCTCAATGAACCGGTAATTTCTTCTCTTTGGTGGATCACAGAATTCTTGAAGGAGTAACAATATTGTCTCATTGTACTTTCGATTTTCCCTCCCTGACCGATCAAGTGTCCAGTTTTCATAGCAAAATGTTATAGACTATGTGGCTTCAATAACAGAAGATAATTTCTCACCATCCTGAATATCCACGATGAAGGTGCAAGAGTGTTGCTTTCTCAGGAGGGTCTGTCAACAGGAAACTGCTCAGCAGGTTCTGACGCTGAAAGAGACAGGAGGAAGGAACAGCATGAACAGAGCCACAAAATTCGTTCTCTTCACACACTTTTTGTCTGCCTAGCACTGGAGATTTGATCCATCCCCTGCAGCTTCCTGGCCAATCACATATCAGTATCTACATATGTCACAAAATGACAACTGTGACATCATCATCCCCACACCGGTAGGCCGCAACCACAGAGGAGATTTGGACCATTTGATGCCAAGAGACTTATCCAGGATATTCCTTCCACTTTATTCCCTGAGTGTCACTTCCCATTCTCTGGCTCCCCAAAGACTTCTTTCTCATAGTACTGAGACCCTTGGGTACAACCATAGTGACGTGCCAGGCATCACCCTCCAGTTCAAAGAGGAGCAAGAGCTGATATGCAGTTGGTGTGAGCACTAGCTCCAAAAAGCGCCCCATCAAAGAATGTTACCAGATGCATATGAGACCCAGATAGAAGCAGATCAGGTAGTCTAGTCTCTGATGGTGATTTTCAAAAGAAGCACTTATCATAGCTAGCAAGTTAGGGCATCAGGTTCTTGATTGTCCTCATCAATTGCTGAGTAGTGTCAAGGGATTGTTTGACATGGAAAGGAAGCTTACAAATTTGTATTGCACTCTTCAGTTCTGATAGGCAGGATGGGCTCCATGGTACTGCCATCTGAATTCCCCGATACGTGCCTATCAAGTGGCTGATATCAGAGAGTTGAATGTAATTCAGTAGTTGTCAGGTTCACCAGGAATTACCTAAGAAAGAAAGGAAGGTCCACTTTCTTTGTGTGTGGGCTCAGGAGCTGAGTTAGTATATACTGTAGTTCTCCATTTTCTACTGGTCAAAGACACTGAATTTCTGTGGGGAAGTCTGACACCCATAGCAGGTTACGTAACAAAGAATTGGAAGTCATCATAGATCCTCTGACCACACATTGAGTCCCACATGCAAAATGTACAGATTCTCTGAGTAAAAGTGTGAAAATTGGGAATGTTTCCTCAATTAGGAAGATCAGAGTATTAAAGAAATGCACATACCATTTGCCAAATCAAACAGATGAAACAGATAGGCATGCAGTAGGAGGCCATCAGTAACATGGAAGATTATGGGCGATGCACAGCAAATCTGCAGCAATCTGAGTTTTAGCCTGATTTAGACTCCAGGTCCGTCAGACCAGCCTTGGCTTGAACGCCAAAAGAAACCACAGCCGTTGCCCTATATCTCTCACCAATACTTCCTTTCCACTCAAAGAAATGTCTACGTTTACAGGTGAGGAGACCCATCACATTTTCTTTTCAGAGATGTCTCTCAAAGTGTAATGATGCTCTGCCTTTCAATTCACAGTGAATGAAATCTGTGAAAATTCCTTTTGAAAATCAGTGCTCTCTGTGTAAAAGGGCAATCTACTCAATCAAGTAAATATCTTCCACCACACTTATTTCTACCAGGGGCACTTCTCCCATTGGGACCTAAATTTCATTGGCACTGTTTTTGTTTTTGAACTGAAGAGTCTTCTCGTGTAGACCAAAGTGTCTTGCAGGCACAGCCATCGCAACATTAGAGGACTTGTGATTTATGAGAGGTGCCCTACTGGGAATATCCCTCACATTGTTTTGGTAAAATTCACACCACCAGTTTGCCATTAGAATCTATAAAAGATAAAATTCGGTTTTATAATATGCCACCAGTTTGTGCTTTCCTCAAACCTTGCTGTCTAATGCAGTTTTCTGATTTGATTACAAGCAATCAATAGCAACACAAGCCATGCAACTTTCACTTCCATTCCACGCTGCCCCTCAACTTATGCCCTGGCAAACACTGACCTGCCTTCTTTCCCTATGAATTTGACATTCTCAGTCTGTTATCTTAATGGAGAAACAGCGTACGTGGCCTTGAGTTGCTAGATTATTTCTCTTGCCAGTTTCTGTATATACTTTCTTGCTGTAGCCAGCATCAGGTCTTCTGTCACCTTCATTACAGTATCTTGTTTCATTTCATATATATACCACCATTGCTAATGCATTCATCAGTTGACCTGATAATGTGTTTCTATTTTTTTTCCATTATCTACAGTGCAGTTTTAAATTATGTTTCGGAGTTTCTGGACATTCATTTTAAACACTATTGCATACATATCAATGGTCACCTGATATTTTCATTTACAACATCCAGAACAAATAGCGAACTGTTTCAACAGTAGTCAATTTGACGTATCCAGCAGAGATATGTGAGTGATCCAGTTCTTCCACATCGCATTGTCAACACACATGTGATCTTATCTCTTTGGTTGATCACAGTATTCTTGAAGGAATAACATATTGTCTCATTGTGCTTTCAAGTTTTCCTCCCTGAGTGATAAAGTGTCTGATTTTCACAGCAAAATGTTATAGACTGTGTGGTTTCAATACCAGCAGTGTATCTCTCACCGTCCTGAAAGTCCAAGATGAAGATGACAGAATGTTGTTTTATTAGAAGAATCTGTCAACAGGAAACTTCTTAGCAGGGTCTGACACTGAGGGAATCAATAGAAAGGAACAGTCCAAGCCGAGACACAGAATTTGCTCTCATCCCAGACTGACACTCAGTAGACAACTCAATATAGCACAGGAGATATAATCCATGACAGGAGCTGCCTGGCCAATCACATATCAGTATCCTCATTAGTCATAAAAAGACAACAGTAACATCATCATCCCCTCTCCAGGAGGGTGCAGCCACAGAGGTGCCCTGGACCATTTGAGCCCAGAGAGTTATCCAGGACAATCCTAACATTTTGTGCCCTTGTGTCACTTCCCACTCAATGTGCTCTGTAGAGCCATAATTCTCATACTTCATAGGCCCTTTGGCCCAGCCCTAATCACTTGCCAGGGATCACCTTGCCACTTCAAAGAGGAGCAAGAACTGACATGCAGTTGGTGTTAGCACTGGCTCCAAAAAGTACCCAATTAAGGAATGTTCCCTGATGAATATGAGCTCCAGATTGAAGGAGATTGGGTCTTCTATTCTCTGATGGTGATTTTCAACAAGAACCACTTATCATAGCTAGCAAGTTGGGGCATCAGGTTCTTTATTGTCCTCCTCATTTGCTGAGTAGTGTCAAAGGAGTGTTGGTAAATGGAGAGGAAGGATAGACATTTGTATTGTGCTCTGTCCGTTCTGAGAGGCAGGATGGGCTCCATGGGTTGCCTTCTGAATTCCCCGAAGCATGCCTATCAAACAGCTGCTTTCAGAGTGTTAGATGTAATTCAGTAGAAGTCAGTTTCGCCAGGAATTACCTAGGAAAGAAAGGAAGGTCCACCTTCTTTGTTTGTGGGCTCAATAGCTGGCTCAGTAAATGTTGTAGTTCTCCATATTCTACTTGTCAAAGACACTGAATTTTCCTTTCAATTCACAATGAATGAAATTTGTGATAACATTATTTCAAAAATCATTGCTATCTCTGCAAATCAGCAATGTACTCCATCAGGCAAATATCCACCACCAGACTTATTTCTAGCAAGGGCACTTCTCACATCGGGACCTAAATTACACTATCCATGTTTGTTTTCAGAACTGAGGAGCTTTGTAATGAAGTCCAAATCATCTAGGAGGCAGGACCATCACAACATTAGAGGACTTGTCGTTTAGGAGAGATCCCCTGCTGGGAATATCCCTTACATTGTTTTGGTAAAATGCACTCCACTACTTTGCCACTGTAACATTTAAAAAAACACAATTCAGTTTTGTAGTATGCCAAGAGTATTGTGCTTACCTCGGTCCTTACTCTCTAATACAATTTTTCTAACTACAAGCAATCAATAGATACCCAAGCCATGCTATTTTTGCTTCACGTCCATGCTGCCCAAAACCTTGTGCCCGGGGGAACATTGACTTTCCTTCTTTCCCTATGAATTTGATACTGTTATTCCGTTATCTTAATCGAGAGGCAGCATATGTGGCCTTAAGATGCTAGCTTTTTCTCTTGCCAATTTCTCAAGCTACTTTCTTGCAGTGGCCTGAGTCAGGACTTCTGTCACCTTCATGACTGTATCTTGTTTTATTTTGTACATATAGCACCATCATTAATGCATTCATCAGTTGACCTGATATTGTGTTTCCTCATTTTTGCCACTATCTACATTGCAGTTCTGAATTTGTTTAGCAGTTTCTTGGCATCCGTTTTAAACAATATTGTGTATATATCATGGTCATGTGATATTTTCATTCTCAACATCCTGGACAAATAGCGAACTATTTCCCATAGTAGCCATATCATTCTATGTATCCAGCAGAGAAATGTGAGTGTTCCAGTTCTTCCACATCACATTGTCACATGTGATTTTTTTCACATGTGATTTTTTCTCTCTGGTTGATCACAGCATTCTTGAAGGAGTAGCACGTTGTCTCATTGTACTTTAGATTTTCCCTCCCTGACTGATATAGTATTCTATTTTCATAGCAAAATGTTACAGAATGCTTGGCTTCGATAACTGAAGTGTATTTCTCACCATCCTGAAAGTCCAAGGTGAAGGTGCCAGAACTTTGCTTTCTCGAGGGGGGGGGTGCCAAAATTAAATTGCTCAACAGCGTCTGATGCTGAGCATATCAGGAGGATGATACAGCCCGCGCAGAGCCACTGAAGTTGCTCTCCTCAAAGACTCACAGTCTGTTGTCTGCCCAACACTGGAACTTTAATCTGTGTCCAGCAGCAGCCTGGCCAATCACATGTCAGGATCCTCACATGTCACAAAAGACACTGTGTCAGCATCATCCCCTCTCCAGGAGGCCGAAGCCACAGAGGTGACTTGGACCATTTGCAGCCCACAGACTTACCCAGGACACTCCTTCCACTTTGATCCCTGTGTGTGACTTCACCATTCTCTGTGCTCCATAGAGCCTTCTTTCTCATTCTACAGAGGCCCTTGGTCCGAGCCTTAATGACTTGCCAGGAATCAACTTGCCACTTCAAGGAGGAGCAAGAAGTGACATGCAGTTGGTATGAGGGCTACCTCTAAAAAGTGCCCCATCAAATACTGTTACCAGATGAATGTGAGATCCACATAAAGGCAGATTGTCTTCTAGTTTCTGATGGTGATTTTCAATAGGACCCACTTATCATACCTAGCACGTTGGGGCATCAGGTTCTTTATTGTCCTCATCATTCACTGAGTGCTGTCAAGGGAGTGTTGGTGCATGGAGAGGAAGGATACACATTTGTATGGTGCTGTGTCAGTTCTGGCATTCAGGATTGGCTCCATGCTTCTGTCCTCTGAATTACCAGATGGGTGCCTATCAACCGGCTGATTTAAGAAGGTTGAATGTAATTCAGTAGAGGTCAGTTTCACCAGAAATTACCTAAGAAACAATAGATTGCCCACTTTCTTGGTGTTTGGGCCCAGGATCCCTCAGCATATACTGTAGTTATCCATATTCCTCTTATCAAAGACACTGAGCTTCTCCAGGGAAGACATTTTTTGTCAAAACTTAGCAAGTGATGTAATAAAGAATTGGAAATCACGATAGATACTCTGACCAAACATGGAGTCCCACAGGTAAAATGTACAGACTCTATGAGTATAAGTGTGAAAATTGGGTTGTTTCCTCAATCATGAATATAAGAGTATTAAAGTAACACACAAAACATGCTCAAAATATAAAAGATGATACAGTTAGTCATACTGTAGGAGGCCCTCAGTAACATGGGAGAGAATGGGAGAGGCACAGCAGATCCACAGCAATCTGAGTTTTAGCCTCATTTAGACTCCTGCTACTCCAGGATAGCCCAGCTTGAATCCCACAGGAGACCACAGCCATTGCAAAGGCTCTCTGACCAAAATTACTTTCCTCTTGAAGGAAATATGGATGCTCACAGGTGAGGATTCCCATCACGTTTTGTTTCAGAGACTTCTTTCAAAATGTAATGCTTCTCTCCCTTTCAATTCACAGTGAATGGAATCTGTGAAAAGTCCTTTCCAAAATCTGTGCTCTCTCTATAAAAAGGGAATCTACTCCATCAGGCAAATATCCACCACCACACTTATTTCGAGCAGGGGCACTTCTTCTATTGGGACCAAAATTTTATTAGCAGTTATTGTTTTTAGAACTGAGGAGCTCAAAGGGCCTAAAAGGCAGGGCCATCACAACATTAGAGAACTTGTGGTTTAGGAGTGGTGCCCAACTGGGACTATCCCTTACATTGTTTTGATAAAATTCACACCAACTGTTTGCTATGGGAACTTTTAAAAATACAATTCAGTTTTGAAATATGCCAACAGCATTGTGCTTTCCTGATTCCCTGTTGTCTAAAACCATTTTTTCTGATTACAAGCAATCAACAGAAACCCAAGCCATGCTACTTTCACATCCCATCCATGCTGCCCGACACTTGCACCCTGGGAAACACTGACCTGCATTCTTTCCCTATGAATTTGACACTGTCAATATGTTATCTTAATTGAAAGACAGCTTATGAGACATTGGGATGCTAGCATCTTTCTCTTGACAACTTCTCATAAAACTGTATGTGGTGAACAACATCAGGACTACTGTTACATTTATGACTGTATCTTGTTTCATTTATACTTGTATCAACTTAGATCATGTATTCATCATTTGACCTGATGTTGTTTTCTACATTTTTTGCCATTATCTACAGTGCAGTTCTGAATTCCTTTTAGGAGTATCTGGGCATCATTTTAAAACACTATTGTGTATATATCAATGGGCACATGATGTTTTCATTCTCAACATCATGGACAAATAGTGAACTGTTTTCCACTGTAGCTATATCATTCTATGTATCCAGCAGAACATGTGAGCTTTCCAGTTCTTCCACATCACATTGTCATCACATTCTCAATGCCTGTGTGATCTTTTGTCTTTGGTTGATCATATCATTCTTGAAGGAGTAGCATATTAACACATTGTGCTTCGGATTTTCCCTCCCAGACTGATAAAGTGTCTGGATTTCATAGCAAAATATTATACCCTGTGTGGCTTCAATAACAGAAGTGTATTTCTCACTGTCTTAAAAGTCCAAGATGAAGCTGCCAGAAGGTAGCTTTCTCAGGAGGGTCTCTCAACAGGAAACTTCTCAGCAGGGTCTGATGCTGAGGGTGACAAGAGGAAGTAAAAACCCATTCAGAGCCACAGAAGTCACTCTCCTCACAGACTCACAGTCTGTTGTCATCCCAGCACTGGAGGTGCAACCTGTGACCAGCATCAGCCTTGCCAATCACAAATCAGCATCCTCATGTGTCACAAAAACACAACTTTGACATCATCAGCCCCTCTCTTGGAGGCCACAGCCATAGAGTTGACTTGGGCCATTTGTGCCCAGATAATTATCCAGGACAGTCCTTCAACTTTGAACCCTGAGTGTGACTTCACTATTCTATGTGAGACTTCTTTCTCATAGTAGAGAGGCCGATGGGCCCAGCCATAATGACTTGCCCAGAATCATCTTGCCACTTCAAAGAGGAGCAAGAACTGACATGCAGTTCATGGGACCGCTGGCTCTAAATGTGTCCAATCAAAGAGTGTTACCGGATGAACGTGAGCTCCAGATAGAAGCCGAATGAGTCTTCTAGTCTCTGATGGTGATTTTCAACAAGAACCACTTATCATTCATAGCAATTTTGGGCACCAGGTTCTTGATTGTCGTCATCAACTGATGAGTACTGTCAAGGGCATGTTTGTACACAGAGAGGAAGGAAACACATTTGTAAGTTGGTCTGTGAGTTCTGACAGGAAGGATGGGCTCCATGGGTCTACCATCTGAATTTCCTGATACTGGCCTATCTAGCAGTTGATATCAGAGGGTTAGATGTAGAGGTCAGGTTTACCAGGAATTACCTCAGAATGAATTCAGTAGAGGTCAGGTTCACCAGGAATTTCCTGAGAATGAAAGGTAGTTCCACTTTCTTTGTGTGTGGGCTCAGAAGCTGGCTCAGTATACGCTGTTGTTCTGCATATTGTACTTGTCAAAGACACTGAATTTCTCCAAGGAAGACACGCTATGCCACCACTTAGCATGTGACATAACATGAACTGGAAGTCATGATAGATTCACTGACCATATATGGAGTCCAACATGCAAAATCTACAGACAATGAGTAAGTGTGAAAATTGGGAATGTTTCCTCAATTATGATTATCAGAGTATTAAAGTAACACACACAGCATGCACAAAATGTAAAACATGAAATAGAGAAGCATGCCATAAGAAGCCCTTAGTAACATAGAAGAGAATGGGAGAGGCACATGAGATTTGCAGCTATCTTAAATTTATCCTGACTTAGACCCCAGGTCCTTTCAGATTGCCCAGGCTTGAGTCCGCAAAGACCACAGCCAGAGCCCTGGCTCTTGACAAATCCTTCCTTTCCACTCAAAGGAACTATCTATGCTCACAGGTGAATAGGCCCATCACGGTTTGTTTCAGAGACTTCTTTCAAAGTGTAATGAGTCTCTCCCTTTCATTTTGCAGTGAATGACATCTGTGGAAACTCCTTTCCAAAATCAGTGCTCTCTCTGTAAAATGGTAAAGTACTCCATCAGGCAAATATCCACCACCACACTTAATTCTAGCAATGGCAGTTCTCCCTTTGGGACCTAAACTTCACTGCAGTTGTTTGTTTATAGGACTGAGGAGCTTTCTCATAAAGCTCAAAGTGTCTAGGAGGCAGGGCCATCACAACATTAGAGGACTTGTGGTTTAGGAGAGGTGACCTACTGGGAATATCCTTTACATAGTTTTGGTTTAATTTTCACCACCAGTATGCCATTGAAACATTTAAAACCTACAATTCAGTTTTGTAAATTTCCATAAGCATTGTGCTTTTCTCAATCCTTCCTGTCTAATACCATTTTTGTGATTACAAACAATCAATAGAAACCCAAGCCATGCAACTTTCACTTCCCTTCCCTGCTGTCCCACAGCTTGTGCCCTGGCAAAAACTGACCTGCCTTTTTAACCTAGGAATTTGACATTGTCGTTCTGTTATCTTAATTGATAGACAGCTTCATGGCCTTAGGATGTTATCTTCTTTCTCTTGCCAATTTCTAAAGATACTTTCTTGTGGTGGCCAGCATCAAGACTTCTGTCACATTTATGACTGTATCTTGTTCTATTTAAACATATATCAACATTGTTAATGCATTCGATGCTGTGTTTCAACATTTTTGCCATTATATACAGCGCAGTTCTGAATTCTGTTCAGGAGTTTCTGGGCATCTGTTTTAAACACTTTTCTGTATATTTCAATGGCCACATGATATTTTCATTCTTAACATATTTGACGAATAGCAAACTGGTTCCATGTTAGCTATATCATTCTATGTATCCACCAGAAACATGTGAGCATTTCCGTTATTCCACATCATATTGTCAATGCACATATGATCTATTCTCTTTGGTTCATCACAACATTCTTCAAGGACTAGCATATTGTCTCATTGTGCTTTTAATTTTTCGTCCCTGACTGAAAATATGTCCTATTTTCATAGCAAATTGTTATAGACTGTGTGGCTTCAATAACAGTAGTGTATTTCTCACCATCCTGAAAGTCCAAGATGAAGAAGATCGGGTCTTCTAGTCTGATGGTGACTTTCAACCAGAACCACTTATCATCCCTAGCAAGTTTGGGCATCAGGTTCTTGATTGTCCTCATCATGTGCTGAGTAGTATAAAGGGAGTGTAGGTACATGGAGAGGAATGATACACATTTTATGGTGCTCTGTCAGTTTTCACATGCAGGATGGGCTTCATGGATCTACCTTTGAATTCCCCAATATGTGCCTATCAACCTCCTGATTTCAGAGGGATAGATGAAATTCAGTAGAGGTCAGGTTTGCCAGGAATTACATAAGAAAGAAAGGAAGGTCCACTTTCTTTGTGTGTGGACTCAGGAGCTGGCTCATTATATACTGTAGTTTTCCATATTCTACTTGTCAAAGACACTAAATTTCTCCAGGGAAGACACATTTTACCAGCCGTTACCAGGTGTTGTAATAAAGATTTGGAAGTCATGATAGATTCTCTAACCACCCAGAATACTACGTACAGAATGTACAGACTCTATGAGTGAAAGCATGAAAATTGGGAATGTTTCCACAATTATGAAGATCAGAGTATTAAAGAAACACACATAACATGTGCAAAATTTAAAAGATAAAACAGAAAGTCATGCCATAGGAGGCCCTCAGTAATATGGAAGAGAATGGGAGATGTACAACAGATCCGCAGCACTTAGTTTTAGACTGACTTAGACTCAGGTCATTCTGGATAACCTTGTCATAAATGCTGCAAAAGACCACAGCCATTGCCCTGACTCTATGACTAATTCTTCCTTTCCACTTGAAGGGAATATCTACATTCACAGGTGAGGTGACACATCATGATTTTTTTTTCTTTTTTCAGACATGTCTTTCATGTGTAATGATTCTCTCTCCTTCAATTCACGGTGAATGAAATATGTAAAATCTTATTTCCAAAATAAGTGCTCCCTGTGTAAAAAGGCAATCTACTTCATCAGGCAAATATCTACCACCACGCTTAATTCTAACTATGGCACTTTTCACATTGGGACCTACATTTCACTGGAAGCATTTCATTTTAAATGGAGGAGCTTTCTCACATAGACCAAAAGTTCTAGGAGGCATGGGCATCACAACATTAGAGGACTTGTGGTTTATGAGTGGTGGCCTACTGGGAATATCCCTTACATTGGTTTGGTAATATTCACACCACCAATTTACCATTAGAACCTTTAAAAGATACAATTAGTTTTGTAATATTCCACCAGAATTGTGCTTTCCTCAATCCTTGCTGTCTAATACCATTTTCTGATTACAAGCAATCAATAGAAACCCAAGCCATGCAACATTCACTTCCCTTCCACGCTGCCCAAAAAATTGGGCCCTAGCAAACACTGACCTGCCTTGTTTCCCTATGAATTTGACTTCCTCAGTCTATTGTCTTAATGGAGTGACAGCATATGTGGTCTTGGGATGCTTGCTTCCCTCTCTTGCCAATTTCTCAAGATACTTTCTTGCTGTGGCCAGTGTCAGGATTTCTGTCACCTTTGTTCCCGTATCTTGTTTCATTTTATACATATGCTACCTTTGCTAATGCATTCATCCATTGACCTGATATTGTGTTTTTACGTTTTTAATCAACAGTGAAGGTCTGAATTCTGTTTAGGAGGTTTAGGGCATCTATTTTAAGCACTATTGATTATGTATCAATGGTCACCTGATATTTTCATTCTCAATATCATGGAAAAATACCGAACTGTTTTGCACCGCAGCTATATCATTCTATGTATCCAGCAGCATTAATTGAGAGTTCCAGTTCTTCCACTGCACATTGTCAATGCTCATGTGATCTTTTATCTTTGGTTGATCACAGCATTCTTGAAGGAGTAGCTCATTGTCTCCTTGTGCTTTCGATTTTACCCTCCTGACTGGTAAAATTTCTTACTTCCATAGAAAAATGTTATAGTCTATATGGCTTCAATAACAGAAGGGTATTTCTCACCGTCCTGAAATTCCAAAATGAAGGTGCCAGACCATTTCTTTCTTGGGAGGGCCTAACAACAGGAAACTGCTCTGCAGGGTCTGATGTTGAGGGCATCTGGAAGACACCCTGAGCAGAGACATAGAAGTTGCTCTCCTCACAGTCTCACACTTTGTTGTCTGCCCTGCCCTGGAGCTGGAATCCTTGCCCAGCAACCAGCTGGTCAATCACATATTAGTATTCTCATGTGTCACAAAAAGATAACTGTGACATCATCATCTATTCTCCAGAAGGCCACAACCACAGAAGTGCCTTGGAAAATTTGCCGCCCGGAGATTTATCCAGGACATTCCTTCTTCTTTGAGCTCTGAGAGTGACTTCATCATTCCCTGTGCTCCATACAGCCTTTTTGCTCATACTGCATAGACCCTTGGCCCATACATAATGACATGCCATGACTCAACTTGCCATTTCAAAGAGGAACAAGAACTGACATGCAGTTGGTGTAAGTGCTGTCTCCAAAAGTGCCCCATTAAAGAGTGTTACCAGATGAATGTGAGCTCCCAATAGAAGCAGATCAGGTCTTCTCGTCTCTGATGGTGATTTTCAATAAGAACCACTTACCATACCTAGCAAATCAGGTCACCAGGATCTTGATTGTACTCATCACATGCTGGGTACTGTCATGGGAGTGTTGCTACACGGAGAGGAAGCATGCACATTTGTATGGTGCTCTGTCAGTTCTGACAGGCAGGATGGCGTCCATGGGTGTGCCGTCTGAATTCCCTGATGCTTGCCTATCAACTGGCAGATTTCAGAAGGTTCAATGTAATCCAGATCAGGTTCGGCAGGATTTACCTAAGAAAGAAAGGAAGGTCAATTTTCTTTGTGTGTGAGCTCAGTAGCTGGCTCAGTGTATCCTGTAGTTCTCTATATAAAACTTGTCAAAGATACTGAATTTCTCCTGGTAAGACACTCTCTGCCACCCCATAGCAAGTGATGTAACAGAGGATCTGAAGCCACAATACATTCTCTGACCACACATGGAGTCTCACATACAAAATGTACAGATTCTATGTGTAAAAGTGTGAAATTTGGAATTGTTTCCTCAACTATAAGGATCCGAGTGTTAAACTAATGCACACAACATGCGTAAAATGCAAAGATGAAACACATAGGCATGACATAGGAGGCCCTCAGTAACCTGGAAGAGAATGGAGGAGACACTGCAGATCCTCAGCAATCCGAGTTTCAGACTCCAATCCTTGAGGATAGCATAGGCTTGAACTCACCAAGAGACCACAGACGTTGCCTCGGCTCTCTGACCAATCCTTCCTTTCCACTCAAAGGAAATATCTATACTCACAGGAGATGAGGTTCAATCACGTTTTGTGTCAGATAATTCTATTAATGTGTAATGATTCTCTCCCTTGAAATTCACAGTGAATGAAATCTGTGAAAACTCTTTTCCAACATCAGGGCTCCTCTGTGAAACAGCAGGCTACTACACCAGGAAAATATCCACCACCACACTTATTTCTAGAAAGGGGACTTCTTCCATTTGCACCTAAATTTCAGTGGCAGTGTTTGTTTGTAGAACTGAGGGGCTTTCCCATGTAGCCTAAAGGGTTCAAGAGGCTGGGCCATCACAATGTTACAGGACTTGTGGTTTACAAGAAGTGCCATACTAGGAAAATCCCTTACATTGTTTTGGTAAAATTCACAGGTCCAGTTTGCCATTGTAACCTTTAAAAGATACAATTCAGTTTTGTAATCTGCCAACCACATTGGGCTTTCCTCAATCCTTGCTGTCTAATACCATTTTTCTGATTAGAAGCAATCAAGAGAAAGCCAAGCCATGCAATTTTCACTTCCTATTACATTGCCCTACCTCTCCCACCCTGGCAAACACTGACCTGCCTTCTTTCCATATGAATTTGATATTTTTATTCTGTTATCTTAAAGAAGTTACAGATCTGGATTTTTTTGAGTGGTTACCCTTAAGTTTACAGAAACTCATAGACACAGAAAACGGTTTGGTGATTGCCAGAGGGTAAGGGGGATGGGGGGTGGGGGGTGGGAGATGAGGGTAAGGGGGATCGAATATATGGTGATGGAAGGAGAACTGACTCTGGGTGAAGAACACACAATGGGATTTATAGATGATGTAATACAGAATTGTACACCTGAAATCTATGTAATTTTACTAATAATTGTCACCCCAATAAATTTAATAAAAAAAAAATAAAAAAAAAATAAAAAAGGCAGTTATAGCATATGGGGCCTGGGATACTAGCTCCTTTCTCTTACCAATTTCTCAAGATACTTTCTTGTAGTGGCCAGCATCAGGACTTCTGTCACCTTTATGACTGTATCTTTTTTTCCTTTTATACATATACCACCTTCGTTAATGCATTCACCATTTGACCTGACATTGTGTTTCTACATTTTTACCATTATCTACACTGCAGTTCCGAATCTGTTTAGGAGTTTCTGGGCATCAGTTTTAAACACTATAGGGTACGTATCTATGGTCATGTGATATTTTCATTCTCAACATCCTGGACAAAGAGGGAACTGTTTTCCATGTAAGCTATATAATTCTGTTTATGCAGCAGAGATATGGGAGCGTTCCAGTTCTTCCACATCACATTGTCAATTCATGTGTGATCTTTTTCTTTGGTTGATCACAGCATTCTTGAAGGAATAGCATATTGTCTCATTGTGATTTCGATTTTCACTACCTGACTGATAAATTGTCTGGTTTTCATAGCAAATGTTATAGACTGCGTGGCTTCAACGACAGAAGTGTATTTCTCCCTGTTCTGAAACTCCAAGATGAAGGTGCAAGAATGTTGATTTCTCAGGAGAGTCTGTGACCAGGAAACTGCTCAGCAGGTTCAAATGCTAAGGGCATCAGTAGGAAGGAACAGCCAGAGCAGAGCCACAGAAGTCGCTCTCATCACAGACTCACACTCTGTTGTCTGTCCATTACTGGAGCTCTAATCTGTGACTAGTAGCACCCTGGCCAATCATATATCAGGATACTCATGTATCACAGAAAGACAACTGTGACATCAACATCCCCTCTCCAGTAGGCCGCAACCATAGAGGTGTTTTGGACCTTTAGCTACACAGAGACTTATCTGGCACAGTTCTAGCACTTTTAATCCTGAGTGTGACTTCAACCTTCTCTGTGCTCCATAGAGGATTCTTTGTCATTCTACAGAGGCCCTTGGGCCCAGCCATAATGACTTCCCAGGAATCACCTTGATACTGCTAAGAGGAGCAAGAATTGACATGTGGTTGGTGTGAGCACAGGCTCCAACAATTGCCCCATCAAAATCATTTCCAGATAAATGTGTGCTCAAGGTTGAAGCATATCAGGTCTTCTAGTCTCTCATGGTGATTTTTGAACAGAACCACTTATCATACCAACAAGTTGGGGCATCAGGTTCAAGATTGTGCTCATCATTTGCTGAGTAGTGTCAAGGGGGTTTTGGTACACGGAGAGGAAGGATACACATTTGTACGGTGACCTGCCAGTTCTGACAGGCAGGAGCTCACAGGGTCTGCAATCTGAATTCCCCAAGGCCTGCCTATCAAGTAGCAGATTTCAGAGGGTTGGATGTAATTCAGTAGAGTTCAGGTTCACCAGGAATTACCTAAGATAGAAAAGAAGATCCACTTTCATTGTGTATGGGAACAGTAGCTAGCTCAGAATATATATATATATATATATATATATATATATATATATATATATATATATATATATATATATATATTTCTGAATTTCTCAGCAGAAGACACTCTAAGTACCCCTTATCAGGTGACGTAACAAATAATTGGAAGTCATGATAAATTCCCTGACCACACCTGGAGTCTCACATACAAAATGTACAGACTCTATGAGTAAAAGGGTGAAAACTGGAAATGTTTCCTCAATTACGAAGATCAGAATATTATAGTAACTCACACTACCTGTGCAAAATATAAGAGATGAAACCGATAGGTATGCCATAGGAGGCACACTGTAACATGGAGGAGAGTAGGAGAGTTAGAGCAGATCTCCAGCAATCGGGTTATAGCCTGATTTTGACTATAGGTCCTCCAGGATACACCAGAGTTGAACCACAAAAGACACCATAGCTGCTGCCCTGGCTCTCTGATGAATCCTTTCTTTCCACTTGAGGAAATATGTATGCTCACAGGTGAGGAGGCCCATCATGTTTTGTTTAAGATACTTTTTTCAATGGGTCATATTTCTCTCTCTTTCAATTCATAATGAATGGAATCTGCGAAAATTCTTTTACAAAATCAGTGCTCTTTATAAAACTGTAATCTACTCCACCAGTCAAAATTCACACCAACACTTAATTGTAGCAAGGGCACTTCTTCCATTGGGACCTAAGTTTCATTGGCAGTGCTGGTTCTTAGAACTGAGGTGCTTTCTCATGTACCCCAAAGGGTATATTAGGCAGGGTCATCACAACAAGAGGACTTGTGGTGCATGAGATGTGCCCCAAAAGGATTATCCCTTATAATGTTTTGGTAAAATTCACATCACCAGGTTGCCATTGGGAACTTTAAAAAATACAGTTCAGTTTTGCAATATGTCAACAGCATTGTGCTTTCCTCAATCCTTGCTGTCTAGTACCATTTTTCTGATTACAAGCAATCAATAGAAACCGAAGTCATGCAACTTCCACTTACCATCCACGCTACCCCACACCTTGCCACCTGGCAAACACTGACCTGCCTTCTTCCCTATGAATTTGACTTGTCGTTCTGTTATCTTAATGGAGAGACAGCATATGTAGCCTTGGTATGCTAGCTTCTTTCTTGCCAATTTTTCAAGATACTATTTTGTGGTGGCCAGTGTCAGGACTTCTGTCACCTTTACGACTGTGTCTTCTTTCATTTTATACATATTACACTTTCACTAATGCATTCATCAGATGACCTGGTATTGTGCTTCTACATTTTTACCATTACTTACAAAGCAGTTCTGAATTCTGTACAGGAGTTTCTGGGCATCCTTTTTAAACACTACCATGTACATATGATGGTAAAGAAGGCAGGTCAAGTATATGCCAAGGCACAAGGTGTGGGGCAGTCTGGCTGGGAAGTGAAAGTAGCATGGCTTGGATTTCTATTGATGTCTTGTAATCAGAAAATGTGTTATAGCGCCAGTATTGGGCAGAAAACAGAGTATGAGTCTGTGTGGAGAGCATATTCTGTGGCTCTTCTTGGGCTGTTCCTTCCTCCTGATGCCTTCAGCGTCAGACGCTGCTGAGCAATGTCCTGTTGAAAAATCCTCCTGAGAAAGCAACGTTCTAGACCTTCATCTTGGACTTTCATGATGGTGAGAAACACACTTCTGTTATTGAAGCCAAACAGTCTATAATATTTTGCTATGAAAACCAGACCATTTATCAGTCAAGGACGGAAAATTGAATGCACAATGAGACAATATGCTATTTTTTCATGAGTGCTATGATCAACCCAAGAGAAAAGATCATACTTTCAGTGACTATACAATGTGGAAGAACTGGAATGCTCACATGACTCTGGTGGATACATAGCATGATAAAGCTACCAAGGTGAACTGTTTGTTATTTGTCCAGTATGTAGAGAATGAACATATCACGTAACCACTGATATATACATGACAGTGTTTAAAACGTATCCCAGGAACTCTGAAACAGAATTCAGAAATGCACTGTAGATAATGGCAAAAATGTAGAGACACAATATTCAATCAACGGATGAATGTATTACCAAAGGTTCTATATGTATAAAGTGAAACAAATACAGTCATGAAGGTGACAGAAGTCCTGATAAGAAAGCTCCTCAGTTCTAAAACCAAACACTGCCAGTGATATTTATGTCCCAATGGGAGAAGAGCCCTTGCTAGAAATAAGAGTCTTGGTGGATTTTGCCTGATGGAGTACATTACTGTTTTACAGAGAGCGCACTGATTTTGGAAAGGAGTTTCCAAAGATTTTGTTCACTGTGAATTGAAAGGAGAGAATCATTACCCATTGAAAGCAGTCTCTGAAACAAAATTAGATGGGTCGCCTCACCTGTGAGCATAGATATTTCTTTCGAGTAGAAATGAAGGATTGTTCAGAAAGCCAAGGCAAAAGCTGTGGTCTCTTGTGGAGTTCAAGCCTGTGCTGTCCTGAAGGACATGGAGTCTAAATCCGGCTAAAGCTCGGATTGCTGCTGATCTGCTGTGCCTCTCTCAGTGTTTTCCACTGAGAGAAACTGAGGGGCTACTGCGGCATGCCTATCTGTTTCATCTCAAACATTTTGTGCATGTTGTATGTGTTACTTTACTACTCTGATCTTCATAATTGAGGAAACATTCCCAATTTTCACCCTTTTACTCATAGAGTCTGTACATTTTACATGTGGGACTCTTACGTGCGGTGAATAAATCTATTGTGAATTCCAATTCCTTGTTACTTCACCTGCTAAGCAGTGGCAGGGAGAGTCTTCCCAGAGAAATTCTGTGTCTTTGAAGTAGAATATGGAGAACTACAGTATACACTTAGCCAGCAACTGAGTCCACACACAAAGAAAGTGGACCTTCTTTGCTTTGTTAGGTAATTCCTGGAGAACCTGACCTCCACTGAATTACATCCAAACATCTGAAATCATTTGGTGGATAGGCATGAATTGGGGAATTCAGATGGCAGACGCATGGAACCCATTCTGCCTGTCCGAACTGACAGAGCACCATACAAATATGCATCATTCCTTTTTGTGTAGCCACACTCCCTTGAAACTACTCAGCAAATGATGTGGTGTATCAATAACATGATGCCCCAACTTGCTAGGTATGATAAGTGGTTAAGGTTGAAAAATCACCATCAAAGACTAGAAGAACTTATCTGCTTCTATGTGGATCTCACATTCATCCAGGACACTCTTCGATGGAGACTTTTTGGAGCCAGTGCTCACACCAACTGCATGTTCAGTTTTTGCTCCTCTTTGAAGTCAAAGCTGATTCCTGGCAAGTCATTATGTCTGTACCCAAGGGCCTCTACAATATGAGAAACAAGGCTGTACGGAGGACAGAGACTGGTGAAATCACACTCAGGGCTCAAAGTGGAAGGGCTGATCAGGATAAGTCTCTATGCAGCAAATGGTCAAAAGCACTTATGTGGCTGCGGCCTCCTGGAGAGGAGATGATGATGTCACAATCTTCTTTTTGAGGACACTGATATGTAATTGGCCAGGTATCTCCTGTGCAAGGATTATATCTCCATTGCCTGGCAGACAACAGAGGGTGGATCTGTGAGGTGAGCGATTTCTGTGGCTCTGCTCAGGCTCTTCCTTTCTCCTGAGTCCATTGGCATCAGATCCACCATAGTTTCCTGTTGACAGAACCTCCTGAGGAAGCGTGGTTCTGATACATTCAACTTTGACTTTCAGGAAAGTGAGAAATATACTTCTGATATTGAATACACACTGTCTATATCATTTTGGTATGGAAATCGGATACTATGTCAGTCAGGGAGGGAGAATCGAAGGCACACTGATACAACATGTTACTCCTTCAAGAATGCTGTGAACAACCAAAGAGAAAATATAACATGCGCATTGACAATACTATGTGGAAGAACTGGAATGCTCACATGTCTCTGCTGGATGTATAGAATGATATAGTTACCATGGAAAACAGTTCACTATTTCTCCAGGATGTTGAGAATAAAAATATCATATGGCCATTGATATATACAAAGTAGTGTTTAAAACAGAAGTCCAGAAACTCCTAAACAGAATTCAGAACTGCACTGAAGATCATGGAAAAAAGGTAGAAAAACAATATCAGGTCAATCGATGAATGCATTACAGAATGTGGTATATGTATAAAATGAAAAAAATACAGTCATAAAGGTGACAGAAGTCCTGATGTTGGCCACCACAAAAAAAGTATCTTGATAAATTGGCAAGGGAAAGAAGCTGGCATCCAAGGCCCCATATGCTGTTTCTGTATTTTTATAACAGTATGACAATGTCAAGTTCATAGGGAAAGAAGCCAGTTATTGTTAGCTAGGGTGCAAGCTGTAGGGTAGAGTGGATGGGAAGTGGAAGTTGCATGGCTTAGTTTTCTATTGATTGCTTGCAGTCAGAAAAATGCTATTAGACAGCAAGGATTGAGTGTGACGAGCCAGCCGCCACAAGTCGATCAGTACCTGAATGGGGGAGTGGGAATGAAAAAAGACACTCACACAAATGATGATGCGATCAATTGGACTCCAGTGATGCTGAAGCCCCGAGTTTATTCTCCTTCATCAATATATACAGTCTTAGTACGTGCAACTTAACAATCACAAAAATGCATTATCTCATTGAAAGTAAATCTTTAACCTATTTTTACAGAAACTACAAAATCACTGAAACTCCCAAAAGTAATTATCCCATAACAGAATCTACCAATTATCCCGATAGCCATCAATCCTCTGTATCCGGGAACTGGCCATTCTCACCAAATTCCTCAGCAACTTGGAAACACTCTCCAGGCGCCCGCAAAGACATTGCCTTAGGAGTAGAAACAGGTTAAGTATTAACCGAGCCATTCTGTAAGGCTCAGAGTTATCTGTAATCATGGCTCCCTACAATTGAGGAAATCACAAAGCTGTTGGCATATTACAAAACTGAACAGTATTTTTAAAGGTTCCAATGTAAACCTGGTTTTGTACATTTTACCAAAACAATGTAAGGGATAATCCCAGTAGGGCACCTATCATGCTCCACGAGTCCTCTAATGTTGTCATGGCCCAGCCTCTTAGACCCATTGGGCAACATGAGAAATCACTTCAGTTTAAAAACAAACACTGCCATTGAAACACAGGTACCAATGGGAGAATTGCCCCACTAGAATTAAGTTTGTTGGTGGATATTGGCCTGGTGGAGAAGATTACAGTATTGCAGAGATCACTAATTTTGGAAATGAGTTTTCATAGATTTCATTTACTGTGAATTGAAATGGAGAGAATCATTACACATTGAAATAAGTCTCAGAAACCAAACGTGATGGGCATTCTCACACCTGAGCGTAGATATTTGCTTCGAGTGGAAAGGCATGATTGGTCAGAAAGCTGGGGCTACAGCTGTTGTCGCTTGTGGGTTTAAGTGAGGACTATCCTGAAGGACCTGCAGTCTAAATCAGGCAAAATCTCGGATTGCTGCGGATCTGCTGTGCCTCTCCCTTTCTCTTCCATGTTACTGAGGGCCTCCTACTGCATGCCTTTCTGTTTCATCTTTTACATTTTTCACATGTTGTGTGATTTTTTTTACTACTCTGATCTTCATAATTGAGAAAACATTTCCAAGTTTCACCCTTTTACTCATATCTGTATATTTTGGTTGTGTGTCTCCATGTGTGATCAGAAAATCTATCATGAGTTCCAATTCTTTGTTACATCACTGGCTATGGGGTGCCTGAGAGTGTCTTCCCCGGAGAAATTCAGTGCCTTCAACAAGAACAATATGGAGAACTACAGCACATACTGAGCCAGCTACTGAGCCCACACACAAAGAAAGTGGACCTTCTTTTCATTTTAGATAATTCCTGGCAAAACTGAACTCTAGTGAATGACATCCAACCCTCTGTAATCAGTCAGTTGATAACTATGCTTTGGGGAATTCAGATGTAAGACCCATGGAGCACATCCTGCCTGTCATAACTAACAGAACAACATACAGATTTGTATCCTTCCTCTCCATGTACCAAAACACCATTGACACTACTCAGCAAATGATGAGAACAATCAGGAACCTGAGGCTCCAAATTGTTAGGTATGATAATTGGTTCTTGTTGAAAATCACCATTAGAGACTAGAGAACCTGATCTGCTTCTATGTGGAGCTCACATTTATCTGATCACACTCTTTGATGGGGCACATTTTGGAGCCAGGACTCACCCCAACTGCACGTAAGTTCTTGCTCCTCTTTGAAGTGGCAAGGTGATTCCTGACAAGTCAATACAGCTGGTCCAAAGGGATTCTGTAGTATGAGAAAGATGGCACTGTGGATCACAGAGAATGGGGAAGTCACACTCATGTCTCCAAGAGGAAGGGCTGTCCTGGGTAAGTCTCTGGGCAGCAAATGGTCCAAGGCAACTATGTAGCTGCAGCCTTCAGGAGAGATGATGATGATGTCACAGTTCTCCTTTTGGGACACATGAGCATACTGGAATTTGATTGGCCAGGTGGCTCCTGGACATGGGTCACAGCTATTGTGCTAGGCAGACAACAGTGTGTGTGTCTGTTTGGAGAGAGTTCTGTGGCTCTTCTCAAGCTGTTCCTTCCTCTTGAAACGCTCATCAGACCCTGCTGAGCAGTTAACTGTTGACAGACACACCTGAGAATGCAACATTCTGGCAACTTCATATTGGACTTTCAGGACTGTGAGAAATATACATCTGTTATTGAAGCCACACAGTCTATAGCATTTTGCCATGAATATTGGTCCGTTTATCAGTCAGGGAGGGAAAATTGGAAGCGCAATGAGAAAATATGCTACTCCTTCAAGAATGCTGTTATCAACCAATGAGAAAAGATAACATGTTTGTTGACATTACGATGTGGAAGAAATGAAACACTCGCATGTCTCTGCTGGATACATACAATATTATAGCTACCGTGGAAAAAATTTCCATATTTGTTCAGTATGTTGAGAATGGGAAACTCATGAAACCATTGATATATACACAGTAGTTTTTTTTGTTTTGTTTTGTTTTTGTTTTTTTTAATAATTTATTTTTTAAATTTATTGGGGTGACAATTGTTAGTAAAATTACATAGATTTCAGGTGTATAATTCTGTATTACATCATCTATAAATTCCATTGTGTGTTCACCACCCAGAGTCAGTTTTCCTTCCATCACCATATATTTGATCCCTCTTACCCTCATCTTCCACCCCCCACACCCCGTACCCTCAGATAACCACTAAACTATTGTCTGTGTCTACGGATTTCTGTTTCTCATTTGTTTGTCTTGTTCAATTGTTGTTTTTGATTTATATACCACATATCAGTGAAATCACATGGTTCTCTGCTTTTTCTGTCTGACTTTGTTCGCTCAGCATTACACTCTCAAGATCCATCCATGTTGTCACAAATGTCCCTATATCATCTTTTCTTACCGCCGAATAGTATTCCATTGTGTATATATACCACCACTTCTTTATCCATTCATCTGTCGACGGACATTTTGTTTGATTCCAGGTCTTGGCCACCGTAAACAAAGCTGCAATGAACATTGGAGCACACGTGTCTTTATCTCCAAATGTTTCCAGATTTTTGGGGTGGATACCCAGGAGAGGGATTCCTGGGTCATATGGCAATTATATTCGTAATTTTTTGAGGAAATTCCATACTGCCTTCCATAACGGCTGCACCAGTACATTCCCAGCAACAGTGTATGAGGGTTCCGTTTCTCCACAGCCTCTCCAACACTTGTTACTATCTGTCTTGTTGATGATAGCCATTCTGACTGGGGTGAGGTGATATCTCATTGTGATTTTGATTTGCATTTCTCTGATGATTAGTGATGTTGAGCATTTTTTCATGTGTCTATTTGCCATTTGTGTGTCCTCTTTGGAGAAATGTCTCTTCAAGTCCTCTGCCCATTTTTCAATTGGGTTGTTTGTTTTTTTGTTGTTGAGTTGCATGAGTTTTTTGTATATTCTGGATATTAGGCCCTTATCAGAGGCACTGTTTGCAAAAATCTTCTCCCATTCAGTTGGCAAAAATCTTCTCCCATTCAGTTGGTGGCCTCTTTATTTTGTCGATGGTTTCTTTTGCTATGCAGAAGCTTTTAAGTTTCACATAGTCCCATTCGTTTATTTATCTTTTACTTCCTTTGCCTTTGGAGTCAGATTCACAAAATGCTCTTTGAACCCAAGGTCCATAAGTTTAGTACCTATGTTTTCTTCTATGCAGTTTATTGTGTCAGGTCTTATGCTTAAGTCTTTGATCCATTTTGAATTAACTTTGGTACATGGTGACAAATAGCAGTCCAGTTTCATTCTTTTGCACGTGGCTATCCATTCTCCCAGCACCATTTATTAAGAAGGCTGCCTTTGCTCCATTGTATGTTTTTAGCTTTTTTGTCAAAAATTATCTGTCCATATTTATGTGGTTTAATTTCTAGGTTCTCAATTCTATTCCATTGGTCTATGTGTCTGTTTTTCTGCCAATACCATGCTGTTTTGGTTATTGTAGCCCTGTAGGGCAAGCCAAAGTCAGGAAGTGTGATACCTCCATTATTGTGCTTTTTTCTTTAGATCGCTTTGGCTATTCGGGGTCTTTTGAGGTTCCAAACAAATCTGATGATTTTTGTTCTCTTTCTTTAAAATATTCAATTGGGATTTTGATCGGGATTGCATTAAATACGTATATTGCTTTGGGTAATACGGCCATTTTAACTATGTTCATTCTTGCAATCCATGAGCACGGAATGTCTTTCCATTTCTTTGTGTCTTCTTCTATTTCTTTCAAACCTATCTTATAGTTTTCAGCATATAGGTATTTCACGTCCTTCATTAAGTTTATTCCTAGGTATTTTATTCTTTTTGCTGCAATTGCAGAAGGAATTGTTCTTTGTATTTCTTTTTCTGAGATTTCATTGTTAGTATATAGGAAGGCAATGGACTTTTGTACGTTGATTTGTAGCCAGCAACTTTACTGTATTCGTTGATTGTTTCTAATAGCTTTTTGGTGCAGTCTTTAGGGTTTTCTATGTATAGCATCATGTCATCTGCAAAGAGTGATAATTTAACTTCTTCAATCCCAATTTGGATGCCTTTTATTTCTTTCACTTGCCTGATTGCTTTGGCAAGGACTTCCAACACTATGTTGAAAAGCTGAGGTGATAGGGGACAGCCCTGTCGTGTTCCTGAACGTAGAGCAAATGGCTTCAGTTTTTCAACATTAATTATGAGATATGCAGAACACTTGTTATATATTGCCTTTATTATGTTAAGGTATTTTCCTTCTATACCTATTTTATTAAGTGTTTGAATCATAAATGGATGTTGTATATTGTCAAATGCTTTTTCTGCATCAATTGATATAATCATATGATTTTTGTCCTTTATTTTGTTTATGCGATGTGTCACATTGATGGATTTGTGGATGTTGAACCTTCTTGTGCCCCGTGGATGAACCCCACTTGGTCGTGATGAATAATCTTTTTAATGCATTGTTGTATTCGATTTGCTAGAATGTTATTTAGGAGTTTTGCATCGGTATTCATCAGAGGTATTGGTCTGTAATTTTCTTTTATCTTTGTGCTGTCCTTACCAGGTTTTGGTATCAGGGTAATGTTGGCCTCGTAAAATGAGTTAGGGAGTACTGTCTCTTCTTCAATTTTTTGGAAGAGTTTGAGCAGGATTGGTACTAGATCCTCTTTGAAGGTTTGGTAGAATTCACTAGTGAAGCCATCTGGTCCTGGACTTTTGCTTTTGGGAAGGTTTTGGATGACTGATTCAATTTTGTTACTGGTGATCGGTCTGTTTAAATTTTCCAGTTCTTCATGGTTCAGCCTAGGGAGGCTATATGTTTCTAAGAACTTGTCCATTTCTCTAGGTTGTTGAATTTGGTGGCATATAGTCCTTCATATTATTCTTGGATGATTCTTTGTATTTCTGTGATGTCCGTGATAACTTCCCCTTTTTCATTTCTGATTTTGTTAATTAGTGTCTTCTCTCTTTTTATCTTAGTGAGTCTAGCCAAGGTTTTGTCAATTTTGTTAACCTTTTCAAAGACCCAGCTCTTTGTCACATTACTTTTTTCTATTGCCTTTTTGTTGTATTTCATTTAGTTCTGGTTTAATTTTTGTTATTTCGTTCTTCTGCTGACCTTGGGTTTTACTTGTTCCTCTTTTTCTAGTTCTTTAAGGTGTAACATGAGGTTATTTATTATGGAGTTTTCTTGTTTCCTGAGATAGGCCTTTAATGATATAAATTTCCCTCTTAAAACTGCTTTCGCTGCATCCCAAAAATTTTGGTAGGATGTATTTTCTTTGTCATTTGTTTCTATGCATGTTTTGCTCTCTCCTCTAACTTCTTCTTTGACCCAGTCGTTCTTGAAATGTTCCTTAAAAGTTCGAGGATTTGGTCCTTTTTTAAAATTTCAATCTCTTTCGTAAAATGCTCATGCTGTTCTTTGATTGTGTTTCTGAGTTCATTTAACTGCCTATCTTTGTTTTCTTGCATCTCCTTTAGTTTTCAGAACTGCAGTCTTGAATTCTCTGTCAATATATCACATATTTCTGTATCTTTAAGTGCCTTTTCTGGAGATTTTTAACTTTCTTTCTGAGCTTTCTTGTTGTCTTGGTTATTCATGGTGATTACTGGTTTACTATTTCTCTTCCTAGACATCTACAGGAGTGGCTTCTGCAACAGGTTTATAGGAAGCTGTCTTTCTTTTGTTTTCCAGTGCTTGTTGGTAGAATGTTTTATTTTTTCTCCGAATGCAGCTTATTTTTCTTCTCCCACACAGTAGTGCTATGTTTTCTCTGTACTATTCCAGCTTCTCACACAATGGGGGGATTCCCTGGGAGACGGGCTCCTCCTCTGTTAATAGTTTGTCTACGTCACAGGGCACAGTGTCCCGGTGGGTACGCGGAGATCTTTTGATGTTCCAAAGCTCTTCCAGCTGCAGATTCAGAGCCCATATGTTTCAGCAGTTCTGTTTACTCCTGTAGGGATCCGCCCAGATAGGCGAGGTCAGGGGCGGGCTGAGTTGTGAGAGGTGGCCCAGAGCAATTTCGGCGACCACCACCTTAGCCGGTCCTGCTTCCATGGCTCCCTCCCCTTTGCCGGAACTAGTTGGGCTACGAATCTGTGTCTGCAGTCCACAGTTCTCAGAACAGCAAATATTCTGTTCTCCACCTGACACTGCTACTCTTCTGTTTCTATCACCGCGAAAGTGGGGGCGGGGCGAGATCTGGGAGGGTAGGGAGGGGGCGGCTAGTCTCATTGCCTGAGGCTTCTGTTCTCTGCTCCGCAGTGAGGGCTTCAACCACCATTTTCAGCCGTCTTCCCTCAGTCTTTTCTACAAGGTCTGTGCTGTGAGGGTTGGGTTCAGCTGAGTTATATGCTGCCCGCTCAGCCCTGTGGGAAGAGGAGCCATAGCAGTCTGACTTCATCCCTCTCCCGCAGCTGCAGTAGTTTCGGGAAGCAGCGAGCTCGGAGCACTGAGCTAGGTCTGCATCCTGCTCCTGCGTGGATCCATCTCCGCACTTCTCCCTTTCCTCCTCCCCCCGCTCACACGAATATCTCACCTGTGGGTGATTTCGGTAGTGGGCCACTTTGTCTTGCCTGTCTGCTGTGCAGGGTGTCCTTTGTGGTGTTTTTGTTGTTCAATCCATTGTAAATTCCAGGCGAGTTTTACAGAGGCTCACCTCATGCTGCCACATTTCCTCACCTTGTACACAATAGTTTTTAAAATGTATGCCCAGTAACTCCTAAACAGAATTCAGAACTGCCCTATAGATAATGGAATAATGTATAAAAGCAATATCAGGTAAACTGATGAATGCATTAGTGAAGGTGGTGTATGTATAAAATGAAACAAGATACTCTCATAAAGGTGACAGAGTCCTGATACTGGCCAAAGCAAAAATGAATCTTGATAAATTGGCAAGAGAATGAAGCCTGCGACCCAAGGTGACATACAATGTCTCTCCATTAATATGACAGACTGACAATATCAAATTCATAGGGAAAGAAGGCAGGTCAGTGTTTTCCAGGGTAATAGGTGTGGGGCATTGTGGATGGGAAGTGAAAGTTGCATCTCTTGGGTATCTATTGATTGTTTGTGTTCAGAAAAATGCTATTAGACAGTGAGGGTGGTTGAAAGCACAATGCTGGTGGCATATTGCAAAACTGAATTGTATATTTTAAAGGTTTCAATGGGAAACTGGTTGTGTGATTTTAGCAAATAATGTATGGGATATTCCTAGTAGGGCACCTCTCATAAACCACATGTCCTCTAATATTGTGATGGACCTGCCTCTTTAACACTTTGGGCTACATGTTAAAGCTCCTCAGTTCTAAAACAAACACTGCCAGTGAAATTTAGTTCCCAATGGAAAAGTGATCCTGCTAGAAATAAGTGTGGTGATGGATATTTGTCTGATGAGGTAGATTACTGTTTTACAGAGAGAGCAGTGATATTGTAACATTTTCACAGATTTCAGTCACTGTGAATTGAAAGGGACAGAATCATTACACATTGAAAGAAGTCTCTCAAACAAAATATGATAGGCGTCTTCACCTGTAAGCATAGATATTTCCTTCGAGTGGAAAGGAAGGCTTGGTCAGAGAGCAGTGGCAATGGCTGTGCTCGCTTGTGGCGTTCAGTCCTGGTCTATCCTGAAGGACCTGGAGTCTAAATCAAAATAAAACTCGGATAGCTGGGAATATGCTCTGCCTCTCCCTTTCTCTTCCATGTTACTGACGGCCTCCTATGGCATGTCTATCAGTTCATCTTTTACATTTTGCGCATGCTGTTTGCGTGACTTTCATACTGTGATCCTCATTATTGAGGAAACATTCCCAGTTTTCACACTTTTGCTCATAGAGTTTGTATATTCTACATGTGGAACTCCATGTGTGGTCAGCGAATCTATCGTGACTTCCAATTATTTGTTACATCAACTGCTATGGGATTGGCAGAGAGTGTCTTTCCCAGAGAAATTCAGTGTCTTTGACAAATAGAATATGAAAACTACAATATATACCGAGCCAGCTACTGAGCCCACGCAGAATGAAATTGGACCTTCCCACTTTAATAGGTAATTCCTGGTGTACCTTACCTCTACTGAATTGCATCCAAACCTCTGAAATCAGCTGGTGTATAGGCATGGATCGGGGGATTCAGATGGCAGATCAATGAAGCCCATCCTACCTGTCAGAACTGACAGTGCACCATGCAAATTTGCATCCTTCCTCTCTGTGTAACAACACGACCTTGACAGTACTCAGCACAAGATGAGAACAAATAGGAACTTGATGCCCAAACTTGCTATGTATGATAAGGGGTACTTGTTCAAAATCACCATCAGAGACTAGACGACCCGATATGTTGCAATCTGGAGCTCACTTTCATCAGGGAACACTCTTTGTTGGTGCAAGTTTTGGAGACAGTGGTTACACCAACTGCATGGCGTTCTTGTTCCTCTTTGAAGTGGAAGGTGGTTCCTAACACTTCATTTTGGCTGTGCCCGTGGGCCTATGTAGTATGAGAAATATGGCTCTATGGAGCACAGAGAATGGTGAATTCATACTCAGGGCTCAAAATGGAAGGATTTTCCTGGGTAAGTTTTGGGCAGAAATTGTTCAAGGTATCTCTGTGGTTGTGGCCTCCTGGAGAGGGGATGATGATGTCACACGTGTCGTTTTGTGACACATGAGGATACTGATATGTGGTTTGCCAGACATCTGCTAGGCAAGGATTAAAGTTGCAGTGCTGGACAGACAATAGAGTGTGAGTCTGTAAGGAGAGCTACTTTTGTGGCTCTGCTCGGGCTGTTCATTCCTCTGAAAACATCAGCATGATTTATTCCTGAGCAGTTTCCTGTTGACCGACCTGCCTGAGAAAACAATGTTGTTTCACCTTCACCTTGTACTTGCAGGATGGTGAGAAATAGACCTCTGCTATTGATTCCACACAGTTTATAACATTTTGCTATGAAAATCAGACAATTTATTGGTCACGGAGAGAAAATCAAAAGCAGAATGAGACAATATGCTACTCCTTCAAGAATGCTGTGATTAACTAATGAGAAAGGATCACATGTGCATTGACAATGCAATGTGGAGGAAAGAACTGGAATGCTCACCTGTCTCTGCTGGGTACATAAAATGATATAGCTACATTGGAAAACAGTTCGTGACTTGTCAGTATGTTAAGAATGAAAAATTCACGTGACCATGATATATACACAATAGTGTTTAATACAGATAACCAGTACATCCTAAACAGAATTCTGAACTGACTACGGATAATGGCAAAAATGTAGAGACACAATATCAGGTCAACTAGTGAATGCATTAGCGAAGGTGGTATATGTATAAAATGAAACAAGATTCAGTCAAAAAGGTGAAAGAAGTCCTGGTACTGGCCACAACAAGACAGTTTCTTGAGAAATTGGCAAGAGAAAGAAACTAGCATTTGAAGGCCATACACGCCTGTCTCTCCATTGAGATAATAGAACAAATATGTCAAATTCATAGAGAAAGAAGGCAGGTCCGTGTTTGCCAAAGTGCAATGTGTGGGGCAGTGTGGATGAGAAGTGGAAGTTGCATGGCTTGAGATTCTAATGATTGCTTGTGATGAGAAAAATGCTATTAGACAGCAAGGGTTGAGGGCAGCACAATGCTTTAGGCATATTACTAAACTGAATTGTATTTATTAAAGGTTCCAATGTCAAACCAGAAGTGGAAATTTACCTAAACAATTTAAGGATTATTCCTTATAGGACACCTCTTCTAAACCACAAGTCCTCTAATGTTGTGATGGCTCTTCCCCTTACACACTTTGGGATACATGACAAAGCTCCACATTGCTAAAAACAAACATGCCAGAGAAATTTAGGTCTCCATGGGAGAAGTGCCCTTGCTAGAAATAAGTGTGGTGGTGGATATTTGCCTGATGGAGTTGATTACTGTTTTACAGAGAACACTGATTTTGTAAAGGAGTTTTCAGAGATTTCATTCACTGTGAATTGAAAGAGAGAGAATCATTACACATCATGAGACGTCTGTGAAACAAAATGTGACGGGCCTTCTCACCTGTGAGCATAGACCTTTCCTTCGAGTTGAAAGGAAGGACTGGTCAGAGAGCCAGGGCAATAACTATGGTCTATTGCATGTTTAAGCCTCTGCTACCATGAGGGACATGGAATGTATATCAGGTTAAAACTCGGATTGCTGCGGATGCGCTGTGCCTCTCCCTTTCTCCTCCATATTACTGAGGGCCTCCTACGGCATGCCTATCTGCTTCTTCTTTTACATTCTGCACATGTTGTGTCCGTTAGTTGAATACTCTAATCTTCATAATTGAGGAAACATTCCCAAATTTCAACCTGTTACTCATAGAGTCTGTACATTTTCCATGTGGGGTTCCATGTGTGGTTAGTGAACCTATCGTGACTTCCAATTCTTCTTTATGTCACCAGCTAAGGGGTGGTAGAGAGTGTCTGTCCATGGAGAAAATCAGTGCTTTGACAAATAGATTATGGAGAACTATACTATATGCTGAGCCAACACACAATGAGAGTGGACACTCCTTTCTTTCTTAGGAAATTCCTGGTGAACGTGACCTCTACTGAATTATATCCAACCCTCTGAAGTCTGTTGTTTGATAAGCATGCACGGGGGAATCAGATGACACACCCCTGGAGCTCCTCTTTCCTCAGAAGTGACACAGCACCACAGAAATGTGTATCCTTCCTCTCCGTATACTAACACTCTCTTGACAGTACAGAGCAAATGGTGAGGACAATCAAGATCCAGATACACTAACTATCTATGTTGATAAGTGGTTCATGTTGAAAATCACCATGAGTGATTGGAGACCCAATCTGCTTCTATCTGGAGCTCATATTCATCGGGAAACACCCTTGGATGGGGCAGTTTTTGTAGCCAGTGCTCATACCAACTGCTTGTCAGTTCTTGCTCCTCTTTGAAGTGGCAAGATGATTCCTGGCAAGTCATTATGTATGGTTGGGACCAAGGGTCTCTGTAGTGTGTGAAAGAAGTCTCTATGGAACACAGAGAATTGTGAAGAGAATGATGATGTAAAAGCTGTCTTTTTGTGACATATGAGGATACTGATATGTGATTGGTCAGGCGGCTGCTGGGCACAGATTAAAGCTCCAATTTTGGGCAGATAAGAGAGTATGAGTCTGTGAGGAGACCGAGTTCTGGGGCTCTGCTCGGGCTGTTCCTTCCTCCTGATGCCCACAGTGTCAGACTATGTTGTGCAGTTTCCTGTTGACAGAACCTCTTGGAAAACTAATGTTCTGGCACCTTCATCTCGGACTTTCAGGACAGTGAGAAATACACTTCTGTTATTGAAACCAAACAGACTATTACATTATGTTTTGAAAATCGGAAAGTCAGGTAGGGAAAATCGAAAGCTCAGTGAGACAATATGCTACTCCTTCAAGAATGCTGCAATCAATCAAAGATAAAAGATTACATGTGCATGGACAATGTGATGGGGAAGAACTGGAATAGTCCCATGTCTCTCCTGGATACACGATATAGTTACCCTGGAAAGCAGTTCGCTATTTTTCCAGTATCTTGGTAATGAGAATACCACGTGAACATTGATATATAATTTAGTGTTTAAAATGGAAGCCCAGAAACACCCAAACAGAATTCAGAACTGCACTGTAGATAATGGCAATAATGTAGAATCACAATATCAGGTAAACTGATGAATGCACTAGCGAAGGTGGTATGTGTATAAAATGAAGGAAGACACAGTCATAAAAGTGACAGAAGTCCTGATACTGGCCACCGCAAGAAAGTATCTTGAGAAATTGACAGAGAAAGAAGCTAAGATCCCAAGGCCACACAACCTGTCTCTCTATTAGAAAATAGAATGACAATGTCAAATTTATACGGAAAGAAGGCAGGTCAGTGCTTGCCAGGATGCAAGGTGAGGGGCAGCATAGATGGGAAGAAAAGTTGCATGGTTTGAGTTTCTATTGATTGCTCATAATCAGAAAAATGGTATTAAACAGCAAGGATTGAGGAAAGCACACTACTGTTTGCATATTACAAAACTTAATTGTAGTTTTTACAGGTTGCAATGGCAATGTGGAGAAGTGAATTTTAACAAAACAATGTAAGGCATCATCCCGGTAGGGCACCACAAATCCTATTTTGTATGGGCCATGTCTCCTAGACCCTTTGGGCTATGGGCAAAAACACCTCAGTTATAAAACCAAGCACTACCAGTGAATTTTAGGTCCACTTGGGAGAAGTGCCCTTGCTAGAATTAGTGGGGTGGTGGATATTTGCCTGATGGAGTAGATTAACATTTTACAGAGAGAGCACTGATTTTGGAAAGGAGATTTATCATTTTTCATTCACTGTGAATTGAAAGGGGGAGAATAATTATACATTTAAAGAAGTCTCTGAAACAAAACAAGATCGGCCTCCTCACCTTTAAGCATAGATATTTCCTTCAGTGGAAAGGAAAGATAGGTCAGAGGCCGCGGGACGCCCTGGTCTCTTGAGGGGTTCAAGCCTTGGTTATCGTGAAGGACCTGCAGTCTAAATCAGGCTAAAACTCGGATTGCTGCTGATGTGCTCTGCCCCTCCCATTCTCTTCCATGAAACAGTGCACCTCGTACGGCATGCCTATCTGTTTCATCTTTTAAGTTTTGTGAATATAGTGAGCATTACTTTAATACTCTGGTCTTCATAATTGAGGAAACATTCCCAATTTTCACACTTTTACTCATAGAGTTTGTACATTTTGCATGTGGGATTACATGTGTGGTCAGTGATTCTATCATGACTTCCAATTCTTTGTTATGCCACCTAATAACGGGTGGCATACAGTGTCTTCCCTGGAGAAATTCAGTGTGTTTGACAAGTAGAATATGGAGAAATACAGTATATACTCAGCCAGGTACAAAATCTGCACACAAAGAAAGTGGACCTGCCTTTCATTCTTCGGTAATTCCTGGGGAAGTTGACCTCTACTGAATTACATGCAACCCTCTGAAATCAGCCAGTTGATATGCACATATGAGGGAATACAGTTGGCAGACCCATGGAGCCCATTCTAATGTCACAACTGACAGGAGATGTACAAATGTTCATCCTTCCTCTCCATGTACCAACAGTCCCTTGAAACTACTGAGCACATGATGAGGACAATCAAGAACCTGATGCCTAAACTTGCTAGGTATGACAACTTGTTCTGGTTCAAAATCACCATCAGAGACTAGTAGACAGATCTGCTTCTATGTGGAGGTCACATACATCAGGGACACTCTTTGATGTGGCACTTTTTGAGCCACCTTTAACACCAATTGCCTGTCAGTTCTTACTCTTCTTTGAGATGAAAAAGTGATTCCTGGCAAGTCATTTTTACTGGGGTCAAGGGCCTCTCTAGTGTGAATAAGATGGCTCTACCGAACCCAGAAAATGGTGAAGTCACACTTAGAGCTCAAAATGGAAGGACTGTCCTGGATATGTTTCTGGACAGCAAACAGTCCAAGGCAACTCTGTGGCTGCAGCCTCCTGGAGAGGGGATGATGATGTCACTGTTTTCTTTATGTGACACATAAGGATACTGATATTTGAGTGGTCAGGCTGCCCCTGGGCACCGATTTTAGCTCCAGTGATGGGCAGACAACAAAAGGTGAATCTATGAGGAGAGTGACTTCTTTGGCTCTACTCGGGCTGTTCCTTCCTACTGACGCCCTCAGCATCAGACCGTGCTGAGCAGTTTCCTGTAGACAGACCCTTCTGAGAAAACAATGACCTGACACCTTCATTCTGGAGTTTCAGGTTGGTGAGAAATATACTTCTTTTATTGAAGCCAAACAGTCTATAACATTTTGCTAGGAAAACCGGACACTTTATCAGTCAGGGAGGGAAAATCGAAAGAACAATGAGACAACATGTTATAACTTCAAGAATGCTTTGATCAATCAAAGATAAAAGATCACATGTGCGTTCACAATGCAATATGGAAGAACTAGAATGCTCACATGTCTCTTCTGGATACATAGAATGATACAGCTACCGAGGACAACAGTCGCTATTTGTCCAGTATGTTGAGATTGAAAATATCACGTGTCCATGGATGTATACACAATAGTGTTAAAATGAATGTCCAGAAATTCCTAAACAGAATTCAGAACTGCACTGTAGATAATGGCACAAATGTAGACACACAATATCAGGTCAACTGATGAATGCCTAGTGAAGGTGGTATATGTATAAAATGAAACAAAATACAGTCATAAAGGTGACAGAAGTCCTGATACTGGATACAGCAAGAAAGTGTCTTTAGAAATTGGTAAGAGAAAGAAGCTACCATCCCGAGAACACATACACTGTCTCTCAATTATGTTAACCAACAACTTTGTAAATTCATAGGGAAAATAAGCAGGTCAGTGTCTGCCAGGGTGAAAGTTGTGGGACGGTGTGGATGGGAAGTGAAAGTTACATGGCTTGGGTTTCTATTGTTTGCTTGTAATCAGGAAAATGGTATTTGACAGCAAGGATTGAGGAAAGCCTAATGCAGTTGGAAGATTACAAACTGAATTGTATTTTTTAAAGGTTCCATTGCAAACTCTTCGTGTGAATTTTGCCAACACATTGTAAGGGATATTCCAAGTACGGTGCCTCTCTGAAACCACAAGTCCTCTAATTTTGTGATGAACATGCCTCGTAGACCCTTTGGGCAACATGAGAAAGTTCCTCTGTTCTAAAACAAACACTGCCAGTGAAATGTAGTTCCCAATGCGAGATATGCCCTTACAAGAAAAAAGTGTGGTGGTGGATATTTGCCTGATGGAGTATATTACCATTTTACAGAGAGGGCACTGATTTTGGAAAAGGAGTTTTCACAGATTGCATTCACTGTGAATTGAAAGGGAGAGAATCATTACACATTGAAAGAAGTCTCTGAAACAAAATGTGATGGTCTTCCTCACCTGTGAGTGTAGATATTTCCTTTGTGTGGAAAGGAATGATTGGTCAGAGAGCTGGGGGTGTGTGGTCTCTTCCAGTTCAAGCCTGGGCTATGCTGAAGGACCTGGAGTCTAAATCAGGCTACAAGTCAGATGGCTGAGGATCTGCTGTACCTCTCCAGTTTTCTTCCATGTTATTGGGGTCCTCCTATGTCATGCCTGTCTGTTTCATGTATTACATTTTGCATACATTTTGTGCATTACTTTAATACTCTGGTCTTCATAATTGAGGAAACAGTCCCAATTCTCACACTGCCACTCAGAGAGTCTGTACATTTTGCATGTGGGACTCTATGCGTAGTCAGAGAATCTGCCGTGCCTTCCAGTTCTTTCTTATGTCCCCTGTTAAGGGGTGGTATAGAGAGTCTTCCCCCAGAGAAATGCAGTGCCTTTGACAAGTAGAGAATTGAGAACTACAGTACATACTCAGTCATGTACTGAGCCCACACACAAAGAATGTGGAACTCCTTTCTATCTTTGGTAATTCCTAATGAACCTTGCCTCTACTGAATTACATCCAACACTCTGAAATCAGCTGCTGGATATGCACGCATGGGGGAATTCAGATGACAGACCCATGGAGACCATCCTGCCTGTCAGAACTGTCAGAGCACCATACAAATGTTTATCCTTCCTCTCCGTGTACCAAACCCCTTTGACAATGCTCAGCAAATGATGAGGACAATCTTATTCCTGATGCCCTAACTTGCTAGGTATGACAAGTGGTTCTTGTTGAAAATCACCATCAGCGACTAGAAATCCTATCTGTTTCTATCTGGAGCTCACATTCATCTGGAAACAATTTTGATGGGACAATTTTTGGAGCCAGCACTCACACCAACTTCATGTCTGTTCTTCCTCCTCTTAGAAGTATCAAGGTGATTCCTGGGTAGTCATTATGGCTCGGCCTAAGGGCCTGTGTACTATGAGAAGAAGTCTCTATGGAGAACAGAGAAAGTTGAAGTCACACTCAGCACTCAAAGTGGAAGGACTCTCCTGGATAATCTCTGTGTAGCAAAAGGTCCAAGGCACCTCTGAGGCTGTGGTCTCCTGGAGAGGGGATGACGATGTCACTGTTGTCTTTCTGTGACACATGAGTATACTGATATGTCATTGGCCAGATGGCTGCTAGGCACAGATTACATCTCCAGTGCTGGGCTGAAAACAGAGTGTGAGTCTGTGAGGAGGCAGACTTTTATGGCTCTGCTTGGCTGTTCCTTCCTCCTGAAGCCCTCGGCATCAGACCTTGCTGAGCAGTTGACTGTTGACAGACCCTCCTGGGAAAGCAACTTTCTGGCAACTTCATTTTGAACTTTCAGGACAGTGAGAAATACAGTTCTTTTATTGAAGCCACACAGTCTATAACATTTTGCTATGGAAATCGGACACTTTATCCGAGGAAGGGCAAATCAAAAGCTCAATGGCACAACATGCTCCTGCTTCATGAATCCTGTGATCAACCAAAGAGAAAAGATCACATATGTGTTCACAATGTGATGTAGTAAAACAGGAATGTTCACATGTCTCTGCTGGACACATAGAATGACAGAGCCATGAATGAAAACACATTGCCACTTTTCCAGTATGATGAGAATGAAAATATGACCTGACCATTGATGTACACACAATAGCGTTTAAAATGGATACCCAGAGATTCCTAAACAGAGTTCAGAACTGCACTGTAAATAATGGCAAATGTGTAGAAAAACAATATCAGGACAACTGATGATATATTAGCGAAGTTGGTATATGTATAAAGTGAAACAAGATACAGTCATAAAGGTGACAGAAGTGCTGAAGCTGGGCACCACAGGAAAGTATCTTGAGAAATTGGCAAGAGAAAGAAGCTAGCATTACAAGGCCACATATGCTGTTTCTTCATTGAGATAAGAGAACGACAATGTCAAATTCATTGGGATAGAAAGCAGGTCAGTGTTTGCCACGACAAAATGTTTGGGGCAGCCTGCCTGCGAAGTGAAAGTTGCATGGCTTGGGTTTCTATTGATTGCCTGTAATCAGAAAAATAATATTAGACAGCAAGTTGTGAGGAAAGTCAAATGCTGTCAGCATATTACAAAACTGATTTGTATTTTCTAAAGGTTCCAGTGGCAAATTGGAAGTGTGAATTTTAGGAAAGCATTGTAAGGGTCACTCCCATTAGGGCACATCTCCTAAACCACAAGTCCTCTAATGTTGTGATGGACTTGCCTCTTGGACCCTTTGGCCTACTTGAGAAAGCTCCTCAGTTCTAAAAACAAACACTCCCCATGAAATCCTGTTCTAATTTGAAAAATGCCCCTGCTAGAAATAAGTGTGGTGGTGGATATTTGCCTGATGGAGTTCATTATCATTTTAGAGAAAGAGCACTCATTTTGTAAAGGAGTTTTCACAGATTACACTCACTGTGAATGAAAGGGAGAGAATCATACACATTGAAAGAAGTCTCCAAAACAAAATGTGATGGGCCTCCTCACCTGTGAGCATAGAAATTTCCTTCAAGTGGAAAGTATGGATTGGTCAGGAGGCCTGGGCAAAGGCTGTGGTCTCTTACAGAGTTGAAGTCTGGCCTATCCTGAAGAAACTGGATAAAACGGATTGCTTTGGATCTGCTGTGCCTCTCCTATTTTCTTCCATGTTACTGAGGGCCTCTAATAGCATGATTATCTGTTTCATCTTTTACATTTTGGGGATGTGGGGTGCATTGCTTTAATACTCTGATCTTCATAATTGAGGAAATAGTCCCTATTTTCTGCCTTTTACTCACAAACTCTGTACACTATACATGAGGGACTCCAGGTGTGTCAGAGAATCTATCATGACTTCCTGTTCTTTGTTACACCACCTGCTAAGGGGTGGCAGAGAGAGACTTCCACAAAGAAATTCAGTGTCTTTGACAACTAGAATATGGAGAACAACAGAAGATTCTGAGACAGTTACTGTGTCCACAACAAAGAAAGTGGACCTCCCTTTCTTTCTTAAATAATTCCAGGCAACCTGACCTCTACTGAATAACATCCAACCATCTGAAATCTGCCAGTTGAGAGGAACGTATCAGGTATTCAGTTGGTTGAAGCATGGAGTCCATCCTGCCTGTCAGAACCGACAGAGCAACACACAAATGTGTATCCTTCCTCTCCTTGTACCAACACTCCCTTAACACTACTCAGCAAATGATGAGAACTATCAGAAACCTGATGCCCAAACTTGCTAGATATGATAAGTGATTCTGGTTGAAAATCAACATCAGAGACTAGAAGACAGAATCTGCTTCTATCTGGAACTCTCACTCATCTGGGAACACTCTTAGATGGGGCACTTTTTGGAAGCAGTGCTCGCACCAACTGCATATCAGTTCTTGCTCCTCTTGGAAGTAGCAAGGTGATTCCTGGCAATTCATTTTGGCTGGTCCCAAGGGCCTCTGTAGTATGAGAAGATAACACTACAGAACACAGAGTATGGTGAAGTCAAACTTAGGGCTCAAAGTGGAAGGAGAGTCCTGGCGGAGTCTCAGGGCTTCAAACGATCCAAGTCACTTCTGTGTCTGTGGCTTCCTGGAGAGGTGATGATGATGTCATAGTTGTCTTTTTGTGACACAGGAGGATACTTAATTGTGTTTGGACAGGCAGCTGCTGGACACGGATTACAGCTCCAATGTGGGCAGACAACAGTGTGTGTGTCTGTGAGGACAGTGACATCTGTGGCTCTGCTCGGGCTGCATGTTCCTCGTATGTACGCAGTGTCAGACACTGCTTAGTATTTACCTGTTGAACAGACCCTCCTGTGAAAGCAGTGTTCTGGCACCTTCATCCTGGACTTTCAGGACAGTGAGAAATACACTTCTGATATTGAGGCCACACGTTCCGTAACATTTTGCTAGGAAAATTGGAAACTATCAGTCAGGGAGAGAAAATTGAAAGCACAATGAGAAAATATGCTACTCCTTCAAGATCACAGAAGCTTTGACAATACAATGTGGATGAACTGGAATGTCAACATGTCTCTGGTTGGTATATAGAATGACATAGCTACCAAGAAAAACAGTTTGTTATTTATCCAGTATGTTGAGAATGAAAATATCATGTAACCATTGATATACACACAATAGTGTTTAAAACGGATGCCCAGAAAATTGTAAACAGAATTCAGAACTGCACTGTAGATAATGGCAAAAATGTAGAAACACAATATCCGGTCAACTGGGAAATGCATTAGCAAGGTGGCATATGTATGAAATGAAACAAAATGCAGTTATAAAGGTGACAGAAGGCCTGATACCTGCCACAGCAAGAAAGTATATTGAGAAATTGGCAAGAGAAAAAGCGGGCATCCCAATTTCACATACACTCTCTCTCCATTAAGATAACACACTGACAATGTAAAATTCATAGGGAAAGAAGGCAGTTCAGTTTTTGCCAGGGCGCAAAGTGTGGGGCATCATGGATGGGAAGTGAAAGTTGCATGGCTTGGGTTTCTATTGATTTGCATGGAATCAGAAAAATGGTATTACACAGCAAGTGTTGAGGAAACGATAAAGCATTAGCATATTACAAAACTGAATTGCATGTTTTAAAGATTCCAATGGCACAATGTTGATGTGAATTTTACCAAAACAATGTAAGAGATGATCCCAATAGGGCACCTCTCATGATCCTCAAGTCCTCTAATGTGATGGCCCTGCCTCCTAGACCCTTTGGACTGCATGACATAGCTCCTCAGTTCTAAATCAAACACTGACAATGAAATTTGGGTAGAAAGGGAGATATGTCCATGCTAGAAATAAGTGTGGTGGTGCATATTTGTATAATGGAGTAGCTTGCTGTTTTACAGAGAGAGCAGTGATTTTGGAAGGGAGTTTTCACATATTTCATTCACTGTTAATTAAAAGAGAATCATTATTCACTCAAAGAAATTGCTTCAACAAAATGTAATGGGCATCCTCACCTATGAGCATAGATATTTCCTTTAAGCATAAAGGAAGGAATGCTCAGAGAACAGGGGCAAAAGCTCTGGTGTCTTATGGGGTTCAAGCCTGGGCTATCCTGAAGGACCTGGATTCTAATAAGGCTAAATCTCAGATTGCTGCGGATCAGATATTCCTCTCCCTTTCTCTTCCATGTTACTGAGGGCCTCCTATGGCATGCCTATCTGTTTCATCTTTTATGTTTTTCACATGTTATGTGTGTTTCTTTAATACTCTGACATTCATAATTGAGGAAACAGTCCCAATTTTCACACTTTTACTCATAGATTCTGTACATTTTGCGTGTGATACTCCATGTGCGGTCAGTGAATCTATTGTGACTTTCAATTCTTCATAGGTACCTGCTAAGAGGTGCCATAGAGTGTTTCTCTCTAAGAAATTCAATGTATTTGTAAGTAGAATATGGAAAACTACAGTATATACGTGACAGCTACTGAGCCCACACTCAAAGAATGTGGAACTTCCATTATTTCTCAGGTATTTCCTGGAAAAACTGAACTCTACTGAATTAATCCAACCCTCGGAAATCAGCAGGTGTATAGGCACACATCAGGGGATTCAGATGGCAGGCCCATGGAGCCCATCCTTCCTCTCAGTACTGAGAGAAAACAATCCATCCTCTCCATGTACCAACACTCTTTGACATTGCTCAGCAAATGATGCAGACCATCAAGTACCTGATGCCCCGACTTAACAGCTATGAAAAGTAGTTCATGTTGTAAATCACCATCAGAGAGTAGAAAACCCGGTCTGCTTTCCTATGGACCTCACATTCATCAGGGAACACTCTTTGATGGGTCTATTTTGGAGACAGCGCACACACCAACTGCATGTCAGTTCTTGCTCCTCTTTGAAGCATCAAGGTGATTACTGGCAAGTCATTAGGGCTGTGCTGAATGGCCTCTGTAGTATGAGAAAGAAGATGCTACAGAGCACAGAGTATGGTGAAGTCACTGTCAGGGCACAAAGTGGAAGCACAGTCCTGGATAACTCTCTGTTCTTATGGTCCAATGCACATCAGTGACTGCGGCCTCCTGGAAAGGGGATGATGATGTCACAGTTGTCTTTTTGTGACACATGAGGATACTTATAAGTGATTGGACAGGCGGCTGCTGAGCTCGGACTAAATCTCCATTGCTGGACAACAGAATGTGTGTCTGGGACGAGAGCGAATTCCATAGCTCTGCAAGGGCTTTTCCATCCTCCTGACACCCTCTGGATCAGACCCTGATGAGTAATTTCCTGTTGACAGAACCTCCTGAGAAAGCAAAGTTCTGGTACCTTCATATTGGGCTTTGTGGACATTGAGAAATACACTTGTGTTATTGAAGCCACACAGCCAGTATCATTTTGCTATGAAAATCAGATGTTTCATGAGTAAGGAAGGGATAATCTAAAGCGCAGTGAGACACATGCTACTCCTTCAAGAATGCTGTGTTAAACAAAAGAGAAAAGATCACATATACCATGACAATGCGATGTTGAAGAACTGGAACGCTCACATGTCTCTGCTGGATACATAGAATGGTATAGTTACCATGAAAAACAGTTTGCTATTTGTCCATGATGTTGAAAATGGAATTACCCATGATCATTGGTGTATACACACTAGTGTTAAAACGGACGCCCAGAAACTCCTACACTTAATTTAGAACTGCACTGCAGATAATGACAAAAATGTAGAAACACAATATCAGGTCAACAGATGAGTGCATTAGCGAATGTGGTATATGTATAAACTGAAACAAGATACAGTCGTAAAGGTGACAGAAGTCCTGGTTCTGACTACCACAAGGAAGTATCTTGGGAAATTGGCAAGAGAAAGAAGATAATATCCCAAGGGCACATATGCTGTCTCTCCATTAACATAATGGAATGACAATGTCAAATTCATAGGGAAATAAGACAGGTCAGTGTTTGGCCACGGTACAAGGTGTGGGGATGCATGGATGGAAGTTAAAGTTCCGTGTCTTGGGTTTCTATTGAATCCTTGTAATCAGAAAAATGGTGTTAGACAGCAAGGATTGAGGAAAGCACAATGCTGTTGGCATATTACGGAACTGAATTGTATTTATTAAAGGATCCAGTGGCAAACTGGTGATGTGAATTTTACCAAAACAATGTAAGGGCTATTCCCAATAGGTAACCTGTCCTAAATTACGAGTCCTCTAATGCTGTGAAGGCTCTGCGACCTAGACCCGTTGGGCTACATGAGAAGGTTCCTCATTTCTACAACAACACTGCCAGTGAATTTTAGTTCCCAATGGGAGAAGTGCCCTTGGTAGAAATAAGTGTGGTTGTGGATATTTGCCTGATTGAGCATATTACCGTTTTAGAGAGAGAGCACTGATTTGGAAAGGAGTTTTCAAAGATTTCATTCACTGTGAATTGAAAGGAGAGAATCATTACTCTTTCAAAGAAGTCTCTGAAACAAAACCTGATGGACATCCTCACCTGACAGCATAGATATTTCCTTTGAGTGGAAAGGAAGGATAGGTCGGAGAGCCAGGGCGGTAGCTTGGTCATGGCAGGTTTCAAACCTGGTCTATACTGAATGAACTGGAGTCCAAATCAGGCTTAAACTCAGGTTGTTGCAGATCTGCTGTGCCTCTCCCATTCTCTTCAATGTTACTGAGGTCCTCCTATGTCATGCCTATCTGTCTCATTTTTTACATTTTGTGCATGTTGTGTGTGTTACTTCAAAACTCTGATCTTCATAATTGAGGAAGTATTCCTAATTTTCATATTCTTACTCATAGAGTCTGTACATTTTGCACGTGGGACTCCATGTGTTCTCAGTGAATCTATCGTGACTTCCAATCCTTTATTATGTCACTTGCTAAGGGGTGGCAGAGAGTGTCTTCCATGGAGAAATTCAGTGTCTTTGACAAGTCGATTAAAGAGAACTACCTTATATACTGAGCCAGCTACTGAGCCCACACACAAAGAAAGTGGACATTCCTTCCTTTCTTTCTTCATTAATTCCTGGTGAACATGACATCTAATGAATTACATCCAACCCTCTGAAATCAGCTGGTTGATGGGCAGATACTGGGGAATTCCGAAGGCAGACCCATGGAGCCCACCGTGCATTTCAGAACTGACAGAGCAACATACAAATGTGTATCCTTCCTCTCCGTGTACCAACAGGCCCTTGACACTACCCAGTAAGTGATTGGGACATCAAGGACCCGATGCCCAAACTTACTAGGTTAGATAATTGGTTCTGTTGAAAATCACCATCAGAGACTAGAAGACCTGAACTGATTCTATCTGGAGCTCACATTCATTCAGTCACACTCTTTGGTGGGACAATTTTTGGAGTCAGCGCTCACACCAACTGCATATCAGTTCTTGCTACTCTTGAAGTGGCAAGGTTATTCCTTGCAAATCATTATGGCTGGCTCAAGGGCCTCTTTTTTTCTATGAGAAAGAATGCTCTACGAAGCACAGAGAATGGTGAAGTCACATTCATGGGTTAAACTGGATGGACTGTTATAGATAAATCCCTGGACAGCAAATGGTCCAAGACTACTCTGTGGCTGTGGCCTCCTGGAGAGAGGATGATGATGTCACATTTATCTTTTATTGACACATGAGGATATTGTTATGTGATTGGCCAGGCAGTTGTTAGTCACAGATTCCAGCTCCAATGCTGGGCAGACAACAGAGTGTGAGTCTGTGAGGAGAGCGAATTCTGAGGCTCTGCTCATGCTGTTCCTTCCTCCTGATGCCCTCAGCATCAGACCCTGTTTAGCAGGTTCCTGTTGACAGACAGTCCTGAGAAGGAACGTTCTGGCACCTTCATCTTTGGTTTTCAGGATGGTGAGAAATACACTTCTGTTATTGAAGCCTCACATTCTATAATATTTTGCTATGAAAATCAGAGACTTTGTCAGTCAGGGAGGGAAAATCTAAAGCACAATGAGACAATATGCTACTCCTACACGAATGCTATAATCAACCAAAGAGAACAGATCACATGTTGTTGGCAATCCGATGTGGTAGAACTGGAATGCTCTGATGTCTCTGCTGGATGCATAGAATGATATACCATGGTGGAAAACAGTTCGCTATTTCTCCAGTATGTTGAGAATGAAGACATCACTTGATCATTGATCTATACACACTAGTCTTTAAAACAGATGCCCAGACACTCATAAACAGAATTCAGAACTGCACTGAAGATAATGGTAAAAATGTAGAACCACAATATCACGTCAATTGATGAATGCATTAGCGAATGTGGTATATGTATAAAATGAAACAAGATACAGTCATAAAGGTGACAGAAGTCCTCATGCTGGCCACAGCAAGAAAGAAACTTGAGAAATTGGCAAGAGAAATAAGCTATCATCCCAAGGTCACATACGCGTTCTCTCCATTAAGATCACAGACTCACTATGTCAAAATCATAGGAAAAGAAGGCAGGTTATTATTTGCCAGAGTACAAAGTTTTGGGCTGCATTCAAGGAAAGTAAAAGTTGCATGCCTGGGGTTTCTATTGATTGATTGTAAACAGAAAAATGGCACTACTCAGCAAGGATTGAGGAAACCACAATACAGTTGGCTTATTACAAAACTGAATTGTACATTTTAAAGGTTCCAATGGCAAACTGGTGGCATGAAATTTACCAAAAAAAAAATGTAAGGGATATTCCAAGTAGGACACCTCTCATGCACCACAAATTCTATGATGTCGGCATGGTTGCCCCGTGGACCCTTTGGGCTGCATGAGATAGATCCCTCAGTTCTGAAAATAAACATTGCAAATGAAATTTGGTCCCAATGGGAGAAGTTCCCTTGCTAGAATATAATTTAAACACAATAGTTTTTAAAACAGATGCCCAGAAAATCCTAAACATAATTCAGAACCACAATGAGGATAATGTCAAAAATGTAGAAACACAATGTCAGGTCAACTGGTGTACGCATTAGCGAAGGTAGTATATGTATAAAATGAACCAAGATACCATCATAAATATGACAGAAGTCCTGATGCTGGCCACAGTAAAACAGAGTCTTGAGAAATTGGCAAGAGAGGGAAGCTAGCTTCCCAATTCCACATACGGTGTTTCTCGATTAAGATAACAGACTGAGAATATCAAATTCATAGGGAAAGAACGCAGGTCAGTGTTAATCAGGGCACAAGGTGGGGGACGTGTGGATGGGAATTGAATATTGCATGGCTTGGGTTTCTATGGATTGCTTGTAAACAGAAAAATGGTACTAGAAAGTAAGGATTGAGGAAACCACAATGCTGTTGGCATATAACAAAACTCAATTGTATTTTTTAAGGTCTCAATGGCAAACTGATATTTTGAATTTTAACCAAACAATGAAAGGGATATTCCCAGTAGTGCACCTAGCATAAACCACAAGTCCTCTAATTGTTGCTACCCCTGCCTCCTAGATTATTTGTGCTACATGTGAAAGCTCCTCAGTTCTAAATACAAAGACTGCCAGTGAAATTAGGTCCCAGTGAAAGAAGAGCCCTTGCTAGGAATAACTGTGGTGCTGGATATTTGACTGATGGAGTAGATTACCGTTTTCTAGGAAAGCTCTGATTTTGGAAGGGAGTTTTCATAGATTTTATTCACTGTGAATTGAAAGGGAGAGACTCAAACATGACCTCTACTGAATTCCATGCAACACTCTGAAATCAGCAGTTTGATAGGGGCACATCGGGGAATTCAGATGGCAGAACCATGGAACCCATCCTGCCTTTCAAAATCAGAGCACCATAAAAATGTGTATCCTTTATCTCCGTGTATCAACACTCCCTTGAAACTACTCATCAATTGATGAGGACAATCAAGAACCGATGCCCTGACTTGCTAGTATGATAAGTGGTTCTTGCTGAATATCAGCAACAGAGACTAGGAGACCTGATCTGCTTCTATCTGGAGCTAATCTTCATCGGGTAACACTCTTTTACGGAGCACTTTTTGGAGCCAGGGCTCACACCCACTGTATGTCAGGTCTTGCTCCTCTTTGAAAGGTCAAATGATTCCTGGCAAGTCATTAGGGCTAGACCCAAGTGCTTCTGTAGTATGAGAAATATGGCACTATGGAGCACAGAGAATGGTCATCACACACAGAGCTCAAAGTGGATGGACTTTCCTGGATAATTCTCTGGGCAGCAAATGGACCAATGCACCTCTGAGGCTTCAGCATCTGAGTGGAGGGGACGATTATGTCAAAGTTGTCTTTTGGTGACACATGAGGATACTGATATGTGATTGGCCATGGTGCAGCTGTGTCCAGAGTACAGCTCCAGTGCTGGGATGACAACAGAGTGTTAATCAGTGAGGAAAGCAAATTATCTGGCCCTGCTCGGGCTGTTCCTTTCTCCTGCCACCATCAGCGTCAGGCACTGCAGAGCAGTGTCTTGTTTACAGACACTCCTTAGAAAGCAATGATATGGCACCTTGATTTTGGACTTCCAGGAGAGTGAGAAATACACTTTTGTTATTGAAACAGCACAATCTATAGCAATTTTGCTATGAAAATCAGACACTTTATCAGTCGGGGTGGGAAAATTGAAAATACAATGAGAAAATATGCTACTCCACAAAGAATGCTGTGGTCAACCAAAGAGAAAAGATCACATGTGCGTTAACAATGTGATGTAGAAGAAGTGGAATGCTCACATGACTCTGGTGGATACATAGAATGATACAGCTACCATGGAAAACACTTCACTATTTGTCCAGTATGTTAAGCAAAAAATGTCACTTGAATATATATATATAAATAATATTGTTTACAATGGATGCCCAGATACTCGTACACAGAATTCATAATTGCACTGTAGATAATTGCAAAAACGTAGACACACAATATCCGGTCAACTCAAAATGCATTAGCTAAGGTTTTACATGTATAAAATGAAACAAGATACAGTCATAAAGGTGACAGAATTCCTGATGAAAAGCTCCTCAATTGTAAAAACAAACACTGCCAGTGAAATTTATGCCCCAATGGGAGAATTTCCCATGCTAGGATTAAGTGTGGTGGGGGATATTTTCCAGATGGAGTAGATTGCCATCTTATAGAGAGAGCACTGATTTTGGAAGAGAGTTTTCACAGATTGCATTCACTGTGAATTGAAAGGGAAAGCATCCTTACCCATTGAAAGAAGTCTCTGAAATGAAATGTTTTGAGTGTCCTCATATGTGAGCGTAGATATATCCATGGAGTATAAAGAAAGATTGGTCATAAAGCCAGGGCGAATGCTGTGGTTTCTTGTGGGGTTCAAGCCTTGGCTATCCTGATGGACCTGAAGTCTAAATCAGGCTACAACTCAGACTGCTGCAGATCTGCTGTGACTCTCCCATTCTCTTCTGCATTACTGAGTACCTTCTATAGCATGTCTATCTGTTAGCTTTTGTGTATGTTATGTGCTTTCCTTTATATTCTGATCTTGATATTTTAGTAAACATTACCATTTTTCAAAAATTTACTCAGTGTGTGTACATTTTGCACGTGGGACTTCATGTGTGGTCAGACAATCCTTGTGATTTCCAATTCTGTGGTACATCACCTACTATGGGGTGGCAGAAGGTGACTTTCCTTGAGAAATTCAGTGTCCTTGACACGTAGAATGTGGAGAACTACATTATTTACTGAGCTTGCAACTGAGTCCACACACAAGACAGTGGACCTTCCTTTCTTTCTTTGGTAATTCCTGGTGAACCTGACCTCTACTGAATTACATCCAACCCTTTGAAGTCAGCTGGTTGATAGGAACGTATCAGGCAATTCAGATGGCAGACCCATGCAGCCCATCCTAACTGTCAGAACTGACAGAGCACCATGCAAATGTGTATCTTTCCTCTCCATGTGCCAACAATCCCTTGATACTACTCGGCACATGATGAGCACAATTAAGAACCTGATGCCCAGAGTTGTTTGGCTTGATAAGGTGTTCTGGTGGAAAATCACCATCAGAGACTAGGAGACTGATATCCTTCTATCTGGAGCTCACCAGGAACACTCTTTAATGGAGCACTTTTTTGGAGCGAGTGCACACAACAACTGCATGTCAGTTCTTGCTCCTCTTTGAAATGGCAAGGTGATTCTGGTATGTTATTTTTGCTGTGCCCAATGACCTCTCTAGTATGTGAAAGATGGCTCTATGGAGCACAGGGAATGGTAAAGTCACGCTCAGGCCTCAAAGTGAAAGGACTCTCCTGGAAAACTCTCTGGGCGCAAATGGTCGAAGGCAATTCTGTGGCTGTGGATTCCTGGAGAGGGGATGATGATATCACAGTTGTCTTTTTGTGACACATGAGGATACTGATTTGTGATTGGCCAGGTGGCTGCTGGGCACGGATTAAAATCTCCAGTGCTAGGTAGACAACAGAGTGGGAGACTGTGAGGAGAGCGACTTGTGTTGTTTGGCACGGGCGGTATCTTCTTCCTTACATCCTCAGGGTGAGAACCCACTGAGCAGTTTCCTGTTCACAGACACTCCTGAGAAAGCAACGCTCTGGCACCTTCATATTGGAATTTCAAGATGTTAAAGTATACACTTATCATATATACACTCATTAAGCCACACAGTCTACAACATTTTGGTATGAAATTCAGACACTGTACCAGTCAGGGAGGAAAATCAAAAGCACAAAGAGACAATATGCTACTCCTTCAAGAATGCTGTGATCAACCAAAGAGAAAAGATCATATGTGCATTGACAATCCGATGTGGAATAAATGTAAGGCTCACATGTCTCTCTTGGATACATAGAATGATATAGCTACCGTGAAAAACAGTTCAATATTTCTACAAGATGTTGAGAATGAAAATACCATGTATCCATTGATATATATACGATAGTGTTTACAATAGATGCCCAGAAACTCCTAAACAGAATTCAGAACTGCACTGTGGATAAGGTCCAAATTGGAGAGACACAATGTCAGGACAACTGATGAATGCATCAGCCATGGTAGTAAATGTATAGAATGAAACAAGATACAGACATAAAGGTGACTGAAGTCCTGATGCTGAACACCACAAAACGTATCTTAAGAAATTGGCAATTGAAGGAAGCTAGCATCCCAAGGACACATATGCTGACTCTCCGTTAAGATAACGGATCAAAAATGTCAAATTCATAGGTAAAGAAGGCAGGTCAGTCGTTGTCATGGTGCAAGGTGTGGAGAGCATGGATGGGAAGCAAAAGTTGCACAGCTTGGGTTTCTACTGATTGCTTGTAATCAGAAAAAATGGTATTAGACAACAAGGATTGAGGAAAGAACAATGCAGTTGGCACAATACAAAACTGAATTGTATTTTTTTAAAGGTTCCAATGGCAAACTGGTGGTGTGAATTTCCCAAAACAATGTAAGGGATACTCCCAGTATGTCACCTCTCCTAAGCACCAAGTTCTCTAAAGTTGTGATTGCTCTGCTCCTAGACTCTTTGGGCCACATGAGAAAGCTCCTCAGTTCTAAAAACAAACACTACCAGTGTAATTTATGTCCCAAAGGAGAAGTGCCCTTGCTAGAACTTAGTGTGGTGATGTCATTTGCCAGATGGAGTAGATTACCATTTTACAGTGAGAGCACTGATTTTGGAAAGGAGTCTTCACAGATTTCTGTGAAATTTACTGTGAATTGAAAGGGAGAGCATCATTACCCATTGAACTAAGACTCCGAAACAAAACATGAAGGGACTCTTCACCTATGAGCATGGATATTTCCTTCAAAGGGAAAAGGAAGGATTGGTTATTGAGCCGGGGCAACTGGTGACGTCTCTAGCATGGTTCAAGACTGGGCTATCTTGTAGGATCTGGACACGATATCAGGATAAACCTCAGATTGCTGTGGAACTGCTGTGCCTCTCACTTTCCCTTCCGTGTTACTGAGGGCCACCTAGAGTGTGCCAACCTGTTTCATCTTTTACATTTTGTGCATTTTGTGTGCATTACTTTAATATTCTGATATTCATCATTGAGGAAACATTCCCAATTTTCACCATTTTACTAATAGAGTCTCTACATTTTGCACATGGACCTCCATGTGTGGTCAGTGAACATAACATGAGTTCAATTCATGTTATGTCACCTGCCAAGGGATGGCAGAGTATCTTTCCCAGAAAAATTCAGTGTCTTCACAAGTAGAATATGGAGAACTATAGTATATACTGAGCCAGCTAATGGGCCAACAACCAAAAAAAAAGTGGATCTTCCTTTCTTTCTTAGGTAATTCCTGGCGAACCTGACCTCGATGAAATAACATCCAACCCTCTGAAATCAGCCGCATGATAGGCACGTTTCGGGGAATTCACTTGGCAGATCCATGGAGCCAATTCTGTGTGTCAGAAGTGACAGAGCAACATACAAATGTGTATCCTTCCTCTCTGTGTACCAACACTCCCTTAACAATACAAGCACATAATGAGTACTACCAAGAACCTGATGCCCAAACTTGCTATGCATGATACTTGTTTCTTGTTGAAAATAAACATCAGAGACTAGGACACCAAATCTGCTCCAATCTTGAGCTCACATTCATCCAGGAACACTGTTTGATGGGCCACTTTTTGGAAGCAGCGCTCAAACAAAATGCATGTCAGTTATTTCTCCTCTTTGAAGTGGCTAGGTGATTCTGGGCAAAGCATTATGGCTGGGCCCAAGGGCCATGTAGTACGAGAAAGAAGGCTCTATGGAGTACAGGGAATGGTAAAGTCACGCTCAGGTCTCAAAGTGGAAGGACTGTCCTAGAGAACTCTGGGCGCAAATGGTCAAAGGCAACTCTGGCTGCGGAATCTTGGAGAGTGGATGATGATGTCACAGTTGTCTTTTTGTGACACATGCGGATACTGATATTTGATTGGCCAGGGAGCTGCTGGGCATTACAGCTCCAGTGTGTGGCAGTATGCCGAGTGTGAGTCTGTGAACCGAGGGACTTCTGTGGCTCTGCTTGGGCTGTTCCTTCCTCCCATAGCCCTCAGTGTCAGACCCTGCTGAGCAGTTTCCTGTTGACAGACCCTCCTGAGAAACATCGTTCTGGCACCTTCATCTTGGACTTTCAGGACGGTGAGAAATGCACTTCTGTTATTGAAGCCATACCGTGTATAACATTTTGCTATGAAATTGGACACTTTATCAGTCCGGGACGGGAAATGGAAATAGAAATGAGAGAGTATGCTACTTTTTCAAGACTGCTCAACTAAAGAGAAAAGATCACATGTGCATGAAATGAGTTGTGGAAGAAATGGAACACTCACATGACTCTGGTGGATCCATAGAATGTTATAGCTACTGTGGTTAACATTTCTCTATTTGTCCTGTATATTGAGAATGAAAAACTCATGTGACCATAGATATATACACAATAGGCTTTAAAAGGGATGCCCATAATCTCCTAAACAGAATTTGCAACTGCCCAGTTGATAATGGAAAAACGTGGTGACACAATGTCAGGTCAACTGATGAATGCATTAGAGAAGGTGTTATATGTATCAAATGAAACAAGGTACAGTCACAAAGGACAGAAGTACTGAAGGTGGCAACCACAAGAAATTATCTTGAGAAAAAGAAAGAGAAAGAAGCTAGCAACCCAAGGCCACATATGCTGTCTCTCCATTAATATAACTGACTAACAATGTCAAATTCATAGGGAGAGAAGGCAGGTCAGTGTTTAACAGTGTGCAAGTTATGGGCAGCATAGACGGGAAGTAAAAGTTGTATGTCTTGGGTTTCTATTGATTGCTTGTAATCAGACAAATGGTATTAAACAGCAAGGATTGAGGAAAGCACAGTGCTGTTGACATATTACAAAACTGAATTACATTTCTTAAAGGTTCCAATGGCAAACTGATTGTGTGAGTTTCACCAAGACAAAATAAGGTCTATTGCCAGTAAGGCACCTCTCATAATCCACAAGTCCTCTAATGTTGTGATGGCTCTGCCTCCTAGACACTTTTGGGCTACAAGAGAAAGCTCCTCATTTACAAAAACAAACACTGCCAGTGAAATTTAGGTCCCAATGGGAGAAATGCCCTTGCGAAAATTAAATTTGGTGGAGGATATTTGCCTGATGAAGTAGACTAGCGTTTTAAAGAGAGAGTGCTGATTTGGGAACGGAGTTTTCGCAGATTTCATTTACTGTGAAATGAAAGGGAGAGAATCATTACACATTAAAAGAAGTCTGTGAAACAAAACATGGAGGGCCTCATCACCTAAGGGCAAAGATATTTCCTTCGAGTGGAAAGGAAGGATTTGTCAGAAACCAGGGCAGTGGCTGTGGTCTCTTGCATGATTCAAGTCTGACATAAGTGAAGGACCTGGAGTCTAAATCATGCAAAAACTCGTATTGCTGCTGATCTGCAGTGCCTCTCCCATTCTCTTCCATGTTAGTGAGGGCCTCCTATGGCACGCCTACCTATTTCATCTTTTAAATTTTGTGCATGTTATGTGTATTTCATTAATACTCTTATCTTCATAATTGAGAAAACATACCCAATTTTCACACTTTCACTTATAGAGTCTGTAGGTTTTGCATGTGGAACTCTATGTGTAGTCAGAGAATCTACCATGACTTCCAATTCTACATTACATCACCTTCTAAGGGGTGGCACAGAGTATCTTCTCAGATAAATTCAGATTCTTTGTCAAGTAGAATAGGGAGAAATACAGTATACACTGAGCCACCTACTGAGCCCACACACAAAAATGTGGACATTCTTTTCTTTCTTAGGTAATTCTGGGCTAACAAGACCGCTACTGAATTACCCCCAACCCTCTGAAATCAGCCAGTTGATAGGCACAAATCGGGGAATTCAGATGGCAAACCAATGGAGCCCATCTGCCAGTCAGAACTGACAGAGAAAAATACAAATGTAGATCCTTCCTCTCCGTGTACCAACACTCCCATGACACTACTCATCAAATTATGAGGACAATCAGGGACCTGATGTGCAAATTTATTAGGTATAATAAGTGGTTCACGTTGAAAATCAACAGCAGAGACTAGAAGACCCGATCTGCTTCTATCTGGAACACAAATTCATCTGGTAATACTCTTTAATGGGGCACTTTTTGGCCTAATGCTCAAAATAACTGCATGACTGTTCTTGCTCCTCTATGAATTGGCAAGGTGATTCCTGGCAATACGTTATGGCTGGGCCCAACAGCCAATGTAGTATAAGAAAGATGGCTCTTCTGTGCACAGAGAATGTTGAAGTCATACTCAGGGCTCATATTAGAAAGACTGTCCTGATTTTCCAGAAAAATGGCGGCGTGAGGTGAGCCTCTGTAAAGCTCCCCTGGAATCTACAATGAATTGATCAACAAAAACTCTACAAAGGACTCCCTGCACAGCAGACAGTCAAGACGAAGAGGCCCACTACCGAAATCAACTACAGGTGGGAGATTCGCGCAAGCAGGGGGGAGACGGAAAGGGAGAAGTGAGGAGATGGAGTCGCGTGGGCACAGGATGCAGACCTAGCTCAGTGCTCCGAGCTCGCTGCTTCCCGGAACTACTGCAGCTGCGGGAGAGGGAAGAACACGGACTGCTAGGGCTCCACTTATGGCCCACAGGACTGAGGGGGCAGCATATAACATGGCTGAACCCAACGTTCACGGCAGAAACCTTACAGAAAAGACTGAGGGAAGAAGGCTGAAAACGGTGGTTTAAGCCCTCACTGCTGAGCAGAGAACGGATCCTTAGGCACTGAGACTAGCCGCCCTCTGCTTACCCTCCCAGAGCTCCCCCCGCCCCCACCTGCCCAGTGCTAGAAGCAGAACAGTAGCAGTGTCAGATCAAAAGAACAGAATATTTGCTGTTCTGAGAACTGTGGACAACAGACACAAATTTGCAGCCCAACTACTTCCGGCAAAGAGGAGGGAGCCACGGAAGCAGGACCGGCTGTGCTGGTGGTTGCTGCCATTGCTCTGGGCCACCTCTCACAACTCACCCCGCCACTGGCCCCATCTATCTGTGCGGATCCCTGTAGGAGTAAACATAACTGCTGAAACACACGGGCTCTGAAACAGGAGCTAGAAGAGCTTTGGAACATCAAAAGCTCTCCGCGTACCTACTGGGACACTGTGCCCTGTGACCTAGACGAACTATTAACAGAGGAGAAGCACGTCTCCCAAGGAATACCCCCATTGTGTGAGAGCTGGAATAGTGCAGAGAAAACATAGCACTACCGTGTGGGAGAAGAAAAATAAGCTGCATTCGGAGAAAAAATAAAACATTCTACCAACAAGTACTGGAAAACGAAAGAAAGATCGCTTCCTATCAACCTGTTGCAGAAGCCACTCCTGTAGATGTCTAGGAAGAGAAACAGTAAACCAGTAATCACCATGAATAACCAAGATAACAAGAGAGCTCAGAAAACAAGTGAAAAATTTTCAGAAAAGGCACTTAAAGATACAGAAATATGTGACTTAAATGACAGAGAATTCAAGATTGCACTTCTGAAAAAACTCAACGAGATACAAGAAACACAGATAGGCAGTTAAATGAACTCAGAAACACAATCAAAGAACAGCATGAGCGTTTTACGAAAGAGATTGAAATTTTAAAAAAGAACCACATTGAATTTCTGGAGATTAAGAACTCAATAGAATTAATTCACTAATCAGAAACAGTTTTGGAAACATGGAGGAAAAACAGAGGGTTGCTAGAGGGGCGGGGGGGTGGGGAAAGGGGAAGGTGAGAGGTTTTGGGAACGTACAGAGGGATAGTGGATGGGGGGAGGGGGTTCACACAGTGTGAGGGATATAAATGATAAACGTCTAAGTTTTGCTTTGTCTTGTGCACCTGAAACTAATTAAAAAAAAAAAAAAGAACTCGATAGAAGAAATTAAGAATGAAATAACCAGCTTAGGTAGTAGAGTTGACAAGATGGAGGAAAGAATCAGTGACATCGAACATAGAAACCTGGAAGTGACACAGATAGAAGAAGAAAGAGACTTGAGACTTAAAAGAAATGAAAGAACTCTACCAGAACTTTCTGACTCCATCAGGAAGAGCAATGTAAGAATAATGGACACACCAGAAGGAGAAGAAAGAGAGAAGGGAACAGAGAATATACTCAAACAAATTGTCGATGAGAACTTCCCAAATTTGTGGACAGAACTGGACCCTCGAATCAAAGAAGCAAATAGAACACCTAGTTACCTCAATCCCAACAGGCCTTCTCCGAGGCACATTGTACTGAAGCTGTCTAAAATCAACGACAAAGAAAGAATCCTCAAGGTAGCCAGGGAAAAGAAGATGGTAACATACAAAGGAAAGCCCATTAGATTATCATCAGATTTTTCAGCAGAAACTCTACAAACCATGAGGGAGTGGAACCAAATATTCAAACTATTGAAAGAGAGAAATCATGACCCAAGAATAATATATCCATCAAAGATATCCTTTAGATATGAAGGAGGAATAAAGACCTTTCCAGACATACAGAAGCTGAGGGAATTGTCTAATACATGACCTGCACTACAAGAAATACTAAAGGAGGCTATTCGACCACCATCAACAGGGACAATTTGTGGCAACCAAAACTCAAAAAGGGGGAGAGTAAAGGTTTGAACCGGAATATGGGAATGGAGAAAGTAAGCGTGCTGAAGAAAATGGAATACTCTAAATATCAAACTTTCTTTTACACAAACTTAAGGGTAACCACTCAAAATAAATCCAGAACTGAAATATATTCTGTAATAAAAGAAGAAACAGAGGGAAACATCATAAAATACCACCACACATAAATGATAGACAACAACAAAAAGGCAAAGAAACAATGGAGACACAGCCTTACCAGAAAACTGAAGATTGAATGACAGGAAATCCCTACATATCAATAATTACCCTAAATGTAAATGGACTGAACTCATCAATAAAATGGAACAGAGTAGGAGATTGGATCAAAAAACTAAACCCAACCATATGCTGTCTCCAGAGACACATCTCAGCTACAAGGACAAGCCTAGACTCAAAGTGAAAGGGTGGAAATTGACACTCCAAGAGAATGGTACCCGGAGAAAATCAGGTGTAGCCAAAATGATGAAACAGACTTCAAGGTGAAAAAGATAACAAGAGACAAAGATGGACATTTCATAATGGTGAAGGGGACTGTACAACAAGAAGACATAACAGTCATCAATATTTATGCCCCCAATCAGGGAGCACCGAAGTACACCTCTGCCCATGTTTTAATCACACTGTTTGCTTTCTTGTGGTTGAGTTGTATGAATTCCTTATATATTTTGGATATTAGCCCTATATTGGAAGGGTTGTTTGTAAAAATCTCCCATTCAGTCGGTTGCCTCTTTTTTGGTTAATGGTTTCTTTTGCTTTGCAGAAGCTCTTTAGGTTGATATAGCCCCATTTATTCAATTTACTGTTTACTTCTCTCACATTTGAAGTCAAAATCATGAAGGCCTGTTTGAACCCAAGGTCCATTAGTTAATACCTATGTCTTCTTCTATACAGTTTATAATTTCAGGTCTGTTTTTAAGGCCTTTGATCCATTCTTAGTTAATTTTGGTACAGGGTACAAATAGTGGTCCAGTTTTATTCTTTTGCACATGGCTTTCCAAATCTCTCAGCTCCATTTATTGAAAAGGATGTTTTCCTCATTATAACATTTTGGCTTATTTGTCAAAACTTGCCTGTCCATATTTAAATGTTTGCTTGTTTGTTTGTTTGTTCTTTCTGGTTTTTCCATTTTATTTCATGGTCTGTGTCTGTGTTTTCTGCCAATACCATACTATTTTGATTATTGTTGCCCTGTAGTACAAGCTGAAGTCAGGATGTGCGTGATACTTCTATCATTGTTCTTAGGATCACTTTTGTTATTCAGGGTCTTTCTTGTCTACATAAAATCTGTTGATTTTTTGTTCTATTTCTTTATGAAATGCCATTGGGACTTTAATGGGGATTGGACTAAATCTGTATATTGCTTTGGGTAATATGGCCATTTTAACTATGTAGATTCTTCCCATCCATGAACATGGAATGTCTTTCCATTTTTTTGTGTCTTCTTCACTTTCTCTTAAAATGTCTTATAGCTATCAGTGTACAGGCCATTTACATCCTTGGTTAAGTTTATTCTGAGATATTTTATATTTTTTGTTGCAATTGCAAATGAATTGTTATTTTTCTATTTATTTTTTCTGAGATTTTGTTGTATATAGGAATGCAATGTACTGTTGCATGTTGATTTTGTAGCTGGCAAATTTTCTGTAGTCGTTTATTATTTCTTTTTCTTTTTTTTTTTTCTTTTGATTTTTTTTTTTAATTAATTTTATTGGGGTTTGGAAGGCAGTGTGGAGGTTCCTCAAAAAATTACTAATAGAATTGCCATATGACCCAGCAATCCTTCTCCTGGGTATCTACCCAAAAAATCTGAAAACATTTATAAATAAAGACACGTGTGCTCCAATGTTCGTTTATTATTTCTAATAGCTTGATGGTGGAGTCTTTAGGGTTTTCTATATATAGCATCATGTCATCTACAAAAAGTGGCAATTTAACTTCTTCATTCCCAATTTTGCTGTCTTTTATTTCGTTCTCTTGTCTGATTGCTCTGGCTAGGATTTCCAATATTATATTTGAAAAGCAGAGGTGATAGAAAGCAGCCCAGTCGTGTTCCTGAATGTAGAGCAAAGGGCTTCACTTTTACACCATTGATTATCATAATAGCTGAGGGTTTATGGCCTTTATTAGGTTAAGGTATTTTTCCTATATAAAGTTTATTAAGTATTTTAATCATCAATAGATGTTGTATCTTGTCAAACGATTTTTCTGCATCTATTTATATGATCATGTTGTTTTGCCCTTTCTTTTTCCTATGTGGTGTATCATATTGATTGATTGGCATATGTTGAGCCAGCCTTGTGTTACTGAGATGAACACTATTGTCTCGTGATGAATAATCTTTAATGCATTGTTGCATTCGATTTACTAGAATTTTGTATAGGATTTTTGCATCTGTATTCATCAGAGCTATTGCTCTGTAATTTTCTTTTTTGTGTTTTCCTCACTGGGTTTTGGTTGGCCTCATAACATGATTACAGAGTATTGTCTCTACTTCAATTTTTTTGGAAAAGTTTGAGTATCACATGTATTACATCCTCATTGAATGTTGGGTAGAATTCACTAGTGAAGCCATCTGGTCCCAAACTTTTGCCTTTGGGAAACTTTTCAATGACTGATTCAGTTTTCTAACTTTTCATCAGTGCATTCAGTACTTCCAATTCTTCATGATTCAGACTAAGCAAATTGTATATTCCTAAGAACATGTCCATTTCTTCTAGGTTATTGAATTTGATGGCATATAATCCATCATGATATTTTTTGATGATCCTTTGTTTTTCTGTGGCATCTGTAGTAACTTCCCATCTTTTGTTACTTATTATGTTTATTTGTATCTTCTCTCTTTTTATCGTAGTGAGTCACTTTTTATTATCAACTTTATTAATCTCTTCAAAGAACCAGCAATTTTGCCTTATTCTTTCCTACTGTCATTATTTTCTCTATTTCATTTAGTTCTGGTCTGACTTTTATTATCTTCTTCCTTGTGCTGACTTTGGGTTTCATTTGTTCTTCTTATTCTACTTATCTATAGTGTAATATGGTGTTATCTATCTGGGATTTTTCTTCTTTCTTGAGATAGGCCTGTAATGATATAAATGTGCCTCTTAAAACTGCTTTTGCTGCATCCCAATATTTTTGGTAGGATGTATTTTCATTGCCATTTGTTTCTATGTAGTTTCGATCAGTGTTCTTGTTTCTTTTTTGACCCTGTCATTCATTAAGAGTACCTTGTTTAATCTCTATACATTTCTGTCATTTTCCTGGTTGCTTTTAGCAGTTGATATTCAATATACTATTCTTGTGATCAGAGAATATGCTTGGGATGATTTCAATCCTCTTAAATTTGCTGAAGTCAGTTTCATGTCCAAATATATGGTCTATCCTTGAGCACGTTCCATGTACACTAGGACAGAATGTATAGTCTGATATTCTAAGATGAAGAGCTCTCTAAATGCCAATTGAGTCATTCTCATGTAATGTTTCATTTACTGCTGATATTTCTTTATTTATTTTCTGTTTGGATAATCTATCCACAGGTGTCAATAGTGTATTTAGGTTTCCCACCACAATTGTGTTTTGGTCAATTTCTCCCTTTAGATCTCTAGTAGTTGCTTTGTATATTTTTGCGCATCCTGATTGGAGCCATAAATATTGATGACTGGTATATCTCCGTGTGGTGTAGTCCTCTTTACCATTATGAAATATCCATCTTTTTCTCTTGTTACCTTTTTATCCTGAAGTCTGTTTCATCTGATATCAGTATGGTTACATCTTTTATCTCTGAATACCATTTATTTGGAGAGTCTATTTCAACCCTTTGCTTTGCATCTATATTTGTCCTCGTATCTGAAATGTGTTTCTTGGACACAGCATATGGTTGGGTTTTGTTTTTTGATGGAATCTGCTACTCTGTGGCTTTTTATTGGTGAGATCCGTCCATTTACATTAACAATGATTCTTGAAATAGGAGGACTTCCTATCATTATGTCTGGTTTTCTGATAAGACTGTGTCTCCATTGTTTCTTTGTCTTTTTTTTTTTTTTCCTGTCTATTATTTTCGTGTGGTGCTATTCTATGATTTTTCCCTCTGTTTCTCCTTTTTGTATGTTATATATTTAATTTCTGGATTTTTTTCAGTGGTAACCATTATGTTTATGTCAAAGAAAGTTTCATATTTACAGTATACCATTTTCTTCAGCATACTTACTTTTGTCATCCTTGGCCCCATTCAGACTTTTACTCTATCCCCTTTTGTATTTATTTGTCAAAAATTATCCATATTAATGGTGTGAGTTCATTTCTGTGCTGAAGTCGCAAGTTTTCTTTTCCTCTTTTATTCAATGTTTCTTCTCCTTCTCCTTCTCTCCCGCCTCCTCCTCCTCTTCCTCCTCTTCCTCCTCTCCCTCTTTTTCCTCTGCTCCCCACCTTCTCCTCTTCCTCCTTCTTATTCTCCTCCTCCTCCTCTTCTGCCTCCTCCTCCTCCGTCTTCTTCTCCTTCTTCTTCTTCTTCTTCCTCCTCTTCTATCTCTCTTCTTTATCCATATGTTATGTTTAATTTTATAGTTCCTTTTGATGTAAAGGTTTCCATTTCCTGCTTCTGTCTGTCTGTTTGTAATACTAAACATCATTTATTATTCTTTAGCTTTTTTGTTTGTTTGTTTCAAGTCAAATAACCTCCTTCAATATTGTTGTTTTGCAGGTTGTGTGTTAGAAATTTCCCTCAGTTTCGGTTTGTCTGGAGAGATCTTTATTCATCTTTCATATCATTTATTTGCTGTATATTATTCTTGCCTCAAAGTTTCTCTCTTCTCATAGTTTGAATATTTGATTCCACTCTCTCCTGGCTTGTAGAGATTCTGCTGAGAAATCTGATTAATCTGATGGGCTTCCCTTTTTAGGTTGCTATCTTCTTTTCCCTGGCTGTCTTGGGGATTCTTTTTTTGTAGTAATTTTTTGACAGCTGCAATACAATGTGCCTTGACAAAAGGCCTATTGGCATTGAGATAATTAGGTGTTCTATTGGTTTCTTGGATTTGAGGATCTAGTTCTTTCCACAAAATTGGGACGTTCTCAACTATTTGTTTCAATATACTCTCTGTTTTCCTCTCCCTTTCTACTCCGTTTGGTATGCTGATTATTTGTATATTGCCCTTTCTGATGGAATCTGAAAGTTTTTGTAGGGTTCTTTCATTTCTTTTAAGTCTGAATTCTCTCTCTTCTTCCATCTGTGTAATTTCCTGATTCTATCTTTGATGTTACTGATTCCATCCTCCACCTGGTCAACCCTACTCCATAAACTGGCTATTTCATCCTTCATTTCTGTTATTGAGTACTTAATCTACAGAAATTCTATTTGATTCTTTTTAAAAATTTTCAATATCTCTGGCAAAATGTCCAGTTTTATTTTATTTGATTGTGTTTCTGAGTTCATTAAACTGCTTGTCTGTGTTTTCTTGCAACTTGGTGAAGTTGTGTTTTGTTTTGTTTTTTGTTTTGTTTTGTTTTTGTTTTTGTTTTTCAGAATTGCAATCTTGAATGTTCTATTATTTAAGTCACTGATTTCCATGTCTTTAAGTTCATTTTCTGGAGACTTGTCATTTTCTTTCTGATGTGTATTGTTACCTTAATTATTCATGGCAATTAGTAAATTGTCATTTCTCTTCCTAGGCATCTATAGGTGTGGTAGGATGAGGTTCTCTTTTGTTTTACACTAGGTGCTGGTAGAATGCTTTATTTTCTCTCTCACTGCAGACTTTTATTCTCTCTCTCACACCGTAGAGTTATATTTGCTCTGCACTGTCCTGCTACTCACTCATGGGGGGCCATTCCCTGGAAATTGAGCTTCTCCTCTGTGAGTAGGTTACCTGGGTATCAGGGCAGAACATCCATAGGGGATGTAGAGATCTTCTGAAGTACTGAAGCTGTTCTTTCATCAGAGTCAGGGCCTGTGTGTTTCTGTGGCAGTGTTTACTCCTATAAGGATCTGTCCAGATGTGTGCGTCAGGGCCAGGGTGGGTTGTGAGAGGTGGCTCTGAGCAATGGCATCCACCACCAACACTGCCAGTCCTGCACACAAGTCTCCCTCCACTTCACCAGAACTAGTTGGACTGTTAAATGATGGCTGCTGGTCGCAGTTCTCAGAACTACAAACTTCTATTCATTTGATCTAACACTCTTACTGTTCCACTTCTAACACTCACAGGTGGGGTGGGACAAACTTTCAGGGTACGGAAGAGTTGTCTAGGCTCCATGCCCTATGCCTTCCATCCTCTGCTTGGCAGTGAAGGCTTATCTGCCAATTTCATCCTTTTTCCTTAGTCTTTGCTCCAAGCTCTCTGTCGTGAACTTTGGGTCCAGGGATGTTATATGCTGATCCGTCAGACAGGACAGGACTGTGAGTGATAAAGGGAGTATTAGCAGTCCAAATTCTCTCTGGCCCCATGACTGGTAGCTCCAGAATGCGGGGAGCTCTGAGCTTTGAGCTCTGGTCGATGTCCATCCTATAACCCTTGGGAGTCATATGTCTCCACTCTTCCGCATTCTCTTCTACCCTGCCTGTCCAATTTATCCACCTTTAGATGATTTCAGTTGCATGTCTCATAGTCTCGTCTGTATGCTGCACAGGGAGTCCTTTGTGGTCATATAGCTGTTCAATTTGTTGTAAATTTCAGGGGAGATTTCAAGAGTATCTCTCATGCTGCCATTTCTATGTTGTCATTGCTCATGTAGGATCTTGATCATGGCCTCCTTATCCTAAGTAATCCTGATTGCCCACAGTGCACTTGGGTTTTCTTGTGTGTTTGTGATTCATAAGGTCCACCTCATGTTAAAGGGAGACCCTAATTATGGCCCTCAGCACCCCTTGTATTTCATTGTAATACCCTACTGGTTCTGTTTCTACAACTTTGTTTTTGGTGAACTTTCATGGTTTTCATAGTGCCGTGGTCATCTAGAACAATTGCTGCTGGTCGTGAGTTTTGCTGCATGGCTTGAGTACCCCTGCTTATTCCAATGTTTACTTGGTGTTCCTAAGTGCCTTGTGGTGGTCCTCACATATCTCTGATTGTCCTGAGTGACTTTTCTGAGTCTGTGATGTCATTGGGTATTTCTGATTACAACCTGATGGACATGACAGGTCTGTGGGTGTCCTGTATATTTCAAAGATTTTGAGCACCCTCTTGCTCATGTTATTTCTAGTACTAACACTGACAGTGTGCTAATGTTGGTGAACATTTCTTGTTTGTCCTGATATTTCTCTAATTGTCCTTAAAAGTATGCAGCAGTCCTGAGTGCCACACGGTTGTTCTGAGTTTCCACTGTCGTGCTAAATGCACACTTCATATTATTTAATTCCTGATTGATGTATGGTATATACGGCCCCGTGAATGCCTGTGGGTCATTGTTCGCACCTTTTGTGTCATTTGGTGCCTCCTGATTTTTTTGAAATCTTCGTGTTAGTACTGAGATCTTGGTGGCCTTACTGCATTGCTTTGTTTTCCTGATAAATCCCTGGATGTCCTTATAGTACTTTGTTATCTTTAGCACCACACAGTTTTAATGTATGGAGCCTGTTGTCCTGAGCATTTTCTGTGTAGCTGCTAGTGTCCCAGAGGACCAAAGCACGTCATATTTGTTCTGTCTAGACATGTAGTAAACCTTGGCATTCCGTGTTGTCCTGGATGCTGTCAGTTCCTCATAGTGTGCCCTGTGAGGTCCACTGCTGGTTCAGTGACTCCTAGTCATATTATTGACACCCAAGATGCTGTGATTGCCACTTGGAGGCACTGAGCAACTATCAATCCTGATGAAACCCTGTGCATTCTGACTGCTCCTCAAGTTGTCTTGAATTGCCTGAGGTGCTCTCGACTATGCACTTTTATTCTTACTATGAGAAAACTCTTGATTCTGTTGAGATCCGGTGTCACTGATACTGCCCTCAGGATCTACAGTGTCTGCTAGTTTTCCTAAGAGAACTGACGTTGTACTGGATGTGTCGACTGAGGGCGTAGTTATGCTCCTGTCATTCCCATAGTGGTCCTGTTAGCCCTTTGTAGTGAAGCGAGCTCCTGATCTTCCTAACTGACACCTTGGCATACTGTGTTATGCGTGTTTCTCTTCAACAACCAAATATTTTTTTTTTCTGATAATATCATAGTGATTTTGAGTTTAGCCTGTTTTTCCTGGTCGTTCTCTAATTTGTAAAAGTGTCCAGAATTGGTCCTGCCACCCATTTGTGGTCCTTAGCACTTTTGAATGATCCTTCTAGTGACCCTTGAAGACTGAGTGCCTTTTTTTGGTCATCACTGCCTTTTGGTGGGCTTCAGATCTTTTTTGTATTGCTGATTATTTTGTTTGCTACCTGGTACACACTTCGCTTTGGTCCTCAGTGCCCTCTGTGGTCCGGAGCTCACAAGTGTGGTTCCGATATTGCCCAGGTCGACGTGAGGCAACCTGAGGGTCTGTTGGCACTCTTTCAGGACCCATGATGGTTTTCAGTAATGTTTGGTGTTTCCCACAACATCTGGTGGCTTGTTTTTCTAAAAGTTTTCTGTGAGTTGGCTGCATTCTTTACTTGTAAAAGCAGAAACTGTGGTTATCGTGAGCTTTTCTGTGGTTTTCAGTTCCTCCTGCTACTACTGAGCATTTGACGTGTCCCAGCCTTTCAGAGTATCATCTTCTGTTCCCAATAAAGACCTAAAAATTTTTACTGTCCAAGGTGGTTCTGAGTGATTCAACTGCTACTAAACAACCACAGGCATTCATTCCTAAGCATGTCTGGGTTGTTTTGAGCATACCCTGGTAATCTATTGTGCATCCTGTGAGTCCTGAGTTCCTTGCTCTACTGCTGAATGCCCCCTTTTGATGAGCTCTTTTTGTTTTGATTTTCTAAGAGATCTGATATAATCCCCATATTTCCTGGTGGTCGTCAGAGTGCAAGAATAGTTGAGAGCCACGCTGAGGTTTTGGAGTACATCAAGTGTCTAGTACCCTGTGTTCTCATTGAAATTTCTGAACACTCCATCATTGTCATGATTTCATCCTGGGGTACTTCAGTATCTGTTGATGTTATGAGTTTTCTCAGGCATTCTTTATTAAACCCACATTGTCCGTGGAGACTCATGGAAATTATCATGAGGCACCCATAACCACTAGAGTCAGTCTTGACAACTGGAAAAACTCAATATTCTGGTGAAAACCACTAGTTGCTAGAAATACTGTGGCACTCTCAGGACCTCCGGAAATGTTCCAGCACCAAATGGGACACTCAGGACTAACTCAAGTAACTTGGTGCAAACGTGATGATTTTAGATGTAGAAAACGGCTCTCGGGTACACCAAAAAGAACTGAAATGCATCTGAAAATACAGACAAGCAGTAAAGGGATATAGAAGGATTAAGGCATGCTCAGTACTTCCAGAAAGTTATTAACACCCAAGAAGGCATTCAGTAGTATTAGTGTTTGTGAAGAGTCACCACGGTGTTGTCAAAATTTCTGAAGTCTTCTCATATCGACCAGAACAACTGAGACTTGTGTGGGAAATTTCAGACACCATTCATGTCCGAAACAGCCAAGCACAATGAATAGCCAAGCACTTTAGGAAACATTCACAAAGAAAAGTGATGCTCAGGACACAAGCATTAACTGATTCTACTCAGTTCTTTGGAAACTGTGATGAGGACTTAGGTGTCTTATGTTTTCCACTGGTGATTTCGGAGGTGGTTTTCACTGAGCCATTCCTGGTCCCATGAGCCCTTTCTCTTCCTCGGTCAGTCTTGGTGTCACACAACACTTCCCTTGCCCTGAGAGGCTTTTTGTGTTCCTCACTTAACCCTGGTGAAATGCAGACTCCTTGGTGGTCCTGGGTAATGAATGTTCATTTTGAATAAGCCCACCTGCTCCTGAGTGTAAAATGGTGATCCTGAGCACATGTATACTGCTCTCTGGTTTCCAGAGCTCACAGTGATTATCCTAAATGACGCTTCAATGTACTGCGCAGCCCCTGGTGATTTTGGTGTATCTTCTAATACCCTGGTACTTTGGGAAACTACAGCTGGTACTAGACACAAACCAAAATTTCTGAGCACATCCTGTTTGTCCTTGATTTTCCTTGAGATATATATTGCCAGTTGAGTGTTCTGTGATCCTCACAGTGCTGCAGTACCTTGGGACTTTTTAGGTTTCTGAGTTTCTCCTTATGGTTTCTAAGGACAGCAGGTAACTGTTACCACATTTTGATTTTATTATTTGTGCTTTGGTAGTCAAAGGCCTCCTGGTTACCAAAATGTCTGCTGGTTATCCTGATGTCTCCCAAGTGATTGTGAGCATTTTCTCATTTTATTTGAGCCCTTGTTTCCCTAATCACCTCTTGATTGTTTTTAGTCATTGTTGGTGCTTTGCAGTATCCTGGGGCCCTGCGCTTTAGCTTTTTTTTTTTTTTTTTTTTTTTTTTTTTTTTTTTTTTTATCAACCAGCACCCTTATTTCCAACAAGGCACTTATCCCATTGGGACCTAGATTTCACTGGCAGTGTTTGATTTTAGAAGTGAGGAGTTTACCCATGAAACCCAAAGTGTCTAGGAAGCAGGGCCATCACAACATTAGAAGACTTGTGGTTTATGAGAGGTGCCCTTCTGGGATTATCCCTTAAATTGTTTTGGTAAACTTCAAACCACCACTTTGCCATTGGAACCATTAAACAATACAATTCAGCTTGGTAATATGCCATCAGCATTGCAGTTTCCTCAATCCTTGCTGTGTAATACCATATTTCTGATTATAAGTGATCAATAGAAACCCAAGCCATACAACTTCCACTTCCATCCATGCTGCCCCACACCTTGTGTTCCAGAAAACACTGACATGCCTTCTTTCCCTATGAATTTGACATTGTTTTTCTGTTACCTTAATGGAGAGACAGTGTATGTGGCCTTCGGATGCTAGATTCCCTCTTTGACCTTTTTTCAAGATACTTCCTTTATGTGGCCAGTGTCAGGACTTTTGTCACCGTTATGATGGTATCTCATTTCATTTTATACATATACCACCATCGTTTATACATTCATCAGTTGACCTGATATTGTGTCTCTACATATTTGCCATTATCTACAGTTCAGTTCTGAATTCTGTTTAGGAGTTTCTGGTCATCTGTTTTACACACTGTTATGTATATATCAATGGTGATATGATATTTTCATTCTGAACACACTGAACAAATAGTGAAATGTTTTCCATTTTGGCTATATCATTCTATGTATCCACCAGAGACATGTGAGCATTCCAGTTCTTCCACATCGCATAATCAAAGGACATGTGATCTTTTCTCTTTTGTTGATCACAACATTCTTGATGGAGTAGAATATTGCCACATGGTCATTTCGGTTTTCCATCCCTCACCAATAAAGTGTCCGATTTGCATAGCAAAATGTTATAGACTGTGGGACTTCAATAACAGAAGTATATTTCTCACCATCCTGAAAGTCCAGATGAAGGGACCAGAAGGTTGCTTTCTCAGGAGAGCCTGTCAACAGGACACAGCTCAGCAGGGTCGGATGCTGAGGGTTTCCGGAGGAAGGAACAGCCTGAGCCGAGCCACAGAATTTGCCCTCCTCACAAATTCCCACCCTGTTGTGTGCCCAGGACTGGAAATTTAATCCATGCCCAGCAGCTAGCTGGCCAATCATATATCAGTATCCTTATGTGTGACAAAAAGACAACTGTGACATCAACATCCCCTTTCCAGTAGGCCGCATCCACAGTGGTGCCTTGGACCATATGCTGCCTAGAGACTTATCCAGGACAGCCCTTACACTTTGAGCCCTGAGTGTGACTCCACCATTCTGTGTGCTCCATACAGCTTTCTTTCTCATACCCCAGAGACCCTTGTGCCCACCCATAATGACTTGCCAAACATCACCTTGCCGCTTCAAAGAGAAGCAAGAACTGACATGGAGTTAGTGTGAAGTGTTGGCTCCAAAAAGTGCCCCATCAAAGAGTGCTCCCGGATGAATGTGAGCTCCACATAGAAGCAGATCAGCTCTTCTTGTCTCTGATGGTGTTTTTCAAAAAAACCACTTACCATAACTAGCAAGTCAGGGCATCGTGTTCTTGATTGCCCTAATCATTTGTTGGGTTTTGTCAAGGGAGTTTTGTACATGGAGAGGGAGGATAAACATTTGTATGGTGCTCTCTCAGTTCTGACAGGCTACGTGGCTACGTGGGTCTGCCATCTGAATCTCCCAATTCATGCCTCTCATCTGGTTGGTTTTAGAGGGTTGGATATAATTCAGTAGAGGTCAGGTTCACCAGGAATCACCTAAGAAAGAAAGGAAGGTCAAGTTTCTTTGTGTCTGGTCTCAGTAGCTGGATCTGTATATACTTTAGTTCTCCAAATTCTACTTGTGAAGGACACTGAATTTCTGCAGGGAAGGCACTATCTGCCAACCCTTAGCAGGTGACGTAACAATGAATTAGAAGTAATGATAGATACACTGACTGCACATGGATTCCCACAAGCAAAATGTACAGATTATATGAGTAAAAGTGTGAAAATGGGGAATTTTTCCTTAATTATGAGGACAGACTATTAAATTAACGCACACAACATGCACAAAAAAAGAGATGAAACAGAAAGTCATGCCATAGGTGACCTTTAGTAACATGGAAGAGAATGGGAGAGGCACAACAAATCAGTGGTAATCCATGATTTAACCTGATTTAGACTCATGTCCTTCAGGATAGCCCAGGCTTAAACCTGCAAGTCTCCACAGTCGGTGCCCCGGTTCTCTGACCAATCCTTCCTTTCCATTTGATGGAAATATCTATGCTCACAGGTGAGGAGACCCATCACTTTTTGTTTCAGAGATTTCTTTCAATGGGAAATGATTCTCTCCCTTTCAATTCACAGTGAATGAAAAATGTGAAATCTTTCCAAAATCAGTGTGCTCTCTGTAAAATGGTAATGTATTCCATCAGGCAAATTACAACCAAAACTCATTTCTAACAAGGGCACTTCTCCCTTTGGGACCTAAGTTTCACTTGCTGCGTTTGTTTTTAGAACTGAGGAGCTTTCTCAGGGAGCCCAAAGAGTCTAGGAGGCAGCGCCATCAGATTACTTGTGGTTTAGCATAGGTGATGTACAGTGCATATCCCGAAGATTTTATTGGTAAAATTCACACCACCAGTTTACCATTGGAAGCTTTAAACATACAATTCAGTTTTGTAATATGCCAAAAGGATTGTGCTTTCCTCAATCCTTGCTGTCTAATACCATTTTTTTTTTATTACAAGCAATCAATAGAAACCCAAGCCATGCAACTCCCACTTTCATCCACGCTGCCTCACACCTTGCATGTCGGCAAACACTGACCTGCCTTTTTTCCCTATGAATTTGGCTTTTTGCTCTGCTATCTTAATGGAGAGACAGTGTATGTGGCCTTGGGAGGCTAGCTTATTTCCCTTGCCAATTTCTCAAATACTTTCTTGCAGTGTCCAGCATCAGGACAACTCTCACCTTCATGACTGTATCTTCCTTCAGTTTATACATATACCTCTTTGGTTAATGCATTCATCAGTTGACCTGATATTACGTTCTACATTTTTGCCATTATGTACTGTGCTGTTCTTAATTCTGTGTAGGAGTTTCTGGCATCCTATTTAAAAACTACTGTGTACATTCCAATGGTCATATGATATTTTCATTATCAAGATATTGGACAAATTGCAAACTCTTTTCCATGTTAGCTATATGATTCTATGTATCAAGCAGAGACATGTGAGTGTTCTAGTACTTCCACATCACATTGTCAATGGACACGTGATTTTTTCTCTTTGGTTGATCACAGCATTCTTGAAGGAGTAGCATATTGTCTCATTGTGCTCATGATTTTCCAACTCTGAGTGATAAAGGGTTGGATTTGAATAGCAAAATATGATAGACTGTGTGGCTTCAATAACAGAAGTGTATTTCTCACTGACCTGAATGTCCAGATGAAGGTGCCGGAACGTTGCTTTCTCTGGAGGGTCTCTCAACATGGAAGTATTCAGCAGGGTCTGATGCTGAGGGTGTCAGGAGGAAGGAACAACCCGAGCAGAGCCAAAGAAGTCAATCTCCTCACAGACACACACTCTGTTGTCTGACCAGCACTAGAGCTGTAATCTGAGCCCAGCAGCCCCCTAGCCAATCACATATCAGTATCCTCATATGTTACAAAACACAACAGTGACATCATCGACCACTCTCCAGAAGGCCACAGCCACAGAGATGTCTTGGACCATTTGCAGCCCAGAGACTTATCCAGGCAAGTCCTTGCACTTTGAGCCCTGAGTGTGACTTCATCATTCTCTGTACTCCAGATAGCCATCTTTCTCATACTAGAGAGGTCCTTGACCCTAGCAAAAATGAATTGTCAGGAATCACCTTGCCACTTCAAAGAGAACAATAACTTATATGCACTTGTTGTGAGCGCTGGCTCCAAAAAGTGTCCCATGAATGAGTGTCCCTGGATGCATGTGAGCTCCAGATAGAACAAGATCAGGTATTCCACTCTTTGATGGTGATTTTCAACCAGAACTACTTATCACACGTAGAAAGCTGGGGCATCAGTTTCTTGATTGTCCTCTTCATTTGCTGAGTCATGTCAAGGGAGTGTTGGTACATGGAGAGGAAGGAAAAACACATTAGTATGGTGCTCGGTCCATTCTGACAGGCAGGCTGGGCTCAATGGGTCTGCCATCTTAATTCCGTGACACATGCCTATCAACGGGATGATTTCAGAGGGATGGATGTAATTCAGTAGAGGTCACTTTTGCCAGAAAGTACCTGAGAAAGAAAGGGAGGTCCACTTTCTTTGTGTATGAGCCTAGAAGCAAGCTCAGTATTTACTGTAGTTCTCCATATTTCATTTGTCAAAGAAACTGAATTTCTCCGTGGAAGTCACTCTCTTCCACCGCTTAGCAGGCGACGTAACAAAGAATTGGAAGTCATGATAGTTTCACTGACCACATGTAGTCCCACATACAAAATGTACAGACTCTATGAGCATAAGGGTGAAAATTGGGAAAGTTTCCTCAATTATGAAGATCAGAGTACTAAAGTAATGCACACAGCATGCACAAAATGTAAAAGGTAAGACAGACAGGCCTGCCATAGGAGGCCATCAATAACATGGAAAAGAAAGGGAGTGGCACAGCAGATCCACAGCAATCCAAGTTTTAGAATGATTCAGTCTCCAGGTCCTTCAGGATAGCCCAGACTTGAACCATGCAAGAGACCACAGCTGTTGCCCCAGCTCTCAGACCAATCCTAACTTTCCACTTGGTGGAAATAGCTATGCTTACATGTGAGGCAGCCCACCAAGTTTTGTTTCAGAGAATGAATTGAATATGTAATGATTCTCTTCCTTTCAATTCAGTGTGTATCTGTCACTGAATTGATCTGACAAAACTCCTTTACCAAAACAGTGCTCTCTGTAAAATGGAAATAATTCCATCAGACAAATTTCCACCACCACACTTAATTCTAGCAAGGGCACTTCTCCAATTGGGACCTCAATTTCACTGGCAGTGTTTGGTTTTATAACTGAAGTGCTTTCTCATGTAACCCAAAGAGTCTAGGAGGCAGGGCCATCACAACATTAGAGGACTTGTGCTGCATTAGAGGTGCCCTACTGGGATTATCCTTTACATTGTTTTGGTGAAACTCACAACACCAGGTTGCCATTAAACGTTTAAAAAATACAATTCACTTTTTTCCCCCCTGAAATATGTCAACAGCATTGTGGTTTCCTCAATCTTTGCTGTCTAATATTATTTTTCTGATTACAAGCAATCAATAGACAACCAACCCATTCAAATTTCACTTGCCATCCATGCTGCCCAATACCTTGCGCCCTGGCAAACACTGACCTGCCCTCTTTCCCTATGAATTAGACATTGTCGTTCTGTTATCTTCATGGAAAGACAGCATATGTGGCCTTGGGATGTTAGCTTCTTTCTTGCCAATTTCTCAAGACACTTCTTTTTAGTGACCAGTATCAGGAATTCTGTCACCTTTATGACTGTGTCTTCTTTCATTTTATACATGTACCATCTTTTCAAATGCATTCATCGTTTGACCTGTTATTGTGTTTCTACATTTTTGCTATTATCTACAGTGCTGTTCTGAATTCTGCTTAGGAGTTTTTGGGCATCTGTTTCAAACACTGCTTTGCATATATCAATGGTCACTGGTAATTTTATTCTCAACATACTGGACAAATATTGAACTCTTTTCCACGGTAACTATATAATTCTATGTATCCAGCAGATGCATGTAAGCATTCCAGTTCTTCCACATCGCATTGTCAATGCTCATGTGACCTTTCTTTTTGGTTGATCACAGCATTCTTGTGGAGAAGCATATTGTCTCATTGTGCTTTCGATTTTCCCTCCCTGACTGAAAAAGTGTCCGATTTACATAGCAAAATGTTATAGAATGTTTGGCTTCAATAACAGAAGTGTATTTCTCACCATCGTCAAAGTCCAAGATGAAGGTGCTAGAACTTTCCTTTCTCATGAGGATATGTAAGCAGGACACTGCTCGGCAGGGTCTGATGCTGAGGGCATCAGGAAGAAGGAACAGCCCATGCAAAGCCACAGAAGTTGCTCTCCTCAGAGACTCACACTGTGTTGTCTGCCCAACATTGGAGCTGTAATCCATGCCCAAACGACACCTGGCCATTCACATATCAGTATCCTCATACGTCACAAAAAGACAAGTGTTACATCATCATGTCCTCTGCTGATCTGCAGCTACATAGATGCCTTGTACCAGTTGCTGCTGAAAGACTTATGCAGGACAGTGCTTCCACTTTGAGCCTAAGTGTGACTTCTGAGTTCTCTGTGTTACATAGAGCCACCTTTCTCATACTACAGAGGCCCTTGACTTTCCAGAAACCATAATGAATTTCCAGAAATCACGTTGCAACTGCAAATGGATCGAATATATGGTGATAGAAGGAGAACTGACTCTGAGTGATGAACACACAATGGGATTTATAGATGATGTAATACAGAATTGTACACCTGAAATCTATGTAATTTTACTAACAATTGTCACCCCAATAAATTTAATAAAAAAAAAAAAAAGATGAAACAGAGAGCGATGCCATACAAGGCCCTCAGTAACATGGAAGAGAAAGGGAGAGGAAGAGCAGATCCACAGCAATCTGAATTTTAACCTGATTTAGACGCCAGGTCAATCAGGATAGTCAAGGTTTCAACCGCGCAAGAGACCACAGCCGTTGCACCGGCTCTCTGACCAAACCTTCCTTTCCACTCTAAGGAAATATCTATGCTCACTGGTGGGGAGACCCGTCACATTTTGTTTCAGAGACTTCTTTCAATGTGTAATCATTCTTTGACTTTCAGTTTATAGTGAATGAAATATGTGAAAACTCCTTTCTAAAATCAGTGCTCTCTGTAAACCAGAAAGCTACTCCATCAGGCATATATACACCAACACACTTATTTCTAGCAAGGTCACTTCTCCCATTGGGACCTAAATTTCACTGGCAGCGTTTGTTTTTAGAACTGTGGAGCTTTCTCATTTAGCCCAAAGTGTGTGGTAGGCAGGGCAATTACAACATTATAGACTTGTGATTTATGAGATATGCCCTACAGGGAATATTCCTTACATTGTTTTGGTAAAATTCACACCACCAGTTTGCCATTGGAAAGTTTAAAAAGTACAATTGAATTTTGTAATATGCCAACACATTGTGTTTTCCTCAACCCTTGCTGTCACATACCATTTTTCTGAACAATCAATCAATGGAAAACAAGCTATAAAACTTTCACTTCCCATCCACGCTGCCCCACACCTTGCACCTGGCAAACACTAATCATCCTTCTTTCCCTATGAATTTGACATTGTCGGTCTGTTATCTGAATGGATAGACAGTATATTTGGATTTGGGATGCTAGATTCTTTACCTTGGCAATTTCTTAAGATTCTTTCTTGTTGAATCGGGACTTGTGTCACCTGTATGACTGTATCTGGTTTCATTTTATACATATACCACCCCTGCTACTGCAGTTATCTGTTGACCTGATATTGTGTTTCTACATTTGTGCCTTTATCTACAGTGCAGTTCTGAATTCTGCATGGCAGTTTCTGGGCCTCTGTTTTAAACACTATTGTGTATATACCAATGGTCACATGACATTTTCATTCTCAACATACTGGACAAATAGTGAACAGTTTTTCAATGGAGCTATTTCATTCTATGCATCCAGCAGACACATGTGAGCATTCCAGTTGGAGCACATTGCATTGTCAAGACACATGTGATCTTTTCTCTTTGGTGGATCACAGCATTCTTGAAGGAGTTGCATATTTTCTCATTGTGCTTTTGATTTAAACTCCCTGAATTATAAAGTATCCATTTTCCATAGCAAAATGTTATAGACTGTGTGGCTTCTCTACAAGAAGTGTATTCTCAACATCCTGAAAGTCCAAGATGAACGTGCCAGAACATTGCTTTCCTGGGAGGGTCTGTGAACAGGAAACTGCTCGGCAAGGTCTGATGTGCAGGGCATCAGGAGGAAGGAACAGTCCGAGTGAGCCACAGAATTCGGTCTCCTCATAGAATTACACTTGGTTGTGTGCCCAGAACTGGAGATGTAATACATGCCTAGCACTTGCATAGCCAGTCATATATCAGTAACTTCATGTGTCACAAAAGGACAACTGTCACATCATCATCCCTTATCCAGGAAACAACAGCCACAGAAGTGCCTTGGACCATTTGCTGCCCAGAGACTTATCTAGGACAGTCCTTCCAATTTGAGATCTGAGTGTGACTTCCCCATTCTCTGTGCTCCATAGAGACATATTTCTCATACTACATTGGTCCTTTGGCCCAGCCATAATGACTTTCCTGGAATAACACAGTCACTTCTAAGAGTAGCAAGAACTTCTATGAAGTTAGTGTGAAAGGTGGTTCCAAAAAGTGCCCCATCAAAGAGTGTTCCAGGAGGAATGTGAGCTCTAGATCGAAGATTGGGTCTTCTAGTCTCTGATGGTGATTTTCAACCAGAACCATATATCATACTTGCAAGTTTGGGGATCATGTTCTTCGTTGGCCATATCACGTGCTAAGTAGGATCAAGGGAGTGTTGTCACTTGGAGAAAAAGTGATACATTTGTATGGTGCTCTGTCAGTTTTGAGAGGCAAGAAGTGCTACATGGGTCTGCCATCTGAATTCCCAGATAAATGCCTATAAACCACCTGATGTCAGACTGTTCAATGTAATTCAGTAGAGAGCAGGTTCACCAGAAATTACCTGAGAAATAAAGGAAGGCCACGTTCTTTGTGTGTGGCCTTATAAGCAGGTTCAGTATGTACTGTAGTTCTCCATATTCTATTTGTCAAAGACACTGAATTTCTCAATGGAAGTCACTACCTGCCACCAATTAGCAGGTGACCTAACACAGAATTGGAAGTAACAATAGATTCTCTGACCACACATGGAGACCCACATGCAAAACGTATACATTCTCTGAGTAAAAATGTGAGCATTTGAAATATTTACTCAATTATAAATATCAGAGTATTAAAGAAAAGCACAAAACATACGCAAAATGTAAAAGATTAAACACATAGGCATGCCATAGGAGCCCTTTAGTAACATGAGGAGAATGAGAGAAGCACAGCAGATACACAGTAATCCAAGTTTTATCCTAATTTAGACTCCAGGTCCTTCAGGATAACAAAGGCTTGAACCCCACAAGAGAACAGAAACATTGCCCTGGCCTTCTGACCAATCCTTCCGTTCCACTCGAAGGAAACATCTACGCTTAGAGGTAAGGAGGCCTGTCACATTTTGTTTTACAGACTTCAATGCATAATGATTCTCTGCCTTTCAGTTCACAGTGAATGAAATCTGTGAGAACTCTTTTCCAAACCCATGTTCTCTCTGTAAAACGGCAAGCTACTCATTCTGGCCGATATCCACCAGCACACTTACTTCTAGCATGGGCACTTCTCCCGTTGGGACCTAAATTTCACTAGCAGTGTTTGTTTTTAGAGCTGAGGAGCTTTCTCATGTATCCCAAAGTGTCTAGGAGGGAGGGCCATCACAACATTATAGGACTTGTGGTTTAGGTGAGGTGCCCTACTGAGAATATACCTTACAATGTTTTGGTAAAATTCACAATACCAGTTTGCCATGGGAAATTTTTAAAAATAAAATTCAGTTTTGTTATATGCCAACATCATTGTGTTTTCCTAAACCTTGCTGTCTAATACCATTTTTCTGATATAAGGAATCAATAGAAAGTCAAGCCATGCACTTTCACTTCCCATCCACGCTGCCCCACACCTTGCGCCCTGGCAAACATGGACCTACCTTCTTTCCCTATGAATTTGACATTGTTGAACTGTTATCTTAATGAAGAGACAGCCTATGTGGCCTTGGGATGCTAGCTTCTTTCTTTGTCAATTTCTCAAGATACTTTCTTGCTGTGGCCATTATCAGGACTTCTTTCACCTTTATGACTATAACTTGTTTTATTTTATACATATACCACCTTCGCTAATGCACTCACAAGTGACCTTATATTGTGTCTCTACATTTTTGCCATTATCTACAGTGCAATTCTGAATTCCATTTAGTATTTTCTGGGCATCAGTTTTTTAAATACTAGTATGAATAGATCCATGGTTACATGATATTTTCATTCTCAACATGCTGGACAGATAACAAACTGTTTTCCACGGTAGCTATATCATTGTATGTATACACCAGATACATATTAGCATTCCAGTTCTTCCACATCACATCATCAAAGCACATGTGATCTTTTCTCTTTGACTGATCACAGCATTCTTGAAGGAGTAGCATATTGTCTCATTGTGTGTTCAATTTTCCCTCACTGACTGATAGTGTCCGATTTTCATAACAAAATGGTATACACTGTGTGGCTTAAATAACAGAAGTGTATTTTTCATGGTCCCAAAGTCCAAGACGAAGGTGCCAGAACCTTGGTTTCGCTGGCTTTCTGTCAACTGGAAACGGCTCAGTACAGTCTTTCGCTGAGGGTGTCATGAGGCAAGAACAGCCTGTGCTGAATCACAGTAGTCACTCTCCTCACAGGCTCATTCTCTGTTGTCTGCCCAGCACAGGAGATGTAATGCATGCCCAGCAGCTGCCTGGACAATCACATGTCAATATCCTCATTTGTCACAGAAAGACAACTGTGACATCATCATCCCCTATCCAGAAGACTGCAGCCACAGGGGTGCCTTGCAACATTTGCTGCCCAGGATCTTATTCAGGACAGTCCTTCCACTTTGAGCCCTGAGTGTGACTTTATCATTCTCCATGCTCCGTAGAGCCGTCTTTCTCATAGTAGAGTGGCCCTTGGGCCCAGCAAAATTGAATTACCAGGAATCACCTTGCCACTTAAATAAAAAGTACGAACTTATATGCAGGTGGTTTGAGCATTAGCTCCAAAAATTGCCCCATTAAACAGTGTTCCCGGGTGAATGTGAGCTCCATATTGAAGCAGATTGGGTCTTCTAGTCTCTGATGGTGATTTTCAACAAGAATCACTTATCACACCTTGCAATTTGGGACATCAGTTTCTTGATTTTCCTAATAATTTGTTGAGTGGTGTCAAGAGAGTGTTGGTATACTGAGAGGAAGGATAAACATTTGTATCGTGCTCTGTCAGTTCTGACAGACAAGATGGTCTCCATGGGTCTGCCTTCTGAATTCCCCGATGAGTGCTTATCTAGGGGCTGATTTCACAGAGTTGGATGTAATCAAGTAGATGTCAGGTTCACCAGGAATTACCTAAGAAGGAAAGGAAGGTCCACTTTCTTTGTGATTTGCTCAGTAGCTGGTTCACTTGATACTGCAATTCTCCATATTATACTTGTCAAAGACACTGAATTTCTCCAGGGAAGACACTCTCTGCCATCCCTTCGCAGGTGTTGTAACAAAGAATTTTAAGTCATGATAGATTCTCTGACCACAAATATGTACCTCATGTAAAATGTACAGACTCTATGAGTAAAAGTGTGATAATTTGGAATGATTTTTTCAATTATGAAGATCAGAGTATTAAAATGTCCATAACATGCACAAAATATAAAACATAAAACATATATCCATGCCGTAGGAGGCTCTCACTAACATGGAAGAGAATGGGAGAGGCACAGAAGATCCGCAACATTATGAATTTTAATCAGATTTAGACTGTCGGTCCTTCAGGATAACCCAGGCTTGAACCACAGCTGTTGCCCCTGCTCTCTGACCAATACTTCCTTTCCAATCAAATAAAATATTTATGCTCACGTATGAGAAGGCCCATCACATTTTGTTTCAGAGACTTCTTTCAACGGGTAATGATTCTCTACCTTTCAATTCATAGTGAATTATATCTGTGAAAACTCCTTTCCAAAATCAGTGCTCCCTCTTAAAACGAAAATCTACTCCATTAGGCAAATAGCCACCACCAAACTTAATTCTAGCAAGGGCTCTTCTCCCATTCGCACCTAAATTTCATTGGAAGTGTTTGTTTCTAAAATGAGGCAGGGCCATCACAATATTAAAGGACTTGTGGTTTTGGAGAGGTGCCCTACTGGGAAACCCCTTACATTGTTTTGGTAAAACTCACACCATGAATTTGCCTTTGGAACATTTGAAAAATATTATTCAGTTGTGTTGTTTGCCAACAGCATTGTGCTTTCCTTAATCCTTTATCTCGAATACCATTGTTCTCATTACAAGCAATCAATAGAAACACAAGCCATGAGACTTTCCCATCCAAGCTGCCCACAACTCCCATCCACGCAACCCCACACCTTGCACCCTGTCAAACACTGACCTGTCTTGCTTCCCTATGAATTTGACTTTGTCCTTCCCTTATCAGAAGACAGAGACAGAGTATGTGGACTTGGGTTGCTAGCTTCTTTCTCTTTCCAATTTCTCAAGATACTTTCTTGCTGTGGCAAGTATCAGTACTTCTGTCACCTTATGACTATATCTTGTTTCATTTTATAGATATACTACCATCGATAACACATTCATCAGTTGACCTAATACTGTGTTTCCACATTTTTCTCATTACCTACAGTGCAGCTCTGATTCGTTTAGGAGTTTCTGGGCATCCATTTCAAGCACTATTGTGTGTGTGTGTGTGTGTGTGTGTGTGTGTGTGTGTGTGTGTGTGTGTAAATGGTCACGTGATATTTTCCTTCTCAATATCCTAAAGAAATAGTGAACTTTTTTCCAATGTAGCTGTCTCATTCTATGTATCCAGAGAGACATGTGAGCATTCCAGTTCTTCCACATCACACTGTCAACACACATGTGATCTTTTATCTTAGGTTGATCACAACATTCTTGAAGGAGTAGTATATTGTCTCATTATGCTTTTGATTTTCCCTCCATGTCTGATAAATAGTCCAATATTCACAACAAATTATTATAGACTGTGGCTTCAATAACTGAAGTGCATTTTTCACCGTCATGAAATTCACAGATGAAGGTGCCAGAACGTTGATTTCTCAGGAAGGTCTGTCAATAGGACACTGCTCAGCAGGATCTGATGCTGATGGCATCAGGAGGAAGGAACAGCCCAAGTAGAGACACAGAAGTCACTCTCCTTACAGACTCACACTCGGTTGTCTGTAAAGCACTAGAGCTGTATTCTGTACACAGCAGCCACCTGGCCAATCACATATCCATATCCTCATGTGTCACAAAAAGACCACCATGACATCATCATCCCCTCTCCACTAGGAGCAGCAACAGTGGTGCTTTGAACAATTTTCTGCCCAGAGACTTATCCAGGACAGTCCTTCCACTTTGAGACCTTGTTTTGAATTCACCATTCTCTGTATTCTGTAGAGACATCTTTCGCATACTACAGAATCCCTTGGGCCCACCATAATTCCTTGCCAGAAATCACCTTGCCACTTCAAAGAGGAGCAAGAACTGGCATGCAGTTGGTGTGAAACCTGCTCCAAAAAGTGCCCCATCAAAGAGTGTTACCAGATGAATGTGAGTTCCAGATAGAAGCTGATAGGGTCTTCTAGTCTCTCATGGTGATTTTCAACAAGAACCACTTATCATACCTGGAAAGTTTGGGCATCAGGTTCTGGATTGTCCTCATCATTTGCTGTGTAGTGTGAAGGGAGTGATGGTACACAGAGATGAAGGATACACATTTGTATGGATCCCTGTAAGTTCTGACAGGCAGGATGAGATCCAAGGGTCTGCTGTCTGTATTCCACAAAGTATGCCTATTGAATGGCTGATTTCAGAGGTTTGTATACAATTCAGTAGAGATCAGGTTTGCCAGAAATTATCTAAGGAAGAAAAGAAGTTATACAATCTTTTGTGTGGGCTCAGAAGCTGGCTCAATTTATACTGTAGTTCTCCATATTTTACCTGTCAAAGACACTGAGTTTATCTGGCGAAGACACTCTCAGCCACCCCTAAGCAGGAGATATAACAAAGAACAGGAAGTCTTGATGGATTCTCTGACCACACATGGGGTCCCACCTGCAAAATGTACAGAATCTATGAGTAAAAGTGTGAAAAATGGGAATATTTCCTCAAATGTGAAGATCAGAGTATTAATGTAACTCACAAAATATTCACAAAATGTAAATGAGGAAACAGAGAGGTATGCCATAGGAGACCCTCAGTAACATGGAACAGAATGGGAGATACACAGCACATCAGCAGCAATCTGAGCTTTACCCTGATTTAGACTACACGTCCTTCAGGGTAGCCAAGGCTTGAACCCCATAAGAGACCACAGCTGTTGCCCTGGCTTTCTCACCAATAAATCATTTCCACTAAAAGGAAATATCTATGCTCACAGGTGAGGAGCCCCATCATGTTTGTTTCAGAGACTTCTTTCAATGTGTAATGATTCTCTGCCATTCAAGTCACAGTGAATGAAATCTGTGAAAACTCCTTTCAAAAATCAGTGCTCTCTCTGTAAAATTGTACTGTACTTCATAGGGAAATATCTGCTTCCACACTTAATTCTAGCAAGGGCACTTCTACCTTTGGGACCTAAATTTCACTGTAAGGTTTCTATTTAGAACTGAGGAGCTTTCTCATGTAGGCCAAACTGTCTAGGAGGCAAGTCCACCACTACACTAGAGGACTTGTGGTGTATGAGTGGTGCCCTACTGGGTATATCCCTTACAGTGTTTTGGTAAAATTCACACAACAGGTTTACCATTGGAACTTTAAAAGAAAAAATCAGTTTTGTAATATACCAACACCATTTTTTTACCTCAATCTTTGATGGCTAATAAGCTTTTTGACTTAGGCAATGAATAGAAACCCAAGCCATAAAACTTTCACTTCCCATTCACGCTGCCCACACCTTGCACTCTGGCAAACACTGACCTGCTTTATTTCTCTATGAATCTGACATTGTTGTTCTGCTATCTTAATGGAGAGACAGTTTATGTGCCCTTGCGATGCTAGCTTCTTCCTCTTGCAATTTATCAAGTTACTTTCTTGCTATAGCCAGTATCAGGACTTCTGTCTCCTTTATGATTGTATCTTGTTTCATATTATACATATATCACCTTCGCTAATGCATTCATCAGTTGACACGATATTGTGCCTCTATATTTTTTCTATCATCTACTGTGCAGTTCTGAATTCTGTTTAGGAGTTTCTGGGCATCCGTTTAAACACTACAATGTATATAACTATGATTAAATGACATTTTCATTCTCAACATTCTTGACAAATAACAATTGTTTTCCACAGTATCTTTACCATTCTATGCATCCACCAAAGTCATGTTAGCATTCCAGTTCTTCCACTTCACATTGTCAATGTACATGTGATTTTTTCTCTTTGGTTGATCACAGCATTATTGAAGCAGTATCATATTGTCTCTTTGTGCTTTTGATTTTCCCTCCATGACCGATAGAGTCCGATTTTCATATCAAAATGTTATAGATGTTGATTCAATAAGAGAAGTATCCAAAAGTCCAAAATTTCTCACTGTCCAAAAGTCCAAGATTAAGGTACCAGTATGTTGCTTTCACAGGAGGGTCTGTCAATAGGAAACTGCTCAGGAGGGTCTGACACTGAGGGCGTCAAGAGAGAGGAATAGACCAAGCTGAGCCACAGAAATCACTCTCCTCACAGACTCACACTCTGTCGTGTGTCCAGCACAGAAATTTAATCCGTGCCCAGCAGTCCCCTGCCAATCACATACAGAAAGACAACTGTGACATCATCATCCCCGTTCCGGGAGGCCGCAGCTACATAGGTTACTTGGACCATTTGCTGCCCACAGTCTTATCCAGGACACCCTTGTACTTTGTGCCCTGATGTGACTTCACCGTTCTCTGTGCTCTGTACTGACTACTACAGAGGCAATTGGGCCCATCCTTAATGACTTGCCAGGAATCATCTTGCCACTTCAAAGGGGAGGAAGAACTGACACAGAGTTCCTGTGAGCACTGGCTCCAAAAAGTGCCTCATCAAAGAGTGTTACCGAATTAATTTGAGTTACAGATAGAAGCAGATTGGGTCTCCTAGTCTCTCTGGTGATTTTCAACAAGAACCACCTACCAAAATTAAACAAGTTGGGCACTATGTTCTCGATTGTCCTCATCGTTTTCTGAGCAGTGCCAAAGGAGTGTAGGAATATGGAGAAGGACGGATACATATTTGTATCGTGCTATACCAGTTCTGACAGGCAGGATGGGCTCCATGGGTCTGCCAACTGAATCCCCGATGCATGCCTATCAAACGGCTGATTTCAGAGGGTTGGATGTAATACAGTAGAGATGAGGTTCGCCAGGAATTATTTCAGAAAGAAAGGAAGGTCCACATTCTTTGTCTGTGGGCTCAGTATCTTGCTCAGTATATAAGGTAGTTCTCCTTCATCTACTTGTCAAAGACAATGAATTTCTCCAGGGAAGACACTCTCTACCACCCCTTAGCAGGTGATGTAACAAAGAATTGGAAGTCACAATAGACTCTCTTAACACACATGGAGTCCCACATGGTGAATATATAGACTCCCTGAGTAAAAGGGTGAAATTGAGAAGGTTTCCTCAATTATGAAATCAGAGTATTTAAGTAATGCACACAACATGCACAAAATGTAAAAGATGAAACAAAAGGGATGCTATAGGAGGCCCTCATTAACATGGAAGAGAATGGGAGAGACAGAGCAGATCCACAGCAATTGAGATTTAGCCTGATTTAGACTCCAGGTCCTTCAGGACAGACCAGGCTGACCCCGCAAGAGACCACAGCTGTTGCCCCCACTCTCTGACCAATCCTTCCTTTCCACTCGAAGGAAATATCTATGCTCACAGGTGAGAAGGCCCATCATATATTCTTCCAGAGGCTTCTTTCAATGAGTAATTATTCTCTCCCTTTCAATTCACAGTGAATGAAATCTGTAAAAACTCCTGTCTAAAATCATTGCTCTCTCTTTAAAACTGTCATCCACCACCACCACACTTAATTCTAGCAACAGCAAGTCTCCCATTTTGACGTATATTACACTGGGAGTGTTTGTTTTTAACATAAAGAACTTTGTAACATGGCCCAAAAGAGTCTAGGAGGCAGGGCCATCACAACATGAGAGGACTTGTGGCTGATGAGAGGTGACCTACTGGGAATAGCTCTTACATTGTTTTGGTAAAATTCACAGATCTAGTTTGTTATTGCAACTTTTAAAAAGTACAATTCTGTTTTGCAACATCCAAAAAGCATTGTGATTTGCCCAATCCTTGCTGTCCAATACTATTTGTCTGATTAAAAGCAATCAATAGAAACCCAGGTCATGCAACTTTCACTCCCAATCCATGCTTCCCCACAGCTTTCACCTGAAAAACACTGATCTGCCTTCTCTCCCTAGGAATTTCACATTGTCGTTCTGTTGTCTTAATGGAGAGACAGAGTATGTGGACTTGGGATGCTGGCATCTTTCTCTTCCCAATTTCTCAAGATGCTTTCTTGCTGTGGCCAGTATCAGGACTTCAGTCACATTTATGACTCAATCTTGTTTCATTTTATACATATAACCCCTTCTACAAGGCATTCATCAGTTTACCTGATATTGTGTTTCTACAATTTGCCATTATCTACAGTGCAGTTCTGAATTCTGTTTAGGAGTTTTGGGGCATCTGTTGTAAACACTACTGGGTATATATCAATGGTCACATTATATTTTCATTCTCAACATCCAGAAAAATAGCGAAGTTCCAACACAGCTGTATCATTCTATGTATCCAGAGAGACATGTGAGCGTTCCAGTCCTTACACATCACATTGTCATTGCACATGTGATCTTTTCTTTTGGTTGATCACAGCATTCTTGAAGGAGTAGCATATTGTCATATTGTGCTTTCGATTATCCTCCCTGAACCATAAAGTGTCTGATTTTCATAGGAAATAGTTATAGATTGTGTTGCTTCAATAACAGAAGTGTATTTCTCACCATACTGAAAGTCCAAGATGAAGGTGCCAGAACGTTGCTTACTCACAGGGTCTGTCAACAGGAAACTGGTCAGCATGGTCTGACACTGAGTTCTTCAGGAGGAAGGAACAGCCTGAGAAGAGCCACAGAAGTTGCTCTCCTGGAAAACTCTCACTCTGTTGTCTGCCCAGCACTGGAGATGTAATCTGTTGCCAGTAGCCACCTGGCCAATCACAAATCAGTATCCTCATGTGTCACAGAAAGACAACGGTGACATCATAATCCCCTCTACAGGAGGCTGCAGCCACAGAGGTGCCTTGGAGCATTTGCTGCCCTCAGACTTATGCAGGACAGTACTTTAATTTTCAGCCCAGAATGTGACTTCTCCATTTTTTATACTATGTTAAGCCTTCTTTCTCATATTTTAGATGCCATTTGACCCAGCCATAGTGACTTGCCAAGAATCACCCTGCGACTTCAAAGAGCATCAAGAACTGACATGCTGTTGGTGTGAGCACTGGTTCCAGAAAATGCCCCATTAAAGACTATTACTGGATCAATATGAGCTACAGATAGAAGCAGATCGGGACTTCTAGTCTATGATGGTGATTTTCAACAAGAAGTACTTTTCATACCTAGCAAGTTTAAGCATCAGATTCTTTTTTTTTAAATTTTATTTCATTAGATTTATTGGGGGGAGCATCAGATTCTTGATTGTCCTCATCATGTGCTGAGTAGTGTCAAGGGAGTGCTGAATTGTATTTTTTAACACTTCAAATGGAAAAGTGGTAGTGTGAAATTTACCAAAACAATTTAAGGGATAATACCGGGAGGGCTCCACTCATAAACCACAAGTCCTCTAATATTGTGATGGTCCTACCTTCTAGACAGTTTGGGCTACATGAGAAAGCACCTCAGTTCTGAAAACAAACATGACCAGTGAAGTTTATGTCCCAATGGGAGATGTGTCTTTCATAGAAATATGTGTGGTGGTGGATATTTGCCTGATGGAATAGCTTGTCGTTTTAAAGAGAGAGCACTGGTTTTGGAAAAGAGTTTTCACAGATGTCATTCACTGTGAATTGAAAGGGAGAGAATCATTACACATTGAAATAAGTCTCTGAAACAAAACGTGATGGCCTCCTCACCTATGAGCATAGATATTTCCCTCGAGTAGAAAGGAAAGATTTGTCAGAGAGCTGGGGTAACAGCTGTGCTCTCTTGAGGGTTTCAAGCCCAGGCTATCCTAAAAAACCTGGAGTCTAAATCAGGCTAAAACTGAATTGCTGTGGATCTGCTTGCCTCTCCCATTCTGTTCCACGTTACTTAGGGCCTTCTATGGCATGTCTATCTGTTTCATGTTTAACATTTTGCTCATGTTATTTGCATTTGTTTAATACTCTAATCTTCATAATTGAGGAAACAGTGCCTACTTTCACCCTTTTACTCAGAGAGTCTGTCCATTTTGCATGTGGGACTCCAATGTGCTCACCGAATGTTTCGTGACTTACAATTCTATGTTATGTAATCTGCTAAGGGTGGTAGACTGGGTCTTCCCTGGAGAAATTCAGTGTCTTTGACAAGTAGAATATGGAGAACTACAGTATATAATGAGCCAGCTACTGAGCCCACACACAAAGAAAGTGGACCTTCCTTTGTTTCTTAGGTAAATCCTGATGAACCTTCCCTCTAGTGAATTACATCCAACCTCTGAAATCAACTGGCTTATAGGCACATATCGGATATTCAGATGGCGGACCCATGGAGCCTACCTTGCCTGTCAGAACTGATAGAACACCATACAAATGTGCGTCCTTCATCTCCATGTACCAACAACCCCTTGACACTACTCAGCAAACAATGAGGATAATCAAGAACCTGATGCACAAACTTGCTCTCTATGACATATACTTCTTTTTGAAAATCACCATCAGAGACTAGAAGACCCAATCTGCTTCTGTATGGAGCTCACCTTCATCTAGGAACATTCTTTGATGGGGAACAACTTGGAGGCAACACTGACACCAATTGTCTGTCACTTATTGCTACTGTTTAAAGTGGCAAGATAATTTCTGGGAAGTCATCATGTCTGGGCCCAAGGACCTCTGTAGTATGAGAAAGAAGACTCTAGAGAACACAGAGAATGGTGAAGACACACTCAGGGCTCTAAGTGGAAGGACTGTCCTGGATAAGTCTCTGGGCAGCAAAAGGTCTAAGGCACCTCTATGGCTGCAGCCTACTGGAGAGGGATGATGATGGCACAGTGGTCTTTTTGTGTCCCATGATGATACTGACATTTGAATGGCCAGGCGACTGCTGGGCACGGATTACACCTCCAGTGCTGGGCATCAACAGAGTGTGAGGCTGTGAGGAGAGAGACATCTGTGGCTCTGCTCAGGCTGTTTCTTCCTCCTGATGCCTTAGCGTCAGATCCTGCGGAGCAGTTTCCTGTTGACAGACCCTCTTTGGAAAGCAATGTTTTGGCACTGTCATCTTTGACATTCAGGACAGTGAAAAATACACTTATTTTATTGATGCCACACAGTCTATAACATTTTGCTATGAAAATCAGACCCTTTATCACTCAGGTAGGGGGAATTGAGAGCACAATGATACAATATGCTACTCCTTCAAGAATGCTGTGATCAACCAAAGAGGGAAGATCTCATGAGCATTGACAATGTGATGTGGAAAAACTTCAATGCTCATATATGTATGGTGGATACATAGAATGATAGAGTTACTGTGGAAAACACTGTGCTATTTGTCAAGTATGTTAAGAATGAAAATATCACGTGACAATGAATAAACACAAAATCGTATCTTAAAGAGATGTGCAGACTCCTAAAGAGAATTCAACATGCACTGTAGATAATGTCAAAAATGTAGAGACACAATATCAGATCAACAGATGAATGCATTAGCAAAGGTGGTATATGTATAAAATAAAACAAGATACAGTCATAAAGGTGACAGAAGTCCTGATACTGGCCACAGCAAGAAAGAATCTTGAGAAATTGTCAAGAGAGAGAAGCTAGTACCATGAGGCCACATATGTTGACTCTCAATTCAGATACCAGAATTGCAATGTCAAATTCACATTTACAGAAGGCACATCAGTGTTTGCCAGAGTGTAAGATGTGGGGCAGCCTGGATGGGAAGTGAAATGTGGTTTCTATTGATTAATTGTAATCAGAAAAATGGTATTACAAAGTATGGATTTCGGAAACCAAAATGCTGTTGGCATATTACAAAACTGAATTGTGTTTTTTAATGGTTCCAATGGCAAACTGGTGGTGTGAAATTTACCAAAACAATGTAAGTTATATTCCCTGTAGAGCACCTCTCATAAACCAAAGTCCTCTAATGTTGTGATCTCCCTGCCTCCAAGACAATTTGGGCTACCTGAGAAAGCTCTTCAGTTCTAAAATCAAACACTGACAGTGAAATATAGATATCAAATAGAGAAGTGCCCTTGCTAGAAATAAGTTTTGTGGTGGATATCTGCCTGGGGGAGTAGCCTGACATTTTACAGAGAGAACACTGATTTTGGAAATGCGTGTTCACACATTTCATTCACTGTGAATTGAAAGGGAGACAATCATTTCACATTCAAAGAAGTCTCTGGAACAAAACATGATGGGCCTCCTCACCTGTGAGCATAGATGTTTCCTTCAGGTGGAAAGGAAGGATTGGTCAGAGAGAGGCGGCAATGGCCGTGTTCTCTTGCAGGGTCCATGCCTGGCCTATTTAAATGACCTGGAGTCTAAATAAGGCTAAACCTCGGGTTGCTGAGGATCTGCTGTGACTCTACCATTCTCCTCCATGTTGCTGAGGGCCTCCTATGCCGTGCCTTTCTGTATCATCTTTCACATTTTGCACAAGTCATATGAGTTTCATTAATACTCTGATTTTCATAACTGAGGAAAAATTCCCAATTTTCAGACTGTCACTCATAGAGTCTGTACATTTTCCATGTGGGACTCCATGTTTGGTCAGAGAATCTATCGTGACTTCTAATTCTTTGTTACATCACCTGCTAAAGTATGGCAGAGAGTGTCTTTCCTGGATAAATTAACTGTCTTTGACAGGTAGAATATGGAGAATTACAGTATATCCTGAGCCATTAGTGAGCTCACACACAAAGAAAGTGGTCCTTCCTTTCTTTCTTAGGTAATTCCTGGTGACCTTACCTCTACCGTATTATATCCAACCCTCTGAAATCAGCCAGTTGATAGACCAATAGCAGGGAACTCAGATGGCAGAACCATGGATCCAATCCTGCCTGTCAGACCTGACAGAGCACCATAAAAATGTGCATCCTTCCTCTCCAAGTACCAAAACTCCCTTGACACTACTCAGCAAATGATGAGGACAATCTACAACTGGATGCCAAGACTTGATAGTTATGATAAGGGGTTCTTGTTGAAAATCACCATCAGAGATTAGAAGACCTGTTCTTCTTCTATCTGGAGCTCACATTCGTTCGGTAACACTCTTTGAGGGGGCACTTTTCGAGTCAACACTCACACCAACTGTATGTCAGTTCTTGCTCCTCTTTGAAGAGACAAGGTGATTTCTGGCAAGTCATTTTTGCTGGGCCCAAGGTGGCATATGTGTATAATGCAACAAGATTCATTCATAAAAGTGACAGTAGACCCACTGCTGTACATAACAAGAAAGTTATGTGAGAAATTGGCAAGTGAAAGAAGCTAGCATCCCAAGGTCTCATACACTGTCTCTATTAAGATTACAGAACAACAATGTCAAATTCATAGGGATAGAAGGCAGGTCAGTGTTGCCAGAGTGCAAGGTGTAGGGCAGCATGGATGGGAAGTGGAATTTGCTTGGCTTGGGTTTCTGTTGAATGCTTGTAATCAGAAAAATGGTATTAGGCAGAAAGTATTGAGGAAAGCACAATGCTGCTGTCAAATTCCTAAATTGAATTGTTTTGTTTAAAGGATACAAAAACAAACTGGTGGTATGAATATTACCAAAACAATGTAAAGGATAGTCCCAGTAGGGCACCTCTCCTAAACCACCAGTTCTCTAATGCTGTGATGGCCTTACCTCCTAGACATTTTAGGCTACATGAGAAAGCTCCTCAGTTCTAAAAAACTAACACTGACAGTGAAATTTAGGTCACAATGGAAGAAGTACCCTTGCTAGAATTATGAGTGTTGGTGGACACTTGCCTGATGGAATAGATTACCGTTTTACAGAGAGAGCACTGATTTTGGAAAGGAGTTTTCACAGATTTCATTCACTGTGAATTGAAAGGGAGAGAATCATTACCCACTGAAAAAGTCTCTGAAACAAAATGTGATTGGACTCCTCATCTGAGGTAAGGAGCATAGATATTACATCAGAGATTTGCATGTAATTCAGGTGAGCATAGATATTTCCTTCGAGTGGAAAATAGGGATTGGTCAGAGAGCAGGGGAAACAGCTGTGGTCACTTTCGGGTTATAGCCTGGACTCTCCTGAAGGACATGGAGTCTAAATCAGGCTAAAACTCAGATTGCTGTGAATCTGCTGGGCCTTCCACATTCTCTTCCATGTACTGAGGGCCTCCTATGGCATTCCTATCAATTCATCTTTTACATTTTCCACATGTTATGTGCATTTATTTAATTCTCTTATCCTCATAATTAATTGAGGAAACATTTACAATATTCATGCTTTAACTCAGAGAGTCTGTCGTTTTGCATGAGGGACTCCATGTGTGCTCGAAGAATCTATTGTGATGTCCAGTACTTTGCTACATCACCTGTTAAGGGGTGGCAGATGGTGTCTTCCCCAGTGTCTTTGACAAGTATAATATGGAGAACTACAGTATATCCTGAGCTTGCTTCAAAGCTCACATGCAAATAAAATGGACTTTCCTTTCTTTCTTAGGTAATTCCTGGTGAACCTGACCTCTACTAAATTACATCCAACACTCTGAAATTAGCCGGTTGATAGGCACATCTCAGGGAATTCGGATGGCAGAACCATGGAGCCCATTCTGCCTGTCAGAACTGACAGAGCACCATACAGATGTCTATCCTTCCTTTCCTTGTACCAAAACTCCCTTGAAACTACTCAGCAAATGATGAAGACAATCAAGAACCTGATGCCCTAACTTGCAAGGTATGATAAGTGGTTCATGTTGAAAATCACCATCAGAGACTAGAAGACCCAATCTGCTTCTATCTGGAGCTCAAATTCATCCAGTAACACTCTGATGGGACACTTTTCGAGGCAGTGCTCACACCAACTACATATTAGTCTTCCTCCTCTTTGAAGTTGAAAGATGATTCTTGGCAAGTCATTATTGTTGGGCCTTAGGTCCTCAGTAGTATGAGAAAGAAGTTTCTATGGAGCACAGAAAATGGTGAAGTCACACTGTTGGCTCTAAGTGGAAGGTGGTCCAGGAAAAGTCTCTGGGCAGCAAATGGTGTAAGGCACCTCTGTGACTGGAGCCCCCAGGAAAGGGAATGATGATGTCACAGATGTCTTTTTGTGACAAATGAGGATACTGATTATATGTCATATGCCAGGTGGCTGCTGGGCACAGATTACACCTCCAGTGCTGGGCATACAACAGAGTGCGAGACTGTGAGGAGATCAACATCTGTGGCTCTGCTTGGGCGGTTTTTGTCCTCCAAATGCCCTCATTGTCAGACCCTGCTGAGCAGCTTCCTGTTGACAGAACCTCCTGAGAAATCCACGTTCTGGCGCCTTCATCTTGGACTTTCAGAACGGTGATAAATACAATTATGTTATTGAAGCAACATGGTCTATAACATTTTGCTATGAAAATCTGAGACCTTATCAGTCAGGGAGGGATAATCGAAAGCACAATGAGATGATATGCTACTCCTTCCACAATGGAGTGATCAACCAAAGAGAAAAGATCACATATGGTTGACAGTGCAATTTAGAAGAACTGGAAAGCTCACATGTCTGCCTGATACATAGAATGATATAGCCACTGTGGAAGCAGTTCACTATTTGTCCAGAATATTCAAAATGAAGATATCACGTTACCACTTATACATACACCATAGTATTTCAAACGGATACCAAGAAACTTCAAAACAGAATTCAGAACTACACTGTGGAAAATGGCAAAAAGGTGAAACACAATGTCAGGTCAATTAATAAGTGCATTTGCGAAGGTTGTATAGGTATAAAAGAAACAAGATGAAATAAGATACAGTCATAAGGTGACAGATGTCCTGATACTGGCCACTGCATGAAAGTATCTTGTGAAATTGGCAAGAGATTGAAGCTAGCATCACAAGGCCACATACGCTGTCTCTCAATTAAGATAACAGACTGGCAATGTCAAATTCCTAGGGAATGAAGGAAGGTCAGTGTTTGCCAGGCCGCATGGTGTGGTGCACCATGCATGGGAAGTGAAAGTCGCATATCTTGGGTTTCTATTGATTGCTTGTAATCAAAAAATTGTATTAGATAGCAAGGATTGAGGAAAGCACAATGCTGTTGGTATATTACAAAACTGAATTGTATTATTTAAAGGTTCCCATGGCAAACTGTTGGTGTGAATTTTACGAAAGCAATGTAAGGGATATTGCTTGTAGGTCACCTCTCCTAAACAACAAGGACTCTCATTTGTAACGGCCCTACCTCCTAGACACTTTTGGGCTACGTGAGAAATCTCCTCAGTTGTAAAAACAAACACTGCCAGTGAAATTTAAGTCCCAATGGGAGAAGGTCCCTGGCTTGAAATAAGAGTGCTGGTGGATATTTCCCTGATGGAGTACATTACCATTTTACAGAGAAAGCAGTGATTTTGGAAAGGAGTTTTCACAGATTTCATTCCTTGTGAATTGAAAATGAGAGAATCATTACCCATTGAAAGATGTCTCTGAAACAAAACATGATTGTCCTCCTCACCTGTGAGCATAGATATTTCCTTCGAGTGGAAAGGAAGTGTTGGTTAGAGAGCTGGGGCAACAGTTTTGTCTCTTGTGGGATTCAAGCCAGAGCTATCCTGAAGGAACTGGAGTCTGTATCAGGCTAAAACTCAGATTGCTGCGGATCTGCTATGCCTCTCCAATTCTCTTCCATGTTAATGAGGACCTCATGCGGCATGTCTTTCTGTTTCATCTTTTACATTTAGTTCATGTTGTGTGTGTTACTTTAATACTCTGAACCTCTTAATTGAGTAAACGTTCCCAGTTTTCAGTCTTTTACTCATACAGTCTCGTACATTTTGCATGTGGGCTCCATGTGCGTTAACGAATCTATCGTGACTTCTAAATCTGTGTTACATCACCTGCTAAGGGGTCTTAGAGAATGCCTTCCCTAGATAAATTCAGTGTCTTTGACAAGTAGTATATGGAAGTACAGTATATACTGAGCCAGCTACTGAGCCCAAACCAAAAGAAAGTGGACCTTCCTTTATTTCTTAGGTAATTCCTGGTGAACCTGACCTCTACTGAATTACATCAGCTCTCTGAACTTAGCCGGTTGCTAGGCACGCATTGGGGAATTCAGATGGCAGACCCATGGAGCCCATAATGACTGTCAAAACTGACAGAGCACCATAGAGGTGTGTATCCTTCCTCTACGTGTACCAACTCTCCCTTGACACTACTCAGCAAGTGATGAGGACTATCAAAAACCTGATGCCCGACTTGCTAGATTGAAAAAGCGTTTTTTGTTGATAATCACCATCAGTGATTAGAAGACACAATCTGCGTCAATGTAGAGCTCAGATTCATCCAGGACACTCTGATGGGTGACTTTTTGGAGCCAGCACTCACACCAACTGCATAGCAGTTCTTTCTCCTCGTTGAAATGGCAAAGTGATTCCTGGCAAGTCATTAAGGCTGGGCCCAACAGCCAATTTAGTATGAGAAAGATGCCTCTAAGGAGCACAGAGAATGATGAAGTCACACACAAGGCTGAAAATGGAGGGAATGTCCTGGATACTCACTCTGTGGCTGTTTCTCCTGGAGAGGAGATGATGATATCACTGTTGTATTTTGTGATGCAAGAGGATACTAATATATGATTGGCCAAACATGTTCTGTGCATGGATTACAGCTCCAGTACAGGGCAGACAAGAGAGTGTGAGTCTGTGAGGAGAGCATCTTCTGTGGCTCTGCTCAGACTGTTCCTTCCTCCTGACGCCCTCGGCATCTGACCTTGCTGAACAGTTTCCTGTTGACAGAGCATCCTGACAAACAACATTCTGACACCTTTATCATGGACTTTCAGGATGGTGAGAAATACACTTCTGTTATGAAGCCACACAGTCTATAACATGTTGCTATGGAAATTGGACATTTTATCCGTCAGTGAAGGAAAATCAAATGCACAATGAGACAATATGCTACTCCTTCAAGAATGCTATGATCAACCCAATATTAAAGATCACTTGTGCATTGACAATGCGATGTGGAAGAACTGGAATACTCACTTGTCTCCGGTGGAAACATAGAATATCGCTCCCTTGGAAAAAAGTTTGGTATTTGGCCAGGACGAACAGAATTCAGAACTGCACTGTAGATAATGGCAAAAATGTAGAGACACAATATCAGGTCAACTGATGATTGCATTAGCAAATGTGGTACATGTATGAAATAAAACAAGATACAGTCATAAAAGTGAATGAAGTCCTGATAATCACACAGCAAGATAGTGTTTTCAGAAATTGGAAAGAGAAGAAGCTAGTGTCCCAAGGCCACATATGCTGTCTCTGCATTAAGATAACAGAACGACAGTGTCAAATTCATAGAGAAATGAGAGAGGTCAGTGTTTGCCAGGGTACAAGGTGTGGGGCAGCATGGATGGGAAGTGAAACTTGCAAGATTTGGTTTTCTATGATTTGCATGCAATCCAAAAATGGTGTTATATAGCAAGGATTCAGGAAAACACAATGCTGTTGTCATATAACAAAACTGAATTGTGTTATTTAAAGGTTCCAATGGCAAACTGGTGCTGTAAAATTTACCAAAACAATGTAAGGGATATTCCCTGTAGGTCCCCTCTGCGAAACCACATGTCCTCTAATGTTGTCATGGCCCTGTGTGCTGGACACTTTTGGCTTCATGAGACAGCTCTTTGTTTCTAAAAATAAACACTGCCAGTGAAATTTAAGCTCCAATGTGAGAAGTACCCTTGCTAGAAATAATTGTGTTGGTGGATATTTGCCTGACGGAGTACATTACCATTTTGCAGAGAAAACACTGATTTTGGAAAGGAGTTTTCACAGATTTCATTCAATGTAAATTTAAAGGAGATGATAATTACCCATTGAAAGAAGTATCTGAAAAAAATATGTGATGGGCCTCCTCACATGTGAGCATAGATATTTCCTTCTAGTGGAAAGGAAAGATCGGTCCGAGAGCTGGGGCAATTCCTGCGGTCTATTGCTGAGTTCAAACATGGGCTATCCTGTAGTACCTGGAGTCTAAATCAGGCTGAAGCTCGGATTGCTGTGCATCTGGTGTGCCCCTGCCATTCTCTTCCATGTTACTGAGGGCCTCATTCGTCGTGCCTATGTGTTTCATTTTTACATTTTGCCCATGTTATGTGTGTTCTTTAAAACTCTGATCTTGATGATTGAGGAAACATCCCAATTTTCACACTTTTCTCGTATAGTCTGTACATTTTACATGTGGGACTCCATGTGTGGTCAGAGAATCTATCGTGTCTTCCAATTCCTTGTTATGTCACCTGATAAGGGGTGGCAGAGAGTGTCTTCCTGGAGGAATTCAGTGTCTTTGACAAGTAGAATATGGAGAACTACATATACTGATACAGCTACTGAAGTCAAACACAAAGAAAGTGGTCCATCCTTTCTTTCTTAGGTAATTCCTGGCTATCCTGACCTCTACTGAATTACATTGAACTCTCTGAAATCAGCTGGTACATAGGACTATATCAGGGAATTCAGATGGCAGACCCATGGAGCCCATCCTGCCAGTCACAACTGACACAGCTCTATACAAATATGCAACCTTCCTCTCTGTGTACGAACAATCCCTTGACACTTCTCAGCATATGATGAAAATAAGGAAGAACCTGATACCCAAGCTTGTGAGCTATGATAAATGGTTCTTGTTGAAAATCACCATCAGAAGTAAATAACTGATCTGCTTATATCTGGAGCGCACATTCATCTGGGACACTCTTTGATGGGGCATTTTTTAGCCAGCGCTCACACGAACTGCATGCCAGTTCTTTCTCCTCTTTAAAGGGGCAAGGTGATACCTGGCAAGTAATTTTGCCTGTCCCAAGGGCTTCTGTAGTATGAGAAGATGGATCTATACAGCTTAGAGAATGGTGAAGTCACACACAAGGCTCAAAGTGGAAGGACAGTCTTGCATAAGTCTCTGGGCAGCAAATTTTCCAAGGCACCTCTGAGGCTTTGGCCTCCTGGACAGTGGATGATGATGTCACAGTTGTCTTTTTGTGACCCATGATGATACTGATATATGATTGACCAGGCAGCTACTGGGCAGTGTTTAAAGAGCCAGTGCTAGGCAGACAATAGAGTTTGACTCTGTGAGGAGATAGACTTCGGTGGCTCTTCTCAGGCTGTTCCTACCTCCTGATGCACTTAGTGACAGACCCTGCTGAGCAGTTTCCTGTTGACAGAACCTCCTGAGAAAGCAACGTTCAGGCAACTTTGTTTTGTACTTTCAGGATGGTGAGAAATATACTTATGTTATTGAAGCCACACAGTCTACAAAATTTTGCTATGAAAATCAGACACTATATCAGTCAGGGAGGGAAAATCAACAGCACAATGAAGAAATATGCTACTCCTTCAGGAATGCCATTATCAACCAAACAGAAAAAATCCCATGTGCATTGACAATGCGATGTGGAAGAACTGGAACGCTGGATACACAAAATGGTATACCTACCCAGGAAAACAGGTCGCCATTTGTCCAGGATGTTGAGAATGAAAATATCACCTGACCATTCATATATAGACAGTAGTATTTAAAATGGATGTGCAGAAACTCCTAAACAGAATCAGAACTGCCCTGAAGATAATGTCAAAAATGTAGAAATACAGTATCAGGTGAACTGATCAATGCATTAGCGAAAATGGTATACGTATAAAATGAAACAAGAAACAGTCATAAAGGTGACAGAAGTCCTGATGCTGGCCATCGGAAGAAAGTGTCTAGAGAAACTGGCAAGAGAAAGAAGTTACAAGGCCCCACATGCTGTCTCTCCATGAAGATAACAGAACCACAATGTCAAATATGTAGGGAAAGAGGGCAGATCAGTGTTTACCAAGGTGCAAGGTGGGGGGAAGTTTGGATGGGAATTCAAAGTTGAATAGCTTGGGTTTCTATTGATTGCTTGTAAACAGAAAAAATGGTATTAGAGAGCAGGATTGAGGACAGCACAATGCTGTTGGTATATTACAAAACTGAAATTTATTTTTGAAAGGTGACAATGGCAAACTAGTTGTGTGAATTTTACAAAAACGATGTAAGGGATGTTACCAGTAGGGTACTCCTCCTATCCACATATCCTCTAACGTTCTGATGGCCCTGTCTCCTAGGCACGTTTAGCCTACATGAGAAAGGGTCTCAGCTCTAAATATGAACACTGCCAGTGAAATTTAGGAACCAATGGGAGAAGTGTTCTTGCTAGAAATAAGTGTAGTGGTGGCTATTGGCCTGATGGATTAGACAACCATTTTACACTGATTTTGGAAAGGAGTTTTCTCAGATTTCATTCACTGTGAATTGAAAGGGGGAGAATCATTACACATTGAAATAATTCTCTGAAACAAAACGTCATGTGCTTCCTCACCTGTGAGCGTAGATATTTCCTTCCAGTGGAAGGGAGGATTGGTCAGAGTGCAGGGCAATGACTCTGGTCTCTTGCATGGTTCAAGCCTGGATTATCCTGAAGGATGTAGAGTCTCAGTCAGGCTGAAACTCGGATACTGCCAATCTGCTGTTCCTCTCCCATTGTCTTCAATGCTGAGGGCCTCCTACGGCATGACTATCTGTTTCATCTTTTATATTTTGCATATGTTATGTGTGTTTCTTTAGAATTCTTATCTTCATAATTCAAGAAACTTTCCAATTTTCAACCTGTTACTCATAGAGTCTGCATATTTTGCATGTGGGACTCCATGTGTGGTTAGACAATCTATCGTGATTTCTAGTTCTTTGTTAAGTCACCTGCTAAGAGTGGCAGAGAGTGTCTTCCCTGGAGAACTTAACTGTCATGATAAGTAGATTATGGAGAAATACAGTATATACTGTGCCAGCTACTGAGCTCACACACAAAGAAAGTGGACCTTCCTTTCCTTCATAGGTAATTTCTTGTGAACCTAACATCTACTGAATTACATCCAAATCTCTGAAATCAGCAGGGGAAAAGAATACATTGGGAAATTCAGATGGTAGGCCCATTGAGCCCATCCTGCCTGTCACACCTGACAGAGCAATATACAAATGTGTATACTTCCTCTTTGTGCATGAAAACTCTCTTGACACTATTCAGCACATGAGGAGGACAATCAAAAACGTGATGCCCAAACTTGCTAGGTATGATAAGTAGTTCTTACTGAAATTCATCATCAGAGACTAGAAGATCTGCTTCTACTGGAACTCACATTCATCCAGTAACACTGTTTGATGGAGCACTTTTTGGAGCCTGCACTCACAGCCACTGCATGTCAGTTCTTGCTCCACTTTTAAGTGGCAGGTTGATTCCTGGCAAGACATTGTGGCTGGGCCCTAGGGCCTCTGTAGTATGAGAAAGAAGAGATGGGCCTCATCACCTGTGAGAGTGGATATTTCTTTTGAGTGGAAAGGAAAGAATTGATCAGAGAGCCAGGGAATAGGCTGTGGCCTCTTGCAGGGTTGAAGCCTGGGCTATCCTGCATGTTCTGCAATCTAATTCAGGCTAAATCTTGGACTGATGCGGATCTGATGTGCCACCCACATGTTTTTCCATGTTAGTAGGGGCCTACTATGTCATGCACATCAGTTTCAATTTTACATTTTGCTCATATGATGTGCATTTCTTTACTATTCTGACCTTCATGATCGAGGAAACATTCCTAATTTTAACACTTTTACTCAGAGAATCTTCACATTTCACATATGGGCCTGCATGTGTGGTAAGAGAATTTATCGTGATTTCCTATTGTTTCTTACGTCATTGTTAATGGTTGGCAGAGAGTGTCTTCCCTAGAGAAATTCAGTCTTTCACAAGTAAAATATGAAAAACTACAGTATATACTGAGCCATCTAATGAGCCCACTCACAAGAAAGTGGATCTTCCTCTCTTTCTTAGGTAATTCCTGGCAAACCTGACCTCTACTGAATAACATCCATCTCTCTGAAATAATCCGGTTGATATTCACTTACCAGGGAATTCAGATGGCAGCACCAAGGAGACCATTCTGCCTGTCAGAACTGACAACCACCATACAAATGTGATTCCTTCTTCTCCGTTTACCATCAATCCCTTGACAATACTCAGCACATGATGAGGACTATCAAGAACCTGATGCCCCAACTTGCTAGATAGGATAAGCGGTTCTTGTTGAAAATCACCATCAGAGATTTGAAGAACCAATATGCTTCTATGTAGAGCTCACATTCATCCAGGACCCTCTTTGATGGGGGACTTTTTGGAGCCAGCGTTCACAACAACTACATATCACTTCTTGCTCCTCTTTGAAATGGCAATGTGATTCCTGGCAAGTCATTAAATCTGGGCCTAACAGCTACAGAGAAAGAGAAAGATGGCTCTATGGAGCACAGAGAATGAAGAGGTCACACATAGGGCTCAAAAAGGAAGGACTGTGCTGCATAGTTTCTCGGCAGCAAATGATCCAAAACACCTCTGTTGCTGTGGCCTCAAGGAGAGGGGATGATGATGTCACAGTTGTCTTTCTGTGACACATGGGGATACTGATATATGATTGGCAATGCTGCTGCTGGTCATGGATTAAAAGTCCAATGCTGGGTAGACAACAGAGTGTGAGTCTGTGAGTAGAGTGACTTCTATGGCTCTGCTCGGGCTGTTCCTTCCTCCTGACCTTATCAGGGTCAGATCCTGCTGAGCAGTTTCCTGTTGACAGACCTCCTGAGAAAGCAACATATTGGCACCTTCATCGTGGAATTTCAGGAAGGTGAGAAATACGCTCTTCTTATTGAAGCCACACCGTCTATAACATTTTGCTCTGAAAATCCGATGATTTATCAGTCAGAGAGGGAAAATTGAAAGCACAATGAGACAATGTGCTACTCCTTCATGAATGCTGTGATCAAAGAGAAAAGATCACATGTGCGTTGTCAATGCAATGAGGAAGAACTGGAACCCTCACATTTATCTGCTAAATACATAGAATAAGATAGTAAACATGGAAAACAGTTCTCTATTTGTCCATTATGTTGAGAATGAAAATATCACGTGAAGGTTTATATATACACAATAGTGTTAAAGACGGGCGCACAGAAAATCCTAGATATTATTCAGAACTGCTCTGCAGATAATGGCACGAATGTAGAAATGCAACATCAGGTCAACTGAATAATGCATTAGCGAAGGTGTTATGTGTATAAAATGAAACAAGACAAAGTAACAAAGGTGAGAGAAGTCCTCAAACTGGCCACCACAAGAAAGTATGTTGATACAATGGCAAGAGAAAGAAGCTACCATCCCAAGGTCACTTACACTGTCTCTCGATTAAGATAACAGAACCAGCATGTCAAATTCATAGGGAAAGAACGCAGGTCAGTGTTTGTCAAGACGCAAGGTGTGGGCCTTCATGGATGGGAAGTGAAACTGGCATCTCTTGGGTTTCTATTGATTGCTTGTAATCCGAAAAATTGTATTAGACAGCAAAGATTGTGGAAAGCACAATGTTGGTGGCATATTGCAAAACAGAATTGTATTTTTCAAAGGTTCCAATGGCAAACCGTGGTGCATATTTTACTAAAACAATGTAAGGGATATTCCCAGTAGGGCTCCTCTCATAAACCACAAGTCCTCTAATGTTTTGATGATCCTGCCTCCTAGACCCTTTGAGCTCCAAGAGAAAGCTCCTCAGTTCTAAAACCAGTAACTCAGTGAATTTTAGGGCCGAATGGGAGAAATGCCCTTGCTAGAAATAAGTCTGGTGGTGGATATTTACCTGATATAGTAGATTACAATTTTACAGAGAGAGCACTGATTTTGTTAAGGAGTTTCTACAGATTTCATTCACTGTGAATTTTAAGGGATAGAATCATTATACATTGAAATAAGTCTCTGAAACAAAATGCGATGGGCCTCATCACCTGTGAGAGTGGATATTTCCTTTGAGTGGAAAGGAAGGATTGATCAGAGAGCCAGGGAATAGGCTGTGGTCTCTTGCAGGGTTGAAGCCTGGGCTATCCTGCATGTTCTGCAATCTAATTCAGGCTAAAAGTTGGACTGATGTAGATATGATGTGCCTCCCACACTCTTTTCCGTGTTAGTAGGGGCCTACTATGTCATGCTCATCAGTTTCAGTTTTACATTTTGCTCACGTTATGTGCATTTCTTTAATACTCAGACCTTCATAATTGAGGAAACATTCCTAATTTTAACTCTTTTACTCAGAGAATTATCACATTTGGCATATGGGCCTGCAGGTGTGGTCAGAGAATCTATTGTGATTTCTAATTATTTGTTACGTCATTGCTAAGGGTTGGCAGAGGGTGTCTTTCCCGGAGAAATGCAGTGTGTTTCACAAGTAGAATATGAGGAACTACAGTATACACTGAGTCATCTAATGAGCCCACTCACAAGAAAGTGGAACTTCCTTTCTTATTTTTTTATTTATTTTTTATTTTTTAAATGTATTGGGGTAACAATTCTTAGTACAATTACATAGATTTCAGGTATACAATTCTGTATTACATCATCTATAAATCCCATTATGTGTTCACCACCCAGAGTCAGTTCTCCTTCCATCACCATACATTTGATCCCCCTTACCCTCATCCACCACCCCAACCCCCTTCCCTCTGGTAACCACTAAACTATTGTCTGTGTCTATGAGTTTTTGTTTCTCATTTGTTTGTCTTGTTCTTTTGTTGTTTTTGGTTTATATACCACATATCAGTGAAATCACATGGTTCTCTGCTTTTTCTGTCTGACTTATTTCGCTCAGCACTACACTCTCAAGATCCATCCATGTTTTCATTCTTAGGTAATTCCTGGTGAACCTGACCTCTACTGAATTACATCAGCTCTCTGAACTTAGCCGAGTGATAGGCACATATTGGGGAATTCAGATGGCAGACCAATGGAGTCCATAATGCCTGTCAAAACTGACAGGATACCATAGAAGTGTGTATCCTTCCTCTACATGTACCAAGCTCCCTTGACACTACTCAGCAAGTGATGAGGACTATCAAAAACTTGATGCCCCAACTTACTAGATAGGTAAGCGGTTCTTGTTGATAATCACCATCAGAGACCAGAAGACCCAATCTGATTCTATGTGGAGCTCAGATTCGTCCAGGACACTCTTTGATGGGTGACTTTTTGGAGCCAGCACTCACACCAACTGCATATCAATTCTGCTCCTCTTTGAAATGGCAAGATCATTACTGGCAAGTCATTAAGGCTGGGCCCAACAGCCAATGTAGTATGAGAAAGAAGGCTCTAAGTAGCACAGAGAATGATGAAGTCACACACAGGGCTCAAAATAGAAGGACTGTTCTTGATAGTCTCTGGGCAGCAAATGGTCCAAAGAACCTCTGTTGCTGTGGCCTCCAGGAGTGGGATGATGATGTCACCATGGTCTTTTCGTGACACATGAGGGCACTGATTTGTGATTGGCCAGACAGCTGCTTGGCATGGATTACAGCTCCAGTGCTGGGCAGAAAACAGAGTGTGAGTCTGTGAGGAGAGCAACTTCTATGGCTCTGCTCGGCTCTTCCTTCCTAATGAAGTCCTCAGTGTCAGACCTTGTTGAGCAGTTTCCTGTTGACAGGCCCTCCTGAGAAAGAAACATTCTGGCACCTTCATCTTGCACTTTCTGGATGTAGAGAAATACTTTTATCTTATTGAATACACACAGTCTATAACACTTGGCTATGAAAATCGGACACTTTATCAATCAGGGATGGAAAATCAAAAACATAATGAGACAATGTGCTACTCCTTCAAGAATGCTATGATCAACCAAAGAGAAAAGATCACATGTTCTTTGACAATGTGATATGGAAGAACTGGATGGCTCACATGTCTCTCTTGAATGCATAGAATGATACAGCTACATTAGAGAACACTTCGCTATTTGTGCAGGATGTAGAGAATGAAAATATATCATGAGCATTGATTTATACACAATAGTGTTTTAAAATGGATGCTCAGAAACTCCTAAACAGAATTCAGAACTGCAGTGCAGATAATGGCACAAATGTAGTAACACGATATCAGGTCAACTGATGAATGCATTAGTGAAGGTTTTATATGAATAAAATGAAACAAGATACAGTCATAAAGGTGACAGTAGTCCTGATGCTAGACACTGCAAGAAAGTTACTTGAGAAATTTGAATGGAATGATGCTAGCATGCCAAAATATCATAAGCTATCTCTGGATTAAGATAACAGAGACAATGTCAAATTCATGGTGAAAAAGGCAGGGCAGTGTTTGCCAGGGCAAAGTTGTAGGGCACTGCACTGTGGATGGGAAGTGAAAGTTGCATGGCTTTGGTTTCTGTTGATTGCTTGTAATCAGAAAAATGGTATTAGACAGCATGGATTGAGGAGAGCACAATGCTATTGGCATATTACAAAACTCAGTTGCATTTTTTAATTATTTTTAATGAAGCTATTTTATTCATTGGGGTGGCAACTGTTTGTAAAATTACATAGATTTCAGGTGTATAATTCTGTATTTCATCATCTATAAATCCCTCTGTTGTTCACCACCCAGAATCAGTTCTCCTTCCATTGGCATATAATTGATCCCCCTTACCGTCATCTCCCAACTCTCACCCAACTTAACCCTGGTAACCAGTAAATGATTTTCTATGTCTATTAGTTTTTGTTTCTCATTTGCTTGTCTTGTTGTTTTGTAGTTTAGGATTTATATACCACATATCAATGAAATCATTCCAAGTTGTCACAAATGTTCCTATATCATCTTTTCTTACCACCAAATAGTATTCCATTGTGTAAATATACCACAACTTCTTTATCCATTCATCTATCGAAGGACATTTTGGTTGTTTCCATGTCTTGGCCACCGTAAACAGAGCTGCAGGGACTTTAGAGCACAGATGTCTTTATGTAAAAATGTTTTCAGATTTTTTGGGTAGATACCCAGGAGAGGGTTTGCTGGGTCATATGGCAATTCTATTCGTAATTTTTGGGGGAACCTCCATACTGCCTTCCATAATGGCTGCACCAGTCTGCATTCCCACAAACAGTGTATGAAAGTTCCTTTTTCTTCACAGCTACTCCAACATATGTCTTACTATATGTCTTGTTGATGACAGCCATTCTGACTGGAGTGAGGTGATATCTCATTGTGATTTTTATTTGCATTTCTCTGATGATTAGTTATGTTGAGCATTTTTTATGTACGTCTATTTGCCATTTGTGTGTCCTCTGTAGAGTAATGTCTCTTCAGGTCATCTGCCCATTTATCAATTGCGTTGTTTCTTTTTTTGTTGTTGAGTTTCATGAGTTCCTTTTATATTTTTGATATTAGCCCCTTATCAGAGGCACTATTTGCAAACATCTTCTCCCATTCAGTTGGTAGCCTCTTTATTTTGTCAATGGTTTATTTTGCTGTACAGGAGCTTTTAAGTTTCATATAGTGTCATTTATTTATTTTAGCTTTTACTTCCTTTGCCTTTGGAGTCAAATTCATGAATTGCTCTTTGAACCAATGGTCCATAAGTTTAGTACCTATGTTTTCTTCTATGCAGTTTATTGTTTCAGGTCTTATGCTTAAGTATTTGATCCATTTTTAATTAATTTAGGTACATGCCGACAGATCAGTCCCATTACATCTTTTTGCTGTGGCTGTGCAATTTTCTCAGCACCATTTATTGAAGAGGCTGTCTTTTTTCCATTGTATGTTTTTTGCCTCTTTGTCAAAAAATAACTGTCCATATTTATGTGGTTTAATTTCTGGATTCTCAATTATATTCCATTGGTTTATGTGTCTGTTTTTCTGCCAACACCATGCTGTTTTGATTCTTGTATCCCTGTAGTACAAGCTAAAGTCAGGGAGTGTGATACCTTCAGTATAGTTCTTTTTTCTTAAGAACTATAAGGCTATTCGGGGTCTTTTGTGGTTCCCAGAAAATCTGATGATATTTTTTTCTATTTCTTTAAAAAAAATGCCATTGGGATTTTGATGGGGATTGCATTATTTTTGTATGTAGCTTTTGGTTAATAGAGCCATTTTAACTATGTTGATTCTTCCAATCCATGAGCATGAAAATTCTTTCCATTTCTTTCTGTCTTCTTCAATTTCTTTCAAAAATGTATTATAGTTTTCAGTATATAGATCTTCACATCCTATGTTAAGTTTATTCCTGGGTATTTAATTCATTTTGTTGCAATTGCAAAATGACTTGTTTTTTGTATCTCTTTTTTGAGATTTCATTGTTAGTATACAGGAATACAACGGACTTTTGCACATTGATTTTGTAGCCACAAACTTCACTGTATTCGTTGATTGTTTCTAATAGTTTTTTGGTGGTGTCTTTAGGGTTTTCTATATATAGCAACATGTCGTCTGCAAAGAGTGACAATTTAATTTCCTCATTCCCAATTTGATGCCTTTTATTTTCTTCTCTTGCCTGATTGCTCTGGCAAGGACTTCCAACACTACGTTGAAAAGCAGAGGTTATTGGGGACAGCCCTGTTGTGTTCCTAAACGTAGAGCAAAGGACTTCAGTGTTTCACCAATAATTATGAGATTAGCTGAGGGTTTTTCATATATATGGCCTTTATTATGTTAAGGTCTTTTGCTTCTATACCTATTTTATTAAGTGTTTGAATCATAAATGGATGTTGTATCTTGTCAAATGCTCTTTCCGCATCATCTGATATAATCATATGATTTTTGTCTTTATTTGGTTTATGTGATGTATCACATTGATGGATTTGCGGATGTTGAACCATACTTGTGTCATGGGGATGAACCCCACTTGGTCGTGATGAATAATCTTTTTAATGCATTGTTGTGTTCAATTGCTAGAATGTTGTTTACGATTTTGCGTCTGTATTCGTCAGAGATATTGGTGTGTAGTTCTCTTTTTTTGTGTTGTCCTTATCAAGTTTTGGTATCACGCTAATGGCCTCATAAAATGAGTTATGGAGTACTGTCTCTTCTTCAGATTTTGTAAGAGTTTGAGCAGAATTGGTATTAGATCTTCTTTGAAGGTTTGGTAGAATTCACAAGTGAAGCCGTCTCATCCAGGTCTTTTGGTTTGGGGAAGGTTTTGGATGACTGATTCAATTTCATTACTTCTGATCAGTCTGTTTAGATTTTTCAGTTCTTCATGGTTCAGCATTGGAAGGCTATACTTTTCAAAGAACTTATCCATTTCTGCTAGGTTATGGAATTCAGTGGCATATAGTCCTTCGTAGTATTCTAGGATGATCCTTTTTATTTCTGTGGTGTCCCTGATAACTTCCCCTTTTTCATTTATGATTTTGTTAATTAGTGTCTTTTCTCTTTTTATCTTAGTGAATCTAGCCAACATCTTATCAATTTTGTTAATCTGTTCATAGAACCATGTATTTTTCATGTTAATTTTTCCTAATGTTTTTGGTTCCCTATTTCATTTGCTCTGCTCTGATTTTTATTATTTCCTTTCTTCTGCTGACCTTGGGTTTTATTTGTTCTTCTTTTTCTAGTTCTTTAAGTTGTAACATGAAGTTATTTATTTTGGATTTTTCTTGTTCCTTGAGATAGGCCTCTTGAGATAGGCCTGAGATAATGACATACATTTCCCTCTTATAACAGCTTTTGCTGTATCTCTAAAATTGTGGTAGGATGTATTTTCATTGTCATTTGTTTCTATGTGTCTTTTGATCTCTCCCCTAATTTCTTTTTTGGCCCAGTCATTCTTTAAAAGTATGTTGGTTAATCTCCATGTGTTTGTGTATTTCTCCTGCTTTGTTTCGCAGTTGACATCCAATTTCAAAGCCTTGTGATCAGCGAATATGCTAAGTATTATTTCAATCTTAAATTTGTTGAGGTTGATTTTATGTCCAAATATATGGCCTATCCTTGAGAATGTTCCATGTGCACTAGAAAAAAATGTATCATCTGATATTTTAGGCTGAATTGCTCTATATATGTGAATTATGTCAATTTCATCCAATGTGTCATTTAAGGCTGATATTTCTTTAATTATTTTTTGTTGGGATGATGTATCCATAGCTGTCAATGATGTATTTAAGTCCCCTAGTATAATCGTGTTTTGGTCAATTTATCCCATTAGTTCTGTTAGTAGTTGCTTGAAATATTTTGATGTTCCCTGATTGAGGGGATAAATATTGATGACTGTTATGTCTTCTTGTTGTATAGTCCCATTTACAACTATGTAATGTCCATCTTTGTCTCTTTTTACCTTCTTCACCCTGACGTCTGTTTCATTTCTCTGGATACCATTTGCTTGTTGTGTCAATTTCCACACTTTAACTTTGAGTCTGTTCTTGTCCTTGTAGCTGAGATGTGTCTCTTGGAGACATCAAATGCTTGAGTTTAGTTTTTTTATCTAATCTGCTACTCTGTGCCTTTATATTGGTGAGTTCAATCCATTTACATTTTGGATGATTATTGATATCTGAGTATTTCCTGTCATTCTATCTTTAGTTTTCTGGTAAGCTTGTGTCTCCATTGTTTCTTTGCCATTTTGTTGTTGCCTATTATTTCTGTGTGGTGGTATTCTAAGCTGTTTCCCTCTGTTTTTGTTTTTTTGTTTGTTTGTTTGTTTTTCTTTATTATAGTATATATTTCAGTCCTGGATTTTTTTTTTTTATTTTATTTATTTATTTTTTTTGAGTGGTTACTCTTAAGTTTATGTAAAATAAATTTGATATTTAGAATATACCATTTTCTTTAGCACACTTACTCTCTCCATTCCCATATTCTGGTTCAGGCCTTGACTCTTCTTTTTTATGTTTCTGTTGCAACAAATTATCTCTGTTGATGGTTTTTGAATAGCCTCCTTTAGTATTTATTGTAGTGCCGGTCGTGTATTGGAAAATTCCCTGACCTTAATTATGTCTGGAAAGGTCTTTATTCCTCCATCATATCTAAAGGATATATTATTATTTGCTGGATATATTATTCTTGGCTCATAATTTCTCTCTTTCAATTGTTTGAATATTTGGTTCCACTCACTCCTGGCTTGTAGAGTTTCTGTTGAAAAATCTGATGATAATCTAATGGGCTTTCCTTTGTAGGTTACCATCTGCTTTTCCCTGGCTGCCTTGAGGATTCTTACTTTGTCATTGATTTTGGAGAACTTCAATGCAATGTGCCTTGGAGAATGTCTGTTGGGATTGAGTTAAATAAGTGTTCGATTTCCTTCTTGGATTCGAGGTTCCAGTTATGTCCACAAGTTTGGGAAGTTCTCATTGACAATGTGTTTGAATATATTCTCTGTTCCCTTCTCTCTTTCTTCTCCATCTGGTATGCCCAGTATATTTATGTTGCTTTTCCTGATGGAGTCAGAAAGTTCTTGTAGAATTCTTTCATTTGTTTTAAGTCTCAAGTCTCTCTTACCTTGCATCCGTGTCCTTTCCATGTTTTTATCATCAATGTCACTGATTCTTTCCTCCATCTGGTCAACACGACTACCTAAGCTAGCTATTTCATTCTTAATTTCTTCTACTGAGTTCTTAATCTCCAGAAATTCTATTTCATTCTATTTTAAAATTTCGGTCTCTTTCGTAAAATGCTCATATTGTTATTTAATTGTCTTTCTGAGTTCATTAAACTGCCTTTATGTGTTTTCTTGCATCTCATTGAGTTTTTGCAGAACTGCAATCTTGAATTCTCTGTCATTTAAGTCACACGTTTCCATATCTTTAAGTTCCTTTTCTGGAAACTTTTCACTGTCTTTCTGAGCTGTCTTGTTCCTTGGTTATTCATGGAAATTACTGATTTACTATTTCTCTTCCTCGACATCTACAGGAGTGGCTTCTGCAACAGGTTGATAGGAAGAGGTCTTTCTTTTGTTTTCCAGTACTTGTCGGTAGAATCTTTTATGTTCTCTCCTACTGCAGCTGTTTTTTTTTTTTTTTTTTTTTTTTTTTTTTTTTTTTTTTTTTTTTCCCTCTGTCACTGTCATGCTATGTTTTCTCTGCACTTTTTCAGCTTCTCACACAATGGGAGGATTCACTGGGATACGGGCTTTTCCTCTGTTAAGAGTTCACATGGGTCACAGGGCGCAGTGTCCGTGTGGGTATGCAGAGAGCTTTAGAAGTTCCAAATCTCTTAACGCACCAGATTCAGAGTTCATATGCTTCAGCGGTTCTGTTTACTCCTGTAGGGATTCTCCCAGATAGATGGGGTCAGGGGCGGGGTGAATTTTGAGAGGTGGCCCAGAGCAATGGTGGTGACCACCACCAAAGCCGGTCCTGCTTCCACAGCACCCTCCCCATCCCCATTGCCCAAAAATGTTGGGCAAATCTGTGTCTGTGGTCCACGTTTCTCAGAAGAGCAAATATTCTGTTCTTTCAATCTGACACTGCTACTGTTCTGCTTCTATCACCAGGTAGGTGGTGGCAGGGCAAGCTTTGGGATGGTAGGGAGGGGATCGCTAGCCTTAGTGCCTAATGATTCGGTCCTCTGTTCTGCAGTGAGGGCTTAACCACCATTTTCAGCCTTGTTCCCTCAGTCTTTTCTCCAAGGTCTCTGCCATGAGCGTTGGGTTCAGTGGTGTTATTTGCTGTCCCCTCAGACCTGTGGGCCATAAACAGAGCCCTAGCATTCTGAGTTCTCAATCACCTGCATCTTCATCAGTTCCTGGATGCAGCGAGCTCGGAGCACTGAGCTAGGTCTGTGTACTGTGCCTGCGCTTCCCCGTCTCTGCACTTCCTCTTTCCCTCTGCCCCTGGTTGCACAATTCACCCACCTTTAGGAGAATTCTGTAATGGGCCTCTTCATCTTGCCTGTTTGCTGTGCAGGGAGTCCTTTGTTGTGGTATAGTAGTTCAATTAGTTGTAAATTCCAGGGGAGATTTACAGAGGCTCACTTCAAGCCGCCATTTTGATGATGTCAATCTGAGTTGCAATTCTTAAAGTTTCCCATGGCAAACTGCTGGTGTGCATTTTACCAATGCAATGTAAGGAATATTCCCAGTACGTAACCTCTCCTAAACCAGAAGTCCTATAATGTTGTGATGGCCCTGCCTACTAGACCTTTTGTGATACATGAGAAAGCATCTCAATTCTAAAACAAACACTGCCAGTGAAATTTAAGTTCCAATGGGAAAAGTGCCCTTGCTAGAGATAAGTGTGGTGGTGTACATGTGCATGAAGGAGTAGATTACCATTTAACAGAAAGAGCACTGATTTTGGAAAGGAATTTTCACTGATTTATTTCACTGTGAATGTTAAGGGAGATAATCATTACACACTGAAAGACTTCTCTCAAACAAAACATGATGGAAGTCCTCACCTATGAGCACAGATATTGTCTTGAAGTGGAAAGGAATGATTGGTCAGAGAGCCGGGGCAATGGCTGTGGTCCCAATCTGGGTTCAAGCCTGGGTTTTCTGACTGTCCTGGAGTCTAATCAGCCTGAAAGTCAGATTGTTGTGAATCTTTGTGCCTCTCCCATTCTCATCCATGTTACAGAGGGCCTCCTATGACATGTGTATCTCTTTTCTATTTTACATTTTCCGCATGTTGTGTGCATTACTTTCATACTCTGATTTTCATAATTGAGGAGACTTTCCCAAATTTCACACTTTTACTCATAGAGTATGTACATTTCGCAAGGAGGACTCGATCTGTGGCCAGAGAATCTATCATGACTTAAAGTTTTTTGCTATTTCACCTTCTAAGGGGTGGAAGAAGGTGACTTCCCTGGAGAAGTTCGCTGACTTTGAGAAGTAGTATATGGAGAAGTACAGTATACACTGAGGCAGCTATTGACCCCACACACAAAGAAAGTGGACCTTCGTTTCTTTCTAAGGTCATTCATGGCAAACCTTACATCCACTGAAAAACATCCAACACTCTGACATCAGCTAGTTGATAAGCATGTATTGGGGAATTCATTTGGCAGACTCATGGAGCCTTTCGTGCCTATCAGAAGAGACAGAGCACCATACAAATGTGCATATTTTCTCTCCATGTACCTAAACTCCTTTGACACTACACAGCACGTAATGAAGACAATAAAGAACTCGATGGCCAAACTTGCTGAGTATGATAAGTGGTCCTTGTTAAAATCAACAGCAAAGACTAGAAGACCCAGTCTGCTTCTCTCTGGAGCTCACATTCACCTGGAAACACTCATTGATGGGACATTTTTGGATCCAGTGAACACACCAATTACATGTCAATTCTTGCTCCTCTTTGAAGTGTCAAGGTGATTCCTGGCAAGTCATTGGGGATGGGCGAAAGGTCCTCTGTACAATGAGAAAGAAGGCTCTACAGAGCACAGAGAAAGGTGAAGTCACATTCAGGGTGGAAAGCAGAAGGACTGTCCTGGATAGCTCTCTGGGACCAAATAGTCCTAGGCTTCTCTGTGGCTGGGTTCTCCTGGAGATGGGATGATGATGTCATAATTGTCTTTTTGTGACACAGGAGACTCTGACATATGATTGGGCAGGTGGCTGCTGGGCACGGATTACAGGTCCAGTGTTCTGCAGACAACAGAGTATGAGTCTGGGAGGAGAGTGAATTATGTGGCTCTGCTCAGGCTCTTCCTTCCTCTGACACCCTCAGTGTCAGACTTTGCAGAGCAGTTCCCTGTTGACAGACCCACCTGAGAAAACAACCTTCTGGCACCTTCATCTTGGTCTTTCAGGACGGTGAGAAATACTTTCTGTTAGTGAAGCCACACAGTCTATAACATTTTGCTATGATAATTCTAATTTTCATCAGTCAGTGAGGGAAAACAGAAAGCACAATGATACAACATGCTACTTCTTCAAGAATGCTGTGATCAAACAAAGAGAAAAGATTACATGTGCGTTGACATTTCCATGTGGAAGAACCAGAATGCTCACATGTCTCTCCTGGATACATAGAATGATATAGCTACCGTGGAGAACAGTTTGATATTTGTCCAGGATGTTGAGAATGAAAATATCATGGGACCATTCATATATACACAATCATGTTTACAGCATTTGCCTGGATTCTCCTAAACAGAATTCACAACTGCAGTGTATATAATGGCAAAAATGTAGAGACACAATATCATGTCAACTGATGAATGTATTAGTGAGGTATATATATATATATATATATATATATATATATATATATATATATATATATATATATATATATATATATATATATATATATAATGAAACAAGATACAGTCCTAAAGGAGACAGAAGTCCTGGTACTGGACACAACAAGAAAGTGGCTTGAAAATTGGAAAGAGTATCCCAAGGCCACATTCACTGTGTGTCTATTAAGATAACAGTCTGACAATGTCATAATCATAGGGAAAGAAGGCAAGTCAGTGTTTGCCAGGGTGAAAGTTATTGGGCAGCATGGATGGCAAGTGAAATTTCCATGCCTTGGGATTCTATTGATTGCTTCTAATCAGAAATATGGCATTCGACAGAAAGGAGTGAGGAAAGCACAATACAGTTGGCAGAATACAAAACTGAATTGTATCTTTTAAAGGTTCTAATGGCAAACTGGACTTGTGAATTTTACCAGAACAATGTAAGGCATATTCCTAGTAGGGCACCTCTCGTAAACCACAAGTCCTATAATGGTGTGATAGCCCTACCTCTTAGACCCTTTTGGCTAGAGGAGAAAGCAACTTAGTTCCAAAAGAAACACTGCTACTGAACTTTATGTCCATATTGAAGAAGTGCCCATTCCAGAAATAAGTGTGGTGGTGAATGTTTGCCTGATGAAGTAGCTTGCCCTTTCACAGAAGAGCACTGATTTTGGAAAGGAGTTTTCACAGATTTCATTCATTGTGAATTTCAAGGGAAAGAATCATTACACATTAAAAGAAGTCTCTGATACAAAATATGATGGGCCTCCTCTCCTTTGAGCTTAGATATTTCTTTCAAGTGGAAATGAAAGATTGGTCAGAGAGCCGGGGCAATGGCTGTAATCTCTTGTGGCATTGAAGCCAAGGCTATCCTGAAAGACGAGATTCTAAACCAGGCTAAAACTCGTATTGCTGTTGAAGGCTTTGCATCTCCCATTCTCTTCCATGTTACTCAGGTTCTCCTACAGCATGACTGTGTTTCCTCTTTTACATTTCATGCATGTAGTCTGTGTTACTTTAATACTCTGATCTTCATAATTGATGAAACATTCCCAATTTTTACTCTTTTACTCATAGAGTCTGTACGTATTGCATGTGGGAATCCTTTGATGTCAGTGTGTCTATCGTGACTTCCAATTGTTTGTTATGTCACCTGTAAAGGGGTGGCAGAGTTCTTCCCTGGAGAAATTCTGTGTCTTTCACAAGTACAATATGGAGAACTACAGTATATACTGAGTCAGCTACTGAGCCCACACACAGAGAAAGTGGACCTTCCTTTATTTCTTAGGTAATTCCTGCTGAACCTGACCTCTACTGAATTTCATCCAACACTATGAAAGCAACCAGTTGATCGGCACACATCTGGTGATTCAGAAGGCAGACCCATGGATCCATCCTGCCTGTCAGAACTGAGAGAGCACCATACAAATGTGTATCCTTCTCCTCCGTGTACCAACACTTCCTTGACACTTCTTAGCAAATGAGGAGGACGATCAAGAACCTGATGCTCTGACTTGCTAGTTATGATAAGTGGTTTTTTGTTGCAAATCACCATCAGAGAATATGAGACCAGATCTGCTTCTATGTGGAGCTCACTTTCATCTGGAAGCACACATGATGGGACACATTTTGGAGCCAGTGCTCACAACAACTTCGCAAGAGTTCTTGTTCCACTTTGAAGTGGCAAAGTGATTCCTGGCAAGACATTTTGGCTGGCCCCCAGAGCCTGTGCAGTATGAAAAAGAAGGCAGTATGGAGCACAGAAAATGGTAAAGTCACACTCAGGGCTCAAAGTTGAAGGACTTTGCTGAATAATTCTCTGGGCAGCAAATGTTCCAAATCACCTCTAAGGCCGAGGACTCCTGGAAAGGGGATGATGATGTCATTCTTGTCTTTTTGTGACACATGAGAATACTGATATGTCATTAGCCAGGTGGCTGCTGGGCATGGATTACAGCTCCTGTGCTGGGCAGAAAACAGAGTGTGAGTCTGTGAGGAAAGTGACTTCTGTGGCTTTGCTCAGATTATTCCTCTTGACGTCCACAGAGTCAGACCCTGCTGAGCAGTTTCCTGTTAACAAACCCTTCTGGGAAAGCAATGTTCTAGCACCTTCATCTTGGGAGAGAATCCTTACACATTAAAAGAAGTCTCTGAAAAAAAATGTTATGGTCACGGTCAGTTGGGTGTGTAGATATTTCCTTCGAGTCAAAAAGAAGGATTAGTCAGAGAGCCATGACAACCGCTGTGGTCTCTTGTAAGGTGCAATCCTGGGCTATTCTGCAGGACCTGGAGTCTAAATCTGAATAAAACTTCGATTGCTGGGGACCTGCTCTGCCTCTCCAATTCTCTTCCATGTTACTGATGGCCTCCTATGGCATGCCTATCAATTCATCTTTTATATTTTGTGCATGTTGTGTGTGTTAGTTAAATGCTGTGATCATAATTATTGAGGAAACATTTCCAATTTTCACATTTTTACTCATAGAGTCTGTATATTTTGTATGTGGGACTCCGGGTGTGGTCAGTGAATATATCGTGTCTTCTAGTTCTTTGTTATGTCACCTGCTAAGGGGTGGTGTAGAGCGACTTTCCAGGAGAAATTCAGTGTTTTTGACAAGTACAATATGGAGAACTACAGTATATATTGAGCGAGCTACTGAGCCCACACAGAAAGAGAATGGGTCTTTCTTTTTTCTAGGTAATTCCTGGCGAACCTGACCTCTACTTAGTTATATCCAACCCTCTGAAATCAGCCAGTTGATCAGCACGCATTGGAAGATTCAGATGGCTGCACCATGGAGGCTATCCTGCCTGTCAGAACTGACAGAGCACCATACAAATGTGTATCGTTCCTCTACATGTACCAACAACCCCTAGACACTACTCAGCAAAGATGAGGACAATCAAAAAACTGATACCCCAACTTGCAATGTATGATACTTTGTTGTTGTTGAAAATCACTATGAGAGACTAGAAGAACCAATCTACTTCTATGTGGAGCTCACATTCATCCAGGAAACACTATGATAGGGCCTTTTTGGAGCCAGTGCTCCAAGCAACTGTATGTCAGATCTTGGTCCTCTTTAAATTCTGAGGTGATTTTTGGGAAGTCATTATGTCTGTACCCAAGGAACTCAGTAGTATGAGAAAGCAGGCTCTGTGGAGCAGAGAAAACGGTGAGGTCACACTCAGGGCTCAAAGAGCAAGGACTGATCTGGATATGTCTCTGGGCAGCAAATGGTCCAAGGCACCTCTGTGGCTTCAGCCTCCTGGAGAGGAGATGATGATGTCACTGTTGTCTTTTGGTGACATATGTGGATACTGATATGTGATAGGCCAAGGGGCTGCTGGGCATGGATTATACCTTTATGCCTGGCAGACAACAGAGTGTGAATCTGTAAGGAGAGCAAATTCTATGGTTCTGTTTGAGCTGTTCCTTCCTGTTAATGCCCTCAGCATCAGATCTTGCAGAGCGGTTTCCTGTTGACAGACCCTCCTGAGAAAGCAACGTTCTGGCCCCTTCATCTTCGATTTTCAGGACGGTGACAACCACACTTCTGTTATTGAAGCCACACAGTGTATAGCATTTTGCTTGAAAACTGGACACTTTATCAGGCAGGGAGGGAAAATCGAAAGCACAATGAGACAATATGCTACTTTTCAAGAATGCCATGATCAACCAAAGAGAACAGATCACATGTGCATTGACAATGTGATGTGGAAGAACTTGAAGGCTCACATGTATCTCCTGGATACATAGAATGATATAGTTATCATGGAAAACAGTTCTCTATTTGTCAAGGATGTTGAGAATAAAAATATCATGTGCCCATTGATATATACACAACAGTGTACAAAACGGTTGCCCAGAGACTACTAAACAGAATTCAGAACTGCACTGTAGACAACGGCAAACTTGTAGAAACACAATAATAGAGCAGCTGATGAATGTGTTAGTGCAGGTGGTATATGTACAAAATGAAACAAGATACCATCATAAAGGTGACAGAAGTCCTGATGCAAGCCACCCATAGAAAGTGTCTTGAGAAATTGGAAAGAGAAAGAACCTAGCATCCCTAGTTCACATACACTGCTTCTCCGTTAAGATAACAGTATGACAACATCAAATTCATAGGGAAAGAAGGCAGGTCAGTGTTTGCCAGGCACAAGTTGTGGGGTAGCGTGGAAGGGAAGTGAAAGGTGCATAGCTTGGGTTTCTATTGAATGCTTGTAATAAAAAAATGTTATTAGACAGCAAGTATTGAGGAAAGCACAATGCTGTTGGCACATTACAAACTGAATTGTATTTTTTAAAGGTTCCATTGGCAAAACAATGGCGTGAATTTTACCAAAAACATGTAAGGTATAGTTCCTGTAAGTCACCTCTCATAAACCACAGACCTCTAATATTGTGATGGCACTGCCTCCCAGATCTTTGAGGCTTCATGAAAAAGCTCCTCATTTTATAAAAATAAACACTGACAGTGAAATTTAGGTCCCAATGGGAAAAGTGCACTTGCTAGAAATAAGTGTGTTGGTAGATATTTGCCTGATGGAGTATATTACCATTTTACAGGGAGAGCACTGATTTTTGATAGGAGTTTTCAAAGGTTTCATTCACTGAGAATTGAAAGGGAGAGAATCATTACACTTTGAATGAAGTCTCTGAAACAAAACATCGTGTGCCTCCTCACCTGTGAACATCGATATTTCCTTCAAGTGGAAAGGAATGATTGGTCAGAGAGTTGGGGCAATGGCTGTGGTCTCTTGCTGGTTTCAAGCCTGGGCTATCCTGAAAGACCTTGAATCTCAATCAGGTTAATCTCGGATTGTTGCAGTGCCTCTCCCATTCTCCTCCATGTTACTGAGGGCAACCTGTGGCATGCCTTATCTGTTTCTTCTTTTACTTCTTGTACATGTTGTGTGCGTTACTTTAATATTCTGATCTTCATAATTGAGGAAACATTCCCAATTTTCACACTTTTACTCATGGAGTCTGTATATTTTGCATGTAGCACTCCATGTGTGGCCATTGAATCTATCGTGACTTCCAATTCTTTGTTATATCACCTGCTAAGGGGTGGCAGAGTAACTTCCCTGGAGAAATTCAGTGTCTTTGACAGTAGAATATGGACAACTACAGTATCTACTGAGCCAGCTACTGAGCCCACATACAAAGAAGTTGGACCTTCCTTGCTTCCTCAGGTAATTCCTGGCAAACCTGACCTCCACTGAATGACATCCAACTCTTTGGAATCAGCAAGTTTATAGGCACATATCAGGGAATTCAGGTGGCAGTCCCATGGATCTCATCCTACCTGTCAGACTTGACATAGCACAACAAATGTGTATACTTCCTTTCCGTGTAAAAACAATCCCTTGACACTACTCAGCAATTGATGAGGATAAACAAGAAACTGATCGATAAATTTCTAGGTATCATAAGTGGTTACTGTTGAATATCACCATCAGAGACTAGAAGACACAACCTGCTTCTATCTGGTGCTCAAATTCATCCGGTAACACACTTTGAAGGGGCACTTTTTGGTGCCAGCACTCACACCAACTTCATGTCAGTTCCTGCTCCTCTTTGAAGTGGCAAGGAGATTCCAGGAAGTCATTATGGCTGGACAAAGTTCCTCTACAGTATGAGAAAAAAGGCTCTCTGTAGCACAGTGAATGGTGAAGTCATAGTCAGGGTTCAAAGTGGAAGGACTGTAATGGATAACTCTATGGGCTGCAAATGGTTGAAGGAACCTCTGTGAATGTGGCCTCCTTGAGAGCAGATGATGATGTCACAGTTGTCTTTCTGTGACACATGAGGATACTGATATGTGATTGGCTAAGTGGCTGCTGGGCATGGATTAAAGTTCCCATGCTGGGCAGACAAGAGAGTGTGAGACTGTCAGGAGAGCGATTTCTGTGGCTGGGGCTGTTCTTTCCTCCTGAAGCCCTCAGCTTCAAAACCTGCTGAGCAGTGTCTTGTAGACAGACCCTCCTGAGAAAGGAACGTTCTGGAACCTTCATCTTGGACTTTCAGAATGTGAGAAATACACTTCTGTTATTGAAGCCACACAATCTATACAATTTTGATTAAAAAATCAGACAATTTATCAGTTAGGGAGGGAAATCGAAAGCATAATGCTATAATATGCTATCCCTTCAAAAATGCTGTGATAAACCAAAAAGAAAAGTTCACATGTGCATTGAAAATGAGATGTTAAAGAACCTGAATGCTCCTTTGTCTCTTCTGGATACATAGAATAATATAGCTCCCTTGGAAAAAACGTTTGCTCTTTGTCCAGGATATTGAGAATGAAAACATCACATGACCATTGATATATACACAATAGTGTTTAAAACAGATGCCCAGAAACTCCTACAGAGAATTCATAACTGCACTGTGAATAATGGCAAAAATGTAGACACAGATATCAGGTCAAATGATGAATGCATTAGTGTAGGAGGTATATGTATAAAATAAAACAAGACACAGCCATAGAGTTGTCAGAAGTTTTGATACTGCCCACAGCAAGAAAATATCTTCATTAATCAGCAAAAGAGGGAATCTAGGATCCCTAGGCCACAAACACTGTCTCTCCATTGAGACAACCGACCAAAAATGTCAAATTCATAGGGAAAGAAGGCAGGTCAGTGTTTGACAGGCTTCAATGTTGTGGGACAGTTTGGATGGGAATTCAAAGTTGCATGGCCTGGATTTCTATTGATTGCTTGTAATTACAAAAAAATGGTACTTGAGAGTAAGGATAGAGGAAAGCAAAATGCTGTTGGCATATTACAAGACTGAATTGTATTTTTGAAAGGTTACAATGGCAAACTATTTTTGTGAATTTTACCAAAACAATGTAAGGGATATTCCCAGTTGGGCACTCCTCAAACACCATAAGTCCTCTAATGTTGTGATTGCCCTGCCTCCTAGACACGTTGGGCTACATGAGAAGCACCTCATTTCTAAATACAAACACTGCCAGTGAAATTTAGGACCCAGTTGTGAAAGTGCACTTGCTAAACATAAGTGTGAGAGTTGATATTGTCCTGATGAAGTAGATAGCCACTTTACAGAGAGAGCAATGACTTTAGAAAGGTGATCTCACAGATTTCATTCGCAGTGAATTGAAAGCGAGAGAATCATTCCACATTGAAAGAAATCTCTGAAACAAACCATGATGGGCCTCTTCACCTGTGAGCATAGATAGTTCCTTAGAGTGTAAAGGAAGGATTGACCAGAGAGCTGCAGCAACAGCTGTGGTCTCTTGCGAAGTTCAAACCTTTTCTTTACTGAAGGACCTGGAGTCTAAATCAGGCTAAAGCTCGGTTTGCTGTGCAAATGCTGTGCCTCTCCCATTCTCTTCCATGTTACTGAGGGTCTCCTACGGCATTCCGATCTCTTTCATCTTTCACATTTTGCTCATGTTTTGAGCGTTATTTTGATACTCTGATCCTCATGATTGAGGAAACATTCTCCATTTTCACTGCTTTTATCATAGAGTCTGTACATTTTGCATTTGGGACTCCATGTGTGGTCAGTGAATTTATCCTGACTTCCAATTCTTTGTTACATGACCAGCTAAGCGGTGGCAGAGAGTGTCTTACTTACAGAAATTCAGTGTCTTTCAAAAGTATAATATGGAGAACAACAATATATGCTGAGCCAGCAACTGAGCCCACACAGAAATAAAGTGGACCTTTCTTTCTTTCTTAGGTTATTCCTGGCAAACCTGACCCCTAAAGAATCACATCCAAACCTCTCACACTAGCTGGTTGATAGGCATGCAATGGGGAATTCATATGGCAGACCCATGGAGCCCATCTTGCCTGTCAGAACTGACAGAGCAACACACAAAAGTTTATCCTTCCTCTCAGTGTAGCAAAACTCCCTTGACACTACTTAGCAAATGATGAGGACAATCTAGAACCTGACACCAAACTTGTAGCTATATTAAGTGGTTCTTGTTGAAAATCACCATAAGAGATTAAAATATTTGATCTGCTTCTATCTGGAGCTCACATTCATCCTGTAACACTCTTTGATGGGGCACTTGTTGGAGCAAGTGCTCACAACAACTGCATGTCTCTTCTTGCTTCTTTTTGAAGTGGCAAGGTCATCCCTGGTATGTCATTATGGCTGGGCCCAAGGGCCTCTGTAGTATGAGAAAGAATGCTCTATGGATCATAGAGAACGTTGAAGTCACCCTCTGGGCTCAAAGTGGATGTACAGTCCTAAATAAGTCTCTGGACAGGAAATGGTCCAAGGTACAACTGTGGCTGTGCTCTCCTGGATAGGAGATAATGATGTCATTGTTGTCTTTTTGTGACATGTGAGGATACTGATATGTGATTGTCCAGTCAGCTGCTGGCCACAGATTACATCTCCAGTGCCAGGCAGACATCCGAGTGTGAGTCTTTGAGGAAAGCAACATCTGTGGCTCTGCTCAGCCTGTTCCGTCCTGCTGATGCACTCAGTGTCAGACCCTGCTGATCACTTTTCTTTTGACAAAACTTCCTGAGAAAGAAACATTCTGGCACCTTCATCTTGGACTTTCAGGACACTGAGAAATACACTATGGTTATTGAAGCCACACAGTCTATAGCATTTTGCTCTGAACACTGGAGAGTTTATCAGTCAGGGAGGTAAAATCAAAAGCACAATGAGACAATATGCTATTCCTTCATGAATGCTGTGATCAACCAAATAGAAAAGATCACATGTGTGTTCACAATATGATGTGGAAGAACTGGAAGGCTCACATAGCTCTTCTGGATACATAGAATGAAATGGCTACAGTGGAAAACAGTTTGCTATTGGTCCAGGAGGTTGAGAATGAAAATGTCACATGACCACTGACAAATACACAATAGTGTTTAAAAAGGATGCCCAAAATTCAGGACTGCTCTGTAGATAAAGGCAAAAAAGTAGAGACACAATATCAGGTCAAATGATGAATGCATTAGCAAAGGTGGAATATGTATAAAATGAAACAAGATACAGTCATAAAATGACAGAGTCATGATGCTGGCCACCACAAGAAAGTATCTTGAGAGATTGGCAGGAGAATGAAGCTATCATCCCAAGCCCAAATAGGCTCTCTCTTCATTAAGATAACAGAACACCAGTGTCAAATTCTTAGGGAAAGAATGAAGCTCATCGTTTGCCAAGCCACAAGGTGTGGGGTAGACTGGATGGGAATTGAAAGTTGCATGGCTTGTGTATCTAATCATTGCTTGTAGTCAGAAAAATGATACTGGACAGCAACAATTGAGGTAAGCACAATGCTGTTGGTATATTACAAAACTGAATTGTATTTTTTAAAGTTTCCAATGGCAAACTGGTGATGTGAATTTCACCAAAACAATGTAAGGTATATTCACAGTAGGACACTTCTCATAAACCACAAGTCCTCTAATGTTGCAATATCCCTGAAATCTAGACCCTTTTGGACACGTGAGAGAGCTCCTCAGTTCTAAAATCAAACACTGCCAGTGAAATTTAGGTCCCAACTGGAGAAGTGCTCTTGCTTGATATAAGTTTGGTGGCAGATATTTGCCTGATGGAGTAGATTGCCAGTTTACAAGGTGAGCACTGATTTTGGAAAAGAGTTTTCACAGATTTCATTCACTGTGCTTTGAAAGGGAAGGAATCGTTACTCATTGAAAGAAGTCTCTGAAACAAAATGTAATGGGACTCTTCACCTGTGATCATACATATTTCCTTCAAGTGGAAAGGAAAGATTAGTCAGAGAATCATGGGAATGGCTGAGGTCTCTTGTGGCATTCAAGCCAAGGTTATCCTGAAGGACCTGGAGTCTCAATTATGCTAAAACGCGGATTGCTGCAGATCTGCTCTGCCTCTCCCATTCTCTTCCATGTTACTGAGGGCCTCCTATGGCATGGCTATTTGTTTCATATTTTACAGTTTGCATTTGTTGTTTGCATTACTTTAATACTCTGATCCTCATAATTGATGAAACATTCCCAATTTTCACCCTTTTACTCTTCGAGTCCGGATATTTTACATGTGAAAATTCATGTGTTGTCAGGGTATCTACTGTGACTTAATTCTTTATTATGTCGCCTGCAAAGCAGTGACAGACAGTGTCTTCCTGGAGAAATTATGATTTTGAAGTAGAATAAGGAGAACTACAGTAGATACAGAACGAGGTACTGATCCCACACACAAAGAAAGTGGACATTCCTTTCTTCTTAGGTAATTCTTGGAGAACCTGACCTCTACTGAATTACATCCAACCTTCTGAAATCATCAGGTTGATAGGCAAGAAATGGGGAATTCAGATGGCAGACACATGGAGACCATCCTGTCTGTCAGAAATGACAGAACACCATAGAAGTGTGCATCCTTCCTCTTCATGTACCAACACTCCATTGACCGTACTCAGCAAATGATGCATAGAATTATGTAGCTAACATGGAAACAGTTGGCTATTCATTGAATATGTTGACAATGAAAATATCATGTGACCATTGATATATACACAATAGTGCTTGAAACGGTTGCCCGTTTAAACACCGTTTTAGGATTTAAACATAAACCCGTAAACAAAATTCAGAACTGCACTGTAGTTAATGGCAAAAATCTAGAAACACAATATCTGGTCAACTGATGAATGCATTAGCGAAAGTGCTATATGTATACAATGAATGTAGACACAGTCATAAAATTGACCGAAGTCCTGATACTGGCCACCGCAAGACAGTTTCTTGAGAAATTGGCAAGAGAAAGAAGCCAGAATACTAACGTCACATATGCTGTGTGTTCATTAAGATAACAGAATGACAATGACAAATTAAAGGGGAAAGAAGCCAAGTCAGTGTTTACCAGGATGCAAGGTGTAGGGAAACGAGGATGGGGAGTTGAAGTTGCATGGCTTGGGTTTCTATTGATTGCTTGTGATATGAAAAATTGTATTAGGCAGCGAGGATTGAGGAAAGCACAATGTTATTGGCATATTACAATACTGAATTGTATTTTTCAAAGATTACACTGGCAAACTGGTGGTATGAATTTTATCAAAACAATGTAAGGGATATTCCCAGTAGGGCACGCCTCATACACCACAAGTCCTCTAATGTTGTGATCACCCTGCCTCCTAGACCCTTTTGGCTACATGTGAAAGCTCCTCAGTTCTAAGAACAAACACTGCCAGTGAATGTTAGTCCCCAAAGGGAGAAGTGCCCTTGCTAGAAATAAGGGTTGTGGTCGATATTTGACTCATGAAGTAGTTTGCCATTTTACAGAGAAAGCACTGGTTTTTGAAAGGAGTTTTCACATATTTCATACACTGTGAACTGAAAGGGAGACATCCATAATAATTTGAAAGATGTCTCTGAAACAAAATGTGATGGGCCTCCTTAACTCTGAGCATAAATATTTCTTTCGTGAGGAAAGGAAGGATTGTTCAGACTGCTGGGGCAATGGTGGTGGTCTCTTGGGGGTTAAAGCCTAGGCTATCATGAAGGACCTAGAGTCTCTATCAGGCTAAAACTCGTATTGCTACAGATGTTCTGGGCCTGTCCCATTCTCTTCCGTGTTAGTGAGGGCTTCCTACGGCATGCCTATCTGTTTCATCTTTTATATTTTGCAACTGTTTTTCACATTTCTTTAATACTCTGATATTCATAATTGCGGAAACGTTCCCAATTATCACACTTTTTTTTTTTTTTTTTTTTTTTTTTTATTAGTTTCAGGTGCACAAGACAAAGCAAAACTTAGACATTTATCATTTATATCCCTCACACTGTGTGAACCCCCCTCCCCCCATCCACTATCCCTCTGTACGTTCCCAAAACCTCTCACCTTCCCCTTATCCCCACCCCCCCGCCCCTCTAGCAACCCTCTGTTTTTCCTCCATGTTTCCAAAACTGTTTCTGATTAGTTCATTCACTTATTCTTTTCTTTAGATTCCGCATATAAGTGAGATCATATGGTATTTGTCTTTCTCTTTCTGACTTATTTCACTTAACATAATGTTCTCTAGGTCCATCCATGTTGTTGCAAATGGTAAGATTTCTTTCTTCTTTATGGCTGCGTAATACTCCATTGTATAAATGTACCACAGTTTCTTAATCCAGTCATCTACTGATGGGCATTTCGGTTGTTTCCAGGTCTTGGCTATTGTATATAGTGCTGCAATAAACATAGGAGTGCATAAAGATTTTTGAATTGGAGTTTTGGATTTCTCCGGATAGATACCTAGGAGTGGGATTGCTGGATCATAAGGTAGTTCCATTTTCAGATTTTTGAGATATCTCCAAACTGTTTTCCATAGTGGCTGCACCAATCTGCATTCCCACCAACAGTGCACCTTTATTCATAGAGTCTGTACATTTTGCATGTGGGACTCCAAATGTGGTCAGAGGATCTAGCGTGACTTCTAATTCTTTGCTACGTCAGCTGCTAAGAGATTTCCCAGTGTGTCCTCCCCAGAGAAATTTGGTGTCTTTGAAAAGTAGAATATAGTTCTCCTTTGAAAAGTAGAATAGTTCACCTTTGAAAAGGAGAACTACAGTATATATTTAGCCAGCTACTGAGATCACACAAAATGTGAGTGGACCTTTTTTTTTTCTTTCTGAGGTAATTCCTGAGGAAGATGACCTCTACTGAATTACATCAAACCCTTTGAAATCAGCCAGTTGATAGGCTTGCATTGGAGAATTCAGATGGCAGATCCATGGAGCCCATGCTGCTTGTCAGAACTGACTGAGCACCATACAAATGTGTATCCTTCCTCTAGGTGTACCAAGACTCCTTTGACAATACTCAGCAAATAATTAAGACAATCAAGAACCTGATCCCCCAACTTGCTAAGTAGATAAGTGTTTTTTTTTTTCTCTCTAAAATCACCATCAGAGACTAGAAGACCCGATCTGCTTCTACAAGGAGCTCACATTGATCTGACAACACTTTTTGATGGGGTATTTTTTGGAGCCATTGCTCACACCGACTGCAGGTCAGTTCTAGCTCCTCTTTGTAGTGGCAAGTCGATTAATGGCAAGTCATTATGGCTGAGCCAAAGGGCCTCTGTAGTATGAGAAAGACGTCTCTACAGAGCACAGAGAATGCTGAGGTCACAATCAGGTCTCAAATTGAAGGACTGTCCTGGATAAGTCTCTGGGCAGCAAATGGTCCAAGGCACCTTTGGCAGCGGTCTCCTTGGAGGGGATGATAATGTCATAGTTGTCATTTTTGACACTTGAGGATACTGATATGTGATTGCCCAGGCAACTGTGGGGCACAGATTGCAGTTCCAGTGCTGGCAGACAACAGAGAGTGAATCTGGGAGGAGACCAACTTCTGTGGCTATGCTCTGGCTGTTCCTTCCTACTGATGCCCTCCACTTAGGACACTGCCAAGCAGTTTCCTCATGACAGACCCTCCTAAGAAAGCATCGTTTTGTCACCTTCATCTTGGACATTCAGGACGGTGAGAAATAAGCTTCTGCTATTGAATCCACATAGTCTATAACATTTTGCTATGTAAATCGGACATTTTATCAATCATAGAGGGAAAATCAGAAGCACAAAGAGACTATACACTACTCCTTCAAGAATGCTGTGATCTACAAAAGAGAAAAGATCATATGTGCATTGACAATGTGATGTGGAAGTACTGGAATGCTCACATGTCTCTGGTTGATATGTAGAATGATATAGCTACTGAGGAAAATGGTTTGCTATTTGTACATATGTTGAGAATGAAAATTCCACGTGACCATTGATACACATACCATAGTGTTTAAAACAAGTGCCCAGAAACTCCTAAACAGAATTCAGAACTGCACCATAGTTAATGGCAAAAACGTAGAAATGCAATATCAGGTAAACTGACGAATGCATTAGAGAAGGTGTTACATGTATAAAGTGAAAGAAAACACAGTCATAAGGGTGACAGAAGTCCTGATGTAGGCAATTGCAAGAAAGTACCTTGAGAAATTGGAAGAGAAAAAGCTAGCATCCCAAGGCCACATACACTGCCTCTCAATTTAGATAACAGAATGACAAATTGGGAAAGAAGGCATGCCATGTTTGCCAGAGTGCAAAATGTGGGTCAGCCTGGATGGAAACTGAAAGTTGCATGGCTTGGGTTTCTATTGATTGTTGGTAGTTAGAAATATGGTATAGACAAGAAGCATTGAGGTAAACACAATGCTGCTGGTATATTAGAAAACTGAATTGTATTTTTTTTTAAGTTTCAATGGCATACTGGCACAGTGCATTTTAAAAAATCAATGTAAGTGATATCCCAAGTAGGGGTCACTCCTAAACCAGAAGTCCTATAATGTTGTGATGGCCGGGCCTCCTAGACCTTTTGGACTTCATTACAAAGCTCCTCAGTTCTAAAAACAAACAAAGCAAAACAAAAATGATAGGGAAATTTGGACCCAATGGGACAAGTGCCCTTGCTAGAAATAAGTGTGGTGGTGGATATATGACTGATGGAGTACATTGCCATTTTTAGAGAGAGACCAAGGATTTTGGAAAGTTGTTTTCACAGATTTCATTCACTGTGAATTGAAAGAAAGAGAATCATTACCCATTGACAAACATCTCTGAAACAAAATGTCATCGGCCTCCTCATCTGTGAGACTATATATTTCCTTCGAGTGGAAAGGAGGGATTGCACAGAGAGATGGGGCTATGGCTGTGGTCTCTTGCAGGGTTCAAGGCTGGGCCATCCGGAAGGACCTGGAGTCTAAATCAGGCTAAACCTCGGATTGCTGTAGATCTGCTCTGCCTCTCCCATTCTCTTCATAAATTACTGGGGGCTTCCTACAACAATCCTACCTGTATCATCCTTTGTATGTTGCACACTTTGTGTTTGTTACTTTAATAATCTGATCTACCTAATTTAAGAAACATTCCAAATTTTCACCCTATTACTCATAGAGTGTGCATTTTGCATGTGGACTCCATTATTGCTCATAGGATCTCTCGTAACTTCCAATTCTTTGTTACGTCACCTGCCAAGGGGTGGCAGAGAGGGTCTTCCCCAGAGAAATTCTGTGTCTTTGTCAAGTAGAATATGCAGAACTACAGCATATACTAAGCAAGCTACTGAGTCGACACACGAAGAAAGTGGACCTTCCTTTCTTTCTTCGGTAATTCCTGGCAAAACTGACCTCTACTGAATTGCAACTAACACTCTGAAATCAACCGTTTCATAGGCACATATTGGGGAATTCATGGCAGAACCATGGAGCTCATCCTTCCTGTCAGAACTGACAGAGCAACATAGAAATATGTATCATTCCTCTCCATGTACCAACACTCCCTTGTCACTACTCAGCACATGATGAGGTCCATCAAGTACCTGAAGGCCAAACTTGCTAAGTATGATAAGTGGTTCTGGTTGAATATCACCATCAGAGACTAGAAGACCCAATCTGCTTCTCTCTGGAGGTCATAGTCATCCGGTAACATTCTTTGATGTGGCAATTTTTGGAGCCAGTGCTCACACCAACTGCATGTGTGTTAATTCTCCTTTCTGAGGTGGCAAGGTGATTCCTGGCTATTCATTATGGTGGGACCAAGGACCTATGTACTATGAGAAAGAAAATATATGGAGTACAAAGATGGTGAAGTCACACTCAGGGCTCAAAGTGGAGGGCTATCCAGCATAAGCATATAGGAAACAAATGGTCCAAGGCACCTCTGTGGCTGCCGACTCCTAGAGAGGGGAAGATGATGTTTCAGTTCTCTTTTTGTGACACATGAGCATACTGATATGTGAGTGGCCAGGCAGATGCTGGGCATGGAATACAGTTCCAGTGCTGGGTAGACAAAAGTGTGTGTGTCTGTGAGGAGAGCAACTTCTGTGAATCTGCTCAGGCTGTTCCTTCTTTCTGACACCCTCAGGGTAAGTCCCTGCTGTGCAGTTTCCTGTTGACATACCTCCTGAGAAAGCAACATACTGGTACCTTCATCTTGTTCTTTCAGGACGGTGAGAAATACACTTCTGTATTGAAGCCACAAAGGCTATAATATTTTGCTGTGAAAATTGGACACTTTATCAGTCAGGGTGGGAAAATCAAAAGTACAATGAGAAAAGATGCTTCTCCTTAAAGAATGTTGTGATCAACAAAAAAGAAAAGACCATATGTGCATTGAAAATGTGATGTGGAAGAACTGGAATGCTCACATGTCTCTGGTGGATACATAGAATGATATAGCTACCATGGAAAACAGTTCCCTATTTGTCCAGTATTTTCAGAATGAAAATATCATGTGACCATTAATATACGCAAAATAGAGTTTAAATCAGATGCCCAGAAACTCCTAAACAGAATTCAGAACTGCCCTGTAGATAAAGGCAGAAATGTGGAAACACAATATCGGTTAACTGATGAATGCATTAGCAAAGGTGCTATATGTATAAAATGAAACATGATACAGACATAAAGCTGACAGAATTCTTGATGCTGGCCACTGCAAGATAGCATCCTGAGAAATTGGCAAGAGAAAGAAGCTAGCATCGATTAAGATAACAGAAGAGAAATGTGAAATTCATAGGGAAAGAGGGCAGGTCAGTGTTTCCCAGGGCGCAAGGTGTGGGGCAGCGTGGATGGGAAGTGAAAGTTGCATGGCTTCAGTTACTATTGATTGCATGTAATCAGAAAAATGATATTACACAGCAAGGATTGAGGAAATCAAAAAGCTGTTGGCATCTTACAAAACTGTATTGTATTTCTGAAAGGTTCCAAGGCAAATTGGTGATATGAATTTTAATAAAAAATGTAAGGGATATTCCCAATAGAGCACCTGTCCTAAACCAGAAGTCCTCTAATGTTATGATGCCCCTGCCTCGTAGACATTTTGGGCTACATGAGAAAGCTCCTCAGTTCTAAAAACAATCACAACCAATGAAATTTAGGTCCCAATGGGATAAGTGTCCTTGCTAGAAACAGTGTGATGGTGGATATTTGCCTGATGGAGTAGATTGATGTTTTACAGAAAGAGTATTGATTTTGGAAAGGAATTTTCACAGATTTCATTGCCTTTGAATTGAAATGGAGCTAATCATTACACATTGAAAGAAGTCTCTGAAACAAAATGTGATGTACTCCTCACCTGTGCCCTTAGTCTTTTCTTTCATGTGGAAAAGAATGATTGGTTAGAGAGACTGGGCAATGCCTACGATCTCTTGTGGTGTTCAAACCTGGGCCCTCATCAAGGATCTTGTGTCTAAATCAGTCTGAAACTCGGATTGCTTCGGATCTGCTGTGACTCTCCCATTCTCTTCCATGTTACTTAGGGTGTCCTACGTCATGCCTATCTGTTTCATCTTTTATGTTTTGTGCATGTTGTTGGCATTACTTTAATACTCTGATCTTCATAATTGAGGAAACATGCCCCATTTTCAAGGTTTTACTCAGAGAGTCTGTAAATTTTGCAAGAGGGACTCCATTTGTGGACAGAGATTCTATCATGACTTACAATTCTTTGTTATGTCACCTGCTAAGGGGTGGCACAGAGTGTCTTCCCTGGAGAAATTCCGTGTCTTTGACATGAAGAATGTGGAGAACTACAGTATATACTGAGCCTACTTCTAAGACAACACACTAAGAAAGTGAACCTTACATTCTTTCTTAGGTAATTGCTGGCAAACCTGACCTCTACTGAATTACATCCAACCCTCTGAAATCAGCTGGTTGGTAGGCACAAATCGTGGAATTCAGACAGTAGACCCATGGATCTCATCCTGCCTGTGAGAACTAACAGAGCACCATACAAATGTCTATCCCTCCTCTCCATGTACCAACACTCCCCTGACATTACTCAGCAAATGATGAAGACAATCAAGAACCTGATGCCCAAACTTGCTAGGTATGATAAGTGGTTCATGTTGAAAATCACCATTAGAGACAGAAGATTTGATTTGCTTCTATCTAGAGCTCACATTTATCTGCTAACACTCTTTGATGGGGCACTTTTTGGAGCCAGCACTCACACCAACTGCATGGCAGTTGTCGTACTCTTTGAGTTGGCAAGGTGATTCCTGGAAATCATTATATCCGGGCCCATGTGCCTCTGTAGTATGAGAAATGAGGCTCTACGGAGCACAGAGAATGGTGAAGTCACACTCAGGGCTCATAGTGGAAAGACTGTGGTGGATAAACCTCTGAGCAGGAAAGGTTCCAACTTACCTCTGTGGCTGTGGTTTCCTGGAGAGGTGATGATTCTGTCACACTTTTCTCTATGTGACATGGGAAGATACTGATACATGATTAGCCGGGTGGTTCGTGTGCATGTTTTACATCTCTAGTGCTGGGAATACAACAGAATGTGAGTTTATGAGGAGAGTGAATGCTGTGGCTCTGCTCAGGGTGTTCCTTCCTCCTGATGCCCTCAGCATCAGACCCCGCAAAGCAGTTTCCTGTTGGCAGACCCTCCTAAGAAAGTAACATTCTGGCACCCTCATCTTAGACTTTCCGGACGGTGAGTAATACACTTCTGCTATTGAAGCCACACAGCCTATTACATTGTGCTATGAACATCGGTCACTTTTTCAGTCAAGGAGAGAAAATAGCAAGCACAATGAGACTTTATGCTACTCCATCAAGAATGGTATGATTAACCAAAGATAAAAGATCACATGTGCTTTGACAATGCTAGGTGGAAGAACTAGAACACTCACATGTCTCTGCTGGATACAGAGAATGACATAGTTACCATGGAAAACAGTCCGCTATTTGTCCAGAATGTTGATAATGAAAATATTATGTGACCATTGATATATGCATAATAATGTTTAAAATGGATGCCCAGAAACTCCTAAACAGAATTCAAATATTTCCTTCGAGTGGAAAGGAAGGATTGGTAGAGAGCCAGATAAATGGCTGTGCTCTCTTGCGGGGTTCACGCCTGGGCTTTCAGACTTGGAGTCGGAATCACGCTAAATATCAGATTGCTGCAGATCTGCTGTACCTCTCCCATTCTCTTCCATGTTACTGAGTGCTTACTGCGGCATGCCTATCTGTTTCATCTTCTACACGTTGTGTCCATTACTTTAATACTCTGATCTTCATAATTGAGCGAACATTTCAATTTTCACCCTTTGTCTCAGAGAGTGTGTACATTTTCCCTTTGGGTCTTCATGTGCGGTCAATGAATATATTGTGAATTCCAATTATTTGTTACGTCACCTGCTACGGGGTCTCAGAGAGTGTCTTCCCCAGAGAAAGTAACTGTCTTTGACAAGTAGAATATGGAGAACCACAGTATATACTGAGCCAGCTACTGAGCCCACTCACCAAGAAAGTGGACCTTCCTTTCTTTCTTAGGTAATTCCTGGGGAACCTGACCTCTACTGAATTCTATCCAACCCTGTGAAATCATCCAGTTGATAGGCATGCATTAGGAGATTCAGTTGGCAGACCCATGGAGTCCATCCTGCCTGTCAGAACTGAGAGAGCACCATACAAATGTGTATCCTTCCATTCCATGTTCCAACACTCCCTTGACACTACTCAGCAAATCAAGAGGACAATAAAAAAAGTGATGACCCGTCTACTAGTTTTACTAAGTGGATCTTGTTGAAAATCACCATCAGAGAATAGAAGACCTGGTCTGCTTCTATCTGGAGCTTACATTCTTCTGTCAACACTCTGTGTTTGGGCACTTTTTGGAGTCAGTGCTCACACCAACTGCATGTCAGTTCTTCCTCCTCTTTGAAGTGACAAGGTGGTTCCTGGCAATTCATTATGGCTGCACCTAGGGACCTCTCTAATATGAGAAAGAAGGCTCTTCAGAACACAGAGAATGGTGAAGTCATACTCAGGGCTCAAAGTGGATGGAGTATCCTTGGTAATTCTGTGGGCTGCAAATGGTCCAAGGCTCCTTAGTGGCTGTGGCCTCCTAGAGGGGATGATGATGCCACCGTTGTGTTTTCAAATATATGAGGACACTTATATATGATTTGCCAGGTGGCTACTTGGCACAGATTAAGTTCCAGTGTTGGACACACAACACAGAGTGAGTCTGTGAGGAGAACAACTACTGTGGCTCTGCTCGGGGTCTTCCTTCCTCCTGAAACCATCCACGTGATTTCCTTCTGAGCAGTTTCCTGTTGACTGACCCTCCTGAGAAAGCAACGTTGTTGCACCTTCATCTTGGCCTTTCAGGATGGGGAGAAATACACTTCTGTTATTCATTCCAAACATTCTTTAACATTTTGCTATGAAAATTGTGCAATTTATTGGTAAGGGAGGGAAAATCAAAAGCACAATGAGACACTATGCTACTCATTCAAAAATACTGCTATCAACCAATGAGAAAAGATCACATGTGCTTTGACAATGCGATGTGGAGGAACTGGAAGGCTAACATGACTCTAATGGATACATATAATGATATAGTTACATTATATAGAAAACAGTTCGCTGTGAGAGTAGATTACCATTTTCAGAGACAGCATTGATTTTGAAAGGAGTTTTCACAGATTTCATTCATTGTGAATTCAAAGGGAGAAAATTGTTACACATTGAAAGAAGTCTTATTGTCCTCTAAATGGAGGAGTGATGTGAGCCTCTGTAAATCACCCCTGGAATTTACAACTAATCGAACAACTATAACTCCAATAAGGACTCTCTGCACAGCAGACAGAAAACACGAAGAGGATCACTACTGAATTCACCTAAGGTGGGTAAATCATGCCATAAGGGGAGGAGGGAAGGGAAATGTGGGGACATGGAGCTGGGCGGGCGCAGTACACAGACCTAGCTCAGTGCTCTGAGCCCCCTGCCTCGCACAACTACCACAGCTGTGGAAAAGGGAAGAACTCGGATTGCTAGGGCTTCGCTTATGACTGACAGGGGACAGCATATAACATGGCTGAACCCAACGCTCACAGCAGAGACCTCGAAGAAAAGACTAAGGGAAGAAGGCTGAAAATGGTGGTTTAAGCAGTTGCTGCTGCAGAGAACAGAAGCTTTAGGCACTGAGACTAGCTGCCCCCTCCCTAGCCTCCCAGATCATGCCCCACCCCTACTGCCAGGTGCTAGAAGCAGAACAGTAGCAGTGTCACATCAAAAGTGCAGAATATTTGCTATTCTGACAACTGTGGACTGCAGACACAGATTCACAGTACAACTAGTTCCAACAAAGGGGAGGGAACTGAGGAAGCAGGACCTGCTGTGATGGTGGTCGCTGCCACTGTACTGTAGCACTTCTCACAATTCAGCCTGCCCCTAGCCCCACCTATATGGGCGGATCCCTGAAGGAGTAAACTGAACTGCTGAAACACAGGGGCCTTGAATCTGAGGCAGAAAGAGCTTCGGGACTCCAAATGCTCTCCACATACCCGAATGGATATTGCGGCCTGTGACCCAGACAAACTATTATCAGAGGAGAAGCCCATCGCCCAGGGAAACCCTCCATTTTGACAGAAGCTACAATAGTGCAGATAAAATATAGCACTACACGTGAGAGGAAAAAAAAAAAAAAAAAAGGCTGCAGTAGGAGAGAAAATAAAACTTTCTACCAACAAGTACTGGAAAAAAAAAGAAAGAAATCTTCCTATCAACCTGTTGCAGTAGCTGCTCCTGTGATATCTAGGAAGAGAAATAGTAAATCAGTAATTGCCATGAATAGCCAAGGCAACCGGACAGCTCAAAAAGAAAGTGAAAAGTCTCCAGAATAAGAACTTACAGATACGGAAATATGAGACTTAGATGACAGAGAAATCAAGATTGCAGTTCTGAGAAACTCAACGAGATGCAAGAAAGCACACAAAGGCAATTGAATGAATTCAGAACCACAATAAAAAACAACATAACCATTTTACAAAAGAGATTAAAATTTTAAAAAAGAACCAAATAGAATTTCAGGAGATTAAAAAATGCTCAACATCACTAATCATCAGAGAAATGCAAATCAAAACCACAACGAGCTGTCACCTCACCCCAGTCAGAATGGCGATCATCAACAAGACAAATAGTAACAAATGTTGGAGAGGCTGTGGAGAAAAAGGAACCCTCATACACTGTTGGTGGGAATGCAGACTGGTGCAGCCATTATGGAAGGCAGTGTGGAGGTTCCTCAAAAAACTACGAATAGAATTGCCATATGACCCAGCAATCCCTCTCCTGGGTATCTACCCAAAAAATCTGAAAACATTTAGAGATAAAGACACATGTGCTCCAATGTTCACTGCAGTTTTGTTTACGGTGGCCAAGACATGGAAACAACCAAAATATCCTTCGATAGATGAATGGATGAAGAAGTTGTGGTATATATACACAATGGAATACTATTCAGTGGTAAGAAAAGATGATATAGGAACATTTGTGACAACATGGATGGATCTTGAGAGTGTAATGCTAAGCGAAATAAGTCAGACAGAAAAAGCAGAGAACGATGTGATTTCACTGATATGTGGTATATAAACCAAAAGCAACAGAAGAACAAGACAAACAAATGAGAAACAGAAACTCATAGACACAGACAATGGTTTGGTGGTTGCCAGAGGGTAAGTGGGGTGGGGGGTGGGGTGTGGGAGATGAGGGTAAGGGGGATCGAATATATGGTGATGGAAGGAGAACTGACTCTGGGTGATGAACACACAATGGGATTTATAGATGATGTAATACAGAATTGTACACCTGAAATCTATGTAATTTTACTAACAATTGTCACCTCAATAAATTTAATATATAAAAATAATAAGTATAGAAGGAAAATTCCTTAACATAATAAAGGCCATATATGACAAGCACTCTGCTAATCTCATAGTTAATGGTGAAAAACTGAAGCCCTTTGCTCTACGTACAGGAACACGGCATGACTGTCCCCTATCACCTCTGCTTTTCACCATACTGCTGGAAGTCCTTGCCAGAGCACTCAGGCAAGAGAAAGAAATAAAAGCATCCAAATTGGGAATGAAGAAGGTAAATTATCACTCTTTGCAGATGATATGATGCTATATACAGAAAACCCTAAAGACTCCACCCAAAAGCTATTAGAAATAATCAACGAATACCATAAAGTTGCTGGCTTCAAGATCAATGTACGAACGTCCATTGCTTTCCTACATACTAACAATGAAATCTCAGAAAAAGAAATACAAAAAACAATTCCTTTTGCAATTACAGCAAAAAGAATAAAATACCTAGGAATAAACTTAACCAAGGATATGAAAGACCTATATGCTGAAAACTGTAAGACATTTTTGAAAGAAATTGAAGAAGACACAAAGAAATGAAAAGGCATTCCGTGCTCATGGATTGGAAGAATCAACATAGTTAAAATGGCCATATTACCCAAGCAATATACAGATTCAATGCAATCCCCATCAAAATCCCAATGGCATATTTAAAGAAATAGAACAAAAAATCGTCAGGTTTGTTTGGAACCACAATAGACCCCGAATAGCCAAAGCAATCTTAAGAAAAAAGAACAATAATGGAAGTATCACACTTCCTGACTTTGTCTTGTATTACAAGGCTACAATAATCAAAACAGCATGGTATTGGCAGAAAAACAGACACATAGACCAATGGAATAGAATTGAGAACCCAGAAGTAAAACCACATAAATATGGACAGATAATTTTTGACAAAGAAGCTGAAAACATACAATGGAGAAAAGACAGCCTCTTCAATAAATGGTGGTGGGGGGATTGGATAGCCACGTGCAAAAGCGTGAAACTGGACTGCTATTTGTCACCATGTACCAAAATTAATTCAAAATGGATCAAAGACTTAAGCATAAAACCTTTCATAATAAACTGCATAGAAGAAAACATAGGTCCTGAACTTATGGACTTTGGGTTCAAAGAGCATTTTATGAATTTCACTCCAAAGGCAATGGAAGTAAAAGCTAAAATAAACAAATGGGACTATATGAAACATAAAAGTTTCTACACAGCAAAAGAAACCATCAACAAATAAAGAGGCCAACAACTGAATGGGAGAAGATTTTGCAAATAGTGCCTCCGATAAGGGTCTAATATCCAGAATATACAACGAGCTCATGCAACTCAAAAACAAAAAACAAAAAACCCAATAGAAAAACGGGCAGAGGACTTGAAGAGACATTTCTCCAAAGAGGACATACAAATGGCAAATAGACATATGAAAAAATGCTCAACATCACTAATCATCAGAGAAATGCAAATACAAACAACAATGAGATATCACCTCACCCCAGTCAGAATGGCAGTCATCAACAAGACAAATAGTAACAAGTGTTGGAGAGGCTGCGCAGAAAAAGGAACCCTCATACACTGTTGGTGGGAATGCAGACTGGTGCAGCCATTATGGAAGACAGTGTGGAGCTTCCGCAAAAAATTATGAATAGAATTGCCATATGACTAGCAATCCCTCTCCTGGGTATCAACCGAAAATATCTGAAAACTTTTACAGATAAAGACACATGTGCTCCAAGGTTCATTGCAGCTTTTTTTACGGTAGCCAAGACATGGAAACAACCAAAACGCCCATCGATAGATGAATGGATAAAGAAGTTATGGTATATATACACAATGGAATACTATTTTGTGGTAAGAAAAGATGATGCAGGAACATTTGTGACAACATGAATGGATCTTGAGAGTGTAATGCTGAGCGAAATATGTCAGACAGAAAAAGCAGAGAACCATGTGATTTCATGGATATGTGGTATATAAAACAAAAACAACAAAAGAACAAGAAAAACAAATGAGAAACAGATACTCATAGACACAGACAATAGTTGAGTGGTAACCTGAGGATAAGGAGGGTAGAGGATAGAAGATGAGGGTAAGGGGGATCAAATATATGGTGATGGAAGGAGAACTGACTCTGAGTGGTGAACACACAATGGGATATAGATGATGTAATACCTAATTGTACACCTGAAATCTATGTAATTTTACTAACAATTGTCACCCCAATATATTTAAAATATAAATTATAAAAAAGGACAGTGAGAAATACATTTCTCTTTTTGAAGTCACACAGTCTATAACATTTTGCTATGAAAATAGTTCTCTTGATCAGTCAGGGATGGAACATCAAAAACACAATGATACAATATGCTATTCCTTCAAGAATGCTGTGATCAACCTAAGAGAATAGATAACATATGTGTTGACAATGCGATGTGGAAGAAGTGGAATGCTCAATTATCTCTGCTGGATATATAGTATGATGTAGTTACCATGGGAAACCCTTCACTATTTGTACAGTATGTTGAGAATGAAAATACCACGTGACCATAGATGTATACAAACTAGTATTTAAATAGCACGCCCAGAAACTCCTAAACAGAATCAGAACTGCACTTTAGATAATGGCCAAAATGTAGAAACACAATATCAGGTCAACTGATGAATGCATTAGCGAAGATGCTACATGTATAAAATGAAGTAAGACACAGTCATAAGGTAACAGAAGTTCTGATACTGGTCACCACAAGAAAGTGTCTTGTGAAACTGTCAAGAGAAAGTAGCTAGCATCCCCAGGCACAAGTACTGCCTCTCCATTAGGGTAAAACAATGACAATGTCAAATTCATAGTGAAGGAAGGCAAGTCAGTGTTCGCCATAGCTCAAAGTGTGGGGCAGCATGGATGGGAGTGAAAGGTGCATGGCTTTTTGTTCTATTGATTGCTTGTAATTAGAAAAATGGTATTACACAGCAAGGATTGAGGAATCCACAATGCTGTTGGCATATTAAAAACTGAGTTGTATTTTTTAAAGGTTCTGATGGCAATCTAGGAATGTGAATTTTACCAAAAGAACGTAAGGGATATTCCCAGGGGACCACCTCTGATACACCACACGTCCTCTATGTTGTGATCGCCCTGCCTCCTAGACACTTTTGGCTACATGAGAAAGTTACTCAGTTCTAAATACAAACTCTGTCAGTGATATTTAGGTTTCAATGGGAGAACTGCCCTTGCAAGAAATAAGGGTGTTTGTGGATATTTGCTTTATGGAGTAGCTTGCTGTTTTACAGAAAAAGCACTGAAAATGGAAAGAGTTTTCACATATTTCATTCACTGTTAATTGAAAGGGAGAAAATCATTATGCATTCAAAGAGGTCCCTGAAACAACAACTGATGTACCTCCTCACCTGTGAGAGTAAGTATTTCCTTCGAGGGAAAGGAATGATTGGTCAAAGAGCTGAAAAAACATCTGTGGTCTCTTGCAGGGTTCAAGCATGGACATCCTGAAGGACCTGGAGTCTAAATCAGGCTAAAACTTAGATTGCTGTCGATCTGATGGCCTCTCCCTTTCTCATCCACGTTACTGAGGGCCTCCTACAGCATGCCTATCTATTTCATCTTTTACATTTTGTGCATGTTGTGTGCATTACGTTAATACTCTTATCTTCATAATCGAGGAAACACTCCCAATATTTCCCCCTTTTATTCATACTGTGTATACATTTTGCATGTGGGACTCCATGTGTGGTCAGAGAATCTATTGTAACTTCCAATCCTTTGTTACATCACATGCTAAGTGGTGGCAGAGAGTGTCATCCCCCAGAGTAATTCAGTGTCTCTGACAAGTAGAATATGGAGAACTTCAGTATGTACTGAGCCAGCTACTCAGCCCTTACAGAAACAGAGTGGACCTTCCATTCTTTCTTAGGAAATTCCTAACGAACCTAACCTCTACTGAATTATATCCAATCCTCTGAAATCAGCTGCTTGATAGGCACACATGGGGGAAACAGATGGCAGACACGTGGAGCTCATCCTTCCTGTCAGAATTGACAGAAGAGCATACAAATATGTATCCTTCCTCTCCATGTACAAACTCTCTCTAAACTCTACTCAGAAAAAGATGAGGAAAATCAAGAATCTGATTCCCCAACTTGCTTTGTACGATAAGTTATTCTTGTTGAAAATTACCATCAGAGACTAGAAGACCAACTATGCTTCTTTTTTTTATTTATTAAATTTATTGGGGTGTCAATTGTTAGTTATCTGGACCTCACATTCATCTGGAAATTGCCTTTGATGGACACTTTTTGGAGCTAGCACTCACACCATCAGCATGTCCATTCTTGCTCCTCTTTGAAGTGGCAAGGTGATTCATGGCAAGTCGTTATGTCAAGGCCCAGGACCTCCATAGTGTGAGAAAGAAGGATCTATGTAACACAGTGAATGGTGAAGTCACACTCAGAGCTCAAAGTGGAACAACTGTCCTGAATATGTTTCTGGACAGCAAATGGTAAAAGGCACTTCTGTTGTGCGGGCTCCTGGAGAGGGGATGTTGTTGTCACAGTTGTCTTTTTGTCACTCATGAGGATACTGATATTCATAGCAGGGCACCTCTCCTAAACCACAAATCCTCTAATGTTGTGATGGTCCTGATTCCTAGACCCTTTGGACTACATTACAATGCTTCTCACTTCTAAAAACAAACAATGATTGTGAATTTTGGTCCCAATGTGAGAAGTGCCCTTTCTAGAAATAAGTGTGTTAGTGGATATTTGCCTGGTGGAGTAGATTGCCATTTTACAGAGAGAACACTGATTTTGGAAAGGAGTTTCCATAGATTTCATTTACTGTGAATTGAAAGGTAGAGAATCACTACACATTGAAAGAAGTTTCTGACAAAAACGTGATAGGCCTCCTCACCTGTTATCATAAATATTTTCTTCAAGTTGAAAGGACGGATTGGTCAGCGAGCTGGAGCAACAGCTGTGGTCTCTTGCAGGTTTCATTCCTGGGCCTACCTGAGGACCACGGAGTCTAAATCAGGCTAAACTTCGGATAGCTGTGTGTCTGCTGTGCCTCTGCCATTCTCTTTCATGTTACTGAGGGCCTACTATGGCATGCCTGTCTGTTTCATCTTTTGAATTTTGCGCATGATGTGTGTACTTGTTTAATACTCTGATCTTCATAACTGAGGAAACATACCCAATTTTCACCCATTTACTCATAGAGTCTGTATATATTGCATGTGGTTCTCCATGTGTGGTCAGTGAATTTATCGTGACTTCCAATTCTGTGTTACATCACCTGCTATGGAGTGACAAATAGGGTCTTCCCCAGATCAATTCAGTGTTTTTGACAGGTAGAATATGGAGAACTACAATACATACTGAGCCAGCTAATGAGCCAACACATAAAAAAGTGGACCTTCCTTTCTTTCTTAGGTAATTTCTGGTGAACCTGACCTCTACTGAACTATATACCACCCTGTGAATTCAGCTGGTTGGTATGCACATATACGGGAATTAAGGTGGCAGATCCATGGAGCCCATCCTACTTCTCAAAACTGAGGTTCTCTGTAGCATGATAAAGATGTCTCTATGGAGCACAGAGAATGGTGAAGTCACACCAGGGCTCAAAGTGGAAGGATTGTCCTTGATAAGTCTCTGGAGCAGCAAATGGTGCAAGGCACCTCTGTTACTGTGGCCTCCTGGACATGGGATGATGATGTCACAGTTGTCTTTTTGGGATACATGAGGTTAATGGTATGTGATTGTCTAAGGAGCTAATGGGCATGGATTACAGCTCCAGTGTTGGGCAGACCAAAGAATGTGAGTCTGTAGTCAGAGCAAATTCTGAGGCTCTGCTCGGGCTATCCTCAGTTTAAAAGAAAACACTGCCAGTTAAATTTAGGTCCCAATGGGAGAAGTGCCCTTGTTAGAATTATGTGTGGAGGTGGATATTTCCCTATGAAGTAGATTGCACTTTTACAGAGAGAACACTTATTTTGGAAAGAAGTTTTCACAGATTCCATGCACTGTGAATTGAAATGAGAGAAAGATGTCTCTGAAAATATTGTGATGGGTCTCCTCACCTGCGAGAATAAGTATTTCCTTTGAGTGGAAACGAAGCATAGCTCAGACAGCTGGGGCAACGGCTGTGGTCTCTTGTGGGGTAAAAGCAGGGGCTATCCTGAAGGATGAGGAGTGTAAATAAGGCTAATACTCGGATTGCTATGGATCTCCTCTACCTCTCCCATTACCCTCCATGTTACTGAGGGCATCCTATGGCATGCCTATGTTTTTCATCTATTACATTTAACGCATATTGAGTGTGTTACTTTAATACTCTGCTTCACAACTGCACTGTATATAAAGACAAAAATGTATAAACACATTATCAGGTCAACTGATGAATGCATTAGTGAAGGTGATATGAGTATAATATGAAACCAGATACAGTCATCAAGGTATCAGAAGTTCTGATACTGTTCACAGCAAAAAAGTATTTTCAGAACTTAGCAAGAGAAAGAACCTAACATCCCAAGGCCACATACGCTGCCTCTCAATAAGGATAGCAGACCGATATACCAAACTCATAGTGGAAGAAGACAGGTCATTGTTCCAAGCCTGAAGGTGCGGGACCGCGTAGATGGGAAGTGAAATTTGCATGGCTTCGGCTTCATTGATTTCTTGTAATGAGAAAAAAAAAATGTATTAGATAGAAAGGATTGAGGAAAGTACAATGCTGGTGGCATATTACAAAACTGAATGCAGGTTTTAAAGGTTCTAATTGAAAACTGGTGATGTGAAATTTACCAAAACAATGTAAGGGATATTCTCAGTTGGGCAAAACTCCTAAACCACAAGTCCTCTAATGTTGTGATGGCCCTGTGTAATAGACACTTTGGGCTAAATGAGGAAGCTCCACAGTTCTAAAAACAAACACTGCCAGTGCAACTTAGGACCTAATAGGAGAAGTGCCCTTGCTAGATATAATTGTGTTGGTGAATATTAGCCTGATTGAGTACATTACCATTTTAGAAAGAGAACACTGATTTTGGAAATGAGTTTTCACAGATTTCATTTACTGTGAATTGAAAGGGAGTGAATCATTACAAATTGAAGGAAGTCTCTGAAACAAAACAAAATAGGCATCCTCACAAGTGAGCATAGGTACTTCCCCTGTGTGGCAAAGAAGGATTGGTCAGAGAGTGGGGGAAATGGCTGAGGTCTCTTGTGGAATTCAAACCAGGGCTATCCTGTAGGATCTGGCGTCTAAATCAGGCTAAAACTTGGATTGCTACAGATCTGCTGTACCTCTCCCATTCACTTCCATGTTACTGAGGGCCTCTGACAGCATGCCAATCTGTTTCATCATTTAAATTTTGCACATGTTGTGTGTGTGGCTTTAAAACTGTGATCTTCCTAATTGAGTTAACAGTCTGAATTTTCACCTTTTTACTCATAGAGTCTGTACGTTTGGCATGTGGGACTCCACGTGTGGTCAGAGAATCTCTCATGACTTCAAATCTTTGTCACATCACCTGCTTAGGGGTGGCCGAGAGTGTCTTCCCAGGAGAAATTCAGTGTCTTGACAAGTAGAGTATGTAGAATTATAGCATATACGGACCCAGCTAAAGAGCCCACACACAAAGAAAGTGACCTTCCTTTCTTTCTCAGGTAATTCCTGGCAAAACTTACTTCTACTGAAACTTCCTTCTACTGAATCGCAAACAACCCTCTGAAATCTGCCGGTGGATAGGCACCCGTTGGGGAATTCAGATGGTAGAACAATGGAGCCCATGCTGCCTGTCAGAAATGAGAGAACACCACACAAATGTGTACCTTCCTCTCCTTGTACCAACACTCCCTTGACCCTACTCAGCAAATGATGAGGATATTCAAGAACCTGATGCCCCAACTTGCTAGTTATGATAAATACTTCTTTTTGAAAATCACCATCAGAGACTTGAAGACGCAATCTGCTTCTATCTGGAGCTACTTTCATCCGGTAACACTCTTTGATGGGACACTTTTTGGAGCCTGTGCTCACACCACCTGCATCTCAGTTCTCTCTCCTCTTGAACTCGAAAGGTGAACCCTGGCAAGTCATTATGGGTGAGCTTACGGGCCTCTGTACTATGAGAAAGAAGGCTCTGAGGAGCACAGGGAATATGAAGTGACACTCAGGGCTCAAAGTGGAAGGTCTCTCCTGTATAAGTCTCTTGGCAGCAAATGGTCCTAGGCTCCTCTGTGGCTGTGGCTTCCCAGAAGGTGATGATGATGTCACAGTTGTCCTTTTTTGTCATATGATAATACTGATATGTGATAGGCCAGGAAGCTGCTGTGGACAGATCAATGCTCCAGTGCTAGGCAGACCACAGAGTGTGAGTATGTTAGGAATCTGTTGAGCAGAGTGTATGTGGCTCTGCTCAAGCTGTAACTTCCTCCTGACTCCTTCAGCATCAGACCCTGCTGAGCATTTTCCTGTTGACAGAACCTCCTGAGAAAGCAATGTTCTGGCACCTTCATTGTGGACTTTCAGGATGCTGAGAAATACACTTAAGTTTTTGAATCCAGTCTATAACGTTTCACTATGAACATTGGACACTTTATCAGTCAGGGAGGGAAAATTGAATGCACCATGAGACAATATGCTTCTCTTTCTAAAATGCTGTGATCAACCAAAGAAAATGATCATATGGGGATTAACAATGCGATGTGGAAGAACAAACGCTCACATGACTCTGCTGGATCCATAGAATGATATAGCCACCTTGGAAAACAGTTCTCTCTTTGTCCCGTATGTTGAGAATGACAGTATCATGTGACCACCGATTTATACACAATAGTGTTTAAAACGGATGACTAAAACTCATAAGTAGATTTCAGAACTGCACTGTAGATAATGGCAAAAAAGTAGAAACACCATGTCTGGTCAACTGGTGAATATGTTAGTGAAAGTGGTATATGTATAAAATGAAACAAGATACAGTCATGTAGGTGACAGAAGTCCTGATGCAGGCCACACAAGAAAGTATCTTGAGAAAATGGCAAGAGAAAAAGCTACCATCGCAAGGACACAGACACTCTCTGTCCATTAAGATAACAGAAAGAGAAAGTCAAATTCATAGGGAAAGAAGGCAAGGCAGTGTTTGCCATTTTGAAAGGTGTGGGGCAGCGTGGATGGGAACTGAAAGTTCCATGGCTTGGGTTTGTATGAATGCTTGTAATTAGAAAAAGTATTAGACAGCAAGGATTGTGGAAAGCACAATGCTGATGGCATATTACAAAACTGACGTGCATTTTTTAAAGATTCCAATTCTTTAACGGTTCCAATGGAAAACTGGTGGTGTGTATTTTACCAAATAATGTAAGGGATATTCCCAGTAGTGCATCTCTTAAAAACCAGAAATATTCTAATGTTGTGATGGCCCTCCTCCCTAGATCATTTGGGCTACATAAGAAGGGTCGTCAGTTCTAAAAACAAACACTGCCAGTGAAATTTATGTCCCAATGGGAAACTGCCCTTGCTAGAAATATGTGTCATGGCAGATGTGTGCCTTGTGGAATAGATCATCTTTTTACAGAGAGAGCACTGATTTTGGAAAGGAGTTTTCACATATTTCATTCGCTGTGAATTAAAAGGGAGAGAATCTTTACTCATTCAAAGAAGTTTTGAAACAAAACATGATGGGTCTCCTCACCCTTGAGCATAGATATTTCCTTCAACTTGAAAGGATGGATTGGTCAGAGAGCTGGAGCAATGGCTGTGGTCTCTTTCAGGGTTTGAGCCTGGGCTATCCTGAGGGACCTGGATTCTAAATCAGGCTAAAACTCAGATTGCTGCAGATCTGCTGTGCCTCTCCCATTCTCTTCCATGTTACTGAGGGCCTCTGTGTTATGATAGACTTCACTACAGAGCACAGAAAATGGTGAAGTCACACTCAGGGCCCAAAGTTGAAGGATTGTCCTTGTTAAGTCTCTGGGCAGCAAATGGTCCAGGGCACTTCTGTGGCTGCAGCCTTCTGGAGAGGGGATGATGATGTCACAGATGTCTTTTTGTGACACATAAGGATACTGATATGTGATTGGCCAGGCAGCTACTAACACTGATTACAACTCCAGTGCTGGGCAGAAAAAAGAGTGTGAGTCTATAGGCAGAGTGACTTCTTCAGGCTGTTCCTCAGTTCTAAAAACAAACACTTCCAGTGAAATTTCAGTCCCAATGAGATAAGTGCCCTTGCTAGAATAAAGTGTGGCGGTGGATAGTTCCCTAAGAAATAGATTACACTTTTACAGAGAGACCTCTGATTTCGGAAAGGACTTTTCAAGATTTCATTCACTGTGAATTGAAAGGGAGAGAATCATTACCCATTGAAAGAAGTCCCTGAAACAAATGTGATGTGCCTCATCACCTGTGAGTGTATATATTTTTTGAGTGGAAAGGAAGGATTGGTCCAAGAGCTGGATCATGGGCTGTGGTCTCTTGCGGTGCTCAAGCCTGTGCAATCCTCATGGACATGGAGTGTAAATAAGGCTAAAACTCAGATTGCTGCTGATCTGCTGTGCCTCCCCCATTCTCTTCCATGTTACTGAGGGCCTCCTGTGGCATGCCTATCTATTTTATCTTTCACATGTTGCACGTGTTGTGTGAGATACTTTAATACTCTGGTCTTCATAATTGAGGAAACATTTCCAATTTTCACACTTTTACTCATAGAGTCTGTACATTTTGCATGTTGGACTCCAAGTGTGGTCAGATAATCTATTGTGATTTCCAGTTCTTTGTTAAGTCACCTGCTAAGGGTGGCAGAGACTGTCTTTCCCCAGAGAAATTCAGTGTCTTTTACAAGTAGAATATGGAGAAATATAGTATATACTGAGCCTGCTTCTAAGCCCACTCACAAGGAAATTGGACCTGCCTTTCTTTCTCAGGTAATTTCTGGTGAACCTGACCTCTACTGAATTACATCCAATCCTTGAAATCAGCCGGTTGATAGTCAGGTAACAGGGAATTCACATGGCAGACCCATGGAGGCCATGTTGCCTGTCAGACCTGACAGAGCATCACACAAATGTATATCCTTTTTCTCCTTGTACAAATACACACTTGACACTACTCAGTACATGATGAGGACAATAGAGAACCTAATGCTCAAACTTGTTAGACAGGATAAGTAGTTCAAGTTGAAAACAACCATCAGAGACTAGATGACTCAATCTGATTCTATCTGGAGCTCACATTCACCTGGGGACACTCTTTGATGGGGTATTTTTTGGAGCCAGTGGTCACACCAACTGCACAAAAGTTTTTGTTCCTCCTTAAAATGGGAGGTTATTGCTGGCAAGTCATTTTTGCTGGGCTCAAGGGCCTTTCTAGTATGAGAAAGATGGCTCTACAGAACGCAGAGAATGATGAAGTCACATTCAGGGCTCAATATGAAAGGACTGCCCTAGATATGTCTCTGGGCTGTAAATGGTTAAAGGCTCCTCTGTGGCTGTGGCCTCTTGGAGAGTGGATGATGATGTCACGGTTGTCTTCCTGTGACACAGGAGTACACTGATGAGCATTTGGCCAGGCGACAGCCTGGCACCAATTAAAGCTCCAGTGCAGTGCATACAAGAGGGTGTGAGTCTGTGAGGAGACCAAATTCTGTGGCTCTGTGTGGGCTGTTCCTATCTCCTGATGCCCTCAGCATCAGCCTTTGCTTTGCAGTTGACTGTGTACAGACACTCCTGAGAAAGCAACGTTCTGGCACCTTCATCTTTGACTTTCAGGATGGTGAGAACATACTTCTCTTACTGAAGCCACACAGTCTATAATATTTTGCTATGAAGATCGAACACATTATTGGTCAGGTAGGGAAAATAGAAAGCAGAATATGACAATATGCTATACCTTCAAGAAAGCTGTGAACAACCAAAGAAAAAAGATAACATGTGTTGAGAATGCTATGTGGAAGAACTGGAACACTCAATTGTCTCTGCAGGCTACATAGATTTATATAGCAACTGTGGAAAACTGTTCGCTATTTGTCCAGGAGGTAGAGAATGAGAATATCACCTGACCATTGATATATACCCAATAGTGTTTAAAACGGATGCCCTGAAACTTCTGAACAGAATTCAGAACTACACTGTAGTTAATGGTAAAAATGTAGAAATGCAATATCAGGTCAACTGACATATGTATTAGCAAAGGTGATATATGTATAAACTGAAAAAAGATACAGTCATAAATGTGAAAGAAGTCCCAATTCTACAAGAAAGTATCTTGAGAAATTGTAAAGAGAATGAAGCTATCAACCTAAATATAAATACGTTGCCTATCCATTCAGATAAGAGACCAACAATGTCAAATTCATAGGAAAATAGGCAGGTCAGTGTTTCCCAGGCCACAAGGTGTGGAGCAGTGAGGATAGGAAGTGAAAGTTGCATGGCTTGGGTTTCTATTGATTGTTTGTAATATAAAAAATTTATAAGACAGCAAGGATAGAGGACAGTACAATGTGTTAGCATATTAAAAAACTGAATTGTAATTTTTAAATGATTCAATGGAAAACTGGTTGTGTGAATTTTACCAAAGCAATGTGAGGGATATTCCCAGTGGGGCACCTCTCATAAACCATAAGTCCTCTAGTGTTGTAATGGCCCTGCCTCCAAGACCTTTTGGGCTACAGGAGATAACTCCTCAGTGCTAAAAACAAAATTGCCAGTGAAACTTATGTCCCAATGAGAGAAGTGCCCTTCCTAGAAATCAGGGTGGTGGAAGATATTTTTATGATGGAGTAGCTGGCCGTTTTCCAGGGAGAGCACTGATTTTGGAAAGGAGTTTTCACAGATTTCATTCACTGTGAACTAAAAGGCAGAGAATCATTACACATTGAAATAATTCTCTGAAAATAAAAAGTGATGTGTCTCCTCACCTTTGAGCATAGACATTTCCTTCAAATAGAAAGGAAGTCTGGGCAGAAAGCCAGGGCAATACCTGTGGTCCTTTGCGAGGTTCAAGCCTTTGCTATCTTGATGGACCTGGAGTCTAAATCAGCTAAAACTCGGATAGCTACATATATGCTGTGCTTCTCAAATTCTATTCTGTGTTACTGAGAACCTCCTACGGAATACCTATCTGTTTCACCTTTTACTCTTTGCACATGTGGTGCACGTTACTTTAATATTCTGATCATCATAATCGAAAAAACGTTCACAATTTTCACCCTATACTCATAGAGTCTGTACATTTTGCATGAGGGACTCCATGAGTGGTCAGTGAATCTATCGTGATTTTCAATTCTTTGTTATGTCACCTGCTAATGGGTGGCAGAGAGTGTCTTCCCCAGAGAATTTCCTTGACTTTGACAAGTAGAATATGGAGAACTTCAATATACACTGATCCAGCTACTGAGACCACACACGAAGAAAGTGGACCTTCTTTCTTTCTTAGGTAATTCCTGGTGTACCTGATCTCTACTGAATTATATCCAACCCTCTAAAATCAGCCAGTTGATAGGCACGCATCTCGGGATTCTAATGGCAGACCCATGGAGCCCATCCTGCCTCTCAGAACTAACAGAGCTACGTACAAATGTGTAACACTCTTCTCCATATACCAACACTCCCATGATACTACTCAACAAATGATGAGGTCTATCAAGGACCTGATGCCCAAACTTGCAAAGGATGACAAGAGGTTCTTGTCGATAATCACTATCAGAGACTAGAATACCTGTTGTATCTGTTCTATTTGCTTCTATCTGGAGCTCATATTCATCCAGAAACATACTTTGACGGGGCACTGTTTGAAGCCAGTGCTCACACCAACTGCATTTCAGATCTTACTCCTCCTTTAAATGGTAAGGTGATTCTTGTCAAGTCTTTATGGCTGGGCTCAAGGTCCTCAGTAGTATGAGAAAGAAGGCTCTATGGAGCACAGTAAATGGTGAAGTCACACTCAGGGTCAAAGTGGAAGGACTTTCATTGATAAATCTGTGAGCAGCAAATGGTCGGAGGCACATTTGTGGAAGAGGCCTCCTGGATAGGGGATGATGATGTCACAGTTTTCTTTTTATGACACATGAGCATACTGATATGTGTCTAGACAGGCGGTTGCTGGGCACAGATTATAGCTCCAGTGCTCGGTAGAGAACAGAGTATGAGTCTGTCAGGAGAGTGCACTCTGTGGCTCTGCTCAGACTGTTGCTGTCTCTTGATGCTATCAGTATCAGACCCTGATGAGTAGAATCCTGTTCACAGACCCGCCTGAGAAAGCAATATTCTGCCACCTTCATTTTGGGTTTTCAGGTCGTTGAGAAATACACTTCTGTTATTAAAGCCACACAGTCTATATTTTGCTATGAAAATAAGACACTTTGTCAGTCAGGGAGGGGAAATTGAAAGCACCATGAGACAATATAATACACCTTCAGAATGCTGTCTTCAACCAAAGAAAAAAGATCACATGTGCATTGAAAATGCGACGTGGGGGGATGGCCAGGTGGCTCAGGCGGTTAGAGCTCCGTGCTCCTAACTCCGAAGGCTGCCAGTTGAATTCCCACATGAGCCAGTGGGATCTCAACCACAAGGTTGCCAGTTCAGTTCCTGAAGTCCCGCAAGGATTGGTGGGCTCTTCCCCCTGCAACCTAGATTGAACATGGCACCTTGAGCTGAGCTGCCTCCCAGATGGCTCAGTTGTTGGTTGGAATGCGGGCTCTCAACCACAAGATTGCCAGTTCAATTCCTTGACTCCCGCAGGGATGGTAGGCTGTGCCTCCTGCAATTAGCATCAGCAACTGGACCTGGAGCTGAGCTGTGCCCTCCACAACTAAGACTGAAAGAACAACAACTTGAAGCTCTACAGAACCCTCCACAACTAAGATTGCAAGGACAACAACTTGACTTGGAGAAAAGTTCTGAAAGTGCACACTGTTCCCCAATAAAGTCCTGTTCCCCTTCCCCAATTAAAAAAAAATGTGATGTGGAAGACCTGGAGTGCCCACGTGTCTCTGCTGCGTATATAAAATGATATAGTTACCATAGAAAACAGTTCTCTATTTTTTCAGGATGTTATGAATGAAAATATCACATAACCACTGATATGTAAACAGTAATGTTTAAAACGGATGGCCAGAAACTCCTAAACAGAATTGAGAACTGCAATGTTGATAATGGCAAAAAATGTAGAAACATAATATCAGGTCAACTGATGACTGCATTAGCGAAGGTGGTATTAGTATAAAATGAAACAAGAAACAGTCATAAAGGTGACAGAAGTCTTAATGCTGGCTGCTGCAAGAAAAATATTTGAGAAATCGGCAAGTGAAAGAAGCTAGCATGCCAAAGCCACAACGCTATCTCTCAATTACGATAACAGAATGACAATGTCAAATTCATAGGGAAAGAGGCAGGTCTGGGTATGCCATGGCTCAAGTGTGGGGCAGCTTCAATGGGAAGTTTAAGTTGCATGGTTTGGGTTTCTATTGATTGGTTGTAATCAGACAAATGGTATTAGACAGCAAGGATTGAGGAAAGCACAATGCTGTCGGCATATTACAAAACTGAATTCTAAATTTGAAAGGTTACAATGGCAAACTAGTGTTGTGAATTTTACCAAAACAATTCAAGGGATATTCCCAATAGGTCACCTCTCCTAAAAAACATGTCCTCTAATGTTGTGATGGCCGTGCCTCCTAGATCCTTTGGACTACATGAGAAAGGTCCTCAGTTCTAAAAACAAACACTGCAAGTGAAATATGCACCCAAATGAGAGAAGTGTCTTTGCAAGAAATAAGTGTGGTGGTAGATACTTTCCTGAACGAGTAGCTTTCCATTGTATAGAGTGAGCACTGATTTAGGAAAGGAATTTTCACAGATTTCATTCACTGTGAACTGAAAGGCAGAGAATCATTAGACATTGAAAGAAGTCTCTGAAACAAATCGTGATGGGCCTCCTCACCTGTGAGCATAGACCTATCCTTTGAGTGGAAAGGAAGGGTTGATCACAGAGCTGGGGCTACAGCTGTGGTCTATTGTAGGGTTCAAGCCTGGGCTATCCTGAAGAACCTGGAGTCTAAATCAGGCTGAAACTTGTATTGCTGCAGATCTGCTGTGCCTCTCACATTCTCTTCCATGTTACTGAGTGCCTCCTATGGCACATATATCTCGTCCATCTGTTACTTTTTGTGCATATTGTGTGTTACTTTAATACTCTGATCTTCATAATTGAGGAAACATATCAAATTTCACTCTTTTGCTCATAGAGTCTTAACACTTTGCATGTGGGACTCCATGTGCGGTAGTGAATCTTTCATGATTTATAATTCTTTGTTTGGTCACCTGATAATGGGTGGCAGGGAGTGTCTGCACCAAAAAATTCAGTGACTTTTACAGGTAGACTATGGAAAATTACTGTATACATGGACCTATCTACTGAGTCCACAACAAGGAAAATGGACCTCCCTTTCTATCTTAGGTAATTACTGGCATTCTTGACCTCTACTGAATTACGTCCAACCATCTGAAATCAGCCAGTAGATAGGCATGCATTGGGATATTCAGATGGCAGACGCATGGAACCTATCCTGCCTGTCTAAACTGAGAGAGCACCATACAAATGTGTGTATTTTGTCTCCACGTACCAACACTCCCTTGACACTACAGCACATGATGTGGTCTATCAAGAACCTGATACCCAGAAAAAGTGGCGGCATGAGGTGAGCCTCTGTAAAGCTTCAATGGAATTTACAATGAATCAAACAACAAAAACTCCACAGAGGACTCCTTGCACAGCAGACAGGCAAGACGAAGAGGCCGACTCCCGAAGTCACCTACAGGAGGGTGAACCGTGCGAGTGGGGGAAGAGGAAAGGGAGAAGTGCTGACACGGAGCCGTGCGGGAACAGGACACAAACCTAGATCAGTGCTCCGAGCTCGCTGCATCCTGGAACTACAGCAGCTGCGGGAGAGTGAAGAACTCGGACTGCTAGGGGCCCGCTTGTGGCCCACAGGGCTGAGGGGGCAGCATATAACACGTTTGAACCCAATGTTCATGGCAGAGACTTCGGAGAAAAGACTGAGGGAAGAAGGCTGAAAACGGTGGTCTAAGCCCTCAATGCCAAGCAGACAACAGCAGCCTTAGGCACTGAGACTAGCCGTTCTCTCCCTACACTCGCACAGCTCGCCCTGCCCCCACCTGCTGGTGTTGGAAACAGAACAGAGGCAGTGTCAGATCAAAACAACAGAATATTTGCTATTCTGAGAACTGTTGGTCGCAGACACAGATTCGCAGCCCAACTAGTTCCAGCAAAGGGGAGGGAGCTGTGGAAGCAGGACCGGCTGTGGTGGTGGTCGCTGCCATTGCTCTGGACCACCTCTCACAACTCACCCAACCCCTGACCCCACCTATCTGGGCAGATCCCTACAGGAGTAAACAGAAATACTGAAACATATGGGCTCTGTATCTAGAGCTGGAAGAGCTTTGTAACATCAAAAGTTATCCACATACCCACTGGGACACTGCGCCCTGTGACCTAGAGGAACTATTAAGAGAGGAGAAACCAGAGGAGAAGTAAAAGCTAAAATAAATGAATGGGACTATATGAAACTTAAAAGCTTCTGCACAGCAAAAGAAACCATCGACAAAATAAAGAGGCCACCAATGATTGGTAAAGATTTTTGTAAACAGTGCTTCCGATAAGGGGCTAATATCCAAAATATACAAGGAACCCATGCAACTCAACAACAACAACAGCAACAACAACAACAAAAAAAACATACAACCCAAATGAAAAATGGGCAGAGTACCTGGAGAGACATTTCTCCAAAGAGGACAAACAAATGGCAAATAGACATATGAAAATATGCTCAACATCACTAATCATCAGAGAAATGCAAATCAAAACCACAATGAGATATCACCTCACATAGTCAGAATGGCTATCATCAACAAGACAGATAGCAACAAGTGTTGGAGAGGCTGTGGAGAAAAAGGAACCCTCATATACTGTTGGTTGGAATGCAGACTGGTGCATCCGTTATGGAAGGCAGTGTGGAGTTTCCTCAAAAAATAACAAACATAATTACCGTATGACCCAGCAATCCCTCTCCTGGGTATCTACCCAAAAAATCTGAAAACATTTATAGATAAAGACACGTGTGCTCCAATGTTCATTGCAGCTTTGTTTATGGTGGCCAAGACATGGAAACAACCAAAATGTCCTCCGATAGATGAATGGATAAAGAAGTTATGGTATATATACACAATGGAATACTATTTGGCGGTAAGAAAAGATGATATAGGAACATTTGTGACAACATGGATGGATCTTTAGAGTGTAATGCTGAGAGAAATAAGTCAGACAGAAAAAGCAGAGAACCATGTGATTTCACTGATATGTGGCATATAAACCAAAAACAACAAAAGAACAAGACAAACAAATGAGAAACAGAAACTCATAGACACAGACAATAGTTTAGTGGTAACCAGAGGGTAAGGGGGGTGGGGGATGGGAGATGAAGGTAAGGGGGATCAAGTATATGGTGATGGAAGGAGAACTGACTCTGGGTGGTGAACACACAATGGGATTTATAGATGATGTAATACAGAATTGTACCCTTGAAATCTATGTAATTTTACTAACAATTGTCACCCCAATAAATTAAAAAAATACATATCACGTGACCATTGATATATACACTATAGTGTTTAAAACGGATGCCCGGAAACTCTTAACAGAATCAGAACTGCACTGTAGATAATGGCAAAATGTAGAAACACAATATCAAGTCAACTGATGAATGCATTTTTAATGAGATATAGGTATAAGATGAAATAAAATACAGTCATAAATGTGACAGAAGTCCTGATGATGTCCACCGCAAGAAAATAACTTGAGATATTAGCAAGAGAAACACCTTGGCATCCTAAGGCCACATATGCTGTCTTTCCATTAAGATAACAGAATAACAATGTGAAATTCACAGGGATGAAGGCAGGTCAGTGTTTGCCAGAGCACATGGTGTGGGGTAGCGTCAATGGGAAGTAGAAGCTGCATGGCTTGGATTTCTGTTGATTGCTTGGAATCAGAAAAATAGTATAAGAGAGCAAGGATTAAGGAAAGCACATGTATTTTCCTTAAACATATTACAAGGCTGAATTGTATTTTCTAAATATTCCAATGGCAAACTGGTGTTGTGAATTTTACCAAAGCAATGTAATGGGTATTCCCATTAGGGCACATCTCATAAACCACAATTCCTCTAATGTTGTGATGGCCCTGCCTCCTAGACCCTTTGCACTACATGAGAAAACTTTTCAGTTCTGGAAACAAACTCTGCCAGTGAAATATAGGTCCCAATGGGATAAATGCCCTTGGTAGAAATAAGTGTGTTGGTGGATATTTGTCTGATGAGGTACCTTGCCATTCTACACAGAGGGCACAGGTTTTGGAAAGGAGTTTTCACAGATTTCATTCACTGTGAAATGAAAGGCAGAGAATCATTCCACATTGAAAGAAGTCTCTTAAACAAAACGTGATGGGCCTCCTCACCTGTGAGCATAAATATTTCTTATGAGTTGAAAGGAAAGATTGGACAGACAGCCCGTGCAATGACTGTTGTTTCTTGTGGGGTTCAAGCCTTAGCTACCCTGATGGACCTGGGGTCCAAATCAGTCTATACTTGGATTGCTGTTGATCTGCTGTGCTTCTCCCATTCCCTTCCGTTCTACCGAGGGCCTCCTATGACATTCCTATCTGTTTCATCCTTTACATTTTGAGTCTGTTATGTGATTTTCTTTAATACTCTGATCTTGGTAATTGAGTAAACATTCCCAATTTTCACATTATTACTCACAGAGTGTGTACATTTTACATGTGGGACTCCATGTGTGGTCAGAGAATCTATCGTACCTTCCAATTCTGTGTTACATAACCTGCTAAAGAGTGGTAGGGGGTAACTTCCATGGAGAAATTCAGTGTCTTTGACAAGGAGAATATGGAGAACTGCAGTATACACTGAGCCTACTTGTACACATACACACAAAGAAAGTGGACCTTCCTTTTTTCTCAGGTACATCCTGGCAAACCTGACCTCTACTGAATTACATCCAACCCTCTGAAATCATCCTGTTTTTAGGCAGGTATCAGAGAATTCAAATGGCAGACGCATGGAGCCCATCTTGCCTGTCAGAACTGACAGAGCACCATACAAATGTGTATCCTTCCTCTCAATGTACCAACACTCCCTTGAAACTGACACCAAAAGAACCTGACACCAAAACTTGCTATGTATGGTAAGTGTTCTGGTTGAAAATCACCATCAGAGACTAGAAGACCCGATCTGCTTCTATGTGGAGTTCACATTCATCCAGGAACTCTCTTTGATGGGGCACTTTTTGCAGTCATGGCTCACACCGACTGCATAGAAGTTCTTGCTCCTCTTTGAAGTGGCAACATTATTCCTGGCAAGTCATTTTTGCTCGGCTCAAGAGCCTCTCTAGTATGAGAAAGATGCCTCTACAGAAAATACAGAATAATGAAGTCACACTCTGGGCTCAAAATGGAAGGACTGCCCTGGATAAGTCTTTGAGCTGCAAAAGGTAGAAGGCACCTCTGTGGCTGTGGCTTCCTGGAGAGGGAATGATGATGTCATAGTTGTCTTTCTGTGACACATGTGTACACTTGTATGTGATTGGCCAGTCGGCTGCTAGGCATGAATTAAAGCTCCAGTGCCACGGAGACATTAGAGTGTGAGTCTGTGAGGATACTGAATTCTGTGGCTCCTCTCAGCTGTTCTTTCTCCTGATGCCCTCAGCATCAGACCTTGCTGTGCAGTTCCTGTTGAGAGACCCTCCTGACAAAGCGACATTCTGGCACCTTCATCTTGGACTTTGAGGACACTGAGAAATACACTTCTCTTATTGAAGCCACACAGTCTATAACGTTTTGCTATGAAATCAGACACTTTATGTCAGGGAGGAAAAATTGAAAGGACAATGAGACAATATGCTACTCCTTCAAGAATGCTGCGATCAACCGAAAAGATCACATGCGCATTGTCAATGTGATATTGAAGAACTGGAACACTCACATGTCTCTGCTGGATAGATAGAATGATATGGCTACCATGAAAAACAATTTCCTTTTTGTCCAGGAGGTTGTGAATGAAAATATCACATGACCATTGAGATATACACAATAGTGTTTAAAAAGGACACCAGAAACTCCTAAACTGAATTCAGAACTGCTCTGTAGATAATGGCAAAAATGTAGAAACACAAACTCAGGTCAACTGATGAATGCGTTAGCGAAGTTGGTGTATGTACAAAATGAAACAAGATACAGTCATAAAGGTGACAGAAGTGTTGATGCTGGCCACAGCAAGAAAGAATCTTGAGAAATTGTCATGAGAAAGAGGCTAGCATGTAAAGGTCAAATACACTGTGTCTCAATTAAGATAACATAATGACAGTGTCAAATTCATAGGGAAGAAAAGCAAGTCATTGTTTTCCAAGGCACAAGGTGGGGGCAGCCTGGATGGGAATTGAAAGTTGCATGGCTTGTGTATCTATTGATTGCTTGTAGTCAGAAAAATGGTACTAGACAGCAACAATTGAGGTAAGCACAATGATGTTCGCATATTAAAAACTGAATTGTATTTTTCAAAGATTCCAATTGCAAACTGGTTGTGTTAATTTTACCAAAACAATGCAAGGGATATTCCCAGTTGGGCAAGCCTCATACACCATAATTCCTCTGATTTTGTGGCAACCCTGCCTCCTAGACCCTCTGGGCTACCTGAGAATGCTCCTCAGTTCTAAATCCTAACACTGCCATTGAAATATAGGTCGCAATGAGAGAAATGCCCTTGCTAGAAATAAGTGTCTTTGTGGATATTTGCCTGATGGAGTAGATTGTCTTTTTATAGAGAGAGGACTGATTTTGGAAAGGGTTTTCACAGATTTAATTCACTGTGAATTGAAAGACAAAGAATAATTAAAGATTGAAAGAAATCTCTGAAACAAAATGTGATGGAACTCCTCACCTCCAAGCACAGATATATCCTTCAAGTAGAAATGAAGGATTGGTCAGAGAGTCAGGGCAACTGCTGTCATCTCTTTTGGGGTTCAAGCTGGGGCTATCCTGAAAGAGCCAGAATCAAAATCAGACTAAAACGTGGATTGCTGCGCATCTGCAGTGCCTCTCTCATTCTCTTCTATGTTACTGAGAGCCTCCTATGGCATGTCTATCTGTTTCATCTTTTACATTTTGCACATGTTATGATTGTTTCTTTAATAATCTGATCTTCATAATTAAGGAAACATTCCCACTTTCACTCTTTTACAAATAGAATCTGTACATTTGAATGTGGGACTCCATGTGACATCAGAGTATCTATAGTAACATCCAGCTCGTTGTTATGTCACCTTGTAAGGGGTGGAAGTTAATGTCTCCCCTGGAAAAATTCAGTGTTTTTGAAAAATTGAATATGAAGAACTGCAGTATATACTGAGCCACCTATTGAGCCCACACACAAAGAAAGTGGACCTTTCTTTCTTTTTAGGTAATTTCTGGTAACCTGTCCTCTACTGAATTACATTGAACTCTGAAATCAGCCACTTTAAGGCACATATCGGGGAATTCAGATGGCAGACACATGGAGCCCATCCTGCCTGTTAGAACTGACAGAGCACCATACAAGTGTGTATCCATCCTCTCCATGTAACAACACTTCCTTGACATCACTCAGAAAATTATGAGGACATTAAGAATCTGATGCCACAACCTGCTAGGTTTGATAAGTGGTTCTGGTTGAAAATCACCATCGGAGACTAGAGAACATGATCTGCTTCCGTGTGGAGCTCACATTACTCTGGTAACAATCTTTGATTGGGGTCTTTTTGGAGCCAGCGCTCACACCAACTACATGTCAGTTCTTGTTCCTCTTTGAAATGGCAAGATGATTCACGACAAGTCATTATGGCTGTTACCAAAGGCCTTTGTAGTATGAATAACATGGCTCTATGGAGCACAGAGAATAGTGAAGTCACACTAAGGGCTGAAAGGGGAAGAACTGTCCTGGATGGTTCTTGGGCAGCAAATGGTCCAGCCAACTCTGTGGCAGTGGCCTCCTGGAAAGGGGATGATGATGTCACAGTTGTATTTTTGAGACACAGGAGGATAGTGATATGTGATTGGACAGGCTGCTGCTTGGTACGGATTACAGCTCCAGAACTGGGTAGAAAACAGAGTGTGAGTATGTGAGGAGAGCAATTTCTGTGGCTCTGCTGGGACTGTCCCTTCCTTCTGATTCTGTCATGGTGATTCTTCGCTGTGTACTTTCATGTTGACAGACCCTCCTGAGAATGAAACATTCTGGCACCTTCATTTTGACTTATAGGATGGTGAGAAATAAACTGATATTGAAGGCAAACAGTCTATAACATTTTGCTATGAACACTGGACAGCTAATCAGTCAGGGAGGAATTGAAAGAGAGAGACTCATTACACATTGAAAGAAGTCTCTGAAACAATATGTGATGGGACTCCACACCTGTGATCACAGACATTATTTTTTTTGTGTGTGGACAGGAAGGATTGGTCAGATAGCCAGGTTAGCCAATGTGCTCTCTTGCAGGGTTCAAGGTTGGGCTATCCTGAAGGACCTGCAGTCTAAATAAGGCTAAAACTTGGGTTGCTCTGGATCTGCTCCCTTTATCTTCCATATTACTGAGGGCCTCCTGCAGCATGCAGATCTGTTTCTTCTTTCACATTTTGTGCTTGTTATGAGCATTTCTTTAATACTCTGGTCTTCATAATTGAGAAAACATTCCCAATTTTCACACTTTTACTCATAGAGTCTGTACATTTTGCATTAAGGGACTCCATGTGTAGTCAGACAATCTATCGTGACTTCCAATTATTTGTTACGTCACATGATAAGGGGGGGCTAAGAGGGTCTTCCCTAGAGAAATTCAGGGTCTTTGACAAGTAGACTATGGAGAACCACAGTACATACTGAGCCAGCTACTGAGCCCACATACAAAGAAAGTGGACATTCATTTCTTTTTTATGTAATTCTTGGTGAATGGAACTCTACTGAATTGCATCCAGCCCTCTGAAATCAGCTGGTTCATAGGCATGCAGCAGGGAATTCAGATGGCACACCGATGGAGTCCATCCTGCCTTTCAGGACTGACAGAACACCATACAAATGTGTATACTCCCTCTCCGTGTACCAAAACTGCCTTGATACAACTCAGCAAATGACGCAGATAATCAAGAACCTGATGCCGAAACTTACTAGCTATGATAAATATTTCTTTTTGAAAATCACCATGAGAGACTAGAAGACCCAATCTGCTTCTCTCTCGAGCTCACATTCATCCAGTAATAGTTTTTGATGGGGCAATTTTTGGAGCCAGCACTCACACCAACAGCATGTTAGTTCTTGTTCTTCTTTGAAGTGGCAAGGGGAATCCAGTGAAGTCATTAGGGCTGAGCACAAGGGCCTCTCTAGTATGACAAAGAAGGCTCTACGGAGAACAGAGAATGTTGAAGTAACACTCTGGGCTCAAAGTGGAAGCACAGTCCTGGATAAGTCTCTGGGCAACAAATGGTCCAAGGCACTTCTGTGGCTACGGCCTCCTGGAGAGGAGATGATGATGTCACAGTTGTCTTTTTTGATACATGTCGATACTGACTTGTGATTGGCCAGGCAGCTGCTGGGAACAGATTACATCTCCAGTGATGTGCAGACAACAGAGTGTGAGTCTGTGAGGAGAGTGAGTTTTGTGGCTCTGCTTGGGCTGATCCTTTCTCCTGATGCTCTCAGCATCAAACTCTGCTGAGCAGTTTCCTGTTGACGGACCCTCCTGAGAAAGTGACGTTCTGGAACCTTCATCTTGGACTTTCAGGATGGTGAGAAATACACTTCTGTTATTGAAGCCAATCAGTCTATAACATTTTGCTATGAAAACCAGACATATTATCTATCAGTCAGGGAGGTAAGATCGAAAGCACAATGAGACAATATGCTACTCCTTCAAGAATGCTGTGATCAACCAAACAGAAAAGATCACCTGTGCATTGACAATGCGATGTGGAAAAACTGGAATGCTCAGATATCTCTGCTGGATGCATAGAATGATATAGCTATCGTGGAAAACTGTTCACTATTTTTTCCAGGATTTGGAGAATGAAAATAACAGGTAACATATATGCACAATAATGTTTAAAGTGCATGACCAAAACTCCTAAACAGAATTCAGAACTACACAGTAGATAATGGCAAAAATGTAAAAACACAATATCAGGTAAACTGATGAATGCATTATCGAGGGTGGTATATGTATAAAATGAAACAAGATACAGTCATAAAGGTTACAGAAGACTCGATTCCACAAGAAAGTATCTACAGAAATTGGCAAGAGAAACAAGCTAGCATCTCTAGGCCATATGTGCTGTGTCTCCATTAAGATAACAGAATGACAATGTCAAATTCATAGGGAAAGAAGGCAGGTCAGTGTTTGCAGGGCACAAGGTGTGGGGCAGCATGCATATAGAGTCGAGTTGCATGGCTTGGTTTTCCATTGATTGCTAGTAATCAGAAAAATCGTATTAGACTGCAAGGATAGAGGAAAGCACAATGCTGTTGGCATATTACAAAATGTAATGGCATTTTTAATGGTTCCAAAGGAAAGATGGTGATATGAATTTTACCAAAACAATGTGAGGTATAGTCCCAGTTGGGCACCTCTCCTAAACCACAGTCCTCTAATGTTTTGATAGCCCTGTTTCCTAGACTCTTTGGGCAACATGAGAAAACTCCTCAGTTCTAAAAACAAACACTGCTAGTGAAATTTAAGTCCCAAAGGGAGAGGTGCCCTTGCTAGAAATAAGAGTGGTGTTGTATATTTGCCTGATGCAGTAGATTATCATTTGACAGAGAGAGCACTGATTTTGAAAAGGAGTTTTCACAGATTTCATACACTGTGAATTGAAAGGGAGAGATGCCTTACACATTGAAAGATGTCTCTGAAACAAAATGTGATGGGCCTCCTCCATTGTGACCTTAGATAATTCCTTCTATTGAAATCAAGGTTTGGTCAGACAGATGGGGCAACAGCTGTGGTCTCTTGCAGAGTTCAAGCATGAAATAACTAAATGAACTGGAGTCTAAATCAAGCTACAAATCGGATTCCTGCTGAACTGCTGTGCCGCTCCCATACTTTTCCATGTTACTACAGGCCTCCTACGGCATCCCTATCTGTTTCATCTTTTACATTTTGCACATGTTATGTACATTTCTTTAATACTCTGATCTTCATAAATTGGAAAACATACCCAATTTTCACCCTTTACTCATAGAGTCGGTACAATTTGCATGTGGAACTCCATTTGTGGTCATAGGGTCTATTGTTACTTCCAATTCATTGTATGTCACCTGCTAAGTGGTGGCAGAGAGTGTCTTCCCCAGATAAATTCAGTGACTTTGACAAATAGAATATGGAGAACTACAGTACACACTGAGCTAGCTACTGAGCTCACTCTCAAAGAAAGTGGACCATACTTTCTTTCTACAGTAATTCCTGATGAACCTGATCTCTACTGAATGTCATCCACCCTCTGAAATCAGCTGCTTGATAGCAAAGCATGGGGGAATCAGATGGCAGAACCATGGACCTCATCCTGCCTGTCAGAATTGACAGATCATACAAATTGGTATCATTCCTCTCCGTGTAAGAACACTGGTTTGACACTCCTCAGCAAATGATGAGGACAATCAAGAACCTGATGCCCCGACTTCCTAGGTGTAATGAGTGGTTCTTGTTGAAAATCACCATCAGTGGATAGAACACCCGATCTGCATCTAACTGGAGCACACATTCATCCGGTAACACTATTTCATGATGCATTTTTTGGAGCCAGCGCTCACACAAATGCATGTCCGTTATTGCTCCTCTTTGAAAAAACAAGCTGATTCCAGGCAAGTCATCATGGCTGGACTCAAGGGCCTATGTAGTATGAGAAAATAAGCTCTATGGAGCACAGAGAACGGTGAAGACAAACTCAGGGCTCAAATTGGATGGACTGTCATTGATAAGTCTCTGTGGAGCAAATGGTACAAAACAACTCTGTGGCTGTGGCCTAATGGAGCGGTTATGATGATGTCACAGTTGTCTTTTAGTGACACATGAGCATATTGATATGTGATTGACCAAGTGTCTGGTGTGCACAGATTAGAGCTCCAGTGCTAGGCAGACCACAGTGAGTGAGACTGTGAGGAGAGCAAATTTGTTGGTTCTGTTTAGGCTGTCCTTTCCTACTGATGCCCTAAACTTCAGACACTGTCAAGCACTTTCCTGCTGACAGACACTCCTGAGAAGGCAACATTTGTAATTTTTTGAGAAAGCGCCACACTGCCTTCCATAACAGCTGCACCAGTCTGCATGCCCACCAACAGTGTATGAGGCTTCCTTTTTCTCCACAGCCTCTCCAACACTTGTTATTATTTGTCTTGTTGATGATAGCCATTCTGACTGGGGTGAGGTGATATCTCCTGTGGTTTTCATTTGCATTTCTCTGATGATTAGTGATTTTGAGCATATTTTCTTATGTCTATTTGACATTTTTATGTGCTCTCTGGAGAAACGTCTCTCCAGGTGCTCTGTCCATTTTTCAATTGGGTTGTTTGTTTTTTGTTGTTAAGTTGCATGAGTTCCTTGTATATACTGGATATTAGCCCCTTATCAGAGGCACTGTTTGCAAAACTCTTCTCCCATTCAGGTGGTGGCCTCTTTATTTTGTCGATGGTTTCTTTTGCTGTGCAAAGCTTTTAAGGTTCACATAGTCCCATTCATTTATTTTAGCTTTTACTTCCATTTCCTTTGGAGTCAAATTCATAAAATGCTCTTTGAACCCAAGGACCATAAGTTTAGCACCCATGTTTCCTTCTATGCAGTTTATTGTGTCTTGTCTTATGCTTAAATCTTTGATCAATTTTGAATTAATTTTGGTACGTGGTGACAAATAGCAGTCTAGTTTCATTCTTTTGCACGTGCTTATCCAGTACACCCAGCACCATTTGTTGAAGAGGCTGTCTTTCCTCCATTGTATGTTTTAGCTTCTTTGTCAAAAATTATCTGTCCATATTTATGTGGTTTTATTTCTGGGTTCTCAATTCTATTCCATTGGTCTATGTGTCTGTTTATCTGCCAATACCATGCAGTTTTGATTATTGTGGCCCTGTAGTACAAGCCAAAGTCAGGAAGTGTGATAGCTGCATTATTGTTTTTTTTTTTTTTTATTATTATTATTATTGTTAAACTTATTGGGGTGACAATTGTTAGTAAAATTACATAGATTTCAGGTGTACAATTCTGTATTACATCATCTATAAATCCCATTGTGTCCCAGAGTCAGTTCTCCTTCCATCACCATATATTCGATTCCCCTTACCCTCATCTCCCACACCCCACACCCCACACCCCTTACCCTCTGGCAACCACCAAACCATTGTCTATGTCTATGAGTTTCTGTTTCTCATTTGTTTGTCTTGTTCTTTTGTTGCTTTTGGTTTATATACCACATATCAGTGAAATCACATGGTTCTCTGCTTTTTCTGACTTATTTCGCTCAGCATTACACTCTCAAGATCCATCCATGTTGTCACAAATGTTCCTATATCATCTTTTCTTACCGCCGAATAGTATTCCATTGTGTATATATACCACAACTTCTTCATCCATTCATCTTTCGAAGGACATTTTGGTTGTTTCCATATCTTGGCCACCGTAAACAAAGCTACAATGAACATTGGAGCACACGTGTCTTCATCAATAAATGTTCTCAGATTTTTTGGGTAGATACCCAATAGAGGGATTGCTGGGTCATAAGGCAATTCTATTCGTAATTTTTTGAGGAACATCCACACTGCCTTCCATAATGGATGCACCAGTCTGCATTCCCACCAACAGTGTATGAGGGTTCCTTTTCTCAACAGCCTCTCCAACATTTGTTACTATTTGTCTTGTTGATGATCGCCATTCTGACTTGGGTGAGGTGATTGATATCTCATTGTGGTTGTGATTTGCATTTCTCTGATGATTAGTGATGTTGAGCATTTTTTCATATGTCTATTTGCCATTTGTGTGTCCTCTTTGGAGAAATGTCTCTTCAAGTCCTCTGCCCATTTTTCAATTGGGTTGTTTGCTTTTTGTTGTTGAGTTGCATGAGTTCCTTGTATATTCTGGATACTAGCCCCTTATCGGAGGCACTGTTTGCAAAAATCTTCTCCCATTCAGTTGGTGGCCTCTTTATTTTGTCAATGGTTTCTTTTGCTGTGCAGGCGCTTTCAAGTTTCATATAGTCCCAATCGTTTATTTTAGCTTTTACTTCCATTGCCTTTGGAGTCAAATTTATAAAATGCTCTTTGAAACCAAGATCCATAAGTTTAGTACTTATGTTTTCTTCTATGCAGTTTATTGTGTCAGGTCTTATGCTTAAGTCTTTGATCCATTTTGAATTAACTTAGGTACATGGTGACAAATAGTCCAGTTTCATTCTTTTGCACGTGGCTATCCAATTCTCCCAGCACCATTTATTGAAGAGGCTGTCTTTGCTCCATTGTATGTTTTTAGCTTCTTTGTCAAAAATTATCTGTCCATATATATGTGGTTTTATTTCTGGGTTCTCAATTCTATTCCATTTGTCTAGGTGTATGTTTTTCTGCCAATACCATGCTGTTTTGATTATTGTGGCCCTGTAGTACACACCAAAGTCAGGAAGTGTGAACCTCCATTATAGTACTTTTTTCTTAAGATTGCTTTGGCTATTCGGGGTCTTTTGTGATTCCAAACAAATATGATGATTTTTTGTTCTGTTTCTTTAAAATATGCCATTGAGATTTTGATGGGGATTGCATTGATTCTGTATATTGCTTTGGCTAATATGGCCATTTTAACTATGTTGATTCTTTCAATCCATGAGCACGGATGTTTTTCCATTTCTTTGTGTCTTCTTCAATTTCTTTCAGAAAAGTCTTATAGTTTTCAGCATATGGGTCTTTAACATCCTTGGTTAAGTTTATTCCTAGGTATTTTATTCTTTTGCTGCAATTGCAAAAGGAATTGTTTTTTTTTGTATTTCTTTTTCTGAGATTTCATTGTTGGTATATAGGAAGGCAATGGACTTTTGTGCGTTGATTTTGTAGCCAGCAACTTTACTGTATTTGTTGATTGTTTCTAATAGCATTTTGGTGCAGTCTTTAGGGTTTTCTATATATAGCATCATGTCATCTGCAAAGAGTGATAATTTAACTTCTTCATTCCCAATTTGGATGCCTTTTATTTCTTTCTCTTGCCTGATTGCTCTGGCAAGGACTTCCAACACTATGTTGAAAAGCAGAGGTGATAGGGGACATCCCTGTCATGTTCCTGAACATAGAGCAAAGGGCTTCAGTTTTTCTCCATTAATTATGAGATTAGCAGAGGGCTTGTTATATATGGCCTTTATTATGTTAAGGTATTTTCCTTCTATACCTATTTTATTAAGTGTTTTATTCATAAATGGATGTTGTATCTTGTCAAATGTTTTTTCTGCAACAATTGGTATAATCATATGATTTTTGTCCTTTATTTTGTTTATATGATGTATCACATTGATGGATTTGCGTATGTTGAACCATCCTTGTGCCCCAGGGATGAACCCCACTTGGTCGTGATGAATAATCTTTTTAATGCATTGTTGGATTCAATTTGCTAGAATTTTATTTAGGATTTTTGCATCGGTATTCATCAGAGATATTAGTCTGTAGTTTTCTTTTTTTGTGCTGTCCTTACCAGGTTTCGGTATCAGGGTGATGTTTGCCTCATAAAATGAGTTGGGGAGTACTGTTTCTTCTTCAAATTTTTGGAAGAGTTTGTGCAGAAATGGTATGAGATCCTCTTTGAAGGTTTGGTAGAATTCACTAGTGAAGCCATCTGGTCCCGGACTTTTGCTTTTGGGAAGGTTTTGGATGACTGATTCAATATTATTACTGATGATCTGTCTGTTAGGAATTTCCAGTTCTTCATGGTTCATCCTTGGAAGGCTATATGTTTCTAAGAACTTGTCCATATCTTCTAGGTTATTGAATTTGGTGGCATATAGTCCTTCATAGTATTCTCGGATGACCCTTTGTATTTCTGTGGTGTCCGTGATAACTTCCCCTTTTTCGTTTCTGATTTTGTTAATTAGTGTCTTCTCTCTTTTTATGTTAGTGAGTCTAGCCAAGTGTTAGTCAATTTTTTGAATCTTTTGAAAGAACCAGCTCTTTGTCACATTAATTTTTTCTATTGTATTTTAATTCTCTAATTCATTTTGTTTGCTCTTATTTTTGTTATTTCCTTTCTTCTGCTGACCTTGGGTTTCACTTGTTCTTCTTTTTCTAGTTATTTAAGATGTAACAGTAGGTTATTTATTTTGGATTTTTCTTGTTTCTTGAGATAACCTGCAGTGATATAAATTTCACTTTTAAAACTGCTTTTGCTGCATCCCTTTTTGGAAGGATGTATGTTCATTGTCATTTGTTTCTATGTATCTTTTGATATCTCCTCTAATTTCTTCTTTGACCCTGTCATTCTTTAAAAAAATATGTTGTTTAATCTCTATGTTTTGTTTTTTGTGTTTTTCTTCCTGCTTTCTTTTGCTGTTGACATCCAATTTCAAATCCTTGTTATCAGAGAATAAGCTTGGTATGATTTCAATCTTCTTAAATTTCCTGAAGCTGATTTTTGTCCCAATACATGGTCTATCCTTTAGAATGTTCCATGTACAGTAGAAAAGAATGTATAGTCTGATGCTTTAGGTTGAAGTGCTCTATAATGTAAATTATGTCCATTTCATCTAATGTGTCTTTTAGGACTACTATTTCATTATTTATTTTCTTTCGATGATCTATCCATAGCTGTCAATGACATATTTAACTCCCCTAGTATAATTGTGTTTTGGTCAATTTCTCCCTTTAGTTCTGTTAGTAGTTGCTTGGTGTATTTCGGTGCTCCCTGATTGGGGGCATAAATATTGATGACTGTTATGCCTTCTTGTTGTACAGTCCCCTTCACCATTATGAAATGTCCATCTTTGTCTCTTGTTATCTTTTTCACCTTGAAGTCTGTTTCATCTGATATCATTATGGCTACACCGGATTTTCACTGGTTACCATTTGCTTGGAGTGCCAATTTCCACCCTTTCACTTTGAGTCTATGCTTTTCCTTGTAGGTGAGATGTGTCTCTTGGAGACAGCATATGGTTGGTTTAGTTTTTTGATCCAATCTGCTACTCTGTGCCTTATTATTGGTGAGTTTAGTCCATTTACATGTAGGGTGATTATTAATATGTGAGGATTTCCTGTCATTCTATCTTTAGTTTTCTGGTAATGTTGTGTCTCCATTGCTTCTTTGCCTTTTTATTGTTGTCTATTATTTCTGTGTGGTGGTATTCTATGATGTTTCCCTCTGTTTCTTCTTTTATTACAGTATATATTTCAGTTCTAGATTTTTATTTTTGTGTGGTTACCCTTAAGTTATGTAAAAGAAAGTTTGTTATTTAGAGAATTCCACTTTCTCCAGAATGCTTAATTTCTCCATTTCCATATTCCGGTTTAGCCTTTACTCTCCCCCTTTTAATGTTTTGGTTGCCACAAATTGTTCAAGAATTTATGGTGGTTCAATAGCCTCCTTTAGTATTTCTTCTAGTGCAGGTTGTGTATTAGAGAATTCCCTCAGCTTCTGTATGTCTAGAAAGGTCTTTATTCCTCCTTCATATCTATAGGATATCTTTGCTGGATATATTATTCTTGGCTCATGGTTTCTCTCTTTCAATAGTTTGAATATTTGGTTCCACTCCCTCCTGGCTTGTAGAGTTTCTGCTGAGAAATCTGATGATAATCTAATGAGCTTTCCTTTGTATGTTACCGTCTTCTTTTCTCTGGCTGCCTTGAGGATTCCTTCATTGTCATTGATTTTAGACACTTCAATATAATGTACCTTGGAGAAGGCATGTTGGGATTGAGGTAACTAGGTGTTCTATTTGCTTCTTGGAGTCGAAGGATCCAGTTCTGTCCACAATTTTGGGAAGTTCCCATCGATAATTTGTTTGAATATATTCTCTGTTCACTTCTCTCTTTCTTCTCCTTCTGGTATGCCCATTATTCTTATATTGCTCTTTCTGATGGAGTCAGAAAGTTCTTGTAGAGTTCATTCATTACTTTTAAGCCTCAAGTCTCTTTCTACTTCCATCTGTGCCATTTCCAGGTTTCTATCTTCGATGTCACTGATTCTTTCCTCCATCTGGTCAACTCTACTACCTAAGCTGGTTATTTCATTCCTAATTTCTTCTATTGAGTTCTAGTCTCCAGAAATTCTATTTGTTTCTTTTTTAAAAATTCAATCTCTTTCGTAAAATGCTCATGCTGTTCTTTGATTGTGGTTCTGACTTCATTTAACTGCCTATCTGTGTTTTCTTGCATATTTTTGAGTTTTTTCTGAAGTGCAATCTTGAATTCTCTGTCATTTAAGTCACATATTTCTGTATATTTAAGTGTCTTTTCTGGAGACTTTTCACTTTCTCTTTGAGCTATCTTGTTGCCCTGGTTATCCATGGTAATTACTGATTTACTGTTTCTCTTCCGAGACAGCTACAGGAGTGGCTTCTGCAACAGGTTGATATGAAGCGTCCTTTCTTTTTTTTTTTCCAGTAGTTGTTGGTAGAATGTTTTATTTTTTCTCCAACTGCAGTCTATTTTTCCTCTCCCACATTGTAGTGCTATGTTTTCTCTGCACTATTCCAGCTTCTCACACAATTGGGGGATTCCCTGGGGACAGTCTTCTCCTCTGTTAATAGTTCATCTAGGTCACTTGGTGCAGTGTCCTGGGGGGGTATGCAGAGAGCTTTTGATGTTCCAAAGTTCTTCCAGCTCCATATACAGAGCCCGTGTGTTTCAGCAGTTCTGTTTACTCCTGCAGGGATCTGCCCAGATAGGTGGAGTCAGGGGCAGGGTGAGTTGTGAGAGGTGGTCCAGAGCAATGGTGGCGACCACCAGCACAACCGATCCTGCTTCCACAGCTCTCTCCCCTTTGCCGGAACTAGTTTGGCTGCAAATTTGTGTCTGCGGCCTACAGTTCTCAGACCAGCAAATATTCTATTATTTTGATCTGACACTGCCACTGTTCTGTTTCTAGCACCAGGCAGGTGGGGGCGGTGCGATCTCTGGGAGGGTAGGAAGGGGGCGTCTAATCTCCGTGCCTGAGGCTTCCATTCTCTGCTCGGCAATGAGTGCTTAAACCACCATTTTCAGCCTTCTTCCCTCAATCTTTTCTCTGAGGTCTCTGCCATGAGCGTTGGGTTCAGCAGTTTTATATGCTGCCCCCTCAGCCCTGTGGGCACAAGCAGAGCTCTAGCAGTCCGAGTTCTTCCCTCTCCTGCACCTGCAGTATTTCCGGGATGCAGTGAGCTCGTAGCACTGAGCTAGGTCTGCCTCCTGCGTCCGTGCGACTCCGTCTCCGAACTTCTCCTTTGCCTCCTCCCCTGCTCTCGTGATTCGCCCACCTGTAGGTGACTTCGGTAGTGGACCTCTTCTTCTTACCTGTCTGCTGTGCAGGGAGTCCTTTGTGGAGTTTTTGTTTTTCGATTTGTTGTAAATTCCAGGGGAGCTTTACAGAGGCTCACCTCAAGCCGCCATTTTGTTTACGTCTCTCCTGAATTGTATTTTTTAAACATTCTAATGGCAAACTGGTGGTGTAAATTTTACCAAAACAATTTAAAGGTTATACCCATTAGAGCACTTCTCCTAAACCACAAGTCGTCTAATATTTTGATGGACCTGCCTCCTAAACACTTTGGCCTACATGAGAAAGATCCTCAGTTGTAAAAACAAACACTGACAGTGAAATTTAGGTACCAATCAGAGAATTACCCTTGCTAGAATTAAGTGTGTGGTGGATATTTGCCTGATGGAGAAGCTTGTCTTTTTACAGAGAGAGCACTTATTTTGAAAAGGAGTTTTCACAGATTTCATTCACTGTGAATTGAAAGAGAGAGAATCATTACATATTCAAAGGAGTCTCTTAAAAAAAAGTGGTGGGCCTCCGCATCTGTGCGCATAGACATTTCCTTTGAGTGGAAAGGAAGGATCAGTCTGACAGTCAGGGCAATGACTGTGGTCGCTTGCAGGGTTCAAGCCTGGGCTTTCCTGAATGACCTGGTGTTTAAATCAGGCTAAAACTCAGAGTGCTGTGGATCGGCTGTGCCCCTCCCTCTCTCTTCCATGATAGTGAGGGCTTCCTGTTGCATGCCTCTCTGTTTCATCTTTTTCATTTTGTGAATATGATGTGTGTTTCATTAATACTCTGATCTTCCTAATTGAGGAAACATTCCCAAATTACACCCGTTTACTCATAGTTCTGTACATTTTGCATGTGGGACTCCATTTGTGGTCAGGTTATCTATCGAGACTTCTAATACTCTGTTATGTCACATGCTAAGGGGTGTCATAGAGTGTCTTCCCCAGAGAAATTCAGTGTCTTTGACTGGTGGTATATGGACATCTATAGTAAATACTGAGCCAAATACTGAGCCCACATACAAAGAAAGTGGACTTTCCTTTCTTCCTTAGATACTTCCTGGCAATCCTCACCTCTACTGAATTACATCCAACTCTCTGAAATGAGCCACTAGATAAACACATATCGGGGAATTCAGAGGGCAGACCCTTGGAGCACATCCTCCCTGTCAGAACGGACAGGGCACCTAACAGATGTGTATCCTCCCTCTCTTTGTACCAACACTCCCTTGACAATACTCAGCAAGTGATAAGGACAATCATGACACACAATCTTGCCAGGTATGATAAGTAGTTCTTGTTGAAAATCACCATCAGAGACTAGAAGATCATGTTCACTACTATCTGGAGTCTACATTCATCCAGTAACACTCAATGATGGAGCTCTTTATAGCCAGCACTCACACCAACTGCAACTCCCTTCTTGCTACTCTTTGAAGTGGCAAGGTGATTCCTGGAAAATCATTATGCCTGGGCCAAAGATCCTCTGTAGTATGAAAAGGAAAGTTCTATGGAGCACAGAGAATGGTGAAATCACACTCAGGGCTCAAAGTGACATGACTGTCCTGAATAAGTTTCTGGATAGCAAATTTTCCAAGGCACTTTGTAGCTGTGGCCTCCTGGAGAGTGGATGATAATGTCACACTTTCCTTTATGTGACACATGAAAATACTGATATGTGGGTAGCCAGACGGCTCCTTGGCACGGATTACAAGTCCAGTGCTGGGCATACAACAGAATGTGAATCTGTGAGGAGAGTGAATTTTGTGGCTATTCTCAGAGTGTTCCTTCCTCCTGACGCCCTCAGCGTCAGACCCTACTGAGCGGTAACCAGTTGACAGACCCTCTTGAGAAAGCCACATTCTGGAACCTTCATCTGGGACTTTCAGGATGGTAAGAAATACACGTCTGTTATTTAAGCCACACAGCCTTTAACAGTTTGCTATGAAAATTGAACAATATATAACTCACCAAGGGAAAATCACAAGCACAATGAGACTTTATGCTATGAAAGAGAAGTAATCACATGTGTCTTTTACACAATGCAATGTTTAAAAATTGGAATGTTCTTATGTCTCTGCTGAGTACATAGAATGATATAACTAACGTGTAAAACAGTTCGCATTTGTCCAGTATTTTGAGAATGAAAATATAACATGAACATCAGTATGTACACAATAGTTTAAAATGGATGCCAGAAACTCCTAAACAGAAGTCACAACTACAGTGTAGATAAATGCAAAAATGTAGAAACACAATATCAGGTCAACCAATGAAGGCATTAGTGAACGTGTTATATGTATAAAATGAAACAAGATGCAGTCATAAATGTGACAGAAGTCTTGATACTTGAGACCACAAGATAGTATCTTGAGAAACTGGAAGGAGAAAGAAGCTAGCATTACAAGACCACATATGTTGTCTCTCGACTGAGATAACAGGAAAACAATGTCAAATTCATAGGGAATGAAGGCAGTTCAGTGTTCGCCAGGGCGCAAGTTGTGGGGCAGCTTGGATGGAAAGTGAAAGTTGCATGTCTTGGATTTTTATTGATAGCTTGTAATCATAGATATGATATTAGACAGCAAGGATTGAGGAAAGCACAATGCTGTTGTCATATAACAGAACTGCACTGTGTTTTTTAAAGGTTACAAAGGCAAACTGAGGTGTGAATTTTACCAAAACAATGTAAAGGATATTGGCCAACTCTCCTAAACCATTAGACTTCTAATATGATGGGCCTGCCTTCAAGACATTTTGGGCTACATCAGAAAGTTCATCAGTTATAAAAACAAACACTACCAGTGAAATTAGCACCCAATCAGAGAAGTGCCCTTGCTAAAATAAGTGTGGTGGTGGTATTTGCCTGAATGAAGTAGTTCACCATTTTATAGAGAGAGCACTGGTTTTGTAAAGGAGATTTCACAGACTTCATTCACTGTGAATTAAAGGGAGAGAATCGTTACCCATTGAAAAAAGTCTCTGAAACAAAACATTATGGGCTCCCTCACCTGTGAACATAGATATTTCCTTTGAATGGAAAGGAAGGATTGGTCAGAGAGTTGAGGCAACAGATGTGGTCTCTTTTGAGGTTCAAGCCTGAGTTATCCTGAAGGACCTGGAGTTCAAATCACCTAAAACTCGAATTGCTGCGGATCTGCTGTGCCTCTCCCATTCTCTTCCATGTTACAGTGTGCCTCCTATGGCATGCCTATCTGTTTCATCTTTTACATTTTGCATATGTTGTGTACATTACATTAATACTCTGATCTTCACGATTGAGGAAACATTTCAAATTTTCACCCATTTCTCATACAGTCCGTACATTTTGCATGTGGGACACCATGTGTAGTCAGATAATCTATCATCACTCTAATTCATATTACGTCACCTGCTAAGGGGTGGCAGAGAGTTTCTTCCCCAGAGAAATTCAGTGTATTTCACAAGTAAATTATGGAGAACTACAGTATATCCTGAGCCAGCTATTCAGCCCACACACAAAGTAAGTGGACCTTCCTTTCTTTCTTAGGTAATTCCTGGTGAACATGACCTCTACTGAATTAACTCCAACACTCTGAAATCAGCCGCTTGATGGGCACGCATCGGGGAATTCAGATGACACACCCAAGGAGACCATCTTGTCTGTCAGAACTGACAGAGCACCATAAAAATGTGTATCTTTCCACTCCGTGTACCAACACTCCCTTGACACTATTCACCATGTGATGAGGACAATCAAGAAGGTGGTGCACTTTCTACCTAAGCATGATAAGTGATTCTTTTAGAAAACCACCATCAGAGAGTAGCAGACCAGATCTTCCTCTATCTGGAGCTCCCATTCATTCAGTAACATTCTTTGATGGGGTATTTTTTGGAGTCAGTTCTCACAACAAATGCATGTCAGTTCTAGGTCCTCTTTGAAGTGGCAAGGTGATTCCTGGCAAGTCATTATGCCTGGGCCCAAGGGCTTCTGTAGTATGAGAAATAAGTCTCTATGGAGCACAGAGAATGGTGAAGTGACCGTAAGGGCTAAAAGGGAAAGAACTTTCCTGGATAAGTCTATAGGCAGCAAATGGCCCAAGACACCTGTGTGGCTGAGGTCTCCAGGAAAGGGGATGATGTCACAGTTGTCTTTTTGTGGCATATGAATGTACTGATTTGTGATTGTTAAGGCATCTGCTGGGGACAGATTATAGCTCCAGTGCTGGGCATACAACTGAGTGTGATTCTTGCTCTGCACAGAAGGCACTTAAAGATACAGAAATATGTGATTTAAGTGACAGAGAATTCAAGATTGCAGTTCTGAAAAAAATCAACGAGATACAAGAAAACACAGATAGGCAGTTAAATGACCTCAGAAACTCAATCAAAGAACAGCATGAGCATTTTACGAAAGAGATTGAAATTTTAAAAAAGAACCAAAGAGAATTTCTGGAGATTAAGAACTCAATAGAAGAAATTAAGAATGAAATAACCAGCTTAGGTAGTAGAGTTGACCAGATGGAGGAAAGAATCAGTGACATCGAAGATAGAAACCTGGAAATGACACAGAGAGAAAAAGAAAAAGACTTGAGACTTAAAAGAAATGAAAGAACTCTACAAGAACTTTCTGAGTCCATCAGAAAGAGCAATATAAGAATAATGGGCATACCAGAAGGAGAAGAAAGAGAGAAGGGAACAGAGAATATATTCAAACAAATTGTAGAAGAGAACTTCCCAAATTTGTGGACAGAACTGGACCCTCAAATCCAAGAAGCAAATAGAACACCTAGTTACCTCAATCCCAACAGGCCTTCTCCAAGGCACATTGTATTGAAGCTGTCTAAAATCAATGACAAAGAAAGAATCCTCAAGGCTGCCAGGGAAAAGAAGACGGTAACTTACAAAGAAAGCCCATTAGATTATCATCAGATTTTTCATCAAAACTCTACAAGCCAGGAGGGAGTGGAACCAAATATTCAAACTATTGAAAGAGAGAAATCATGAGCCAAGAATAATATATCCATCAAAGATATCCTTTAGATATGAAGGAGGAATAAAGACCTTTCCAGACATACAGAAGCTGAGGGAATTTTCTAATACATGACCTGCACTACAAGAAATACTAAAGCAGGCTTTTTGACCACCATCAACAGGAACAATTTGTGTCAACGAAAACTCAAAAAGGGGGAGAGTAAAGGCCTGAACCGGAATCTGGGAATGGAGAAAGTAAGCGTGCTGAAGAAAATGGAATACTCTAAATATCAAACTTTCTTTTACAAAAACTTAAGGTAACCACTCAAAATAAATCCAGAACTGAAATAAATACTGAAATAAAAGAAGAAACAGAGGGAAACATCATAGAATACCACCACACAGAAATAATAGGCAACAACAAAAAGGCAAGAAACAATGGAGACACAGCCTTACCAGAAAACTAAAGATAGAATGACAGGAAATACTCACATATCAATAATCACCCTAAATGTAAATGGACTGAACTCACCAATAAAAAGGTACAGGGTAGTAGATTGGATCAAAAAACTAAACACAACCATAAGCTGTCTCCAGGAGACACATCTCAGCTACAAGGACAAGCAGAGACTCAAAGTGAAAGGGTGGAAATTGACACTGTAAGCAAATGGTACCTAGAGAAAATCAGGTGTAGCCATAATGATATCAGACGAAACAGACTTCAAGGTGAAAAAGATAACAAGAGACAAAGATGGACATTTCATAATGGTGAAGGGGACTATAAAACAAGAAGACATAACAGTCATCAATATTTATGCCCCCAATCAGGGAGCACCAAAATATACCAAGCAACTACTAACAGAACTAAAGGGAGAAACTGACCAAAACACAATTATACTAGGGGACTTAAATACATCATTGACAGCTATGGATAGATAATCCAAACAGAAAATAAATAACGAAATAATAGCCTTAAAAGACACATTAGATGAAATGGACATAAGTGAAATTTATAGAGCACTTCATCCTAAAACATCAGACTATACATTCTTTTCTAGTGTACATGGAACATTCTCAAGGATAGACCATATATTGGGACATAAAATCAGTCTCAACAAATTTAAGAAGATTGAAATCATACCATGCATATTCACTGATCACAAGGCTTTGAAATTGGATATCAACTGTAAAAAGAAAGCGGGAAAAAACAAAAATACATGGAGACTAAACAACATACTTTTAAAGAAGGATTGGGTCAAAGAAGAAGTTAGAGGAGAGATCAAAAGATACATAGAAACAAATGACAATGAAAATACATGCTACCAAATTTTTGGGATGCAGCGAAAGCAGTTTTAAGAGGGAAATTTATCTCATTACAGGCCTATCTCAAGAAACAAGAAAACTCCCAAATAAATAACATCATGTTACACCTTAAAGAACCAGAAAAAGAAGAACAAGTAAAATCCAAGGACAGCAGAAGAAAGGAAATAACAAAAATTAGAGCAGAACTAAATGAAATAGAGAACAAAAAGACAATAGAAAAAATTAATGTGACAAAGAGCTGGTTCTTTGAAAAGATTCAAAAAATTGACTAACACTTGGCTAGACTTACCAAGATAAAAAGAGAGAAGGCACTGATTAACAAAATCAGAAACGTAAAAGGGGAAGTTATCACGAACACCACAGAAATACAAAGGGTCATCCAAGAATACTATGAAGGACTATATGCCACCAAATTCAACAACCTAGAAAAATTGGACAAGTCTTAGAAACATATAGCCTTCCAAGGCTGAACCATGAAGAACTGGAAAATCTAAACAGACTGATCACCAGTAACAAAATTGAATCAGTCATCCAAAACGTTCCCAAAAGCAAAAGTCCGGGACCAGATGGCTACACTAGTGAATTCTACCAAACCTTCAAAGAGGATCTAATACCGATCCTGCACAAACTCTTCCAAAAAATTGAAGAAGAGACAGTACTCCCTAACTCATTTTATGAGGCCAAATTACCCTGATACCAAAACCTGGTAAGGACAGCACAAAAAAAAGAAAACTACAGACCAATATCTCTGATGAATACCGATGCAAAAATCCTAAATAAAATTCTAGCAAATCGAATACAACAATGCATTAAAAAGATTATTCTTCACGACCAAGTGGGGTTCATCCCTGGGGCACAAGGATGGTTCAACATACGCAAATCCATCAATGCGATACGTCACATAAACAAAATAAAGGACAAAAATCATACGATTATATCAATTGATGCAGAAAAAGCATTTGACAAGATACAACATCCATTTATGATTAAAACACTTAATAAAATAGGTATAGAAGGAAAATACCTTCACATAATAAAGGCCATATATGACAAGCCCTCTGCTAATCTCATAATTAATGGAGAAAAACTGAGATCCTTTGCTCTACGTTCAGGAACACGACAGGGCTGTCCCCATCACCTCCTCTTTTCAACATAGTGTTGGAAGTCCTTGCCAGAGCAATCAGGCAAGAGAAAGAAATAAAAGCATCCAAATTGGGAATGAAGAAGGTAAATTATCACTCTTTGCAGATGACATGATGCTATATATAGAAAACCCTAAAGACTCCACCAAAAAGCTATTAGAAACAATCAACGAATACAGTAAAGTTGCCGGCTACAAAATCAACGCACAAAAGTCCATTGCCATCCTATATTCTAACAATGAAATCTCAGAAAAAGAAATACAAAAAAACAATTCCTTTTGCAATTGCAGCAAAAAAGAATAAAATACCTAGGAATAAACTTAACCAAGGATGTGAAAGACCTATATGCTGAAAAGTGTAAGATATTTTTGAAAGAAATTGAAGAAGACACAAAGAAATGGAAAGACATTCCATGCTCATGGATTGGAAGAATCAATATAGTTAAAATGGCCATATTACCCAAAGCAATATATAGAATCAATGCAATCCCCATCAAAATCCCAATGGCATATTTTAAAGAAATAGAACAAAAAATCATCAGATTTGTTTGGAACCACAAAAGACCCCGAATAGCCAAGGCAATCTTAAGAAAAAAGAACTATAATGGAGGTATCACACTTCCTGACTTTGGCATGTACTACAGTGCCACAATAATCAAAACAGCATGGTATTGGCAGAAAAACAGTCACATAGACCAATGGAATAGAATTGAGAACCCAGAAATAAAACCACATAAATATGGACAGATAATTTTTGACAAAGAAGCTGAAAACGTATAATGGAGCAAAGACAGCCTCTTCAATAAATGGTGCTGGGGGGATTGGATAGCCACGTGCAAAAGAGTGAAACTGGACTGCTATTTGTCACCATGTACCAAAGTTAATTCAAAATGGATCAAAGACTTAAGCATAAGACCTGACACAATAAACTGCATAGAAGAAAACATAGGTACTAAACTTATGGACCTTGGGTTCAAAGAGCATTTTATGAATTTGACTCCAAAGGCAATGGAAGTAAAATCTAAAATAAACGAATGGGACTATATGAAACTTAAAAGCTTCTGCACAGCAAAAGAAACCACTGACAAAATAAAGAGGCGACCAACTGAATGGGAGAAGATTTTTGCAAACAGTGCCTCCAATAAGGGGCTAGTATCCAGAATATACAAGGAACTCATGCAACTCAATTATATTCTTGTGTGTGTTTGTTTTTTCACTTTAAAAAGGAAGTTTTAATATTTATAATATAATGACCCAATAAAACAGGAGGAAAAAAAACATTTTTTCTTTAAGAATCACACAAGATTTAGAACCTACTTTTTTCTCACTAAGCAATGGGGCATTAGTAAGAAATGCCGTCATACTTGGAATGATATAAATGATTCTTATCTTCAGGGTCACTTTTATTTTATTATTATTTTTTATTATTTTTCATTATTTTTATTTTTTTTAAATATGATTAGTTTCAGGTGCACAAGACAAAGCAATAACTTAGATGTTTATCATTTATATCCCGCACACTGTGTGATGCCCCCTCCCACCATCTACTTGCCCTCTGACATTGCACAGAGCCATTACATTTCTACTGTCTCTATTCCTAATGCTGTACTCTGCTTCCTGTAAAAAAAAAAAAAAATATATATATATATATATATATATATATATATATATATATATATATATATATATATATATATATAATTATAGTTGGAATTCATTATTGTTCAGCTTCAGGTGTACAGTGCAGAGATCAGGCATCTACATCACCCCTGAGGTGGTCTTCCAAATGGTACACGTGTCCATCGGATACCCTACAAAATCTTTACATTATTGATTACCTTCCCCAAATTAATTTTCAAAACCCCGTGGCCATATTGTGGTTACCGACTATTTTCTAAACCTCTCATGTTCCCCATTATCCCCACCACCCCGCCCATCTGGCAACCCTCAGTTTTTCCTCTATGTATCCAAAACTGTTTCTGATTAGTTCATTCACTCATTCTTTTCTTTTGTTTCCACATATAAGTGAGATCATATGGTATTTGTCTTTCTCTGTCTGACTTATTTCACTTAACATAATGTTCTCTAGGTCCCTCCATGTTGTTGCAAATGGTAAGATTTCTTTCTTCTTTATGGCTGCGTAATACTCCATTGTATAAATGTACCACCGGTTCTTAATCTACTACTGATTATCATCTACTGATGTGCATTTCAGTTGTTTCCATGTCTTGCCTATTGTGTATAGTGCTGCAATAAACATAGGAGTTTATAAAGATTTTTGAATTGGAGTTTTGGATTTCTCCAGATAGATACCTTGGAGTGGGATTGCTGGATCATAAGGTAGTTCCATTTTCAGATTTTTGAGATAACTCCATACTGTTTTCCATAATGGCTGCTCCAATCTGCATTCCCACCAACAGTGCACAAGCATTCCTTGTCTCCACATCCTCGCCAGCACTTGTCTGTTGATTTATTGATAGCTACAGCCATTTTTACTGGAGTGAGGTGGTATCTCATTGTGGTTTTTATTTGCAATTATCTGCTAGTTAGTGAGTTTGAGCATTTTTTCATATGTCTGTTTGCCATCTGTATGTTCTTTTTAGAAAAATGCGTCTTCATGTCCGCTGCCCATTTTTTAATTGGGTAGTTAGTTTGTTTTTTTTGGAGTTGAGCTGAGTGAGTTTTTTATAAATTTGTGATATTAACCCCTTATCAGATATATGATTGTCAAATATCTTTTCCCATTCAGTACGATCCCTTTTTGTTTTATTGATGGTTTCCTTTGCTGTGAAAAAACTTTTTACTTTGATGTAATCTGACATGTTCATTTTTTTTTTTTAATTTTATTTTATTAAACACGTTTATTTTTTCTCTTACTTTCCTCGCGCAAGGGGATACTCAGTAAAAATCTTTCTCTGGGTAATGTCTGTGAAGTTTCTTCCTATATTTTCTTCTAGGAATTTTATGTTTTCAGATCTTACATTTAAGTCTTTAATCTGTTTTGATTTATTTTTGTATATGGTGTAAGGAGGTTATCCAAGTTCATTTTTTTGTATTTTTCTGTCCAGGTTTCCCAGCACCATTTATTGAAAAGACTGTCTTTACCCCACTGTACATTCTTGCTTCTATTGTTGTAGATTAAATGGTCATATAGGCATGGATTTATTTCTGGACTCTCTATTCTGTTCCATTGAAGTATCTGTCTATTTTTATGCCAGTTCCATGCTGTTTTGATTACTGGAGACTTGTAGTATAATTTGATGTCAGGTATTGTTATACCTCCCACTTTGTTCTTATTTCTCAAGATTGCTGAGGCTATCTGGGGTCTTTTTGGTGCCTTATAAATTTTAGGATTATATGTTCTATTTCTGTGAAAAACGTCGTTGGTAGTTTGATAGGAATTGCATTGAATATGTATATTGCCTTAGGCAGTATGGGCATTTTAACTATATTACTTCTTCCTATCCATGAACATGGTATGTGTTTCCATCTATATGTATCTTCTTTCATTTCTTTCTTCAGTGTCTTATAATTTTCTGAGTACAGATCTTTTACTTCCTTTGTTAAATTTATTCCCAGGTATCTTATAGTCTTTGGAGCAATTGTAAATGGGATTGCTTTTTTAATTTCTCCTTCTGATGTTTTATTATTGGCATGTACAAATGAAACCAATTTCTGAATATTAATTTTGTATCCTGCTACTTTACTAAATTCATCTGTCAACTCTAATAGTTTCTTGGTGGAGACTTTAGGATACTCTATATATAGTATCATGTCCTCTGCATATAATGAAAATTTTACTTCCTCCTTACCGATTTGGATGCCTTTTATTTATTTTTCTTGTCTGATTGCTGTGGCTAGAACTTCCAGCACTATGTTGAGTAGAAGTGGAGAAAGTGGGCAACCGTGCCTTTTTCCTGATCTTAAGGGGAATGGTTTTAACTTTTCCCCATTGAGTATGATGTCATCTGTGGGTTTATCATAGATGGCCTTTATTATGTTGAGATATGATCCCTCTATACCCACTTTTTTATCATAAATGGCTGCTGGATTTTATCAAATGCTTTTTCTGAAACTATTGATATAATTATGTTATTTTTATTTTTCATTTTATTAATGTGGTGTATCACATTAATTGATTTGCGGATTTTGAACCACGCTTGCATACCATGGGTGAATCCCACTTGATCATAGTGTATGATCTTTTTAATGTATTGCTGAATTATGTTCACTAATATTTTGTTAAGGATTTGCATCTATGTTCATTAGCGATATCAGCCTGTCATTTTCATTTTTTGTGGCATCTTTTTCTGATTTTGGGATCACGGTGGTAGTGACTTCCTAGAAAGTGTTTGGAAGTCTTCCCTCCTTCTGGATTTTGTTGAAGAGCTCTATGAGAATAGGTGATACTTCTTTTTTGAACGTTTTGTAAAATTCACCTGTAAAGCCATCTGGTTCAGGGTTTTGTTTGTTGGGAGATTGTTGATTACTGATCAATTTCCCTGGTGGTAATCAGTCTAACCAGGTTTTCTATTTCTTCTTGAGTTAGCCTTGGAAGGTTGTACGCCTCTAGAAAACTGTCCATTTCTTCCAGATTGTCAAATTTGTTGGCATATAGTTGCGCATAATAATTTTTATTTTTTTATTTTTTTTTATTTCTGCGGTGTCTGTTGTCACTTCTCCTCTTTCCTTTCTGATTTTATTAACTTGGTTCCTCTCTCTCTTTTTTTTAATGAGTGTGGCTATAGGTTTGTCAATTTTGTTTATCTTCTCTAAAAAACAACTCTTGGACTCATTGATCTTTACTATTGTTTTTCTGGTTTCTATTTCATTTATTTCCACTCTGATCTTTATTATCTCCTTCCTTGTACTCCCTTTGGGCTTATTTTGTTGCTGTTTTTCCCGATCACTTAAGTGTGAAGATAAAGTGTTTATTAGTGATGTTTCCTATTTCTTTAGGTAGGCCTGCAATGCTATGAACTTCCCTCTTAGGACTGCTTTCGCGGCATCCCATAGATTTTGGCTTGTCGTGTTTTCATTTCCGTTTGTCTCAAGATATCTTTTGATTTCTTGCTTTATCTCCTGCTTGACCCATTCATTATTTAGTAACGGGTTATTTAGCCTCCATGAATTTGTGTGCCTTCCAGTTTTTTCCTGTAGTTCATTTCTAATTTCATTCCACTGTGGTGAGAGAAGACAATTGATACGATTTCAATTTTCTTAAATTTATCAAGACTTGTTTTGTGGCCTAACATATGGTCTATCTTGGAAAATGTTCCATGTGTTCTGGAGAAGAACGTGTATTCTGCAGCACTGGGGTGAAATGCTCTGCAAATATCGATTAAATCCAAGTGGTCCAATGTATCATTTAAGGCTGTTGTTTCCGTATTGATTTTCTGTCTGGAAGACTTGTCCCTTGTTGTCAGAGGTGTGTTGAAGCCCCTACGATGATAATGTTACTATTGATCTCTGTCTTTATGTCAGTCAATATCTGTTTTATATATTTAGGTGCTCCTATTTTGGGTACATAGACGTTTACTAGGGTTATGTCAGGTTATCCGCTTGTCAGATTGATCCCTTTATTACTATATAGTGCCCATTTTGTCTTTTAATATTTTCTTCATTTTAATGTCTATTTTGTCAGAAATAAGTATTGCAACTCCAGCTTTTGTCTCATTTCCATTTGCATTAAATATCTTACTCTAACACTTCCCTTTCAGCCTCTGTGTCTCTTTTGATCTGAGATGAGTCTCTTGTAAACAGCATATACAAGGGTCTTGCTTTCTTATCCACTCAGCCACCCTATGTCTCTTTTTTTTTTTTTTTTTTTTTTTTTTTTTTTTTTTTTTTAATTAGTTTCAGGTGCACCCTATGTCTCTTGATTGGAGCATTTAATCCATTTAAATTTAAAGTGATTAGTGATAGGTACATAGCTATTGTCATTTATAAATTTGTGTTAGATTGTTTTCATCTTTCTTCTATTTACAGAAGTCCTTTTAGTATTTCTTGCAATGCTGCCTTGGTGGTAATAAATTCCTTTAGCTTATTATTTTCTGGGAAGCTCTTTATCTCTCCATCAACTTTAAATGTTAGCCTTGCTGGATAAAGCAATCTCCATTGTAGGCCTCTGTTTTCCATCACTTTGAGTATCTCCTGCCACTCCCTCCTGGCCTGCAATGTTTCTGCAGAAAAGTCATTTGATAGTATTATGGGAGTTCCCTTGTATGTAACCCTCTGTCTTGCTCTTGCTCCTTCTAGGATTCTCTCTTTGTCTTTAACCTTGGCCATTTTAACTATAATGTGTCTTGGTGTAGACCTGTTTGGGTTTATCATGGTTGGAATGGTGTTTATCTCTGCACTTCCTGGGCTTGTATGTTGGTTTCCTTCGGCAGGTTCGGGAAGTTTTCGGACATTATTACTCAAATATATTCTCAATCCCTTGCTTCCTCTCTTCAACGTCTGGTATTCCTATGATGCACATGTTGTTGCACTTGAGTTATCGCAGAGGTCTTTTAAACCTTCTTCATTTTTTTTTATTATTCTTTTTTCTTTCTGTTGTTCTGTTTGGGTGATCTCTGCTAACTTGTCTTCTAAGTTGCTGATTCAATCCTCTGCTTCATCTAGCCTGCTGTTAATTCCTTCAAGTGAGTTCTTTTTTCAGTAATTGTGTTCTTTAGTTCTAACTGGTTTTTTGTTATGATTTCTACATCCTTCTTGATGTCGTCTCTGAGCTCCTTAAACATTCATATCATCAGAGTGCTGAACTCTGTCTCTTGTAGGTTGGTTATCTCTGTTTCATTTGGTTCCATTTCTGGAGGTTTCTTCTGTTCTTTTATTTGGGACATGTTTCTTTGTTTCCTCATTCTGGCTGACTCTCTGTGTTTGCTTCGATGTATTAGATAGATCCCCTATAGTTCTTAGTTCTTGTTGGGTTATCTTATGTAGTATGTGTCCTTTATATTTGACTTGCACTACTTCATTTTTCTCCTCTGCGTGTGCTCCAAAGGTGACTCTTGTGTTGTGTATATTCTCCTGTTGAAGATCTTTAATTGCTTTTCGCTTGTGAGTAGGTGTGGTTTACTGGTAGGCTAACTAGCTGTGAGACTTGGCTCTGCCCACTGCAGGGTGTTCTACTGCGTGAGTGTTGACCGCTTAAATGTTGTTTGGCCTCTATGGGCTCTTGTGCCTGTAAAGAATTCCCTCTGGGTTTGTCATTGTAGGTCAAGCCCGGTATTACTCTGGTTTGGTCTGGAGTTGGCCACTGGGAATGGTGAATCTTGTGCCTCTTAAGCTGGGCCATGGCAGGGCAATTTCAGAACAAAACAAATCACCAAGCACAACAAGAACAACAACAAAGAAAAATATCAAATACATTCACATGTAAAAACTACCAACAACCCCCACTCAACACAGGCAAATATATCAAAGATATAAAGACAAAACAAAACAAAACAGAAGGCAGCACCAGTCTTGGCATAAGGCCACCAAGAAAACTCTAGGTTGTCCTATGCTGTACCAAAGAGTCCCCTGCATATTGTGCAGGCAGAGCCATTCACCTGGTGCCTAGATTGACGTTGGGACTGCAGATTTAGATTTGTGAGGTGAGGGGTCTGGATGGTAGTTTTTACAAAGCCAGTGCAGTTTCTGCCCTTGCCTGCATATATGCACACTGAGAGTAACACCACCAGCCCTGTGTCCAGTTCTCCTGAGTCTTAGGGCACTTCTTCCATGTGTGTGTGTGTGTGTGTGTGTGTGTGTGTGTGTGTGTGTGTGTGGCGGGCGGGAGATTTCAGAGCTGCTAAAAGCTGGTTGCTGCATCTGTGGCTTACTGCTGGGTCCTGGGAGTGCCTCATAGTTGTAATTGCCCTGCCCGAGGCAGGCCAGAAAGAGTTGGGTCTGTGGATGGAGGGGTCTTCTCTTTCCAAGTCCAGCTGTGTCACACTCTTCATGTAGGCCAGAAAAGATGGTGGCTGGGGGCGGAAGAGTTACCTCTCTCCTAGCCGAGAAAAAACCACACTCCTCCAGCCTCCTCCCTGGGCGAGAGCCACCCGCCAGTCTTCCCAGAGCCCGTGTACCGAGGCTCCTCTGTAATCTGACACCACTCCTCAGTTCAGGGGCCAGTTCAAGTCTCTGAACGGGTAGGGGTAGGATTGGAAGAGCGGTAGAAGGGGCCCAGGTATGGAGTTTGTGTCCTTTGTCCGGCCTAGGGCTTAACTGGAGGTATCAGCTGAGGTTATTGCCTCAAATGCTGGATATGCTGCCCCCTCGGCAGGAGAAATCAGCTGTGGGATGCAAGGGAAATGCCCACCTCCTGGCTTTTTTGTTTGTTGTTCCGTCCTGGGATCCCCTGCATCTCTGCAGCTGCGGATTTCGGCCGGGATTCCACCAATGCAGATGAGGGCCACGTCCCCACAGACACAGGGGTGGACTGCATTTCCACCGCCACTGATGCAGACCCCGCAGATGCAGAAGTGGCCGTGTCTCCACTTCGCTTCCTTCCCACTTCCCCTGCTCGCCCAATTTTCCACCTGCAAGTAATCCTTGCACGAGTCTCTTAGCTGTTCTGTGTGATGAGCAGAGAATCCTTTGATGGGTTATAAATGTCCCATTTCTGATAAGATCCAGAGAAGAACTCAAAAAATATGCCCCACTGCCGCCATTCCTGTGACGTCTCAATGATATTCTTGGACGGAGGAAACAATGCAGGCAGCTCAGGACAGGGCCTAGACTCCTTCCATGCACTTGGGGTCTCCTTCAGCATCATTTCTGACCATGGCCAGAGGGCTTATACCTCAGTTATCCTGCTAGACCCTGGGAAGTTGTGGTCAGATAACCAGTTGAATAAGTTAAGGCCCATGATGTTGTGACTGTGACTGCTGCATCCTTGTCCATAGGCCCAGAAACACCATACTGGAGTGGAACAAGATGCCCTATACCCTGGGAGCAGAGGGGAGGAACACAAGGGACACACTGGCCCAGCACCCATGCCTTGCCTCTTTTGCCCCTGTCCTGAGCACCACCATTTTCCAGGAAAGTTAATGTGATACTCCTTGATGATCACTTCATTGTAGAAGAAGGGGTTTCTCCAAAAGGGAAACTTCAACTGACTGATACCTGGGTAGCTCAATTACTGCACCTGTCACGTGCAAGAGGTTGAGAATAGGGACATGTCTTTTTGCTTGCTGAGCTAGCATGGTGGCAGGACTAGAGCCCCTTCTCTGAATCACATCACCCCAACCAAGTGCCCCTAGCCCTGCTCCAGGCACATCATCTCACTTCCAAACTGGTCATGTAGCTAAACATGTCTTCATCTTGGCCACTGATCAAGGCTGACAAGTGTGGGTGGTTCAGAATCAGTGCTCTGGTCTAGGAGTCTTCATGCTTTCAAGGTAGGGCCTAAAGCAGCTGAGCCAGTCTGGGATAGAGGAGGTACTAGATTGGCATGTGGCAGGATGCTAGGCAGTGCCACCCAACCAAACCCTCAGCCCCTGCCATTTATCTCATGTGCCCACGACTGTGGTATCCCAGGGTGCAGGTTTACCTTATGCTGCCTGTGATGACATGAGGAGGGCCTGCGTGCTGACTTACCCCTATTCTGCAGCTCACTTATGTGTGCACATGTTCAAAAACCACTTCTTATGATGTTTCTCTCCTGTCTGCAGGTTCCCTGAGGAGGGTGTGTTTGTTCCCATGAAGCTGTGTCCACACACAGCTTCTCGAGATACCTGCATGCGGAAGGGAGCTCTGCTGCACTCACACCTTGTCCTGTGATTGTTTTTGTGTGTGTGAGAGGGGTTAGTGGTGGGGATTTGCATGGAGGCTTTGGGGTAGCAGTGCTGTAGCCTGCTCCTGAGCTCATCTAGCTGAGTATTGTCTTGGGAAGGAGAGTGGCATCATACCGCTTAAACCCTACATACAACACCTACCTGTGCTTTGGCACTCAACTATGGAACAACTACCCACACACAGAGTGCCTGGGAGGAGTGTGTGGGTTCCATTTCTGCTGGGATTGCCCAGGACACTGTGTCCTTGAAATGTCTGCAGTGTGTCACGTAGCCTCCATACACGTTGCCCGGGCACACTCCCTGAGGCCAAGGAAGTGTGCTCGGGCAACCTCTGTGTCGAAAGGATTGGCCCATAATTTCTGCTCAGACGCCTGAGGACTCTCCTGGTCCTCCTAAACCTGACCCCAAGACGTGCGTTCGAGGCACTCAGGCCCTTCCCTCAGCCCTTACCGGGCTTCCACCTGGCCCTTGCAATTTGTGCCTGCCATGGCTGTCTTCCGTTCAGCAGCATACCCCAGGAGTCATCCGTAAGGATACAGCTTTGGCCCAGAAGCCGTGGATGCACTGGATGATGTTCCTTCTACGCTCCAGATGCGGCTGCCTGCTCTGACAGATCTTGCGCCTCAGCTGATAGTAGGCGCTACTGTGCCGGGCCTTAACACTCAGCTGTAACTGAAGGGCCTGCAGCAGCTGCAGTGGGGACTGCGGGCTGTACGCAGACCTCCGGCGTGGTGCCGGCAGGGCCGGCCCAGGCTTGTCCTTCCACACTGGGGCCTGTGATTCCTCCTCACTCCCAACACACTGTACCTCATTCTGTCCGTCCCCCATGACCCCGAGTTCCTCCACTTGCCGGACCTCCGAATCATCGTCCACAGACTCCTGGGCCACCACTTCCTCTTCTGTCACGACCTCTACGTCATGTGCGACGTCCTTTACAAGCAGCACTGCCTCATGTGGCCACGCAGGGGCCCCTCCTTCCTGCTCCGACGCCACGCTGAGGATGGAGGCCTCTGCTACCCTCGCACCTGCGGTGGCCTGCAGGGTCTCCAGGAGTCCCGCTGGGCCGGGACACTCTCAGGCCGCTGCCTGTTGAAGGCATGGTTCCACAGCTAAGTCATCCGAGGACTCCCAGACCGCCAGACCTGCCCCCTTCCCAGCCTCACTCTCCATGGGGCCCTGTTCTAAGCTGTACAGTGGAGAAGGCGTGGAAGGAGGACGCTCGTGTGTGCAGAGCCGACAATTCAGTCCAGTAGCCTCGGGCCCTAGAGCGGGGCTCTGGGTTTGGCTGCTGGTCTCCGGTAGGTAGTGCGAAGCTCAAAGTGCCCGCCTGCCCCCATACTCAATCTGCTGGAAGGATGCCAGAGCCCCGCTCAGTCAGCTGGCCCCATGTCCACCAATCAGAAAGAGGACCTGGCGACCCTGGACCCACGCCCTTCCTATATAATGACCACCCTTCAGTTCCCCCATCCCGCCTGCTTCTTGGCCAGGCTTCTTCCTCAGGCCCAATGCAAGCACATTCACAAATGGCCCTTGTGACCTCTCCAATCACCCGCCTGTAGAAAGTTCACTGAACCTGGCATCTCAGGGGTTTCCTGGACGTGGGTGCCACCTGCTGGGACACTGGGTGCTAGGCCGGGCTTCCCACTACCAAATCATTGTGTTGTAGCACTTGTCCAACTGTTCCACAAAGAGCTCTCAGGAAATAGCCCATAGTATATGTGGCATGGCTAACACGATGATATCCATGGAATTGGCATGTCTGGGAACCAAGCTGCAGACACTGGCAACGATTCTACAAGTAGGGGCTGTGACCTTAATATTTGCAGAATTGACCTCCGGTACTCAAGGAGAAAAAAAGTCACTCATTAAAGGGCTCATTCTGTTGGCCTGTTCCTCTCTCTCTCTCTCCCTCCCTCCTTCCCTTGCTCCCTCACTCCTATATTTTTAGTTAGGAATTTTATGCTATCAGATCTTTCAATGAAGACTTCAATTCATTTTCAATTTATTCTTGTATATGGTGTAAGGAGAAGGTTCAGCTTCATTTTTTTCCCATGTGTCTGTCCAAGTTTCCCAACACTATTTATTGAGTAGGCTGTATTTACTCTACCATAAATTCTTGCTTGCATTGTCGTAGATTAAACGACCATATAGGCATGAATTTATTTCTGGGCTCTCTATTCTGTTCCATTGATCTATGTATCTGTTTTTATGCCAGTACTATACTGTTTTGATTACTGAAGCCTTGTAGTATAATTTGATGTCAGGTATCATTATACCTCCCACTTGGTTCTTATTTCTCAAAATTGCCAAGGTTTTCCAAGGTCTTTTATATTTTCATATACATTTTAGGATTATAGGTTCTATTTCTGTGACAAATGTCCTTGGTAGTTTGATAGAAATTGCGTTGAATCTGTATATTCCCTTAGGTAGTATGGAGATTTTAACTATATTATATTAATTCTTCCTATCCTTGAGTATGGTATGTGTTTCCATCTATTTCTATCTTATTTAATTTCTTTCTTCAGTGTCTTATAATTTTCTGAATACAGATCTTTTACTACTTTGGTTAAATTTATCCCCAGTTATTTTATAGTCTTCGAAGCAATTGTAAATGGGATTGTTTTCTTACTCCTTCTGATTTTTTGTTTTTGGTGTATATAAATGCAACTGATTTCTGAATGTTAATTTTGTATGGAGGAGTCTTTAGTGTTCTCTCTATATAGTATCATGTCATCTTCATGTAATGGCAATTTTACTTCCTCCTTACCTATTTGGATGCCTTTTATTTCTTTTTCTTGTCAGATTGCTGTGGCTAGAACTTCCAGCACTATGTTGAATAGAAGTGGAGAAAGTGGGCAACCTTGTCTTGTTTGTGATCTTGAGAGGAATGGTTTCAGCTTTTCCCCATTAAGTATGATGTTAGCAGTGAGTTTTTCATATGTGGCCTTTATTATGTTGAGATATGGTCCCTGTATTCCCACTTTCTCAAGGGTTTATATCAAAAATGTTTGCTGGGTTTTGTCCAATGCTTTTTCTGCATCTATTGATATGATCATATTATTTTTATTTTTCATTTTATTAATGTGGTGTATCACATTAATTGATTTATGACTGTTGAACCACCCTTGCATACCAGGCATGAATCCCATGTGATCATGGTGTATGATCTTTTTAACATATTGTTAAATTATGTTCGCTAATATTTTCTTGAGAATTTTTGCATCTATGTTCATTAGAGATATCAAACTGTAGTTTTTTGTTTGATTGTTTTGTTTTGTAGTGTAATTGTCCGATTTCGGGATCGTAAAATGTACTTGAGAGCCTCCCTTCCTTTTGGATTTTTTGGAATACTTTGAGGGAATAGGTGATAATTATTTTTATTTTTTTTGTAAAATTCACCTGTAAAGCCATCTGGTCCAGGGCTTTTGTTTGTTGGGAGATTGCTGATTACTGATTCAATTTCCCTGATGGTAACCAGTCTATTCAAGTTTCCGTTTCTTTTTGAGGTAGCCTTGGAAGGTTGTATGCTTCTAGAAAATTGTCCATTACTTCAAGATTGTTTAATTTGTTGGCATATAGTTGCTCATAGTAATTTCTTAAGATTTATTTATTTATTTTTATTTATTTATTTATTTATTTTATTTTATTTTTTTCTGGTATTTCTGTGATGTCTGTTGTCACGTCTCTTATTTCTGATTTTATTAATTTGGGTTCTCTCTCTCTCTCTGTCTCTCTGTCTCTCTCTCTCTCTCTCTGTCTCTCTCTCTCTCTCTCTCTCTCTTTTGAGGAGTCTAACTAAAGGTTTGTCAATTTTGTCTATGTTCTCTGAAAACCAATTCTTGGATTGATTGACCTTTAGTATTTTTTTTTTCTGGTTTCTATTTCATTTTTTATTTTCCACTCTGATCTTTATTATCTCCTTCCTTGTACTCCTTTTGGGCTTATTTTGCTTTTATTTTTCCAGATCCCTTTAGAAGATAAATTTTTGATTAGTCATTTTTCTTATTTCTTTAGGTAGACCTGAAGTACTACATATTTCCCTCTTAGCACTGCTTTCACTGTATCCCATAGATTTTGTATCATCGTGTTTTCATTTTCATTTATCTCAAGATATCTTTTGATTTCTTCCTTGATCACATGGTTGACCCATTCATTATTTAGTAACATGTTAGTCAGCCTCCATGAATTTGTGTGTCTTCCTGTTTATTTATTTATTTTTTCTTGTAGTTCATTTCTCATTTCAGCACATTATGGTCAGAGAAGACAATTGGTATGATTTCAATTTTCTTATATTTATCAAGAATTTTCTTGTGGCCTAACATGTGGCCTGTCTTGGAATATGTTCCATATGCACTTGAGAAGAATGTGCATTCTGCAGCTTTGGGGTGAATTGCTCTGAAAATCTCGATTAAATCCAAATGGTCCAATGTGTCATTATGCTATTGTTTACATATTGATGTTTTTGTCTGGAGACCTGTCCCTTGTTGTCAGAGTTGTGTTGAAGTTCCCTACTACGATAGTGTTACTGTTTATCATTATGTCATTCAATATCTGTTTTGCATATTTAGGTGCTCTTATGTTTGGTGCATAGATGTTTACAATGGTTGTGACCTCTTGTCAGATTGATCACTTTATTATCTAGGACCCATTTTTGTCTTTTAATATATTCTTCATTTTAAAGCCTATTTTGTCAGATATAAGCATTGCAACTCCAGCTTTTGTCTCATTTCTATTTGTATGAAACATCTTACTCCAACCCTTTACTTTCAGCCTGTGTATCTTTTGATCTGAGGTGAGTCTCTTGTCCACAGCATATACAAGGGTCTTGCTTTCTTATCCACTTAGCCACCCTATGTCTTTTGATTGGAGCATTTAATCCACTTATATTTAAAGTGATTATTGATAGATACATAGTTATTGCCATTTTTTAAATTCGTAGTCTGATTGTTTTCATCTTTCTTTTGTTTACAAAAGCCCCTTTAATATTTCCAGCAGTGCTGGCTTGGTGGTAATAAATTCCTTTAGCTTATTCTTTTCTGGGAAGCTCTGTATCTCTCCTTCAATTTTAAATGATAGCCTTGCTGGATAAAGCAATCTAGGTTGTAGGCCTTTTTTTTCCATCACTTTTTGAGTACCTCCTACCACTCCCTCCTTGTCTGCAATGTTTCTGTAGAAAAGACATTTGATAGTCTTATAGCAGTTCCCTTGTATGTAACCTGCTGTCTTTCTCTTGCTCCTTTCAGGATTCTCTCTTTAACTGTTGCCATTTTAACTATAATGTGTCTTGATGTGGACCTGTTTGGTTTTATCCTAGATGGAACTTTCTGCACTTCCTGAGTTTGTATGTTGGTTTCCTTCACCGAGTTAGGGAAGTTTTCAGACATTATTATTTCAAATATATTCTTGATTGCTTGCTCCCTCTCTTCACCTTGTGATATTCCTATGATGCTCATGTTGTTGTGCTTGATGTTATTCCAGAAATCTTTTAAACCATTTTCATTGTTTTTCATTCTTTTTCTTTTTGTTGTTCTGTTGGGTGATCTCTGTTAACTTGTCTTCTAAGTCGCTGATTCGATCTTCTGCTCATCTTACCTGCTGGTCATTCCTTCAAATGTGTTCTTTATTTCAGTTATTTTATTTTTATTTCTAACTAGTTGTTCATTATGATGTCTCTATTCTTCTTTATGTCAACACTAAGCTCCTTAAACATTCTTATCATCAGTGTTCTGAACTCTGTCTCTGATAGGTTGGTTACCTCTATTTCATTTGATTCCAATTCTGGAGGTTTCTTCTCTTCTTTATTTGGACATGTTTCCTTCTTTCCCCATGCTGGCTGACTCTCTGTTTGCTTTGCTGTATTAGGTAGATCCCCTAGGGTTCTTGGTTTTTGCTGGGATGTCTTATGTAGTATGTATCCTTTATATTTGACTTGCACCACTTCTTTCTTCTACTTTGTGTGTGCTCCTTAGGTGACTCTTGTGTTGGATATATTGTCTTGTTAAAGGTGATCTTTAATTGCTTTTGGCTTGTCAGTAGGTGGGATTGACTCCTACACTGACTAGTTGGGAGACTTGGCTCTGCCCACAGTGGATGTTCTGCTGTGTGAGGGATGTTCTGCTGTGTGACTACTCAAATGAGGCATGGCCCCTACGGGCACTTGTGCCTATAGAGAAGTCCCCCTGGGTTTGTCATTTGTAGGTCAAACCCGGTAATACTCTGGTTTGGTCAGGAATTGGCCTCTGGGTGTGTTCAATCTTGTTCCTCTTGAGCTGGGCCCTGCTGTAGGGCAATTTCAAAACAAAGCAAATCACCAAGCACAACAACAACAACAACAACAAAAACGAAATAGTCTCACATGTAAAAACGACCGATAACCCATGCTTAACACAGGCAAAAGTATCAAAAATACAGAAACATAACAAAACAGAAAAAGCAGCATCAGTCTTGGCTTAAGCCCAACAGGCAATCTTTAGGTTGTCCTCTGCAGAATCAAAGAGTCCTCCATGTATTGTGCAGGCAGAGCCGGTCACCTGGTGCCCAGAGTGATCCTGGGACTATAGTTTTAGATGAGTGTGGCTCTGGGGTGTGGATGGTAGTTTTTACAAAATCAAGGCAGTTTCTGCTCTTGCCTGCACATGTGCGCACTGAGAGTAACACAACCAGCCTTGTACCCAGATCTCCTGAGTCTTAGGGCACTTCTTCCGTGTGTGTGTGTGTGTGTAGGGTGGGAGATTTCTGAGCTGCAGAAAGTCCAGATCTGCATCTGCCACCTACTGCTGACCCCTGGGAGTGTCTCTACAGTTTAATTGCACTGCACCAGGTAGGCCAGAAAAGGTGGGGGCTGGAGATGGGGAAGTCTTCTCTCTCCAAGCCCAGTAATGTCACACTCTTCCAAGCCTCTTCCCTGGGTCAGAGATAAAGCTGGGGCTTCCCAGATCCTGAGCGGTATGGCTCCTCTGTAATATGACACTACTCTTCAGTTCAGATGCCATCTTGAATCTGGAAGGGTGAGGGTAGCATTGGGAGAGTGAAGGGGAGGGGCCCAGGTATGGAGTTTATATTCTCGTCCGAACTAGGGCCCAGCTAGATGTCTCAGCTGAGGTTACTCCTCAAAGGCTGGATATGCTGCTCTCTCGGCAGGAGATATCAGCTGTGGGATGCAACGAAAGAGTCCACCTCCTGGCTCTTCTGATGTCTGTTCTGTCCTGGGACCTCCTTTGTCTCTGCAGCCACTGATGCGGTCCGCGTCTCCATTCTGTTCCCTTCCCTCTTACCCTGCTTGCCCAATTTGCCCACCTTCTAATAATCCTCATGCACATCTTTTAGCTGTTGTGTATGATGAGCAGTGTGTTCTTTGAAGGGTTACACATGTTCAATTTGTGGTAAGTTCCAGTGGAGAACTCAAGAAGACCACCTCACTGCCACCATTCCTATGACATCACTCCTGTTCCTGCCCTAAAAGAATCTGAGTCTCTGTGCAGTTACACCTTTGTAAACTACTTCTATCATGGGTCATGCAAGGATGCCTGCCTTCCTTTCACAGACAGATTCCAAGAACACTGACAAATGTCCCTCCAACTTGGACATTGTACTGCACAAATCTTAGAGACTCGGGAGAGCAGGTGACAGACACAATGTCCTCCTTGTCTTGGTGAACTCAGAGATCATTGCACGGCAGAGCACAATGGATGAGCTGTCTGCTCCCTGGTTAGCATCTCAGGCAGATGCATGCCTTCCCTGTGGCAGTGACATGGTATGGAATTGTCCCACAACACGATTTCTAGGGCAATGGTTATTGCTATTGGGCAGCGTGCACAGCAGAATTCTTCCCAGCCAACACGCCCTTCCACCCTATTGACCATGACAGAGAGCAAAGCTGAGGATGGTGTTTCCATAAGACTAACCTGCCTAAATTGTGACTGAAAAAGGAGTGTTGTCTCTGGAGTACCAGTCAGCTACCCATACATTACTCAAGGTGTTTTTCTCCTATGTAGGTCACCTCAGGGGAAAGATTTATGTTTTGCTTGACAAGTACATTAAGAAATGTGGTTCATTTGGTGTTTCTATGTCTCCTGCATATGCTGATTGGGACCATTCAGTCTACTGTTGTGTATGGCATCAGCCTCTCAACACAGGTGTTTCTTTTACTCTGTGTCTGCCCTCATATGGCACTATAATAGTGACACTCTTGGTCAGATATCTGTCATCCTGGAGTTCAAAATTGCCCAAAGTTCACATGTTATTATTTTATGATAGGTACCACATTTCAGTGTATGCATAAACATACATAGATTAAAGCACACACCATGGATGTCCATATATATATATATATATATATATATATATATATATATATATATATACACACACACACACACATATACACACACATATGTGTGTGTATATATATATATATATATATATATATATATATATATACACACACACACACACATGCATACATATAAACACATGTGTGTATATATGTGCTAGTCAGCTGCTCACATGCATGGTTACATATGGACATTTTAGGTATTATTTTTAAACAGCAGATATTATATGTGCACCCATGTTTTGTGACTCTATCTATCTGCTCATGCAATCATGGATGCTCACAAATTTCATTTCTCCTACCATTATATTTTCAAGATATGATGGAAAAACTGGGGTTCCCCTGGCAAAGGATGAACAGAGAATAGGACACATGATGGAGATGTAGGGCCTTGGAAGAGGTAACGATGGGAACCCAGGTCTTGTGCACCAGTGTTCTCAATCCGCCCTGTGACCCTCAGACATTCAAAGAGTGATTCTTCCACATTAGTCCTATCCAAGACACCATCCAGAAACATCAAATAGTTTGTGCAGTGCTTTTTTGTGCCTACCTCTCTCTCTTCATTCAGTCTCACAGTCCTTCCACTACCACCACCGATCTGCCTAGAGAGGCCTTCACAACCTATTTTCCTGAGTGTACACACTCTGTTTCTGTACTGGTACCTTATACCTTGTCACACACGTCTAAAGTGCCCAGCGAGACTCAGCTTCAGGCAGGTAATATTGCCCTGTAGAGGCAGAAGGCCAAATAACACCCCCCCCGTAAATGTTTGTTACAGCGTTCATCACAAAGAGCAGATCCTGCTTATCTTGCCATATCCTTTTCTGTACGGATAATGCAAGTACCCTTGAAATTTGACATACACCCAGGAGGCCCTCACAACTAAACCCATAATTCTGCCAATGGCAATGGATGTCTGCATCTCTGTATTTAAAACCCTGGGTGTAAATGTAATGTGATTTCAAGGGTAAGGTGCACTGCCCACTGAGCCAACTAGTGGATCCGTCACATGATCGCACATTGACTTACATGGATTTACTCATGTTGGTGTGTGCCTCCTTGCCTGCTTGGTGTGTGTATGTGTTGGGGGCACTACAGATCCTGAGAGGAAGAGGACAGATCATGAAATGTGGCCAAGTAGAACAATGGCAACAAGAGTCTGCCGATGGGAGAGATGGCACAATGGATCCACTTGGTTATTTTGCACATCATAGATATGAGGAATGGATCTCCTGTGGAAGTTTCAGAGGATTGCACCAGCTATCTGGAGTGACACTGAAAGAGACATAAGGAAGCTGTGCAGTGCTGCCATCGTTGTGTTGTGTGTATGATAGATTTACGTGGGATTAATGAGCAGACCGCCTCCTGTGGTGGGATAGGATCTGTAACCTGTGGAATGTGCTGTGTACGGGGCAGAGGCAGGCTTCTGGAAGTGAAGATGAGAGTAGAGCAGGAAGTGCAATTACTGAGAGGCCATGGTTCTTTGTAGCAGGCTACAGTCTGTGGGGTTGGGATCAGTAGGAAGACACGATGCTTTAATGATAAAGACTTGTCCTGCATGAAGGTGCCAGACACAGGGCGCAGTCCCGATGAGCAAAGCCTAAAGTAACCTGTGACCCCCACTGTCCCTAGTTTCTGTGGCTTAGGCAGCTTCATGTATACCCTTCTTCTTGGATGGTGGCCGCACACTGACAAAAGACAAGTGACTTTCTGAGGTAGGCGTCACTAGCCCTAGGAGTGGTGATGGGAATTTTGACAGTTTGCAGGCACTCCTGACCTCTGCACGAGGGAGCAGCATTTAAGGCAGTGTGTGGGAAGTGTAGCTGTTCAGTGTGATGTTACCCTTGTACCACACTGTCTGGGCCTTTCTCCTATCATCCTGGAGGAAGGGACTGTGGGACAGATAATGAGAGAGTGCCCTGCGCTGAGTCAGTGGTGACACCACTGGTCTACTTGCTCTTCTGCCCTTGTCCAGGAAGTTCTGCAGGGTACCAGCAATTAGTATGAGTGGTGCCACAGGGGAGGGCATCTCTCCTCAGGAGACACTGCAGTGAGGCTAAAGGATAGCCATACTAAGTTACATTCACTTCCGCATGACCCTTTCATTTTCATTGGGTTCCTTGCATTTTAGGGTGTCTCAGGCCACAGGAGGGCCGAAGCCCTGGAGTAGATAGAGCAGGGGTGTAATAGATTGAGGGAAGGGTGTGCAGACAGGATGGATTTGGTCGCAAGCAGCTAGCCTGCTCCTTCCAGAGTTGACAGTAGTGGTGAAGAAAGCGCTGTAATTCAGGTGGACGGATAGGGACTTACTGCCGTAGCTGGGCTCCAAGATTTTATCAGTGTGGCTGAGAGGTCTCTCCCTGTTGAGGATAAGTTTTATCCTGCATGAGGCTATCTGTCCCTACCATACTGTCAGATGTCCCTCATGCTGTCTGATCACCCTGAGTACACTAAAGGATTCACTATCGAACAGCCTGTCTCAGAGCAGAGAGGCTTTGAGAGCCACTTTCACCAGTCTCTGCTACCCTGCAAGGAAATCTGTGTATGACCAGCTGCTTGTCAGGGTACAGCCTCAGAGGGTGTATGAGGGTGTCGAGAGGCCTTGGCAATGGAGAGGATGGATGGTCTACCTCTGCGTGATGCTCACACTGACGCAAAGAAAACCTGTCTTTCCAGCACCAAATTTTATACTAGGTTTACTCCTGGCACCTCTAATATTGAATCCCTAGAATCTGTGTTCTGGCGAAAGGGAAAGGTTTTCCAGTGACCCTAAGATCGCCTTGTATTGTCACACCAGTCCGGGCCATGCTGGACTCCAGGAGTAGTCCCATAGGATTTCTTTAACAGCCTTTATCTCTACTCTCTGCGACTGGGAAGGGCACACAAAGAGGTAATGATGTGGTTTTGTGTAGGATGGGCGTGTCTGCTATCCTTTCCTGAATAGACAATGGCTCATACACACCAGGGTTGGGTGCATATTCAGCCTGACTTTGGATGATGAGTGGGCTCAATTTCATTTATGAGACCAGCTGGGAAGGAAGCCTGAGACTGTTATATGTAGAAGTGTGTGCCTTTGATCAGTCTTTGATCCAGCCCTGAGAACGAGGGTGTTGGCACTGTGCTTTGGGAACACAGTTGTGCAGAGGTGGAGCCCTGTGAGAGCAGTTGAAAAACTTCTCATGGGGTGCAAGTCTTAGGTGTTGTTCCAAGTAAAAGTCACGCACACTGAAAATTCCCAATAATTGCACACAGATACTGGGCTGCATGTCAGGACAGATAAATATTGTGATCTTGTTTTGATTATCAGGGCATGGTGACCCAACCGCAGAGTTCCTACACCTTTCAGGTAGCATGCTCTCCCTGCATGCATAAGCATGCATGAGCAAGTAGGCTTCATCCCTCTAAAGGGGAGGACTTGTCGTGGGTGTCACTGTCTTTGTCTTACCAAATAATACTTAAGATGTCCATATGTAACCCTGCATCTGATCATGTGAATAACATACACACACACACACACACACACCACATACACATGTACACATATATATTTCATATAATATTCATATATACATATATACATATGTATATGTTATTCACATGCTCAGATGCCGGGTTACATATGGTCATTTTATATATTATTTAAGTGTGCATATAGACAACTATGGTGTGTGTATTCACCTATGTATGTGTATGCGCACACTGAAATGTTATAAATCTCATAAAAAAGCATCTGAACTTAAAGAAATTGAGAACTCTGAGACAACAGATATATGACTAAGAGTGTCTCTGATGCATTGACATTTGAAGGCAAACACACTAAAGGAGTATCTTTGCACCCCCTGGGATAGAACAAAGAGAAAGAAACACCTGTGTTGATAGACCAATGCCATAGACACAGTAGACCAAATGGTCCAAAACAGCATATGCAGGAGAGAAAGAAACCCCAAATCAATCACATATCCTTATGTTCTTGTCAAGCCAATGAGAAATCTTTCCCCTGAGGTGACCAATATATGAGAAAAACACCTTGAAGTAATCTTAGGGTAGCTGACTTGTGCTCCAGGAGAGTACACTACTTTCTTCCATCAAAACTTTGGCAGGTCAGCCTTATGGAAAACACCATCCTCAGCCCTGCTCTCTGTCACGGCAAACTGGCTGGAAGCACGGGGTCAGATGGGAAGCATTCTGTCGTCGATGCTGCCCAACAGCAGGAACCACTTGCCCTAGAAATCGTGTTTTGGGACAATTCTATCTACTGTCACCGCCACAGTGAAGGTTTGCGTCTGCCTGAGCTGCTGACCAGGCAGCAGAAGAGCTCATCCTTGGTGCTCTGCCAAGCAACAGTCTCTGTGTTCACCAAGAAAAGGAGGAGATCCTGTGTGTCTCCTGCCCTCCTGAGTCTCTAAGACTCATGCAGTGACAAGGCCACATTTGAGGAACATTTGTCAATGTTCCTAGAATCATTTGGTGAAAGGAAGGCAGGCATTCTAGCATGACCCACGATGGGAGGATATTACAAAGGTGTAACCACAGAAAGGCTCAGGCTCTTTTAGGGAAATTGAATGGTGGTTGACCAAAACACTCTAGTATGTACTTTATTTGCAAAAGCTCCACCTTTTTGGACATCACAGTAAACCCAAGATTAAAAACATGGGGGAGTGAGAGACACAAAGTCAGGGGATCAAAGGAGAAGGACATAAGAATAGAAAGAGAGTAAGAAGTAAAGACAGTGGAAGAGAGAAGGAGGTAGGCAGTCAGGCAGGGAGGGAGGGAGGGACGGTGGGTGGCAGAGAGGGAGAAAGAAAGAAACATTCCGACATAATGCACTGTTCAATGAAGGGCTTATATCCCCTAAGTACAGGAGGTCAACTTTGCAAGTATTAATGCCACAGCTCCCCACGTGTAGTGTCCGTGACAGTGTCTGCATTTCGTTTCTCAGATATGTCTATTCCAGGGATATACTGCGCTGGCCAGGTCCTATACCCAGGCTATTTCCTGAGAACTCCCTGTGATCAGCTGCACAAGTGCTACAAGACTGTGATTTCGTAGTAGGAAACCCTGCCTAGCGCTCAGGGTCCCAGCAGCTGGCGCCCATGTCCAGGTAAACACCAGATGCCAGCTTCAGTGGACTTTCTACACACTGGTCCTTGTAGAGGGAGGGACTGCACATTGGGAAGGGTGGTGAGGAAGAAGCCTGGCCAAGAAGCTGGTGGGATGAGGCAAGGTGGATAGGAGGTCCTTAGCCAGGAAGGGACAGGGTCTGTAGTCGACAGATCCTCTTTCTGATTGGTGAAGACAGGGTCAGCAGACTGAGCATGGCTTTGGCATCCTTCCAGCAGATTCAGTGAAGGGTGGGTGGCCACATTCCGCATGCGCCCTTCCAATCAGAGACGGGCAGCCAAACGTAGAAGTCCAGCTCTACGGTTCTAGGATTGCAGCTGACAAATGTCCCTTCAACATGACACATGTGCTACTGCCTTCTGCATCTTCTCCGCTGCACTTCTCAGGGCGGGGCCCCATGGCAAGTGAGGCTGGTTCTAGGCAGGTCCAGTGATCTGTCATCCTCAGATCATGTAACTCTGGGATTGTGCCTTGAAGGGGCAGCAGCTGGAGCCAAGGGTCTTCCGGCCAGGGGGACTCATGGAGACCCTGCCTGCCTCAGCAGGTGGGAGGGTGACAGAGTCCTCCATCGTCGGTGTGGAGGTGGAGCAGGAAGGAGGCCCTGGAGTGGCATCAGGAGGCAGTGCTGGCTGTAGAGGACATGGTTCAGGTTTCATTGATGAACAGGAGGTGGTGACCAGCGGGTCATAGTGGATGTGGTGGGCTGTTGTTTCCACACAGCCTGCTTCCCCACACACATATACAGGCTTTTCAAGCTGTGAGTCTGGCAGAGCTCCAAACACAACCAGGAAGCCCCTTCTGCACACAGGTTTCTTGAGGGGCTGTGTGTGGATACAGCTTTTAGGAACCAACACACTCCTCAGACAACGTTGACACAGGAGAGATCATCTGCAGACCTAAGCAGTGCCTTTCCTGCACTGGCACACACAAGAGAAGTGCAGATTAGCGATTGTCAGGAAGCAGGCAGTGACAGATGATCCAGTAACCAAGGACGCACGCTAGTCCTGCGCGTGTGTAATGCATGGCGGGAGCTTTAACTAACATTTATCTATTGGCCTTTGCTGTGCTTCCACTTGGGTATTGCAAAGAGTGTTGTGATGAATACGTATCTGTTTAATTAGTCATTTCGATTTCTTCAGATTTATACCTAGAAGTGGAATTGCTGAGTCATTAGGAAATTCTCTTTTCAGTTTTCTAAGAAAACTCCAAACTGTGTTCCACGTTGGCTGCATCTGTTTGGAATTCCATCGACAGTGTATGTTCGTGTGTTCCCTTAAAATATTAAGGTATGGAAGCAACCCAAATGCCCATGAACGATGAGTGGATAAAGAACATAGGATATCCATTTGATGCTTCAATCTAATATGGAAATTGTAACATTTTTACCCCCTTAATATTCCACAAGCTAAACTTCATTTGCACTGTTCCTTTAAAGGAATACTTCTAAGAATCCTCAAAGATACATGCTAGTTTGGAAACTCAATTTGACGGACTTAATAAAACTTTATAAACTCAAGCTTCCAAGAATGCATGAGTTTTTTTTTTTTTTTTTTTTTTTTTTTTTTTTATTAATTAGTTTCAGGTGCACAAGACAAAGCAAAACTTAGACGTTTATCATTTATATCCCTCACACTGTGTGAACCCCCCTCCCCCCATCCACTATCCCTCTGTACGTTCCCAAAACCTCTCACCTTCCCCTTATCCCCACCCCCCCGCCCCTCTAGCAACCCTCTGTTTTTCCCTCCATGTTTCCAAAACTGTTTCTGATTAGTTCATTCACTTATTCTTTTCTTTAGATTCCGCATATAAGTGAGATCATATGGTATTTGTCTTTCTCTTTCTGACTTATTTCACTTAAAGTATTCTTATTAATGATCTTTGACTACATTTACTGATAAATATCCTAAGACTGGCAGATCCTTCTGTATTTGTAAGAGCATACAGTATTAAACCTTTGGATTTTCACTGATTTTCAATATCTCAAGGTAAAGTTAATGAGTGCTTCCTTAAAAACAATGCTTTGTTTCCACCATTTACATATATTTGTAAATATATGTACGTATGTATTTACATATGCACATATATTTACATAGGCACACAAACAATACAGAGAGTGTCAAACATTGTATACACATTTTAAGAAAGGAAAACCTGTGTTAAATTTGCAATACTCAATATATACTGGTAATAAAAAAATGAATACAAGTCATGTGTATGCATTTTCTGGACCCCCAATACACACATAAATATATACATACACACACACACACACACAAACACACACACTCACTTAAGCACACTTACTTTCATTTCATTAAGATACATACTCAGGAAAGTTAACTGGCTCAGTTTTATTTTTCCATTATAGTTGATATTCACTATTAATTTCTGATATAAAGGGTAGTCATCAGACTAACTGGATCAGTTTTGTTTTCGTGGAGAAAATGGATTAACTTACCATTATTGACACTTGGGCCATCTGCTGCTATAGAATGGATAAGCAAATGGATGCTTAATTTTACATCCTTAAAACCTTTATATCATTCCATATGTTCAATTTTTATCTTCACATATACCATTTCTTTAAGGGATATAAACACACACACAATTTCACACTTATGAGGCAAAAATTGTTTTGCAGCCTTGTTGTAAAATGTTCAAACCTTTTCTTTTATTCATTTAGTTTTTCAAAGAGGAACATATGATTTCTTTAGCCCTTCAAGCTGGCAAACAGGCACAGTTTCCTGATGGTAATGTAACAGGCTGCTTAATTTTGTATGCCTTTTTATGTTCAAAGACATAAAGGGAAATTTTACAGAAACAGAGCAACTCACCTCCACATTGCTTTTATGGTTGTTTTAGTCAGGAGTAAAATAAGATATAAAATAGTATTTTGTGGATATTTGACTCTGAAAAGTATAGCAAAAGAGACATGAAATTTAAACTGTTAAAGTTTCATATCTCAATTAAAATGAACAATTATGAAATTACTTTGAGAAATTCCACTTTATCATCTTATCCAAAAATTCATGGATGGAAAAATAATACACACATCTACCCAAACAAACACTTTTTTTTTTCTTTTGTAGTACTCAACTAACAGAAACATGGCATTTAAAGTTTCTCTTCTCACAGAAAATTTAGTACATAACAGCATTGTTCAGTATCTGTTTCAGCCTGATCTTTCAGGTCGGGTTCCCCCACAAACTGCTCTGGAAACCCTGTAACTTGAGCTACTATATGATTCATGAGGAATAGAGTATACCCTATCCATAAAGGGTGAAAACCATCATTCCTGTCTGCCACCTAAATCATGACCACTTAGAGATGTACCACTTCGGCTGCTTAATTATTTTTCATGCCATCCACCATATCCTTTTCGGGTGTTATACTCATCGTAAGAACCACTTCCATCATAAGTCAGAGGGGGCCCTCATGCTGGTGGTACACCCCGAGAGTTTCCTGTAAAGTCAATGATCAAAGAACAAAATCTAAACTACATTACAAAATATTCTGGTATCATGACACCATGACATTATAAAGTGATAACTAAATATCTGGAAAATGTGCCTTCGTTTTCCTCTGCTCAGAAGGCAACAAAGATGCAAATACCTTTCACTAAAGGATCTCATGTTCCTTTAAAAGATAGTGTAAGAGTATATCTGTAGCCTAAGTCATTTCTTTAAAATAAATGTCCTATTCACAGTTTATGAAATTAGGCTGTGATTCTGATTTTAACACTGTTCCTTTGCTTCATACTCTTAAACACCTGTTAAAGTGTTAAAGTAAGTTTTATTTAATTAGGAAATAAGATGAGACATCCAATTTACCCTTAAAAGCATTCTATTTGTTTGAAAGAGCTATTAAGATAATGATTCCAAGACCTTCAACCTAATCAAAAGTCCACAGTAGTGTTTTCCCGTCGTAGAATTAGAAGCAAAATAAAACAACACTGGCCTGCTAAGTCTAACTGTATGATTTACAAGTCAAAACTGGACTCTTACCATAACTACCATGTGAATCTCTATAAGAACCTCTCCTGTATGTTCAGATTACTCTATATCATGACCCCACCAGAGTCATCACGATCACAAAATTAAAAAAACAAAAACAAAAAGTCAACACAGAGTATGAGCCATTGTCCAAATTGAGAAATGCAGTTTGTTAAGAAGGAGAAAAATTCATAGTACCTATGTATCCTAGAGGAATGTCCATCCTGAGGAGGTGAATGGTTATAATCACGGTAGCCTCTAGGTTGTATTTTTACAGTAATTCTTGTAGTCTTTGGAACTGTGATTATCTCTACTTGAAGAACTTAAACAAATAAAGTAGCAAATATTTTAAAATACACCTTCTGATACACAGAAGAATATATTAAAAGCTCTGACAAAGAAAATACAAAGTATTTGAAAAGAACAAAGGACCTGAATACGCTTGTCTCCAAAGAACACATATAGTCAACGGGCACGTGAAAACATGCTCAATATAATTAGTCATTAGAGATATGCAAATCAAAACCAATATTAGATACTACTTTACTCGTAAGTTGGCTACATAATTTGTTTTTAAATGAAAGTTCTCCTCACTCTGGGTAGTGAACACCCAGTGTGGTGTGTAGGTGATGTATTGCAGAATTGTACCCTTGACATCTATGAAATTTTACTAACCATTTTCACGCCTATAAAGTTTAATTAAAGAAACAAAGAAAACAGAAAAAGAAAAGTATATAGTGTTGATGAAGATGTACAAAAAATGGAATCCTACATACACTGGTGATAGAGATGTCAAATGGTGCAGGTGCTATGGGAAAGATGAGTGGTTCCTTAAAAAAGTAAACAGAGTTATGATATGACCAGGAATGCCATTCCCTCAGTACATACCCAAATAATAGGATACTTGGGTATTCTATACCCAAATACTTGTACATGAATATTCACAACAGCAGTATGATGGAAATAACCCTAACAGACAAATGGATGAACAAGCTCGGTTAATTAACGACACCTACAATGGACTATATATTTAATCAGTCTTGAAGGTGTGATGTACTATTCATGCTACAAGACTGATGATCCTCAAAAACATTCATGCTAATGAAAAACAGCCAGATAAATAAAGGTCACCTATTGTTTGATTCCAATAGAATGATTCATCCAGAATAGGAATGTTGATATAGACAGAACACATATAAGAGCTTGCTAGTGCCTGGGGCAGGGGAATAAATTGGGAGTGATGCTTAAATGTCAGATCATTTTACTTGCTGGTAATGAAAATATTTTGTAACCAGACAGAGGTCATGACTGCAAAACACTGTGAATGTTATTGCATCGTTCACTCTGAAAATGTTTAATTTTATGGTAGATGAATTTCACCTGAACAAAAAATATCAACTATGATATAACGGTTCATATATTTTATTGTCCTTTACCTATGTTTAGTAGAATAACCACTATACCTCAGTGTCATACACTATTTTCTCCTGGAAGAGACTGACTCTCGGCATGGAGGACCTCCGTATTTTTTTCTCCAACACAATACTGGTCCTGCAATTGAAAAATGCCTAAGTGTCTCAGAATTGAGCATAATGTTTCAAAGAAAAAGAAAAAAACATTAAAAACATCGTGTTCTTTCCTCTTTCCAAATTGATGTACAATAATTAGTCTAAGATTCCATTTATGCTCATTTTGTCTGCCATTTAAAGTGTTATTCTTGAATAATGGTTTTATCCTGAGACCTCTCCCCTCCCAGTATACATTTTGTATAGTCTTTACATGACCTTCAATAAGCAAAACCTCAAAAATCTGAACCAAATATAATTTTGACAGCTACTTTCACGTATACAATGCTTACATATGTCTTCTAAAATCTTATCTGTAAGTTTTTCTCCTTTTCTATTTGTCATTGTCGTACTTCATCCATCTCTTGCCTCAATTATTTAAAAGTCTCTGTCTTGCCTTCATCCTTACTACTTAATGTATTACTCATTATAATGGTCCCATTACAACTAATTAGTCTTTTCAATACCCAAGTCTGGTACTATTACCACTCTCCCAGTTTGTCCTGAGACTACAATATTAACCTAAGTGAAGGTAAAATAGCCTTGGTCAGGCTCTCTCGCCGACCAGTGGCTGGCTCTCCCCCAGCGATATGCTGGTCTGAGATATAGTAGCAGTGCTAACCCTGACCCGGAGACCTTCTGGTCCGACATAAAGGAACAAGGTGAAGGCACCATCCATTTGAAAGATATACTCCTATGTAAGCACCTTTGCTGTAAGCCACCTTTGTCTCTGTATGGCATAAAGTTGTCCAGCTGTTTCACAAGGTTGGTGGCTGAGACTTGACAAGGGTGCTGGCTGTATCCAGTAAAGGGGCTGAGTATTCCTCCTAAGTCTGAATTAAGTATGTCTACTTTGCCTTCAGCTCCATGTATCTTCTTCCAGCTCCCTGAGGTGTACACACATTACTCCTGAGACTCAACCCACCAGGACACCTAGTGAAGCAAGCAGGATCTAGGTCAGGTAAGAGATCTCTACGCCCCTGGACAGAACATGTGCCTTCACACGGTTTGTGGCATCCAGTGGCCAATACTCTGAGGAGCTGGGCCTCCTTGGAAGGGTGGGAAGACATGGATGATTCTCAGGCCAGCACAGATAAAGCCTTACAGGTTTTAACTGAGCAGCTGCTGGAAGAAGCAAGAGGTGCTGCCAGATGTGTGAGCTGGATGTGCCGCAATGTGCTGTGCGGACATGCATTGAAGAGGAAGTGCTTGCTGAAGTGACCAGAGTATGGGACCTACAGTCTCTGGAGGAACTGCTGGAGGCCAGACTCCATCAGCTCGAGAAGGAACTCCACAGTAGGGGGGTGCGAAGTAGACAGCACCCTGGAGTTCCTGACAAAGGACTCTGGGGAGGCTGACGATGTCCCGCACCCCTGCATTTGGTCCACTGTACAACAAGAGGTAAAACATGAACAGCCTTTGGACCCGGGGGCATTGATGCTGTCAACACAGCAGTGACTGAGTTCACAAATTATACTCCTTATACTCCCACGGTGTTGTGAGAGTTAATAAAACCGTGGTTGCAATGCCCCGATGATCCACTCGAAGCTTGGTGGCTGTGCTTGTGGGACGAGGGAGCAGACAGCATTCTCTGTTCCTCAGGTAAAATTGAAAAGCTAACCTCCCTGATGGTGCACCCATCTCTATGGCAATGGCTGCAAATTACTGCACGCTAGTTCAAGGCCAGGGCAACCAATCCTTAATGGAGTGGCTCACTGCTGTGGTGCACACAGTAGGGGGAAATGTAGGCAAGTTGCCTTGGACTGTGAACAAATGGTAATCATATACTAAACTTGTGCAAAGCATCCGTAATATGGGTATGAGACATGCTGTTTGTCTCTAACGCACATGGGCCAGGTGATGAGCATTTTATGATCAACATGAGAGATTTGATTTTGCGTACTGCTCCTGCAAATGTCTTTGGGTCCTTGGTTGCTCTCCTTGACCCCTATACGGGACGGTGGAATCTTAAAGTCACAACCCCCATGGCCACCCTGAGAGATGTGGAGGGATGGCGGCAGGATAAATTAGGGTGCAAGGTCTTAGAGGTTAAGACAAGAAGTCCAAAATAGAAGTATGAGAGGGCAAACCAGAAGGCCCCAAAGGGTGATGCACATGCACATGTGAAAAGATGTCTTAGCAGCGGAAGTTGATCAAGGAAAAGGTAGCCTGACAACCTGATGTGGTCTTGTTCAAACTGTGGGAACAGTTACGTCAAGAACAGCAATTCTGGCAAAACCCCAAAGAGAAGTCTGGGAAAGTGTGATCCACGTCCCTCTGGGAGTTCATGCTACCGCAGGAGGCTAGCTCCTTCCAGTTTGTCTGGTTTAGGGTTGGCAAGGTACCCGGTCACAGAGAATGAGTGGGGACCAGAGGCCCCACCTAGAACTGTCCATACATTGATCCCCTTCAAATGTACAGAGGGTTTGGCATGAGGTTGACACCGGCGCAAACTGCAGCCTTATCTTTGGGAACCCTGAACTGTTTCCCAGACCTGCAATCTATATTGATGGCTATGGGGGGGGGGGGGGACTTTCAAGGTGAGAGTCATTTGCTTACCACTGGGTATAGGAAGTCTTCCCATCTATACCTACACAGTGTATGTCTCCCCCATCCTGGAATATACTCTAAGGGTAGATAAGCTGCATGGCCTCAGGTTATAGACTTTGGTCGGAGAGTTCTGCCTCTGAATCCATGTAATGAAAACTGTGATATGGACATGCTCACTCCCTCCCGCTTGTGTATTGCTGTGGCTCAATCACGTGGTTACAGTGACACATCCACTGACAGATGTGGGATGAGGATTGGCCACACAATTTTAGAGCTGGATAAAGCACACATTGTTGAGATCAATGCATAGTCTCTTTAACTCCCTGGTATGGCAGTGAAGAAACCGGGTGGGACTTGATGAATGACAACAGACTACAGGAAATTAAATAAGGTGACACCACCTCTGCATGCTGCATTGCCTTCAGTTCCTGATTTTATGGACCGCTTCACTATACGCTTGGGAACATATCGCTATGTAGTGGATCTGGAGATCTTCTCTATTGACATTGAACCTGAGAGTCAAGAACAGTTTGCCATCACATGGGACGGGCATCAGTAGACCTCTGAAGCCCTCCAACAGTGATATTTAAATAGTCCCACTATTGGCCATAGTCTTGAGGCCAATATTTGGCACAGTGGAAACAGCCATCCTCTGTGGCTCTGCTTCAATATGTTGATGATATATTACTAACATCTGATTCTCTTTCAGATTTACAACAAGCAGCTCTCTCTCTCTTCTGCCACTTGAAGTCATGTGGCTGGACAGTGAACGAAGGAAAGTTCCAGGGCTCTGGCTTATCTGTCAAGTTTTTGGGTATTGTGTGGTCGGGTTAGGCAAAGGTTATACCAGAAGTTGTTATTGTAAAATACAGGTATTTCCCTGACCGACCAAGGTTTCCCAACTACAAACGTATTTAGGTCTGTTGGGGTATTAGTTGGGTTTACCCCATTTAGCACAGATGGCAAGACACTTATGTGCCTGGTGAAGAAGGGTGCCTCATGGGATTAGACAGAGACTATACCACAGACATGTGTTGCCACTAATGGGCAGCTCAACAGACACAGGTACTACAAATACTAGATCCAGGTTGCCCGTTTGAACTCCATGTTCACGTAATCCATGAGGGGTATGATTGGGGCCTCTGGCAACAGCAGGAGCATCTCAGTTGCCAGTGTGGTTCTGCTCCCAACTGTGTAAAGGAGCGGAAGTCTGCTACTCCCTGATGGAAACAAATGGCCACTGTGTACACAGCTTTGGTGGCTACAGAAGCCATCTTAGAAATGACATCGTTATTGTGGACCCAGGGACCCATAACCGGGGTGACACTGACCACGAGCCGTGCCAAGTGGTGTGCCTACTTAGAGCAATGTAGTACCCTCAGTTCAAGCCCTTTGAGCACAACTATAGTATGTCCTATGTCCTGTGGATCTTGTAGCTTAGGTCACGCCTGGTGATTTACCTAGTGGGGGAATTTAGAACCCTCAACTTATAGACAGGGACAGCCACACAGTACCTGAAGATGCCCCATATACTGATGGCTCTTCAGAGAGTTGCTGCCATTTAGACAGCTTTTGGTGTATAGTCCAAAATAGACACCATTTGGTTTGTACAATTTATTGCCAACTGGTTGACTCTATTCTAATGCTCCTAAATTTCAATGTACAAGCTGAGACTCTATAATGATGACAACATAGAATTCTAATGCATATCCATAATACTATTTAAAGGATCACTTTAAGAGCATTGTATCTCATTTAACACATGACTTTCTTTGATCAGTAATATTCTTCATGTGTTAATTTTTACTCCCAGCTCCTAGAGGTAATCCTTTCACTTATTTGTGTTTGTTCACTAGCTCATAAACTAACAGGGATGTATAGGCGTCTTGTGTATTTTGAAGTTGATAGCCATGCTGTACTTACTTAGATTTAGCGATCTTCTGCATATGAAATGTAATTTTCTTTTAAATTTACTTTCAATTTCAGTTGACATTCCATATTGTTTTATATCGGTTTCAGGTGTACAGCACAGTGGATAGTCATTTCTGTAACTTACAAGTTGATCCCCCAGATTAGTATAATACCCATCTGGAACCATACATACATTAATACAGTATTATTGACTGTATCCCCTATGCTGAAATTGTATCCCCACAATTATGTTTTAACTTCCAATTTGTACTTTGTAATCCCTTCACTGTTTCAGCAAGCCTCCCAACCCCTCTGCCATCAGGCAACTATCCGTTTCTTCTCTGTATCTGAGTCTGTTTCTGTTTTGCTCACTTATTTGTTTCTTTGGATTCCACATGACAAATGAACTCAGATTGAACGGAGAAGCAAAATTAAGAAGTTGTTTTAGAAACAACGCTTACTAAGGAAGTATAATATATCTTCCAAATCAGTGATTTTTCAAGTTCTTACCATATCAAGGGTCAAAGAGAAAATCTGAAGGGGTAAGGGAGCTCAAATTGTCTTTTAACTTCAGTAAAATAGAAGACATGTTGTTATATGGATTACTAAGAATTGTTTGTCAAGCCTTACTAAGAGTTGTTTCTAAAGCCTCTTGCTTCCTTCTCTGTTCAATCTGAGATGGGACACCTCCCTTTCAAATTTATTATCTCTTCTTATATTTGATTCTACACTTCATCCGCTGCTTTGCTGCTTTAAATATTTTTTCAAACAATTTCAAATTATTATGTTAGACCATTATGTTAGAGTTTAAAACATCTCTGCACCAAATAGTCACAGAGATTAATTTATGTCCTCCATATATTTCACAATTTTATGCACTTCTATCATGTCCTCCCAACCTAAGATGTCTGAATCCTTAGACTTGCTTTTCAAGTCTTAATTTTATTTTAAAATACCACTTAGTGCCAATGATCTCCCTTCAAGCTCCATGAGAAAATACTTAAGTTCTATCAGTTAAGCCATCATTACTTTTTCTTGTTATTTTCCTCTCAATGAAATGATTCTTAGAATCAGAAAATGTATCCCATGTGTATTTGTATATATTTCTTAGTGTTTTCACACAACCAAAAATGATACCCTGCACATAAACACTATTATGGTCTTTTAACTGAACTTTTTAATAATGTTTAGGTCAGGGAACCATTAGCAAGGAGTATTGGCAAGAACTCATATTGAGATTAAGAATGTATCCATCAACATTATGGTAAAAAAAAAATCCATCAAGTGCCATCATGATCCAAACAAATAAAGGAAAATAGGTTAATATGGCAAGTCTTAGTTTATGTTTGTCATTTTGTCCAGTTGGTCAAAACACATAGCCTAATTACACCATTGATCAGAATATTCTCTCACCTTCACGAAAAGTTTCATCTTGATCCATGTGAAAAATAAGTGTACTAATCAAAGTTTATTAGCAGAAACTTTAAAAATTAGGAAGGACCCTGTGTCAAACAGGGACTCAGAGGAACTGCTTTTCCCACTGTAGTGTTAAATATCTACTGCATCCATAACTACAAGCTGAACATTATTTTCTTACCATGACTCAATTAATAACATTGTGATCAGTGAATATTCCCATGCACTTTCCACTCTCCATTTTGCTTGTTGATTTTAAAGTTAAGCATTCAGTTTACAATAGCTCAATTTCATTAATAAAAAAAATGATTGTTTTTACCTTACCTTCTCTTCCCATCCCACTATTGCTCCACCCTGAACCAGAACGGGCAGATGTTTTTGGAGGAGCACTTCCACTTCTTGATGATGGACCCCTTTTTCACTGGATAGGGTGCATTGGAAGAACTCAGTTGAGATTAAGAATATATCCACCGACTTGGAGGAAAAATGGTGGCATGAGGTGAGCCTCTGTAAAGCTCTCCTGGAATTTACAACAAATAGAACAACAAAAACTCCATACAGGACTCCCTGCACAGCAGACAGGCAAGACGAAGAGGCCCACTACCGAAATCACCTACAGGTGGGTGATTTGCGTGAGCGGGGGCAGGAGGGGAGGGAGAAGTGCAGAGACGGAGCTGCACGGGCACAGGACGCAAACCTAGCTCAGTGCTCGAAGCTTGCTGCTTCCCAAAATTACTGCAGCTGCGGGAGAGGGAAGAACTCGGAATGTTAGGGCTCTGCTTCCCACAGGGCTGAGGGGGCAGCATATAACATGGCTGAAACCAACGTTAACGGCAGAGACCTCAGAGAAAAGACTGAGGGAAGAACGCTGAAAACCGTGGTTTAAGCCCTCACTGCCGAGCAGAGAACAGAAGCCTTAGTCACTGAGACTAGCTGCCCTCTCCCGAGCCTCCCAAAGCTTGCCCTGCCCCACGTACCCAGTGCTAGAAACGGAACAGTAGTAGTGTCAGATCAAAAGAACAGAATATTTGCTGTTCTGAGAACTGTGGACCACAGACACAAATTCACAGCCCAACTAGTTCCGGCAAAGGGGAGGGAGCTGTGGAAGCAGGACCAGCTGTGGTGTTGGGTGCCTCCATTGCTCTGGGCCACCTCTCACAACTCAACTCGCCCCTGGCTCCACCTATATGGGTGGATCCCTGCAGGAGTAAACAGAACAGCTGAAATATATGGGCTCTGTATCTGGAGCTGGAAGAGGTTTGGAACACCAAAAGCTCTCCGCATACCAACCGGGACACTGTGCCCTGTGACCTAGACGAACTAATGACAGAGGAGAAGACTGTCTAACAGGGAATCCCACCATTGAGTGAGAAGCTGGAATAGTGCTGAGAAAACATAGCACTACCGTGTGGGAGAAGAAAAAAAGCTGCAATCGGGAAAAAAAAATAAAACATTCTACCAACAAGTACTGGAAAACAAAAGAAAGACCGCTTTCTATCAACTTGTTGCAGAAGCCACTCCTGTAGATGTCTAGGAAGAGAAATAGTAAACCAGTAATCTCCATGAATAACCAAGGCAATGAGATAGCTCAGAAAGAAAGTTAAAAATCTCCAGAAAAGGCACTTAAAGATACAGAAATACGTGACATAAATGACAAAGAATTCAAGATTGCAGTTCTGAAAAAACTCAATGAGATGCAAGAAAACACAGATAGGCAGTTAAATGAACTCCGAAACACAATCAAAGAACACCATGAGCATTTTACGAAAGAGATTGAAATTTTAAAAAAAGAACCAAATAGAATTTCTGGAGAATACTAACTCAATAGAAGAAACTAAGAATGAAATAACCATGTTAGGTAGTAGAGTTGACCAGATGGAGAAAAGAATCAGTGACATCGAAGAGAGAAACATGGAAATTACACAGATCAAAGAAGAAAGAATCTTGAGACTTAAAAGAAATGAAAGAACTCTACAAGAACTTTCTGAGTCCATCAGAAAGAGCAATATAAGAATAATGGGCATACCAGAAGGAGAAGAAAGAGAGAAGGGAGCAGAGAATATATTCAAACAAATTGTCGATGAGTACTTCCCAAACTTGTGGACAGAACTGGACCCTCGAATCCAAGAATCAAATAGAACACCTAGTTACGTCATTCCCCACAGGCCTTCTCCAAGGCACATTGTATTGAAGATGTCTAAAATCAACGACAAAGAAAGAATCCTCAAGGCAGCCAGGGAAAAGAACACAGTAACATGCAAAGGAAAGACCATTAGATTAGTATCACATTTTTCAGCAGAAACACTACAATCCAGGATGGAGTGGAACTAAATATTCAAACTATTGAAAGAGAGAAATCATGAGCTAAGAATAATATATCCAGCAAAGATATCCTTTAGCTATGAAGGAGGAATAAAGACCTTTCCAGACATACAGAAGCTGAGGGAATTCTCTAATACACGACCTGCAATACAAGAAATACTAAAGGAGGATATTCAACCACCATCAACAGTGACAATTTGTGATTACCAAATCTCAAAAAGGGGGAGAGTAAAGGCCTGAACCGGAATATGTGAATGGAGAAAGAAAGCGTACTGAAGACAATGGAATACTCTAAATATCAAACTTTCTTTTACATAAACTTAAGGGTAACCACTCAAAAAAAAAAAAAAAAATCCAGAACTGAAATATATACTGTAATAAAAGAAGAAAGAGAGGGAAACATCATAGAATACCACCACACAGAAATAATAGAGAACAACAAACAGGCAAAGAAACAAGGAGACACAGCCTTATCAGAAAACTAAAGATAGAATGAAAGGAAATCCTCACATATCAATAATCACTCTAAATGTAAATGGACTGAACTCACCAATAAAAAGGCACAGAGTAGTAGATTGGATCAAAAAACTAAACCTAACCATATGCTGTCTCCAGGAGACACATCTCAGCTACAAGGACAAGCATAGACTCAAAGTGAAAGGGTGGGAATTGACCCTCCAAGCAAATGGTACCCAGAGAAAATCAGGTGCAGCCATAATGATATCTGATGAAACATGTTTCAAGGTGAAAATGATAACAAGAGACAAAGATGGACATTTGATAATGGTGAAGGGACTGTACAACAAGAAGAGGTAACAGTCATCAATATTTATGCCCCCAATCAGGGAATACCAAAAAATACCAAGCAACTACTAACAGAACTAAAGGGAGTAATTGACCAAAACAAAATTATACTAGGGGACGTAAATACATCATTGACAGCTATGGATAGATCATCCAAACAGAAAATAAATTACGAAATAGCAGCCCTAAATGACACATTAGATAAAATGAACATAATTGACATTTAGAGAGCACTTCATCCTAAAACATCAGACTATACATTCTTTTCTAGTGTACACGGAACATTCTCAAGGATAGACCATATATTGGGACATAAAATCAGACTCAGCAAATTTAAAAAGATTGAAATCATACCAAGCATAGTCTCTGATCACAAGGCTTTGAAGTTAGATATCAACTGCAAAAAGAAAGCAGAAGAAAAACAAAAAATACCTGGAGATTAACAACATACTTTTAAAGAATGACCAGGTCAAAGAAGAAAGTAGAGGAGAGTTCAAAAGATACAGAGACACAAATGACAATGAAAATACATCCTACCAAAATTTTTGGGATGCAGCGAAAGCAATTTTAAGAGGGAAATTTATATCGTTACAGGCCTATCTCAAGAAACAAGAAAAATCCCAAATAAATAACCTCATGTTACACCTTAAAGAACTAAAAAAAGAAGAACAAGTGAAACCCAAGATCAGTGGAAGAAAGGAAATAACAAAAATGAGAGCAGAACTAAATGAAATAGAGAACAAAAAGACAATAGAAAAAAATTAACGTGACAAAGAGCTTCTTCGTTGAATAGATTAACAAAATTGACAACCCCTTGGCTAGACTCACTAAGATAAAGAGAGAAGACACTAATTAACAAAATCAGAAATGAAAAAGGGGAAGTTATCACGGACACCACAGAAATACAAAGGATCATCCAAGAATACTATGAAGGACTCTATGCCACCAAATTTAATAATGTAGAATAAATGGACAAGTTCTTAGAAACATATAACCATCAAAGGCTGAACCAGAAGAACTGGCAAATCTAAAAAGACTAATCACCAGTAATGAAATTGAATCCTTCATCGAAAACCTTCCCGAAAGCAAAAGTTCGAGACCAGAATGCTTCACTAGTGAATTCTACCAAAACTTCAAAGAGGATCTAATACCAATTCTGCTCCAATTCTTCCAAAAAATTGAAGAAGAGACAATACTCCTTACCTCATTTTATGAGGCCAACTTTACCCTGATACAAAAACCTGATAAGGACGACACAAAAAAAGAAAACTACAGACCAATATCTCTGATGAATACCAATGCAAAAATTCTAAATAATATTCTAGCAAATCTAATACAACAATGTTGTGGTTGCCACAAATTGTCCCTGTTGATGGTGGTCGAATAGCCTTCTTTAGTATTTCTTGTAGTGCAGGTTGTGTATTAGAAAATTCCCTCAGCTTCTGTATGTCTGGAAAGGTCTTTATTCCTCCTTCATATCTAAAGGATATCTTTGCTGGATACATTATTCTTGGCTCATGGTTTCTCTCTTTCAATAGTTTGAATATTTGTTTCCACTCCCTCCTGGCTTGTAGAGTTTCTGCTGAAAAATCTGATGATAATCTAATGGGCTTTCCTTTGTAAGTTACCGTCTTCTTTTCCCTGGCTGCCATGAGGATTCTTTCTTTGTCGTTGATTTTAGACAGCTTCAATACAATGTGCCTTGGAGAAGGTCTGTTGGGATTGAGGTAACTAGGTGTTCTATTTGCTTCTTGGATTCGAGGGTCCAGTGCTGTCCACAAATTTGGGAAGTTCTCATCGACAATTTGTTTGAATATATTCTCTGTTCCCTTCTCGCTTTCTTCTCCTCTGGTATGCCCATTATTCTTATATTGCTCTTTCTGATGGAGTCAGAAAGTTCATGTAGCGTTCTTTCATTTCTTTTAAGTCTCAAGTCTTTTTCTTCTTCTATTTGTGTCTATCTTCGATGTCACTGATTCTTTGCTCCATCTAGTCAACTCTACTACCTAAGCTAGTTATTTCATTCTTAATTTCTTCTATTGAGTTCTTAATCTCCAGAAATTCTATTTGGTTCTTTTTTAAGATTTCAATTTCTTTCGTAATATGCTCATGCTGTTCTTTGATTGAGTTTCTGAGTTCATTTAACTGCCTATCTGTGTTTTCTTGTATCTCGTTGAGTTTTTTCAGAACTGCAATCTTGAATTTTCTGTCACTTAAGTCACATATTTCTGTATCTTTAAGTGCCTTCTCTGGAGATTTTTCACTTTCTTTCTGACCTATCTTGTTGCCTTCGTTATTCATGGTGATTACTGGTTTACTATTTCTCTTCCTAGACATCTACAGGAGTGACTTCTGCAACAGGTTGATAGAAAGTGGTCTGTCTTTTGTTTGCCAGTACTTGTTGGTAGAATGTTTTTTTATTTCTCCAACTGCAACTTATTTTTCTTCTCCCACACGGTAGTGCTATGTTTTCTCTGCACTATTCCAACTTCTCACACAATGGGGGGATTCCCTGGGAGACGGGCTTCTCCTCTGTTAATAGTTCATCCTGGTCACAGGGCGCAGTGTCCCGGTGGGTATGCGGAGAACTTTTGATGTTCCAAAGCTCTTCCAGCTCCTGATTTAGAGCCCGTATATTTCAGCAGTTCTGTTTACTCCTGCAGGGATCCGCCCAGATAGGTGGGGTCAGGGTCGGGGTGAGTTGTGAGAGGTGGCCCAGAGCAATGGCGGTGACCACCACCACAGCCGGTCCTGCTTCCACAGATCTCTCCCCTTTGATGGAACTAGTTGTGCTGTGAATTGGTGTCTGTGGCCCACAGTTCTCAAAACAGCAAATTTTCTGTTGTTTTGATCTGACACTGCTATTGTTTCGCTTCTAGCACCGGGCAGGTGGGGGCGGGGCAAGCTCTGGGAGGGGAGGGAGGGGGCGGCTAGTCTCAGTGCCTAAGGCTCCGTTCTCTGCTCGGCAGTGCGGGCTTAAACCACCGTTTTCAGCCTTTTTCCCTCAGTCTTTTCTCCGAGGTCTCTGCCGTGAGCGTTGGGCTCAGCCGTGCCATATGCTGTCCCCCCAGCCCTGTGGAGCCCTGGCAGAGCCCCAGCAGTTCGAGTTCTTCCCTCTCCTGCCGCTGCGGTAGTTCCGGGAAGCAGCGAGCTCGGCGCACCGAGCTAGGTCCGCGTCCTGCGCCCGCGCAACTCTGCCTCCGCGCACCTCCCCCTGTCCTCCTCCCCCACCCGCGCGAATCTCCCACCTGTAGGTGACCTCAGTCGGTAGTGGGCCTCCTCCTCCCGCCCGTCCGCTGTGCAGGGAGTCCCCCGTGGAGTTCTTGTTGCTCGATTCTCTGCAAACTCCAGGGGAGCTTCACAGAGGCTCACCTCACGCCGCCATTTTTCCGGAAGTCTGAATTGTATATTTTAAAGATTCTAATGGCAAACTGGTGATTGTAAGGGATATACCCAGTAGGGCACCTCTCATAAACCACAAGTCCTCTAATGATTTGATGGCCATGCCTCCTAGACACTTTGGTCTATGTGAGAAAGCTCCTCAAGTCAAAAAAACAAACATTGCCAGTGAAATTTAGGTCGAAATGGGAGAAGTGCCCTTGCTAGAAGAAATAAGTGTGGAGATGGATATTTGCCTGATGGAGTACATTATTGATTTACAGAGAGAGCACTGGTTGTGAAGAGTACTTTTCACAGATTTAATTCACTGTGTATTGAAAGGGAGAGTATCATTACATTGAAAGAACTCTCTGAAACAAAATGTGATGGACCTCTTCACCTGTGAGCATAGATGTTTCCTTCGAGTTGAAAGGGAGGATCGGTCAGAGAGCCAGGGCAATGGCTGTCGTTTGTTGTGGGGTTCAAGCCTAGGATATCCTGAAGTACCTGAAGTCTAAATCAGGCTAAAACTAAAATTGCTGTGGATCTGCTGTGCATCTCCTATTTTCTTCCATGTTTCTGAGGGCCTCCTATGGCATGCCCATCTGTTTCATCTTTTACATTTTGTCTATGTTGTGTGTTTCACTTTAATACTCTGATATTCATAATTGAGGAGACTTTCCCAATTTTCACCATTTACTGATAGAGTCTGTATATTTTGCATGAGGGTCTCGAAATGTGGTCAATAAATCTATCATTACTTCCAAATCTTTTTTATGTCTCCTGGTAAAGGATGGCAGAGAATGTCTTCCACAGATAAATTCAGTGACTTTGACAAGGACAATATGGAGAACTGCAGTATATACTGAGCCAACTACTGAGCCCACACACAAATAAAATGGACCTTCCTTTCTTCCTTAGGTAAAACCTGGTGAACCTGACCCCTACTTTATTACATCCAAATATCTGAAGTCAGCCAATTGATAGGCATGCATTCGGCAATTCAGATGGCAGATCCATGGAGCCCCTACTGCATGTCAGAACTGACAGAGCACAATACAAATGTATATCCTTCCTTTCCCTGTACCAATATGCCCTTTACACTACTCATCAAATGATGAGAACATTCAATAGCCTGATGCCCAAACTTGCTAGGTATGATAAGTGATTCATGTTGAAAAGCACCAGCAGAGACTAGAAGACTTGATCTGCTTCTATCTGGAGCTCACATTCATCCGGGAACACTTTTGATGGGGCACTTTTTAGAGCCAGCATTCACATCAACTGCATGTCAGTTCTTGCTCCTCTTTGAAGTGGAAATGTGATTCCTGGCAAGTGGTTATGGCTGGGCCCAATGGCCAATGTATTATGAGAAAGATGGCTCTACAGAGCACAGAAAATTGTGAAGTCATACACAGAGTTCACATTGGAAGGACTGTCCTGGATAAGTCTCTTGGCAGCAAAAGTTTCAAAGGACCTCTGCGGCTGTGGCCTCCTAGAAAGGGGATGGTGATGTCACAGTTTCTTTCTGTGACACATGAGCATACTGATATGTGATTTGCCATGTGTCTGATGCCAATGGATTTAAGCTCCAGTGCTGGGCAGATATCAGAGTGTGTGTCAATAAGGAGAGCGATTTAGGTGGCTCTGCTCGGGCTGTACCTTCCTCCTCATGCCATCAGTGTCAGACCCTGCTTAGCAGTTTCCTGTTGACAGATCCTCCTGAGAATGCCATGTTCTGGCACCTTCATTTTGGACTTTCAGGATGGTGAGAAATAAACTTCTGTTATTGATGCCACGCTGTATGTAACATTTTGCTATGAAAATTGGACAATTTATCAGTCAGGGAGGGAAAATCAAAAGCACAATGGGACAGTATGCTACTTCTTGAAGCATGCAGTGATCAACCAAATAAAGAAGATCACACTTGCATTGACAATGCGATGCAGAAGAACTTGAACGTTCACATGTCTCTTCTGGATACATAGAATGATTTAGCGACAATGGAAAACAGTTCAGTATTTTTCCAGGATGTTGAGAATGAAATAAATCCTGAACATTGATATATACCCAATAGTGTTTAAAACGGAAGACCAGAAACTCCTAAACAGAATTCAGGAATGCACTGTAGTTAATGGGAAATATGTAGAAACACAGTATCAAGTCAACTGATGAATGCATTAGCAAAGTTGGTATATGTATAAAATGAAACAAGGTACAATCATTAAGGTGACAGAAGTCCCAATTCCACCAGAGAGTATCTTGACAAATTGGCAAGAGAAAGAAACTACCACCCCAAATCCCAATATGCTGCCTATGCATTCAGATAACAGACTGACAATATCAAATTTAAAAGGAAGAAGGCAGGTCACTGTTTTCCAGGGTGCAATGTGTGGTGCAGTGTTGATGGGAAGGGAAAGCAGCATGGGTTGGGTTTCTATTAATTGATAGTAATCAGAAAAATAGTATACGACAGCAAGGATTGGGAAAGTACAATGTGTTGGCATATTACAAAAATTAAATATTTATTTTAAAGGTTCCAATGGAAAATAGGTTGTGTGAATTTTACCCAAACTATGTGAGGGATATACCAGTAGGTCACCTCTCATGAACCAGAAACCCTCTAATTATGTATTGGCTGTGGATCCTAGACCCTTTGGGCTACATAAGAAAGCTCCTCAGCAATAAAAACAAACACTGTCAGTGAAATTTAGGTCCCAATGAGAGAAGTGCCCTTGCTAGAAAGATGTCTGTTTGTGGATATTTCCTTGATGGGTTAGCTTGATGTAATAGAGAGAAAGCACTGATTTTGGAAAGAAGTTTTCACAGATTTAATTCACTGTGAATGGAAAGGCAGAAAATAATTTCATATTGAAAGAAGACTCTGAAACAAAACTTGAAGTGTCTCCTCACCTGTGAGCGTACATATTTTCTTCGAGTGGAAAGGAAGTATTGATCAGAAAGCTAGGGCAATGGCTGTGATGTTTTGCGGTGTTGAAGTTTGGCTATCTTGATGGGTCTGGAGTTGAAATCAGGCTAAACTGGGATTGCTGTGGATCTGCTGTACCCCTCCTACTATCTTCCATTTTACTGAGGACCTCCTATGGCATGCCTACCTGTTTCATCTTTTACATATTCATATGTTATGTGCTTTTCTTTGATATTCTGATATTGATAATTGAGTAAAAATTCCCAATTTTCACACTTTTACTCAGATAGTGTGCACATTTTGCATGTGGGACTCCATGTGTCGTCAGAGAATCTGTCATGACTTCCAAGTCTGTGTTATGTCACCTGCTAAGGGGTGGCAGAGAGTGACTTCCATGTAGAAATTTAGTGTCTTTGACAAGTGGAATATGGATAACCACAGTATACACTGATCCAGCTAGAGAGCTCGCACACAAATAAAGTGGACTTTCCTTTCTTTCTTAGTTAATTCCTGGCTAATCTGAATCTACTGTATTACATCCAACTCTCTGAAATAAGCCAGTTGATAGACCTGCATTGGGGAATTCAGATGGCAGAACCATGAAGACCATCCTCCCTGTAGGAACTGACAGAGCACCATATAAATGTGTATCCTTCATCTCCATATATGAACACGCCCTTGACATTACTCAACACATGATAAGGACAATCAAGAACCTGATGCTCCATCTTGCTAGGTATGATTAGTGGTTCTTTATGAAAATCACCACCAGAGACTAGAAGAGTCAATCTGTTCCTATCTGGAGCTCACATTCATCCTGTAACACTCGTTGATATGGCACTTTTTAGAGTCAGCGCTCACACCAACTGCATATCACTTCCTGCTCCTCTTTGAAGTGGCAAGGTGATTCCAAGCCAGTCATTATGGCTGGGCCCAAGGGACTCTGCAGTATGAGAAAGAAGGCTCTACGGAGCACAGAGACTGGTGAAGTCGCATTAAGGGTTCAAGGTGGAAGGACTGTACTGGATAAATCTCAGGGAAGCAAATGGACCATGGCACCTCTGTGGCTGCGGCCTCCTGGAGAAGGGATGATGATGTCACAGTTGTCTGTTTGTGACACATGAGGATACTGATATGTGTTTGGCCAGGTGGCTACTGGGCACGGAGTAGAGCTCCAGTGCTGGGCAGACAACAGAGTGTGAGTTTATGAGGAGAACGAGTTCTGTGTCTCTGCTTAACTGATCCTTCCTCCTGATGCCCTCATCATCAGACCCTGTTGAGCAGTGTCCTGTTGACAGACCCTCCTGAGAAAGCAACGTTCTGGCACCTTCATCTTGGACTTTTAGGATGGTGAGAAATACACTTCTGTTATTGAATCCACACATTCTATAACATTTTGCTATCAAAATCGGACAATTTATTGGTCATGGCGGAAAATTTGAGAGCACAAAAACACAACCTGAAACTCCTCCAAGAATGCTGTGATCAACCAAAGAGAAAATATCACATGTGTATTGACAATGCAATGTGGAAGAACTGGAACCCTACATGTCTCTGGCAGACACCTAGAATTATATAGCTACTGTGGAAAGCACTTTGCTATCTGTCCAGTATGTTGAGAATGAAAATATGACATGACCATGGATATGTACACAAAAGTGTTTAAAACAGATGCCCAGAAAATCCTAAATAGACCTCAGAATGGCACTGTAGATAATGCCAAAAATGGACAAACACAATATGAGGTCACCCATTGATTGCATTAGCAAAGGTGATATATGTAAGAAATGAAACAAGATTCAATCACAAAGGTGACAGAAGTCCTGATACAGGGAAACACAAGAAAATATCTTGAGAAATTGGGAAGAGAAAGCAGGTAGGATCTAAAGTGCACATACTCTGTCTCTCCATTACATAACAGAACCAAAATGTCAAATTCATAGGGAAAGATGGCAGGTCAGTGTTCGCCAAGGCTCAAATGTGGGGCAGCACGGATGGCAAGTGAAAGTTGCATGGCTTTGGTTTCTATTCATTGCTTGTAATCAGACAAATGATATTATAAGCAGGTTTGAGGAAAGCACAGTGCTGTTTTTATATTACAAAACTTATTTGTATGTTTTAAATGTTCCAATGGCAAACTTGTGGAGTGAATTTTACCAATACAATGTGAGGGCTATTCCGTGACAGGCACCTCTTATAAACCACAGCTCCTCTAATGTTGTGTTGGCCTGCCTCCTAGAACTTTTGGGGCTACATGAGAAAACTCCTCTTTTCTAAAACAAACACTGGCAGTGAATATTAAGTCCCAATGGGAGAAGTGCCCTTGCTATAATTAAGTGTGGTGGTGAATATTTGCCTGATGGAGTAGATTACCACTTTAAAGAGAGAGCACTGATTTTGCAAAGGAGTTTTCACAGATTTCATTCACTGTGAAATGAAAGAAAGAGAATCATTACACATTGAAAGAAGTCTCTGAAACAATAAATGATGGGCCTCCTCACCTGTAAGCATAGATATTTCTCTCTAGTGGATAGGAAAGATTGGTCAGAGAGCCGGGGCAATGGCTGTGGTCTCCTGTAGGGTTCAAGCCGGGGCTATCATGAAGGGCCTAGATTCTAAATTAGGCTAAAACTAGCATTCCCGACTATCAGCTCTGCTTCTCCCATTCTCTTCCATGTAACTGAGGGCTTCCTGCAGCATGCCTATCTGTTTCATCTTTAATGTTTGTGCATGATATGTGTGTTACTTTAATACTTTGATATTCATAATTGCGGAAACATTCACAATTTACGCCTTGTGCACTTTGCATCTGGGACTCCACGTGCGGTTAATGAATCTATCGTGACTTTCACTTCTTTGTTATGTCAGCTTCTAAGGGGTGGCTGGGAGTGTCTTCCCCGGACAAATCCAGTGACTTTGACAGGTAGAATATGGAGAATTACAGCATATACTGAGTCAGCTACTGAACCCACACACAAAGAAAGTGGACCTTCCATTCGTTCTTAGGTAATTCCTGGAGAACCTGACTTCTGAATTACACCCAACCCTCTGAAATCAGCTGGTGATAGGCATGCATTGGTGATTCAGATGGTCAAACGATGGATACCATCATGACTGTCAGAACTGAAAGAGCACCATACAAATATGTATCCTTCCTCTCCATGTGCCAAAACTGCCTTGACACTACTCAGCAAATGATGAGGACAATAAAACACCTGATGCCCCAACTTGCTAGATATGATAATATGTTCGTTTTGAAAATCACTGTCAGAGATTAGAAGACCCGATTTGCTTCTATGTGGAGCTCACATTCATCCAGTTCACTACGCTCACATCAATGGCATGTCAGTTCTTGCTCCTCTTGAAGTCCAAGCTAATTCCTGGGAAGTCATTATGTGTGTGACCAAGGTCCTCTGTGGTATGAGAAAGATGGCTCTACGGAGCACAGAGAATGGTGAATTCACACTCAGGGCTCAAAGTGGAAGGACTGATAGGATAAGTTTCTGGGCTGTAATTGTTCCAAGGCACCTCCGTGCCTGTGGGCTCCTGGAGAGGGGGTCATGATGTCACTGTTGTCTTTTTGTGACACATGTGGATACTGATATGATATTGGCCAGGCTGCTGCTGTTCTTGGATTATTGTTCCAGTCCCTGGCAAATAACAGAGAGTAAGTCTGTGAAGAGAGTGACATTTCTGGCTGTGCTCGGCTGTTCCTTCTTCCTGACGCCCTCAGGGTTAGACATTGCTGAGCAGTTTCATGCTGACAGATTCTCCTGAGAAAGCAATGTTCTGGCACCTTCATCTTGGACTTTGAGGACGGTGAGAAATACACTTCTGTTATTGAAGCCACACAGTGTATAACATTCTGCAGTGAAACCGGACACTTTATCAGTCAGGGAGGGAAAATCAAAACGACAATGGGACATTATGCTACTCCCTCAAGAATGCTGTGATCTAAAATAGTTTAGTGGTTACCAAAGGGTAAGGTGTTTTGGGGGGTGGGAGATGAGGGTAAGGGAGATCAAATATATGGTGATGGAAGGAGATCTGACTCTGGGTGGTGAACACACAATGGTATTTTTAGTTGATGTAATACAGAATTGTACACCTGAAATCTATGTAATTTTACTAACAATTGTCACCCCAATAAATTTAAAAAATAAATTAAAAAAAAAAAAAAGAATGCTGTGATCAACCAAAGAGAAAAGATCACAGGTGCATTGACAATGTGATGTGGAAGAAATGCAACACTCACATGTCTTTCCTGGATACACAAAATGGTATAGCTACTGTGGAAAACAGTTGTCTATTTGTCCAGGATGTTGAGAATGAAAATGTCATGTGCCTATTTATGTACACACAATAGTGTTTAAAATGAATGCCCAGAAACTCCAAAGCAGAAGTCAGAACAGCAATGGCGATAAAGGCAAAAATGTAGAAACACAATATCAGGTCAACTAATGAACCTATTAGCTAAGGTAGTACATGTATAAATGAAAAAGATAGTCATTAAGGTGACAGAAGTCCTCATACTGGCCACCGCAGGAAAGTATTTTGAGAAATTAGCAAGAGAAGGTAGCTAGCACTCTAAGGCCATGTACGCTGTCTCTCCATTAAGAAACAGACAGACAATGTCAAATTCATTGGGAAAGAAGGCAGGTCAGTGTTTGCCAGGGCACAAGGTTTGGATCGGAAATGAAAGTTGCATGGCTTGTGTTTCTTGTAATCAGAAAAATGGTATTGGACAGCAAGCATTGAGGAAAGCACAATGGTGTTGGCATATTATAAAAGTGAACTGTATTTTTTAAATTTTCGAAAGGCAAACTGGTGGTGTGAATTTTGCCAAAACACTGTATGAGATATTCCCAGCAGGGCACCTCTCCTAAACCACAATTCCTCTAATGTTGTGATGGCCTCGTCTGCCAGACACTTTGGATTACATGAGAAAGCACCTCAGTTCTAAATACAGCACTGCCAGTGAAATTTGGGTCCCAATGGGAGAAGTGCCCTTGCTAGAAATAAGTGTGGTTGTCGATATTTGCCTGATGGAGTAGATTCTCATTTTACAGAAAGAGCACAGACTTTGGAAAGGAGTTTTAACAATTTAATTTACAATGATTGAAAGGGAGAGAATCAATACACATTGAAAGCAATCTCTGAAACAAAATGTGATGGGCCTACTTTCCTGTGAACATACATATTTCCTTCGAATGGAAAGGACAGATTGATCAGAGAGTCGGGGCAACAGCTGGGATCTCTTTCCAGTTCAAGCCTGGGCTAACCTGAGGGACGTTGTCTAAATCAGGCTAACACTCAGATTGCTGTGCATCTGCTGTGCCTCTCCCTTTCTCTTCCATGTTATTGCACGCCTCCTTCAGCATGCCTGTGTGATTCATCTTTTAGATTTTGCACATATTCTGTTTGTTACTTTAATACTCTGACATTCATAATTGAGGAAACTATCCCAATTTTCATGATTTACTCATGGAGTCTACATTTTCAGTATCATTCCAAGTGAGGACAGAGAATCTATTGTGACTTCCAATTCTTTGTTATATCATCTGCTAAGGGGTGGCACAGAGTGTCTTCCCTGGAGAAATTCATTGTCTTTGACAAGCAGAATATGGAGAACTACAGTATATACTGAGCCAGCTCCTGAGCCCATGCACAAAGAAATTGGACCTTCCTTTCTTTCTTAGGAAATTCCTGGTGAACCTGACTTCTACTGAATTACATCCAACCCTCTGAAATCAGCCAGTTGATAGGTACATGTTTGGAATTCAGTTGGCAGAATCATGCAGCCCATCCTGCCTGTCTGAACTGACAGAGCAACATACAAATGTGTTTCCTTCCTTTCCGTGTATCAACACTCCCTTGACACTATCAGCAAATGATGAGGACAATCAAGATGAGGACAATAATACTCAAACTTGCTAGGTATGATAAGTGGTTCTGTTTGAAAATCACCATCAGAGGCTAGAAGACCTGATCTCTTTCTATCTGGAGCTCACCTTCATCCAGGAACACTCTTTGATGGGGAATTTTTGGAAGCAGTGCTCACACCAACTGCATGTCAGTTCTTGCTCCTCTTTGAAGTAGCAAGTTGATTCCAGGCAAGTCATTTTGACTGGTCCCACGGCCTCCATAATATAAGAAGATGGCTCTATGAAGAACAGAGAATTATGAAGTCAGGGCTCAAATAAGAAGGACAGTCTTGGATAAGTCTCTGGGCAGCAAATGGTCCAAGACATCACTGTGGCTGCCACCTCCTGGAGAGGGGTTGATGATGTCACAGAAGTCTTTTTGTAACAATTGCGGAAACTGATATATGATATCCCAGGCGGCTGCTGGGCACGGATTACAGATCCAGTGCTGGGCAGACAACAGAGTTTGAGTCTGTGAGGAGAACGACTTAAGTGGCTCTGCTCGGGCACTTCCTTCTTCCTGATGCCATCAGTGTCAGACCCTGCTGATCAGTTTCCTGTTGACAGATCCTCCTGGGAATGGCATGTTCTAGCACCTTCATATTGGAATTTCAGGATGATAAGAAATACGCTACTGTTATGATGCCACACATTCTATAACATTTTTCTATGCAAATCAGACACTTTATTAGTCAGGGAGGGAAAATTGAAATTATAATGTGACACTATGCTATTCTTGCAAGATGCTGTGATCAACCAAAGTGAAAAGATCACATGTTCCTTGACAATTCAATTTGGATGAACTGGAACATTCACACGTCTCTGGTGGATACAGAGAATGATATAGCTACCGTGGAAACACTTCACTATTTTTCCAGTATGTTGATAATGACAATATCATGTGACCATGTATACATACACAGTAATGTTTAAATGGATGCCCAGAAACTCCTAAACTGAATTCCTCATGGCACTGTAGATAATCGCAAAAATGTAGATACACAATATCAGGTCAACAGATGAATGCATTAGGGAAGGTGGTATATGTATAAAATGAAACAAGATACAGTCATAAAGGTGACAGAAGTCCTGATTCTAGCCACAGCAAGAAAAATAAAAAGAAAGTATCTTGAGAAATTGGGAAGAGAAAGAATCTAGCATCCCAATGCCACATATGCTTTCTCTCCATTCACATAACAGAGTGGCAATGTCTAATCCACAGGGAAACAAGGCAGGTCAGAATTTGTCAGAGAGTAAGGTGTTGGGCATTGTTGAAGGGAAGTGAAAGTTCCATGGCTTGGGTTTCTATTGATTGCTTGTAATCAGAAAAATGATATTACACGGCGAGTATTGAGGTAACCGCAAAGCTCTTGGCATATTATAAACATGAATTCTATTTTTAACTGTTCCTAAGACAAACTGTTGGTGTGTTATTCTTACCAAAACTATGTAAGGGATATTCCCTGTAGGGCACCTCTCCTAAACCACAAGTCCTCTAATGTTGTGATGGCCCTGCCTCCTAGAACTTTTGGGCTAGAGGAGACAGCTCCCCCGTTCTAAAAACAAACACTGCCAGTGAAATTTAGGTCCCAATATGAGAAGTGCCTTGCTAGAAATCAGTGTGGTTGTGTATATTTGCCTGATGGAGTAGCTTGCTGTTTTACTTAGAGCACATTGATTTTGGAAAGGAGATTTCACATTTTTCATTCACGGTGAATTGAAAGTGAGATAATCAGTACACATGGAAAAAAGTCTCTGAAGCAAAATGTGATGGGCTTCCTCACCTTTGAGAGTAGATATTTCCATCAAGTGGAAAGGAAGGATTGGTCAGAGAACGTGGCAATGGCTGAGGTCTCTTGCGGGTTTCAAGCCTGGGCTAAAACGAAGGACCTGCAGGCTAAATCAGGCTAAACATCAGATTTCAGTGGATGTGCTGTGTTCTCCCATTCTCTTCCATGTTACTGTGGGCCTCCTATGGCAAGTCTATCTGCTTCATATTCTAGTATAGAGCATGTGATGTGTGTTTCTTTAATACTCTGACTTTCATAATTGAAGAAACATTCCCAATTTTCACTCTTTACTCATAGAGTCTGTATATTTTACATTTGGCACTCCAGATATAGTCAGATAATCTATTGTTACTACCAATTCTTAGTTACATCTCCTGATAAGGGGTGCAAAGAATGTCTTCCCAGGGAAATTCAGTGTCTTTGGCAAGTAGAATATGGAGAACTACTGTATATACTTATCCAACAACTGAGCTCAAAACAAAGTGGATCCTCCTTTCTTTCTTAGATAATTCCTGGTGAGTCTGACTTCTACTGGATTACATACAGCCCTCTGAAATCAGCCAGTTGATAGGCACGTATCTGGGAATTTAGATGGCAGAATCATGAGCCCATCCTGCCTGTCAGAACTGACAGGGCAACATACAAATGTGCATCCTTCCTCTCCGTGTACCAACACTCTCTTGGCAATACTCAGCAAATGATGAGGACAATCAAGAACCTGATGCCCCAACTTGCTAGGTTTGATAAGTGGTTCTTTTTGAAAATCACCACCAGAGACTAGAGGACCAGATCTGCTTCTATTTGGAGCTGAAAATTATCAGTTAACACTCTATGATGGGGCACTTTTTAGCGCCAGCGCTCACACCAACTGCATATCAGTTCTTGCTCCATTTAGAAGTGGAAAGATGATTCCTGGCAAGTCATTATGGCTGGCCCAAGAGCCAATGTGGTATGAGAATGATGGCTCTATGGAGTACAGAAAATGGTGGTCACACACAAGACTAAAAGAGGAAGGACTATTCTGGATAGTCTCTGGGTAGAAATAGATCCAAGGCACTTCTGTGTGTGCAGCCTCCTGGAGATGGGATGATGATGTCACAGTTGTATTTTTCTGACCTGTGAGGATACTGATATATGATTGGCCAGGCATGGGCTGTGCATCGCTTACAGCTCCAGTGCTGGGCAGACAACAGTGTGTGAGTCTGTGAGGAGAATGACTTCTGTGACTCTACTCAGGCTCTTCCTACCTCCAGATGCCCTCAATATCAGACCTTGCTGACCAGTTTCCTGTGGACAGAGACTCCTGAGAAACAACGTTCAGACACCTTCATCGTGAACTTTCAGAACAGTGAGAAATACACTTCTGTTATGATGCCACACAGTCTATTACATTTTGCAATGAAAATCAGACATTTTTTCAGGCTGTAAGGAAAATCAAAAGCACAATGAGACAATATGCTACTCCTTCAAGAATGCTATGATCAAGCGAAAGAGAAAAGATCACATGTGCGTTGACAATGTGATGTGGAAGAACTGGAACACTCACATGCCTCTGGTGGATACACAGAATGAAACAGCTCCCTTGGAAAAAGTTTGATATTTGTCCAGGACATTGAGAATGAAAATCTCACGTGACCTTTGATATAAACAAAATAGTGTTTAAAATAGATGTCCAGAAACTCCTAAACATAATTCAAAACTGCACTGCAGATAATGGCAAAAATGTAGTGACACAATATGAGGTCAAAGGATGAATGCTTTAGCGAAGGTGGTATATGTATAAAATGAAACAAGACACAGTCATAAAGGTGACAGATGTCCTGATACTGGCCACAGCAAGAAAGTGTCTTCAGAAATTGGCAAGGGAAAGAAGCTAGCATCCCAAGGGCACATATGCTGTGTCTGCATTAACATAACAGAATGACAGTGTCAAATTCATAGACAAATAATGCAGGTCAATATTTGCCAGGTGCAAGGTGTGTGGCAGAAGTTAAAAATGGATGGCTTGGGTTTCTACTGATTTGCATGTGATGCAAAAATGGTATTGGACAGTAAGTATTGAGGAAAACACAATTCTTTTGGCATATTACAAAACTGAATGGCATTATTTAAAGGTTGCAATGGCAAACTGGTGATGTGAATTTTATCAAAACAATGTAAGAGATCTTCCCTGTAGGTCACCTGTCTTAAACCACCAGTCCCCTAATGTTGTGATGGCCATGTCTCCTAGACCTCTAGGACCCAGGAGAAAGCTCCTCAGTTCTAAAAAGTAACACTGACCATGAAATTTACGTACCAATGGGAGAAGTGCCCTTGCTAGAAATAAGTATGCTGGTGAACATTTGCCTAATGGAGTAGATTACCGTTTAACAGACTGAACACTGATTTTGGAAACAACATTCCACAGATTTCATTCACTGTGAATTGAAAGGGAGAGAATAATTACACATTGAAAGAAGTCTCTTAAACAAAATGTGATGGGACTCCCCACCTGTGAGCATAGATATTTCCTTCAAAGAGAAAAGAAAAATTGATCAGAGAGCCCCTGCAATGGCTGTGGTCTATTGTGGGATTCGTGCCTGGGCTATCCTCAAGGATCTAGAGTCTAAATCTGGCTAAAAATCGGATTGCTGCAGATATGCTCTGCCTCTCTCTTTCTCTTCCATGTTACTGAGGGCCTCCTATGACATGCCTATCTGTTTCACCTTTTACATTTTGCTCGTGTTATCTGCATTTCTTTAATACTCTGATCTTCATAATTGAGGAAATATTCCTGATGGAATATTTCCATCGACTGGAATGGAGGATTGGTTAGAGAGCAGGGCAATGGCCGTTGTCTCTTCTGGTTCAGGTCTGGGCTATACTGAGGGACTTGGACTCTAAAACATTTGCCTGATGGAGTACATTGCTGTTTTACATAGAAGGCACCGATTTTGAAAAGGAGTTTTAACAGTTTTAGTTCATTTTGAATTGAAAAGGAGATAATTATTATCCATTGAAAGATGTCTTTGAAACAACACGTGATGGGCCTCCTCACCTGTGAGCAAATATATTTCCTTAGAGTAGAAAGGTAGGATCAGTCAGAGAGTTGGGGCAATGGCTGTGGTCTCTTGCTGGGTTCAAGCCTTTGCTATCCTGAAGGACCTGGAGTGAAAGTCAGGCGAAAATTGGGATTGCTGCCTATCTGCTGTACCTCTCCCGTTATCTTCCAAGTTACTGAGGTCCTCCTGTGGAACGCGTATCTATTTCATGTTTTGTGCATGCTGTTTGTGTTACTTTAATACTATAATCTTCATAATTGAGGTAACATTCTCAATTTTCACACTTTTATTAAGAGAGTGTGTATATTTTACATGAGGGACTCCATTTGTTGTCAGAGAATCTATAATAACTTCTAAGTCTGTGTTGCATCACCTGCTAAGGGGTGGCAGAGACTGTCTTCCCCAGAGAAATTCAGTGTCTTTGACAAGTAGAATATGGAGAACTGCAGTATATACTGAGACACCTACTGAACCTACGCAAAAAGAAAATGGACCCTTGTTTATTTTTAGTTAATTTTTGATGAATCTGACCTCTACACAATTACATGCAACACTCTGAAATCAGCTGGATTAAGACACGTATCAGGCAATTCAGATGGCTGACTCATGGAGCCCATCCTTACTATCAGTAATGACAGAATAACATACAAATGTGTAGCCTTCCTCTCTGTGTAACAACACTCCCTTGACACTACTCAGCAAATTATGAATACAATCAATAACCTGATGCCCACGCTTGCTAGGTATGATAGTGGTGCTTGTTGAAAATCACCATCAAAGACTAGAAGACCCGGTCTGCGTCTATTTGGAGTTAAAATTCATCCAGGGACATTCAGATTGGTTTCTTTTTGGAGCCAGAACTCACATCAACTGCATATCAGTTCTTGCTCCTCTTTGAACTGGCAAGGTGATTGCTGGCAAGTCATTATGGCTGTTCCCAAGAGTCTCTGTAGTATGAGTAACATGGCTCTATGGAGCACAGAGAATACTGATGTCACACTAAGGGCTAAAATTGGAAGGACTGTCCTGGATGGGTCTATGGACAGCAAGTGGTTCAAGGCAAATCTGTTCCTCCGGCCTCCTGGAGACGGAATTATAATATCACAGTTGTATTTTTGACACATGAGAATACTGATATGTGATTGGCCAGGTGGCTGCTGGGTACTAATTACAGCTCCAGTGCTGGGCAGAAAACAGAGTATGTGACTGTGAGTAGAACAAATTCTGTGTCTCTGCTCAGACTGTTCCTCCATCCTGACGCCCTCAGCGTCAGACCCTGATGAGCAGTTTCCTGTTGACAGACATGCCTGAGAAAGCAATGTTCTGGCACCTTCATCTTGGACTCTCAGGGCAGTGAGAAATACACTTCTGTTATTGAAGCCACACCGTCTATAACATTTTACTATGAGAACCGGACACTTTATCGCTCAGGGAGGGAAAATTGAAAGCAAATGAGACAGTATGCTACTCCTTCATGAATGCTGTGATCAACCAAAGAGAAAAGATCACATGTGCGTTCACAATGTGATGTAGAAGAACTGGAATGCTCTCATGTCTCTTCTGGATACATAGAATGATATAGCTAGCAAGGAAAAAAGTTCACAATTTGTCCAGGATGTTGAGAATGAAAACATCATGTGACTATTGATATATACAAAATAGTGCTTAAAAACTGATGCCCAGAAACTCCTCAACAGAAATCAAAACTGCACTATAGATAATGGCAAAAAGGTAGGCACACAATATCAGGTGAACTGACAAATGCATTAGCGATGGTGGTATATGTATAAAATGACAAAAGATACAGTCATAAGGTGACAGAAATCCTGATGCTGGCCTCCGCAAGAAGGTATGTTGAGAATAGAGCAAGAAAGAAGCTAGCATCCCAAGGCCACATATGCTGTCTCTCTATTAAGATAACAGACAGACAATGTCAAATTCATAGGGAAAAAAGTGAGGTCAGTGTTTGCCAGGGTGCATGTTGTGGGGCAACGTGAATAGGAAGTGGAAGTTGCATGGCCTGTTTTTCTTTTGATTGCTTTTACTGAGATAAATGGTAATAGACAGCAAGAATTGAGGAATCCACAATGCTGTTGGCATATGACAAAACTGAATTTTTTAAGGTTCCAAGGGAAAACTTGTGGTGTGAATTTTAACTGAAAATTGTAAGGTATAGTCCAAGTAGGGCAACTCTCCAAAACTGCAAGTCCAATAATGTTGTCATTTCCCCACCTCCTAGCCTGTTTGGGCTACATGAGAAAGCTCTTCATTTCTACAAACAAACACTCCCTGTGAAATATAAGTCCCAATGGGAGAAGGCCCTGGTTAGAAATAAGTGTGGTGGTGGATAATTGCCTGATGGAGTAGATTACCGTTTTACAGAGAGTACTGACTTTGTAATGGAGTTTTCACAGATTTCATTCACTGTGAATTGAAAGACAGAGAATAATTACACATTGAAAGTAGTCTCTGAAACAAAATGTGATGGACTTCCTCACCTGTGAGCATAGATATTTTCATGGAGTGTAAAGGAAGGATTGGTCAGAGAGCAGGGCAACAGCTGTGGTCTATTTGGATTCAAGCCTGGGCTATCCTGAAGGACTTGTAGTCTAAATCAAGCTAAAACTCAGATTGTTGTGGATCTGCTGTGCCTCTCCCTATCTTTTCCATGTTTCTGATGGCCTCCTATAGCATTCCTGTATGCTTCAGCTTTTACATTTTGTGCATGTTGTGTGCATTACTTTAATAGTCTGATCTTCATAATTGAGGTGACATTCCCGATTTTCACCCTTTTACTCATAGAGTCTATACATTTTGCATGTGTGTCTCCATGTGTGGTCAGAGAATCTATCATGACTTCCAATTCTGTATTATGTCACCTGCTAAGGGGTGGCAGATAGTGAGTTCCACGGAGAAATTCAGTGTCTTTGACAAGTAAAATGTGGAAAACTACGGTATACACTGAGCCTGATTCTAAGCCCACAGTCAAGTAAGGTTGACCTTAATTTCTTCCTCAGGTAATTCCTGGCAAACCTGACCTCTACTGAATTACATCCAAACCTCTAAAATTATCTGTTTTTAGGCTTGTTGTCAGAGAATACAGATGGCAGTCCCATGGAGCCTGTTATGCCTGTAAGAACTGACAGAGCACCATACCTATGGGTATCCTTCCTCTCCATTTACCAACACTCTTTTGAAACTATTCAGCAAATGATGAGGACATTCAAGAACCTGATGAGCAAACTTGATAAGTATGATAAGTGGTTCTGTTTGAAAATCACCATCAGAAACTAGAAGACCTGATCGGCTTCATTATGGAGCTCACATTCATCCAGGGTACTCTTGATTGGGCAATTTTTGGAGACAGCACTAAAACCAATTACATATAAGTCCTTTCTCCTCTGTAAAGAGCCAAGGTGATTCCTGCAAAGCCGTTTTTGCTGGGCCCAAGGGCCTCTACTGTATGAGAATGATGGGTCTACGGAGCACGGAGAATGATGTAGTCACACTCAGCGCTGAAAGTAGAAGGACTGCTCTGGATAAGTCTCTTGGCAGCTAGTGGCCCAAGGCACCTCAGTGGCTGTGGCTTCCTGGAGAGGGGATGATGATGTCACAGTTGTCTTTCTGTGACACTTGAGGATCTTCAGCAAATATACACCAACAAACATTTCTAGCATGGGCTATTCACCCATTGGGGCCTAAATTTAACTGGCAGTGTTGGTTTTAGAACTGAGGAGCTTTCTCATGTAGCCCAAAGTGACTAGAAGGCAGGGCCATCACAACATTATAGGGTTAGTATTTTACGAGATCTGTAATACTGGGAATATCCCTTACATTGTTTAGGTAAAATCACATGACCAGTTTGCCATTACAACCTTTAATAAATGCAATTCTGTTTTGTAATATGCCAACAGCATTGGGCTTTCCTGAATCCTTGCTATCTAGTAACATTTTTCTGATGCCAAGCAATCAATAGAAACCTAAGCCGTGCAACTTTCACTTCCCATCCACCCTGCCCCAAAACTTGTGCCCTGGAAAACACGGACCTTCCTTCTCTCCCTATGAATTTGACATTGTCAGTCTGCTATCTTAATCAAGAGTCAGCATATGATATCTTGGGATGTAGCTTCTTCTCTTGCCAATTTCTCTGTGACTTTCTTGCACTGTCATACATAAGGACTACTGTCACCTTTATGACACTATCTTGTTTTATTTTATACATATACCACCTTTGCTAATGCATTCACCAGTTGACCAGATAATGCCTTTCTACAATTGAGATATTATCTACACTGCAGTTCTGAATTCTGTTTAGGAGTTTCTGGGCATCTGTTTTAAACATTATTGTGTATATATCAATGGTCATGTGACATTTTCGTTCGCAACATCCGGGAAAATTAGCGAACTGTTTTCCAATGTAGCTGTATCATTCTATGCATTCAGAAGAGTCATGTGAGTTCTTCCATATTGCACTGTCAATGAACATGTGATCTTTTCTTTTTTGGTTGATCACAGCATTCTTGAAGGAGTAGCATATTGTCTCATTGTGTTTTCTATTTTCCCTCCCTGACTGATAAAGTGTCTGATTTTCACAGCGAAATGTTATAGACTGTTTGGCTTCAATAACAGAAATGTATTTCTCACTGTCCTGCAAGTCCAAGATGAGGGTGCCAGAACATTGATTTCTCAGAGGGTCTGTCAACAGGAAACTGCTCATCAGGGTCTGATGCTGAGGGTGTCAGGAGGAAGAAACTGCCCAAGCAGAGCCACAGAATTCGCTCTCCTCACAGACTCTCAGTCTGTTGTCTCCCCAGCACTGGAGAAGAAATCTGTCTCCAGCAGCCACCTGGGCAATCACATATCAGTATCCTCATGTGTCACAAAAATACAACTGTGACATCATCATCCCCTCTCCTGGAGGCCACAGCCACAGAGGTGCCTTGGACCATTTGCTGCCAGAGACTTATTCAGATCAATTCTTCAACTTTGAGCCTTGAGTGTGACTTCACCATTCTCTGTGCTCCATTCAGTCTTCTTTCTCACACTTCGGAGTCACCAGTGCCCAGCCATATTGACTTGCCAGAAATCAACCTGCCTCTTCAAAGAGTAGGAAGAAGTGACATGCAGTTGTTGTCAGCATTGGATCCAAAATGTGCTCCAACAAACAGTGTTACTGGGTGAATGTGAGCTCCAGTAGAAGCAGGTGGGGTGATTTTCAACAAGAGCCACTTAGCATATTTAGCAAGTTGGGTCATCAGGTTTTTGATTGTCCTCATCATTTGCTGAGTTGTATCAAGGGAGTTTTGGTACATGGAGAGGAAGGATACACATATGTATGGTGCTCTGTCAGTTCTGACAGGCAGGACGGTCTCTCTGGGTTTACCATCTGAATTTCCTGATGTGTGCCTATCACACACTGATTTCAGAGGGTTGGATGTATTTCAGTAGAAGTCAAGTTCACCAGGAATTACCTATGAAAGAAAGGAAGGTCCACTTTCTTTGTGCATGGGCTCAGTAGCTGGCACAGTATATGCTGTAGTTCTCCATATTCTGCATTATCATGACATTGAATTTCTCTGGGGAAGACACTCTGTGCCACCCTTACCAGGTCATTTAAAAAGAATCTGGAAATCACGATAGATTCTCTGACCACACGTGGAGATCCACATGCAAAATGTACATATTCTTTGAGTAACAGTGTGAAAATTGGAAAGGTTTCTGAATTATGAAGATAATAGCACTAAAGAAACGCACCTAACATGCACAAAATGTAAAAGATGAAACAGATAGGCATGACATAGGAGGCCCTCCATAACATAGAAGAGAATGGGAGAGGCACAGCTGATCGGCATTAATCTGAGTTTTAGCCTGATTGAGACACCAGATCCCTCAGGATAGGCCTGGCTTGAACACTGCACGAGGCCACAACCATTCCACCTGTTCTCTGACCAATCCTCCTTTCCACTGGAAGGAAATATCTACATTCACATGTTAGGAGGCCCATAGTGTTTTGTTTCAGATACTTCTTTGAATGTGTAATGATTCTCTGTCTTTCAATTCACAGTGAATGAAAAATGTGAAATTTATTTTCAAAAAACAGTGCTCTCTGTAAAACAGCAACCTACTCCATCAGGCATATATCCACCACCACACTTATTTCTATCAAGGGCACTTCTCTCATTGGGACCTAAATTTCACTGGCAGTGTTTCATTTTAGAACTGAGGAGCTTTCTCATGTAACCCAAATATTCTAGGAGGCAGGGACATCACAATGCTAGAGGACTTGTGGCTTATGAGAGGTGCCCTACTGGGAATATCTCTCACATTGTTTTGTAAGATTAACACACCTCCAGTTTGCCTTCGGTACTATTAAAAACACAATTCATTTTTGTAATACGCCAACAACATTGTGGGTTCCTCAAACCTTTCTGTGTAATATCATTTTTCTGATTACATGCAATCAATACAAACCTAAGCCATGCAAATTTCAGTTCCTTTCCACGATGCCCTACAGCTTGTGTTCTGGCAAACATTGACCTGCCTTCTTTCCCTATGAATTAGATATTGTCATTGTGTTATCTGAATGGAGAGACAGTGTATGTGGCCTAAGGATACTAGCTTTTTCTCTTCCCAATTTCTCAAGATATTTGCTTGCTGTGGCCTGTATCAGGACTTCTCTCATTGTTGTGACTGTATCTTGTTTCATTTTATACATATACCAACTTTGTGTATGCATTCATGTGTTGACCTGATATTGTGTCTATATATTTTTGGCATTAGCTACAGTGCCATGCTGAGTTCTTTCTAGGAGTTTCTTGACTTCATTTTTAAACACCATTGTGTATATATGAATTTTCATGTGACATTTTCATTCTTAACACAGTGGACAAATAGCTAAGTGTTTTCCACAGTGGCTATATCATTCTATGTATACACCAGAGACATGTGAGTGTTCCAGTTCTTCCACATCACATTGTCAAAACACATGTGATCTTTTATCTTTGATTGATCACAGAATTCTTGCAGGAATAGCATATTGTCTCATAGTACTTTCAATTTTCCCTCCCTGATTGATAAAGCATCCAGTTGGCATAGAGAATTGTTATAGACTGTGTGACTTCAATAACAGAAGTGTATGCCTCACTGTTCTTAAATTCCTAGATGAAGGTGCCAGACCGTTGCTTTCTCAGAAGGGTCTGTCAACAGGAAACTGCCCATCAGGGTCTGACACTGAGGGCTTCAAGAGGAAGGAACAGCCTGAGCAGAGCCACAGAAGATGCTCTCCTCACAGATTAACTTTCTGTTGTCTGCCCAGCACTAGAGATTTACTTGGTGCCCAGTGGCAGCCTGACCAATCAAATACCAGTATCATCATGTGTCACAAAAAGAAAACAGTAACATCAAAATCCCCTCTCCAGGAGGCCACAGCCACAGAGGTTCCTTGGACAGATTGCTGTCCAGAGACTTATCCAGGACAGTCCTTCCATTTTGGGCCCTGAGTGTGACTTCAACACTCCCTGTGTTCCCTAGAACCATCTTTCTCATACTTGAGAGGCCCTTGAGCACATCAAAAATGACTTGCCATGAATCACCTTGCCACTTCAAAGAGGACCAAGAACTGACATGCAGTTGGCTTCAAAAATTGCACCATCAAAGAATGTTCCCAGATGAATGTGACCTCCAGATAGAAGCAGATCGGTCTCCTAGTCTCTGATGGTGATTTTCAATAAGAACCACTTATCATACCTAGCAAATTTGGGCCTTAGGTTCTTGATTGTCCTCATCATGTGCTGGGTAGTGTCAAGGGAGTTTGGGTACATGGAGTCGAAAGATACACATTTCTTTGGTGCTCTGTCAGTTCTGACAGTTAGTATGGGACCCATGGGTCTGCGATCTGAATTCTGTGATATGTGCCTACCAAGTGGCTGATTTCAGAGGGTTGGATATAATTCAGTAGAGGTCAGGTTCGCCAGGAATTACCTAAGAAAGAAAGAGCACCTCTTATAATTTGTGTGTGGGCTTAGTAGCTGGCTCAGTATATAATGTAGTTCTGCATGTTTTACATGTCAGAGACACTTAATAACTCCTTGGATGTCACAGGCTGCCACCCCTTCGCAGGTGACATAACACAGAATTGGAAGTCACGATCGAGTCTCTGACAATACATGGAGTCCCACATGCAAAATATGTACATCCTATGAGAAAAATGGTGAAATTTGGGAATGTTTACTCAATTATGAAGGTCATAGTATTAAAGAAATGAACACAACATGCACAAAATGGAAACATGAAACAGATTTGTATACATCGGAGTCTCTCAGTAACATGGAAGAGAATGGGAGAGGTACAACAGATCTGCAGCAATCTGAGTTTTAGCCTGATTTAGACCCCAGGTCTGTCAGGATAGCCCAGGTTTGAACTCCATAATAGACCTCAGCCATTGCACCAGCTCTCTGACCAATCCTTCCTTTCCAGTCAAAGGAAATATCTATGCTCGCAGGTGAGGATCCCTATCATGTTTTGCTTCAGAGACTTCATTCAATGTGTAATGATTCTCTCCCTTTCAATTCACATTGAACGAACTCTGTGAAAACTCTTTTCCAAAATCAGTGCACTCTCTGCAAAACAGTAATGTATACCATAAAGTAAATATCCAGCAACAGTCTTATTTCTAGGAAAGGCACTTCTCCCATTGGGATCTAAGTTTCACAGACAGTGTTTGTTTTTAGAACAGAAGAGCTTTCTCATGTAGCCCAAAGGTTTTAGGAGGCAGGCTGTGGCTTCAATAACAGAAGTGTATTTCACACCGAACTGGAACTCCAAGATGAAGGGGCAGAATATTGCTTTAGCTGGAGGGTCTGTCATCAGGAAACTGCTGAGCAGGTTTGGACACTGATGGTGTCAGGAGGAAAGAACACACCAAACAGAGTCACGGAAGTTGCTCTCCTCACCGGCTCACACTCTGTTTTCTGCCCAGCACTGGAGCTGTAATCCGTGCCCAGCAGCTGCCTGGCCAATCACATATCAGTATCCTCATCTATCACAGAAAGAAAACCATGACATTATCCTCCTCTCTCCAGGAGGCCACAGCCCCAGAAATGTCTTGGACCATTGGCATCCAGAGACTTATCCAGGACAGTCCTTCCACTTTAAGTCCTGAGTGTGACTTCACCATTCTCTGTGCTCTATAGAGCCATATTTCTCATACTACTGGAGACCCTTGTGCCCAGGCATAATGTCTTGCTAGGAATCCCCTTGCTACTTTAAAGATGAGCAAGAAATTATATGATTTTGTTTGAGCACTGACCCAAAATGTGCCTAATCAAAGAGTGTGCACGGACGATTGTGAGCTCTATATTGAAGCAGATCAGGTCTTCTAGTCTTTGATGGTGATTTTCAACCAGAACCGCTAATTATACCTAGCAAGTTTGTGTATCTGGTTCTTGATTGTTGTCATCATGTGCTCAGTAGTGACAAGGGAGTGTTGGTACACGGAGGTAAAGATACACATTTATATGGTGCCCTGTACATTCTGACTTGCAGGATGGGCTAGTTGGGTCTGCCATCTCACTTGACCATAGACATATACACAATGGCATACATTCCCCGATGTGTATCTATGCACCAGCTGACTTCAAAGGGTTGGATGTAATTCCATAGAAGTCTGGTTCACCAGGAATTACCTATTAAAGTAAGGAAGGTCCACTTTCTTTGTGTGTGGGCTCAAGAGCTGGCTCAGAATATACTGTAGTTCTCCATATTCTACTTCTCAATGCCTCTGAATTTATCTGGGGAAGACACTATGCCACACCTCTGCAGGTGATATAACAAATAATTGGAAGTCATGATAGATTCTCTCACAACACAAGGAGTACCACATGCAAAATGTATAGATTCTATGAGTAAAAGGGTGAAAATTTTCTCAATCATGAAGATCAGAGTATTAAAGAAATGCAGAGTATTAAAGAATTAAATAGCATGCACAATATGTAAAAGATGAAACAGATAGGCATGCCGTACGAGGCCCTCAGTAAAATGGAAGAGAATCTGAGGTTCAGAGCAGATCCGCAGGAATCTGAGTTTTACCCTGATTTCTACTTCAGGTCCTCAGAATAGCCCAGGCTTCAACTTTGCAAGAGACCACAGCCATAGCTCCGGATCTCTGGCCAATCTGTCTTTTATACATAAAGGAAATATCTATGCTCACAGATGAGGAGGTCCATCACATTTTGTTTCATAGACTTCATTCAATGTCTAATGATTCTCTCCCTTTCAATTCACGGTGAATGAAATCTGTGAAAATTCCATTCCAAAATCACTGTTTTCTCTGTAAAACAGCAATATATTCCATCAGGCACATGTTTTCCAAAGCACTTATTTCTGGCTAAGGCACTTTTCCCATTGAGACCTATATTTCACTGGCAGTGTTTCTTTTACGAACTCAGGAGCTTTCTCATGTAACCCAAAGGGTCAACGAGGCAGGTAAATCACAACATAAGAGTACTTGTGGTTTATGAGAGGTGCCCTACTGGATATATCCCCTATGTTGTTTTGGTAAAATTCACACCACATTTTGTCATTGGAACCTTTAAAAGATACAATTCAGTTCTGTAATATGCCCCAAGCATATTGTGTTTCTCAATCCTTGATGTTTAATACCATTTTTCTGATTACAAGCGATCAACAGTAACTGAAGCTATGCAACCCACACTTCCCGTCCATTGTGCCCCACACATTGTGTGCTGGAAAACACTGACCTCCCTTGTTGACCTATGAACTTGACATTGTCGCTCTGTTAAAATAATTGAAAGACAGTGAATGTGGCCTAGGTTACAAGCTTCTTTCCTTGCCAGTTTCTCAAGATACTTTCTTGCTGTGTCCCGTATCAAGACTTCTGTCACCTTTATGACTGTATCTTGTTTCATTTTATGCATATACCACCTTCGCTAATGAATTCATCAGTTGACCTGATATTGTGTCTCTACATTTTTTGCCATTATCTATAGTGCCATGTTGAATTCTGTTTAGGAGTTTCTGGCATCCATTTTAAACACTACTGTGTGTATATCCATGGTCACATGATATTTTCATTCTCAACATACTGGACAAATAGCAAACGGTTTTCCATTGAAGCTATACCATTCTATGTATCCACCAGAGATATGTGAGCATTCGAGTTCTTCTGCATCTCATTGTCAAGGCACATGTTATCTTATCTCTTTGGATGATCACAGCATTCTTGATGGAATAGCATATTGTCTCATTGTGCTTTTGATTTGACCTCCCTGACAGATAAATTGTCCGATTTGCACAGCAAAATGTTAGTCTGTGGGGTTACAATAAAAGGTGTGTATTTCTCATCATCATGAAAGTCCAAGATGAAGGTGCCAGAATGTTACTTTCTTAGGAGGCTCTGGCATCAGGAAACTGCTCAGCAAGGTCTGACTCTGCGGGTATGAAGAGGAAGAAAGAGTCCTAGCAGAGTCACAGAAGTAGCTCTCCTCACAGAATCACAATCTGTTGTTTTCCCAGCCCTGCAGCTATAAACTGTGCCCAGCAGCTGCCTGTCCAAACACATATCAGCATCCTCATGTATCACAAAGACAACTGTGAGATACTCAACCCTGCTCTAGAATGTCACAGCCACAGACTTGCCTTGGACCATTTGCTGCCCAGAAACTTATCCAAGACAGTCCTTCCAATTTGAACCTTGCATGTGACTTAACCATTCTCTGTGCTCCATAAGGACTTATTTCCCATACTACAGAGGCCTTTAGTCTCAGCCATAATGACTTGACAGGAATCACCTTGTCACTTCAAAGAGGAGCAAGAACTGACATGCAGTTGGTGTGAGCACTTTCTCCAAATCAGCCCCATGAAACAGTATTGCCAGATGAATGTGAGCTCCATAAAGAAGCAAAATGTGTCTTCTAGTCTCTGAACTTGTCTGAACATGATGCAGAACATGTCTTCTGGTCTCTTCTAGTGATTTTCAACAAGAACCACTCATCATACATAGCAAGTTGGGGCATCAGGTTCTTGATTGTCCTCATCATTTGCTGAGTAGTGTCAAGAGAGTGTTGGTACACGGAGAGGAAGAATACACATTTGTATGGTGCTCTGTCAGTTCTGACAGTCAGGATGGGCTCCATGTGTCTGTCATCTGAAATCCCCAATGTGTGCCTATCAAACAGCTGATTTTAGAGGGTTGGATGTAATTCAGTAGAGATCAAGTTCTCCAGGAATTACCTGAGAAAGAAATAAAGGTCCACATTCCTTGTGTGGGGGCTTAGAAGCAGGATCAGTATACATTGCAGTTCTCCATATTCTACTCATCAAAGACAGTGAATTTCTTCGTGGAAGTCACTCTTGCAACCCTTTAGTAGGTGACATAATGAAGAATTGGAAGTCATGATAAATTCATTACTGCACATGGAGTCTCACATGCAAAATGTACGGACTCTATGAGTTAAAGTGTGGAAACTTGGAATGTTTCAAAAATTAAGAGGTTCAGAGTATTAAAGTAACACACACAACATGCACAAAATGTAAAAGATGAAACAAACATGCATGCTGCATGAGGTCATCAGTAACATGGAAGAGATGGGAGAGGCACAGCAAATTAACTGCAATCAGTGTTATACCCTGACACAGACTCCTGGTCCTTCAGGATACCTCAGGCTTTAACCACAAAAAAACCCACAGCCATTGAGCAGGACTCTGACCAATCCTTCCTTCCACTGAAAGTAAATATCTCTGCTCACAGGTCAGGAGGCCAATCATGTTTTGTTTCAGAGACTTCTTTCAATGGGTAATGATTATCTCCCTTTCAATTGACAGTGAATGAAATCTGTGAAAACTTTCCAAAATCAGTGCTTTCTCCATAAAACGGTAATGTACTCCATCAGGCAAATATACTCCAACACTCTTATTTCTAGCAAGGCAACTTCTCCCATTGGGACTTAAATTTCACTGGGAGTGTTTATTTTAGAAGTGACAAGCTTTTTCATGAAGCCCTAAGGGTCTAGGAGGCAGCACCATCACAATATTAGAGGACTTGTGGTTCAGGAGAGGTGCCCTACTGAGACTATCCCTTACGTTGTTTTCATAAAATTCACACCACCAGTTTGCCATTGGAAACTTTAAATAAGACAATTCAGTTTTCTAATATGCCAACAGCATTGTGTTTTCCTCAATCCGTGCTATGAAATACCATGTTTGGATTGCATGCCAGTCAATAGAAACCCAAGCCATGCAGCTTCCACTTCCCATCCAGGCTGCCCCACAAGTTACGCCCTGGCAAACACTGACCTGTCTTCTTTCCCTATGATTTGACATTGTCAGTCTGTTTTCTTAATGGAGAGAAAATGTATGTATCTTTAGGATGCTAGTTTCCCTCTCTTGCCAACTTCTCAATATATTTTTTTGCTGCGGCCACTATCATGTTTCCCTTATGACTGTATTGTTTCATTTTATAAATATACCATTTTCGCTAATGCATTCATCGGTTGACCTGACATTGTGTATCTCCATTCTTTCATTATCTACAGTGCAGTTCTGAGATCTGGCACCCATCTTAAACACTATTGTGTATATATCAATAGTCACATGATATTTTCATTCTCAACATACTGGCAAATAATGAACTGTTTCCCATAGTAGCTATATCATTCTATATATCCAGCAGAGACATGTGAGCATTTCAGGTTTCCACATCTCATTGTCAACATGTGAACCTTTCTCTTTGGTTGATCACATCATTCTTGAAGGAGTAGCATATTGTCTCATTGTACTTTCGATTTTAACTCCCTGAATGATAAAGTCACCAATTTTTCTAGAAAATGTTATAGACTGTGTGGCTTCAATTACAGAAGTGTGTTTCTCACGGTCCTGAAATCCAAGATGAAGGTCCTAGAAGGATTCTTTCTCAAGAGGGTCTGTCAACAGGAAAATACTCAACAGGGTCTGACACTGAGGAGAGAAGGAGAAATGAATAGCTCGAGCAGAACCACAGAATCTGGTCTCTTCACAGACTCACAATCTGTTGTCTGCCCAGCAATAGAGCTGTAATCCCTGCACAGCAGCCCCTGGCCAATCACATGTCAGTAATCTCATGTGTCACTAAAAGACAACGGTGACATCATCATCCCCTCTCCAGGAGGCTACAGCTACAGAGATATTTGGACCATTTGCTGCCCACAGACGTTTTCTGGACAGTCCTTCCAGTTTGAAACCTAAGTGTGACTTCACCATTCTCTGTGCTCCATAGATTTCTTTCTCATAATACAGAGGCCCTTACATCCAGGCAAAATGGCTTGTCAGGAATCACCTTGCCACTTCAAAGAGGTACAAGAACTGACGTGCAGTTGGTGTGAGCGCAGGTCCCAAAAGTGCCCCATCAAAGAGTGTAACTGGATGATTGTGAGCTCCAGATAGAAGCAGATCTAGTCTTCTAGTCTCTGCTGCTGATTTTCAAAAAGAACCACTTATCATACCTAGCAAGTGGGGCATCAGGTTCTTGCTTGTCCTCTTCATTTTCTGAGTAGTGTCAATGGAGTGTTTGCACATGGAGAGGAAGGATACACATTTTTATGGTGCTCTTTCAGCATTGAGAGGCAGGAGGGTCTCCATGGATCTGCTATCTGAATTCCCTGCTACGTGCCTAACAACCGCCTGATGTCAGTGGGTTGGACATAATTCAGCAGAGTTCATGTTTGCCTGGAATTACCTAAGAAAAAAAGTAAGGCCCACTTTTCTGAGTGTGCGCTCAGTAGCTGCCTCAGTATATACTATAGTTCTCCATATTCTACTTGTCAAAGACACTGAATTTCTCCAGGGAAGACCCTCTCTGCCACCCCTTAGCAGGTGATCTAACAAACAATTGGAAGTTTCATCAGAATCTTTGTCACTCATGGAGTCCCACAGGCAAAATGTACAGACTCTCTGTAAAAGTGTGAAAATAGGGAATGTTTCCTGAATTATGAAGATCAGAGTATTGAAGAAATGCACATAATATGTGCAAAACATTAAAGATGATACAGGAATGCCGTAGAAGGCCCTCATAACATGAAAAAGAATGGGAGAGGCACAGTAGATCCACAGCTATCCGATATTCAGCCTGATTTTGATTCCAGGTCTTTCAGGAAGGCTCAGGCTTGAATATTACAAGAGACCACAGCCATTGCAGTGGCTGTCTGACCAATTTTTCCTTTCCACTCGAAGGAAGTATCTATACTCGCAGGTGAGGATGCCCATCACATTTTGTTTCAGAGACTCCTTTCAATGTGTAATGATTCTCTTCCTTTCAATTCACAGTGAATGAACTCTGTGAAAACTCCTTTCCAAAATCAGTGCTCTCTCTATAAAATGGTATCTAGCCCATCAGGCAATTATCCACCAACACACTTATTTCTAGCAAGGACAATTCTCCCATTGGGTCCTAAATTTCACTGATAGTGTTTGTATTTGGAACTGAGGCACTTTCTCATGTATCCCAAATATCTAGGTGGCAGGGCCATCACAACATCAGAGGGTTTGTGGTGTATAAGGGGTGCCTTACTGGGACTATCACTTAAAATGTTTTGGTAAAATTCACACAACGAGTTTTCAATTATAAACTTTCAAAAACGCAATTCAGTTTTGTAATATGCCAACACCATTGTGCTTTCCTCAATCCTTACCCTCTAATGCCATTTTTCTGATTATAAGTAATCAATTGAAACCTAAGCCATGCAACTTTAAATTCCTATCCAAAAATCCCCATTCCTTTTTCCCTGGTGAACACTGACCTGGCTCCTTTCCCTATGAATTTGACATTGTCATTCTGTATCTTAATGGAGAGAGAGCGTATGAGGCCTTGGGTCACTAGCTTCTTTCTCTTGTCAATTTCAAGATACTTTCTTGTTGTGACGAGTATCAGGACTTCTGTTACCTTGTGACAATATCTTGTTTCATTTTATACATATACCCCCTTCACTAATGCATTCAGCAGTTTACCTGATATTATCTCTACATATTTTCCATTATGTATAGGGTAGTTTTGAATTATGGTTAGGAGTTTCTCGGTGTCTGTTTTAAACACAATTGTGTATATATCAATGGTCACATGATATTTTTATTCTCAGCATCCTGGACTAATATCAAACTGTTTTCCATGGTAGCTATATCATTCTATGTATCCAGCAGGCACATGTGAGTGTGCAAGTTCTTCAACATGGCATTGTCAATGCACATGTGATCTTTTTCTTTGATTGATCACAGTTTTCTTGAAGGAGTAGCATGTTGTCTCATTGTGCCCTAGATTTTCCCTCCCTGACTGGTAAAGTGTCCCATATTAATACCAAAATGTTATAGGCTGTTTAGCTTCAATAACAGAAGTGTGTTTCTCACAGTCCTGAAAGTCCATGAGGAATGTGCCACAACATTGCTTTTTCAGGAGGTCTGTCAATAGGAAACTGCTCAGCCGGGTCTGATGCTGAGGTCATCAGGACGAAGGAACAGCATGAGCAGAGGCATAGATTGCCCTCCTCACAGACTCACACTCTTTTTTCTGCCCTGCACTGGAGCTATAATCCATGCCCTGCTGCCTGCCTGGCCAATCACATATCAGTATCCTAATTTAAAACAAAAAGCCAACTGTGACATCATCATCCCCTCTACAGAGGACACAGGTACAGTGGTACTGTTGACCGTTTGCAGCACACAGACTTTTCCAGGATATTCCATCCACTTTGAGCCCTGAGTGTGACTTCACCATTCTCTGGGCTCCGTAAAGCCTTCTATCTCATACTACAGAGGCCCTTGGGCCCAGCCATAATCATTTGACCGGAATCAACTTGCAACTTCAATGAAGATCAATAACTGACATGCAGTTGGTGTGAGCACTGGCTCCAAAAAGTGCCCCATCAAAGAGTGCTACCTAATGAATGTGAGATCCAGATAGAAGCAGATCAAATCTTCTAGTGTCTGATGGTGATTTTCAACAAGAACCACTTATCAAACGTAGCATGTTGGGGCATCAGGTTCTTGATTATCTTCATCATTTGCTGAGTAGTATCAAGGAAGTCTTGGTACACGGAGAGGAAGGATACACATTTTAATCGTGCCCTGTCTGTTCTGACAGGCAGGATGGGCTCCATGGGTCTGTCATCTGAAATCCCCGATACGTGCCTATCAACCAGCTGATTTTAGAGGTTTGGATGTAATTCAGTACAGGTCATGTTCGCCAGGAATTACCTAAAAAAAGAAAGAAAGGTCCACTTTCTTTGTGTGTGAGCTCTGTAACTGGCTTAATATATACTGTAGTTCTCCATATTCTACTAGTCAAAGACACTGAATTTCTCCAAGGAAGACACTCTGTGCCACCCCTTAGCATGTGATGTACCAAGAATTGGAATCACTATAAATTCTCTGACGACACGTGGAGTATAACATGCAAAATATATAGACTCTATGAGTAAAAGTTTGAAAATTGGGAATGTTTCTGCAATTATGAAGATTAGAGTTTTAAAGAAATGTACATAACATGTGCAAAATGCAAAATTGTAAAGATAGGCATGCCATTGGAGGCCCTCACCAACTTGGAAGAGAATGGCAGAGGCAGAGCAGATCCGCAGCAATACAAGATTTAGCCTGATCTAGACTTGAAGTCATTCAGGAAAGCCCAGGATTCAACCCCACAAGAGACCAAGATGTCCCCCGGCTCAGTAGGTCTGTCAACAGGAAACTGTTCAGCCGCATCTGATGCTGAGGGCTTCAGGAATAAGAAACAGCTTGAACAGAGCCTCAGAACTCGCTCTCCTCACAGACTCACACTCTACAGTGTCTTCCCAAGCACTGAAGCTTTAATCTGTGCCCAGTAGCTCTTCGGCCAATCACATATCAGTATCCTCATGTGTCACAAAAATCAACTGTGACAGCATCATCCCCTCTCCAGGAGGCCACAACCTACTATGTGTGTTGGACCGTTTGTTGCCCAGAGACCTATCCATGACTGTCCTTCCACTTTGAGATTTGAGTGTCACTTCACCATTCTCTGTGCTCTGTAGAGCCATCTTTCTCATCCTACAGAGGCCCTAGGGCACAGGCAAAATGACTTGCAAGGTATCACCTTGCCACTTCAAAGAGGAGCTAGACCTACATGCACTTGGTGTGAGTGCAGACTCCAAAAAGTTCCCTATTATAGAGTGTTCCCAGATGAATGTGAGGTCCAGATAGAATCAGATCAGGTCTTCTACTTGTGATGGTGATTTTCAACAGAAACACATATCATATCTCGCAAGCTTGGGTATCATGTTCTTGAGTATCCTGTCATATGCTGAGTAGTGTCAAGGGAGTATTGTTACACGAAAAGAAGGATACACATTTATATGGTGCTGTGTCAGTTCTGATAGGCAGGATGAACTTCATGGTCTAATCTGAAATCCCTGATATATGCCTATGAACTGACTTATTTCAGAGGGTAGGTTGTAATTCATTACATGTCACATTTGCCAGGAATTACCTAAGAAAGAAAGGAAGGTCTACTCTCTTTGTGTGTGGGCTCATGAGGTGGCTCATTATATACCGTAGTTCTCTATATTCTACTTGTCAAAGACACTGAATTTCTCGGGGGGTCAATCTCCCCAACCCATAGCAGATGACCTGACAATGAATTGGAAGTCATGAAAGATTATCTGACCACACATGTAGTCCCACATGCAAAATATACAGACTCCATGAATAAAAGGGTAAAAATTGCAAGTGTATCTTCAATTATGTAGATCAGAGTATTTAAAAATAAACACATAACATGAGGGAAATGTAGAAGATGGAACTGAAAGGCTTGCCGTACGAGGCCTTAGGTAACCTGGAAGAGAATTGGAGAGCACAGCAGATCTGCAGCACTACGAGTTTTAGTCTGATTTAGACTCCAGGTCCTTCAGGATAGCCCAGTCTTGAACACAGCAAGAGACCGCATCCATTGCCCTGACTCTCTGACCAATCATTCTTTCCACTTGAAGGAAATACATATGCTAAGAAGTGAAGAGGCCCTCACCGTTTATTTGAGATACTTCTTTCAATGTGCAATAATTCTCTGCGTTTCAATTCACAGTGAATGAATTCTGTGTAAACTATATTCCAAAATCAGTGTTCTCTCTGTAAAATGGCCAGCTACTCCATCAGGCAAATATCTTCCAAAACACTTATTTCTAACAAGGGCACTACTCCCATTGTGACCTAATTTCACTGGCAGTGTTTGTTTTTCAAACTGAGGAGCTTTCTCATGTAGCCTAGAGTGTCCAGTAGGTATGGCCAACAAAACATTAGAGGACTTGTGGTGCATGAGAGTTGCCCTACTTGAAATATCCCCTACGTTGTTTTGGTAAAATTCACACCACCAGTTTACCATTGGCACCTTTAAAAGATACAATTCAGTTTTTTAGTATGCCACCAGCATGTGCTTTCCTCAAGTCTTGCAGTCTAATACCATTTTTCTGATTTCAAGTAACCCAAGCCATGCTACTTTCACTTCCCATTCACGCTGTCCCTTACCTTGCGCCCTGGGAAAAATTGACCTGCCTTCTTTCCCTATGAACTTGACATTGTCTGTCTGTTGTCTTAATGGAAAGACAGGGTACGTGGCCTTGGGATGTCAGCCTCTTTATCTTGCCAATTTCTCAAGACACTTTCTTGCTGTGACCAATATCAGGACAACTGTCAGCTTTATGACTGCACCTTGTTTCATTTTATACATATACCACCTTCGCTAATGCATAAATCAGTTGGCCTGATATTGTGTTTCTACATTTTTGCCAAAATCTACAGTGCAGTTCTGAATTCTGTTTAGGAGTTTCTGGGCATCCATTTAAACACTATTTTGTATATATCAATGGTTACATGGTATTTTCATTGTTAACATACTGGACATATATTGAATTGTTTTCCATGGTAGTTATATCATCTATGTATCCAACAGAGACATGTGAGCTTCCAGTCCTTCCACATCACATTTCCAAAACACATGTTATATTTTCTCTTTGGTTGATCACAGCTTTCTTGAAGGAGTAGCATATTGTCTCATTGTGCTTTCCATTTTCCCTCCCTGACCAATTGTGTCCGATTTTCAAAGGAAAATGTTATAGACTGTGTGCTTTCTATAATAGAAATGTGTTTCTCATTGTCCAGAAGTCCAATATTAAGGTACAGAATCTTGCTTTTGCAGGATTGTGTGTCAAGACACTGCACAGCATGGTCTGATGCTAAGGGCATCATGAGGAAGGAACAGCCTGAGCCAAGCCACAGAAGTTACTCTCTTAACAGACTCTCACACTCTGTTGTCTGCCCAACACTGGAAATTTAATCCGTTCCCAGCAGCCACTAGGCCAATCACATATCAGTATCCTCATGTGTCAGAAAAAGACAACTCTGACATCATCATCCCCACTCCAGAAGGCCACAGCTACAGAGATTCCTTGGACCATTTGCTATCCAGAGACTTATCCAAATCAGTCCTTCTACTTTGAGCTCTAAGTGTGACTTCACCATTCTCTGTCCTCTAGAGAGCCTTCTTTCTCATAATACAGAGGTCATTGGGCACAGATATAATGACTTGCCAGGAATCATCTTGGAATTCAAAGAGGAGCAATAACATACATACATTCCGTGTGACCACTGGCTCCAAAAGTCCCACATCAAAGAGAGCCCTGGATGAATGTGAGCTCCACATAGAAGCAGATCTGTTCTTTGAGCCTCTGATGGTGATTTTTCTACAAGAACCACTTATCATATCAAGCAAGTCAGGGCATCAGGTTTTTTACTATCCTCATCAGCTGTTGAGTAGTGTCAAGGGAATGTTGGTACATGGAGAGGAAGGATACACATTTGTATGGTGCTGTCTCAGTTCTGACAGGCAGGATGGGCTCCATGTGTCGGCCATCAAAATCCCTGATGCGTGCCTGTCAACTGGCTGGTTTCAGAGGGTTGTATTTAATTCAGTAGAGTTCAGGTTTGCCTGGAATTACCTAACAAAGAAAGGAAGATCCACTTTCTTTGTTTGAGAGCTCAGTAGCTGGCTCAGTAAATACCGTAGTTTTCAAAATTATACTTGTTGAAAACTCATAATTTCTCTTGGTACACACTCTGCCACCATTTAGCAGGTGACAAAACAAAGAATTGGAAGTCACAATGGATTCTCTGACCACACATTGAATACCACATGCAAAATGTACAGATTCTATGAGTAAAAGGATGAAAATTGGGAATATTTCCTCAATTATAAAGATCAGAGTATTAAAGTAATGCACACAACATGTGCAAAATATAAAAGATGAAACAAATTGGCATGCCACACGAGGCCCTCAGTAACATGGAAGAGAATGGGAGAGCCACAGCCAGTCCATAGCAATCCATGTATTAGCCTCATTTAGACTCCATGTCCTTTAGCATAGTCCAGGATTCAACCCCACAAGAGACCACAGCCGTTGCCCTGGCTCTCTAATACTTCCTTTCCACTCGAAGGAAATATCTATGCACACAGGTGAGGAGGCCCATCATGTTTTATTTCAGAGATTTCTTTCAATTCCTAATGTGTCTCCATCTTTCAAATCACAGTGAATGAAATCTATGAAAACTCCTTTCCAAAATTAGTGTTCTCTCGGTAAAATGAAAATGTACGCCATCTGGCAAATATCCAGCACCACACTTATTTCTAGCAAGAGCACGTCTCTCATTGGGACCTAAATTTTACTGGCAGTGTTGGTTTTTAGAACAGAGGAACTTTCTCATGAAGCCCAAAGGGTTTCGGAGGCAGGGCCATCACAACATTAGAGGATATGTGGTTTATGAGAAGTGACCTACTGGGAATATACCTTACATTGCTTGGTAAACTTTACACCACCAATTTGCCATTGGAACCTTTAAAAAATATAATTCAGTTTTGTAATATGTCAAAAGCATTGTCCTTTTCTCATTCTTGCTGTCTAATACCATTTTTCTGATTACGAGCATTCAATAGAAACCCAAGCCATGAAACTTTCACTTCCCATGCTCACTGCCCCACACCTTGCACCCTGGCAAATATTGACCTGTCTTCTTTCCCTATAATTTGACATTGTTGCGCCATTGTCTTAATGTAGAGACAGCGTATGTGACCTTGTGATGCAAGCTACTATCGCTTGCCAATTTCTCAAGATACTTTCTTGCAGTGGCCAGCATCAGGACTACTGTCACTTTTATGACTGTATCTTGTTTCATTTTGTACAGATACGAGCTTCACTAATGCATTCATCAGTTGACCTGATATTATAATGCTACATTTTTGCCATTATATACACTGCTGTTCTGAATTCTGTTTTGGATTTTCTGGGCATCCCTTTTAAACACTATTGTGTATATTTCAATGGTCCTGTGATATTTACACTCTCAACATCATAGACAAATAGTAAACTGGATACTAATGTAGCTATATGAGTCTGTGTATGCAGAAGAGATGTGTGAGTTTCCCAGTTCTTCCAAATCACGTTGTCAATGCATGTGTGATCTTTTCTTTTTGATTGATCAAAGCATTTTTGAAGGAGTACCATATTGTCTCATTTTGCTTTCAATTATCCCTCCCTGACAGATATAATGTCCAATTTTCAAACAAAATGTTATAGACTGCGTAGTTTCAATTACAGATGAGTATTTCTCACCTTCCTGAAAATCCAAAATGAAGGCTCCAGACCGTTGCTTTCTCTGGAGGGTCTGTCAACAGTAAACTACTCAAGGTCTGATACTGAGGGCCACAGTAGGAAGTAACAGATAGATCAGAGCCCAGAAGTCGCTCCCCTCACAGACTTACACTCTGTTGTCTGCCCTGCACTGGAGCTCTCATCGTGCTCAGCAGCTGCCTAGACAATCAGATATCAGTGTCATCAGCTGTCACAAAAAGACAACTGTTGCATCATCATCCCCTCTCCAGGAGGCCACAGCCACAGAGTTGCCTTGGACCATATATTGCCCAGAGATTTATTCAGGACAATTCTTCCAATTTGAGCCTTGAGTGTGACTTCACCATTCTCTCTGCTACATAGAGCCACCTTTCTCATACTACAGAGGCCCTTGGGACCAGCCATAATGACTCATGAGGGATCACCTTGCCACTTCAAAGAGGAGCAAGAACTGACATGTAGTTGGTGTGAATGCTGGCTCCAAAAAGTGCCCCATCAAAGAGTGTTACCAGATGAATGTGAGCTCCAGATAGAAGCAGATTGGGTCTTCTAGTCTCTGATGGTGATTTTCAACAAGAACCACTTATCATACCTGACAAGTCAGGGCATCTGGTTCTTGATTGTTCTCATCATTTGCTGATTAATTCAAGGGAGTATTGGTACATGGAGAGGAAGGATGCACATTTGTGTGGTGATCTGTCCATTCTGACAGCAGGATGGGCTCCATAGGTCTGCCATTTGAATTCTGTGAAACATGCCTATCGATCAGATGATTTCAGAGAGTGGGAAGCAATTCAGTAGAGGTCAGGTATGGCAAGAATTAGCTAACAAAGAAAAGAAAGTCTACTTTCTTTGTGTGTGAGCTTAGCAGCTGGCTCTTTGTATACTGTAATTCTCCATTTTCTACTTGTTAAAGACACTGATTTTCTCCTGGAAGACATCCTCTGCCACCCCTTAGAAGGTGACGTAACAAAGAATAAGAAATCAAAATAGATTCACTTACCATACATAGAATCCCCTATGCAAAATGTACAGACTCTATGACGTAAAGGGTGAAAATTGGGAATTTCCTCAATCATGAAGATCAGAAATTAAAGTAACACACACAACATGCACAAAATGTAAAGATGAAACAGACAGGCATGCTGCACGAGACCCTCAGTAACAAGCAGGAGAATGGGAGAGGCATAGCAGATCCGCAGCAATCTGAGATTTAGACTGACTTAGACTCCAGGTCCATCAGGATAGCCCAGACTTGAACCCCTGAAGAGACTACAACCCTTGCCCAGCTCCAACCAATCCTTCCTTTTGAGATATTTCTGGAACAAAATATCTATGCTAACAGTTGAGGAGGCCAATTAATTATGTTTTGTTTAAGAGAATTATTTCAATGTGTAATGATTCTCTCCCTTTCAATTCACAGTGAATGAAATCTGTGAAAACTCCTTTACGAAATCAGTGCTCTCTCTTTATAACAGAAATGTACTCCCTCAGGCAAATATCCACCACCACACTTATTTCTAGTAAGGGCACTTCTCCCACTGGGACCTAAATTTCACTGGCAGTGTTTGTATTTAGAACTGAGGAGTTTACTCATGTAGCCCAAAAAGACTAGGAGGCAGGACCATCACACCATTAGAGGACTTGTTGTTTATGAGAAGTGACCTACTGGGAATATCTCTTACATTGTTTTGGTAAAATACACACCAGCAGTTAGCCAGTGGAAACTATAAAAACCGAATTAAATTTTGTAATATGCCAACAGCATTCTGCTTTCCACAATCCTTGCTATCAGATATTATATTTATGATTATAAGGAATCTATAGAAATCCAAGCCATGCAACATTCACTTCCCATCCACGCTGCCCCACACCTTGCAAATGGGCAAATAGTGGCCTGCATTCTTTCCCTATGAATTTAACATTGAGTGTCTGTTATCTTAATGGAGAGACAGCACGTGTGGCCTTGGGATGCTAGCTTCTCCCTCTTGCCAATTTTTCAAGATAATTTATTGCGGTGGCCAGCATCATGACGTTGTTCCTTTTATGGCTGTATCTTGTTTCGTTTTATATGTATAGCACCTTCGCTAATACTTTCATCAGTTGACCTGATACTGTGTTTCTACATTTTTGCCATTATCCTCAGTGAAATTCTGATTCTGTTTAGCAGTTTCTGGGCATCCATTTAAAACACTGTGGTATATATATCAATGATCAGATGATACTTTCATTCTCAACACCCTGGACAAATAGAGAACTGTTTTCCTCGGTAGCTATATCTTTCTATGTATCAAGCAGAGATATGTGAGCATTCCAGGTCTTCCACATCACATTGTCAATGAACATGTGATATTTTCTCTTTGGTGATCACAGCATTCTTGTTGGAGTAGCTCATTGTTCTTTCGATTTTCCCTCCCTGTCTGATAAAGTGTCTGATTTTCATAGCAAAATGTGTGTGGCTTCAATATCAGTCTTGTATTTCTCACCTTCTGGAAAGTGCTAGATGAATGTGCCAGAACATTGCTTTCTCAGGAGGGTCTGTCAACAAGAAACTACTCAGCATAGTCTGATGCTGAGAGTGTCAGGAGGAAGGAACAGCCCGAGCAGAGTCACAGGACTTGCTCTCCTCATAGACTCACACTCTGTTGTCTGTCCAGCACTGGAGCTGTACTCCTTGCCCAGCAGCCACCTTGGCAATCACATAGCAGTATCCTCAAGTTTCACAAAAATACAACTGTGACATCATCATTCCCTCTCCAGGAGGCACAGCCACAGAGGTGCCTTGCACCCTTTGCTGCCCAGAGACCCATCGAGGACAGTCCTTCCACTTTGAGCCCTTAGTTTGACTTAACCATTCACTGTGCTCAATTGAGCCATCTTTCTCATACTACAGAGGCCCTTGGAAATTGCCGTAATGACTTTACCAGAATCACCTTACCTCTTCAAAGAGGAACAAGAACTGACATGAAGTTGGTGTGAGTGCTGGCTCAAAAAGAACCCAATCAAAGAGTGTTACCAGATGAATGTGAACTCCAGATAGAAACATATTGGGTCTCCTAGTCTCTGATGATGATTTTCAACATGAATCACTATCATACCTAGCAAATTTGGGCATCAAGTTCTTGATTGTCCTCATCATTTGCTGAGTTATGCCATGGAAGTGTGGTTACATGGAGAGGAAGGATACACATTTGCATTGTGCTCTGTCAGTTCTGAATGGCAGGATGGGCTCCATGGTTCTGCCATCTGAATTATTCAATATGCACCTATCAACTGGCTATTTCAGATGGTTCGGTGTAATAATGTAGAGTTCAGGCTCCACAGGAATTACCTAAAAAGAAAGAAAGGTCCATTTTTTGTGTGTGTATGGGCTCAGTACGTGGCACAGTATACAATGTAGTTCTCCATATTCTACTTGTCAAAGTCACTGAATTTCTCTTGGGACAACACTCTCTGCCACACCTTAGCAGGTGAAATAATAAAAAATTGGAAGTCACGATAGGTGCTTTGACCTCACATGGAGTCCAACATCCAAAATGTACAGAGTGTATGAGTAAAAGGGTGAAAATTGTGAATGTTTCCTCAATTATGAAGATCACAGTATTAAAGAAAGAAACACAATATGCACAAAATGTAAAAGATGAAAAAGATAGGCATGCCGTAGGAGGCTCTCAGTAACATGGAAGAGAATTGGAGAGGAACAGCAGATTGGCAAAAATCCAAGTTTTAGCCTGATTTAGACTCCAGGTCCTTCAGGATAGCCACAGCTTGAACCCCACAAGAGACCACAGCCCTTGCCCCAGATCTCTGAACAATCCTTCCATTCCAGTTGAAAGAAATATCTATGCTCTCAGGTGAGGAGGCCCATCATGTTTTGTTTCAGAGGCTTCTTTGAATGTATTATAATTCTCCCCATTTCAATTCACAGTAAATGAAATCTGTGAAAACTCCTTTCCAAAATCAGTGCTTTCTCTGTAAATGGAAATGTGCTGTATCAGGCAAATATCCACCAACTCTCTTATTTATAGGAATGGGACGTTTGCCATTGGGACTTAAATTTCACTGGCAGTGTTTGTTTTTGGAAATGAAGAGCTTTGTCATGAAGCCCAAAGTGTCTAGGAGGCAGCGCCATCACAACATTATCGGGCTTGTGATTTAGGAGAGGGGACCTACTGGGAATATCCCTTACACTGTTTTAGTATAATTCAGAACACCAGTTTGCCACTTGAATCTCTAAAAACTACAATTCGGTTTTGTAATATGCCAACAGCATTTTGTTTTCCTTAATCCTTGCTGTCTAATACCATTATTCAAATTACAAACAATCAATAGAAACCAGAAACATGAAACTTTCACTTCCCATCCACATTGCCCCACACACTGTGCCCTGGCAAACACTGACTTGCCTTCTTTCCCTATGAATTTAATATTGTCGTTATGTTAGGTTAATGAAGAGAAAATGTATGTGGCCTTGGCATGCTAGCTTCTTTCTCTTGACAATATCTGAAGATAATTTCTTGCGGTGGCCAGCATCATGACTTCTATCTCCTTTATGACAGCATCTTGTTTAATTTTATACACATATCACCTTCACTAATGCATCCATCAGTTGACCTGATATTGTATTTCTACATTTTTGCCATTATCTATATTGCATTTCTGATTCAGTTTAGGAGTTTCTGGGCGTCCATTTTAAACACTACTTTGTATATATCAATAGCCAGGTGACATTTTCATTGTCAACATCCTGCACAGATAGCAAACTGTTTTTCTCGGTAGCTATATCATTCTATGTATCCAGCAGAAACATATGAGTGTTCCAGTTCTTCCACATTGCATTGCCAATGCCTGTGCGATGTTTTTCTTTGGTTGATCATAGATTCTTGAAGGAGTAGCATATTGTCTCATTGTGTTTTCAATTTTCCCTCCCTGAATGAAAAAGTGTCCGGTTTCCACTGTGTGGCTTCAACAATAAGTGTATTTCTCACTGTGCTGAAAGTCCAAGATGAAGGTGCCACAATGTTGTTTCTCAGGAGATTCTGTCAATAGGAAACTGTTCAGCAGGGTCTGACGTTGAGGTCATCAGGAAGAAGGAACAGCCCTTGCAGATCCACAGAGATCGCTCTCCTCACAGACTGACACTTTGTTGTCTGCCTAGCACTGAAGCTGAAATCAGTGCCGAGCAACAACCTGGCCAATCACTTATCAGTATTCTCTTGTGTCACAAAAAGTGAACTGTGACATAATCACCGCCTCTCCAGGGACCACAGCCACATTGGTACCTTGGACCATTTGCTGCCCAGAGAGTTACCCAGGATAGTCCTTAGGCTTTGAGCCCTGAGTGTGACTTCACCATTCTCTGTTCTCCATAGAGCCTTCTTTCTCATAATTTACAGGCCCTTGGGCCCAACCCGGAAACACCTTGCCACTTCAGAGAGGAGTAAGAACTGACATGTATTTGGTGTGAGCGCTGGCTCCTAAAAGTGCCCCAACAAAGAGTGTAACTGGATGAATGTGAGCTCCTGACACACGCAGATCGCATCTCCTCGTCTCTGATTGTGATTTTTAACAGGAACCACTTATCACTAGCAAAGTTGGGCATCAGGTTCTTAACTGTCCTCATCATTTGCTGAGTAGTTTAAGGGAGTGTTGGTACATGGAGAGGAAGGATAAACATTTGTATGTCAGTTCTGACAGGCAGGATGGTCTCCATGGGTCTGGAATCTGAATTCCTCGATACGTGTCTATCAATTGGCTGATTTCAGAGAGGTGGATATAATTAAGTAGAGGTCAAGTTCACCAGGAATTGCTGAAGAATGAAAGGAACATCCAATTTATTTTTGTGTGGCCTCAGTAGGTGGCTCAGTATATAAGGTAGGTTTCCTTAATCTGCTTCTCAAAGACACTGAATTTTTCTAGGGAAGACACTCTCTGCCACCTCATAATTGGTGACGTAAGAAAGAATTGGAAGTCACAATAGATTCTCTGACCACACATGGAGTCCACATACAGAATGTACAGACTCTCTGAGTCAAAGTGTGAAAATTGGGAATGCTTTCTCATTATCAAGATCAGAGTATTAAAGAAACACACATGACATGTGCAAAAAGTAAAAGATGAAACAGATAGGCATCCTGTACGATGCCCTCAGTAACATGGATGAGCATGGGAGAGGCACAGAACATTCACAGCAATCTGAGTTTTAGCCTGAATTAGGCTCCAGGTCCTTCAGGATAGTGCAGGCTTGAATACTGCAAGAGACCACCACTGTTGCAGTGGCTCTCTGACCAAATTATTTTTCCACCTGAAGGAAATATCTAATCTCACAGATGAGGTTGTACTTCACATTTTGTTTCAGAGACTTCTTTCAATGAATAATTATCTTCCTTTCAATTCACAGTGAATTAAATCTGTTAAAACTCCTTTCTAAAATCAGTGCTTTCTCTGTAAAACGGTAATCTACTCCATCAGGCTAACCTCCAGTGCCACACTTATTTCTAGCAAGGGCATTTCTCCCATTGGGACCTAAATTTCACTGGCAGTTTTTGTTTTTAGAACTGAGTCACTTTCTCATGTAGGTCAAAGTTTCTAGAAGGCAGGGCCATCACAACATTAGAGGACGTCTGGTATAGGATAGTTTCCCTACTGGGAATTTCCTTTACATTGTTTTGGTAAAATCCACAACACCATCTTTCCTTTGTAACCCTTAAAAATATAATTCAATTTTGTAATATGACAACAGCACTGTGTTTTCCTCAATCCTTGCTTTCTAATACAATTTATCTGATTACAAGCAATCAATAGAAATCGAAGACATGCAACTTCCACTTCCTATTGACACTGCCCGACTCCTTGCGCCCTGACAGCACTGACCTGCCTTCTATCCCTATGAATTTGACATTGTGGGTCTGTTATCTTAGTGGAGAGAAAGTGTATGTAGCTTGGGATGTTAGCTTCTTTCACTTGCCAATTTCTCAAGATACTTTTTTGAGGTCATCAGCATCAGGACTTCTTTTCTTTTATGACAGTATCTTGTTTCATTATATACATATACAACCTTCACTAATGCATTCATCATTTGAACTGATACTGTGTTTCTACATTTTTGCTGTTATCTACAGTGCAGTTCTGAATTCCGTTCAGTAGTTTCTGGGCATCCACATTAAACACTATTGTGGATATATCAATGGTCATGTGATATTTTCATTGTCAACATACTGGACAAATATCGAAATGATTTTCATGGTAACTATATCATTCTATGTATCCACCAGAGATATGTGAACATTCCATTTCTTGCACAGCGCAATGTCCATGCATATGTGATCTTTTCTCTTTGGATGATCACAGCATTCTCTTTGGATGAGCACAGCAGTCTATTTGTGCTCACAATTATCCCTCCCTGATCAACAAAGTGTCAGATTTTCATAACAAAATGTTAGCGACTGCGTGGCTTCAATAACATAATTGTACTTCTCACAGTTCTAAATATCCAAGATGAAGGTGCCAGAAGGTTGCTTTCTCAGGAGGTCTCTCAACAAAAAAATGCTCAGCAGGTTCTGATGATGAGTCAATCAGGAGTAACAAAAAACCTGAGCAGAGCCACAGAAGTCGCTCTCCTCACAGACTCACCCTCTGTTCTGCTCAGCACTGAAGCTTTAATCCATGCCCAACAGCCACCTGGCCAATCACATATCAGTATCCTTATGTGTCACAAAAAGACAACAGTGACATCATCATCTCCTCTCCAGGAGGTCGAAGCCACACAGATGCCTTGGACCTTTTGCTGCCCAGAGATTATCAAGGACAGTCCTTCCACTTTGACTCCTGAGTGTGACTTCACCATTCACTGTGCTCTGTTGAGTCATCTTTCTCATACAACAACAGCCATTGGGCACAGCAAAAATGACTTGCCAGCAGTCACCTTTCCCCTTCAAAGAGGAGCAAGAACTAAAATGCACTTGGTGTGAGCGCTGGTTCCAAAATGTGCCCTATCAGAGAGTGTTACCGCATAAATATGTTCTTCACATATTAGCTTATCGGGTGTTCTAATGACTGATGGTGATTTTCAACAAGAACCACTTATCATACCTAGCAAGACAGGGCTTCACGTTCTTGATTGTCCTCATCATTTGCTGAGTAGTGTCAAGGGAGTGTTGCTACAAGGAGAGAAAGTATGCATATTTGTATGGTGCTCTGTCAGTCTTGATAGGCAGGATGGGCTTGATGGGTCTGCCATCTGAATTCCCAAATTTGTGCCTGTTAACTGAATTATTTCAGAGGTTTGGATGTAACTGATGGGAGGTCAGGTTTACCAGGAATTAACTAAAAAGAAAGGAAGGTGCACTCTCTCTGTGTGTCCGCTCAGTAGCTGGCTCAGTATATAGTGTAGTTCTCCATATTCTACTTGTCATAGACACTGAATTTCTCCGGGAAGACACTCTCTGCCACCCCTTAGAAGGTGACATAACAAAAAATTGTAAATCACAATAGATGCTCTGACCTCACCTGGAATCCAACATGCAAAATGTACAGACTCTATGAGTAAAAGGATGAAAATTGGGAATGTTTCCTCAATTACAAAGATCAGACTATTAAAATAACACACTCAACATGAGCAAAATGTAAAAGATGAAACACACTGGCATGCCATAGGAGACTCTTAGTAACATGGAAGAGAATGAGAGAGACAGAACAGATACACAGCAATCCGAGTTTTAGCCTGATTTAGACTCCAGTTCCTTCAGGATAGCCCAAGTTTGAACCCCACAAGAAACCTCATCATTGCCCGGTTTTCTGACCAATCCTTCCTATCCACTCAAAGAAAAGATCTATGCTCATAGGTAAGGAGGACCATCACATTTGTTTCAGAGACTTCTTTCAATGTGTAATGATTCTCTCCCTTTCAATTCACAGTGAATGAAATCTGTGAATACTCCTTTCCATAATCAGTGCACACACTGTAAAATGGCAATCTACTCAGTCAGGCAAATATCCACGACCTCATTTATTACTAGGAAGGGCACTTATCTCCTTGGGACCTCAATTTCACTAGCAGTGTTTGTTTTTAAAACTGAGGAGCTTCTCATATAGCCAAAAGGGTCTAGGCAGCAGTTCCATCACAACATCAGAGGACTTGTGGTTTATGAGAGGTACCTTACCGGGAATGTCCCTTACACTGCTTTGGTAAAATTCACCCCACGGGTTTGCCAAGGAACCTTTAAAAAATACAATGCAGTTTTGTAATATGCCAATCATCATTGTGCTTTCCTTAATCCTTGCTGTCTAATACCTTTTTTTTTTCTGAATACACGCAATCAATAGAAACCCAAGCCATGCTGCATTCACTTCCCATCCATGCAGCCCACACCTTGCACCCTGGCAAACACTGAACTGCCTTCTTTCCCTATGAATTTGACATTGTTGGTCTGCTATCTTAATGGAGAGGCAGTGTATGTGGCATTGGGATGCTAGATTTCTTCTCTTGCCAATTTCTTAATGTACTTTTTTGCTGTTGCCAGTATCAGGACTTCTGTCATCTTGATGACTGTATGTTGTTTCATTTTATACATATACCCAGTTTGCTAATGCTTTCATCAGTTGACTTGATAATGTGCTTCTACCATTTTGCATTATCTACAGTTCAGTTCTCAATTCTGTTTAGGAGTTTCCAGGCATCAGTTCTAAACACTATTGTGTATATGTCAATGGTCACATGATTTTTTCATTCTCAGCATCATGGAGAAACAGCAAACTGTTCCCCATGGTAGGTATATCATTCTATGTATGCACCTGAGACATGTGAGTATTTTGTTTCTTTCTCATCACATTATCAATGCATATATGATCTTTTCTCTTTTGTTGATCACAATATTCTTGAAAGAGTAGCATATTGTCTCATTGTGCTTTTGATTTTCCCTCCCTGACCAATAAAGTGTCCAGTTTTCAAAGAAAAACATTATAGACTGTGTGGCTTCAATAACAGAAGTGTATTTCTCACTGTCCTCAAAGTCAAAAATGAAGGTGACAGAACGTTACATTCTCAGGAGAGTCTGTCCACAGGAAACTGCTCAGCAGTGTCTGACACAGTGGGCATCAGAAGGAAGGAAAAGCCTGAGCAAAGCCACAGAAGTCGCTCTCCTCACAGACTCACACTCTGTTGTCTGCCCAGCACTGGAGTTTTTGTCTGTACCCAGCAGTCACCTGGCCATTTACATATAAGTATCTGCATGTGTCACAAAAAGACAACTGTAACATTACCATCACTTCTCCAAGGATGCTGCAGCCTTAGAGGAGCCTTGGGAATTTTTGCTGCCCGGAGACTTATCCAGGACAGCCCTTCTAGTTTGAGCCTTAGTGTGACTTCACCATTCTCCGTGCTCCATTGAGCCATCATTCTCATACTACAGATGTCCTTGGCCCAGGCAAAGTGACTTGCCAGGAAGCATCTTGCCACCTCATAGAGGAGCAAGAAATGACACGAAGTTGATGGGAGCGCTGGATTTAAAAAGTACCCCATCAAAGAGTGTTACCAGATGAATGTGAGTTCGAGATAGAAGCAGATCAGGTTTTCTAGTCTTTTATTATGATTTTTTTAAATTAAATTTATTGGGGTGACAATTGTTAGTAAAATTACATAGATTTCAGGTGTACAATTCTGTATTACATCATCTATAAATCCCATTGTGTGTTCATCACTCAGAGTCACTTCTCCTTCCATCACCATATATTTGATCCCCCTTACCCTCATCTCCACCCCTAACCCCCTTACCCTCTGGTAACCACTAAATTATTGCCTCTGTCTATGTGTTTTTGTTTTCATTTGTTTGTCTTGTTATTTTGTTGTTTTTGATTTATATACCACATATCAGTGAAATCACATGATTCTCTGCTTTTTCGGTCTGACTTATTTCGCTCAGCATTACACTCTCAAGATCCATCCATGTTGTCACAAATGATCCTATATCATCTTTTCATACCGCTGAATAGTATTCCATTGTGTATATATACAACAAATTCTTTATCCATTCATCTATCAAAGGACATTTTGGTTGTTTCCATGTCTTGGTCACAGTAAACAAAGCTGCAATGAACATTGGAGCACATGTGTCTTTATCTCTAAAAGTTTTCAGATTTTTTGGGTAGATACCCAGGAGAGGGATTGCTGGGTCATAAGGCAATTCTAATCGTAATTTTTTGAGGAACCTCCACACTGCCTTCCATAACGGCTGCACCAGTCTGTATTCCCACCAACAGTGTATGAGGGTTCCTTTTTTTCCACTGCCTCTCCAACACTTGTTACTATTTGTCTTGTTGATGATAACCATTCTGACTGGGGTGAGGTGATATCTCATTGTGGTTTTGACTTGCATTTCTCTGATGATTAGTGATGTTGAACATTTTTTCATATGTCTATTTGCCATATGTATGTCCTCTTTGGAGAAATGTCTCTTCAAGTATGCTGCCCATTTTTCAATTGGGTGGTTTGTTTTTTGTTCTTGAGTTGCATGAGCTCCTTGTATATTCTGGATATTAGGCCATTATCAGAGGCACTGTTTGCAAAAAACTTCTCCCATTCAGTTGGGGGCCTCTTTATTTTGTTGATGGTTTGTTTTGCTGTGCAGAAGCTTTTAAGTTTCATATAGTCCCATTCGTTTATTTTAGATTTTACTTCCATTGCCTTTGGAGTCAAATTCATAAAATGCTCTTTGAACCCAAGGTCCATAAGTTTAGTACCTATGTTTTCTTCTATGCAGTTTATTGTGTCAGGTCTTATGCTTAAGTCTTTGATCCATTTTGAATTAACTTTGGTACATGGTGACAAATAGCAGTCCAGTTTCATTCTTTTGTACGTGTCTATCCAATTCTCCCAGCACCATTTAATAAAGAGGCTGTCTTTCCTCCATTGTATGTTTTTAGCTTCTTATTAAAAATTATCTGTCCATATTTATGTGGTTTAATTTCTGGGTTCTCAATTCTATTCCATTGGTCTATGTGTCTGTTTATCTACCGATACCACGCTGTTTTGATTATTGTAGCCCTGTAGAAGAAGCCAAAGTCAGGAAGTGTGATACCTCCATTATAGTTCTTTTTTCTTAAGATTGCTTTGGCTATGCGGGGTCTTTTGTGGTTCCAAACAAATCTGATGATTTTTTGTTCTATTTCTTTAAAATATGCCATTGTGATTTTGATGGGGATTGCATTGAATCTGTATATTGCTTTGGGTAATATGGCCATTTTAACTATGTTGATTCTTCCAATCCATGAGCACGGAATGTCTTTCCATTTCTTTGTGTCTTCTTCAATTTCTTTCAAAAATGTCTTATAGTTTTCAGCATATAGGTCTTTAACGTCCTTGGTTAAGTTTATTCCTAGGTATTTTATTCTTTTAGCTGCAATTGCAAAAGGAATTGTTTTTTTGTATTTCATTTTCTGAGATTTCATTGTTAGTATATAGGAAGGCAATGGATTTTTGTACGTTGATTATGTAGCCAGCAACTTTACTATATTCATTGGTTGTTTCTAATAGCTTTTTGGTGGAGTCTTTAGGGTTTTCTATATATAGCATCATGATATCTGCAAAGAGTGATAATTTAACTTCTTCATTCCCAATTTGTATGCCGTTTATTTCTTTTTTGAAGGTTTGGTAGAATTCACTAGTGAAGCCATCTGGTCCTGGACTTTTGCTTTTGGGAAAGTTTTGGATGACTCATTCAATTTCGTTACTGGAGTACCGTCTGTTTAGATATTCTAGTTCTTCATGGTTCAGCCTTGGAAAGCTATTTGTTTCTAAGAACATGTCCATTTCTTCTAGGTTGTTGAATTTGGTGGCATATAGTCCTTCATAGTATTCTTGGATGATCCTTTGTATTTCTGTGATGTCCGTGATAACTTCCCCTTTTATCTTTCTGCTTTTGTTAATCAGTGTCTTTTCTCTTTTTATCTTAGCAAGTCTAGCCAAGGGTTTGTTAATTTTGTGAATCTTTTTAAAGAACCAGCTCTTTGTCACATTAACTTTTTCTATTGTCTTTTTGTTCTCTGTTTCATTTAGTTCTGCTCTAATTTTTGTTATTTCCTTTCTTCTGCTGAGCTTGGGTTTTACTTGTTCTTCTTTTTCTAGTTCTTTGAGGTGAAACACGAGGTTATTTATTGGGGAGTTTTCTTGTTTCTTGACATAGGCCTGTAATGAGATAAATTTCCCTCTTAAAACTGCTTTCGCTGCATCCCAAAAATTTTGTTGGGATGTATTTTCATTGTCATTTGTTTCTATGTATCTTTTTATCTCTCTAACTTCTTCTTTGACCCTGTCGATCTTTAAAAGTATGTTGTTTAATATCCATGTATTTGGGTTTTTTCCTGCTTTTCTTTGCAGTTGATATCCAATTTCAAAGACTTGTGATCAGAGATATGCTTGGTATGAATTTAATCTTCTTAAATTTGTTGAGATTGATTTTATGTCCCAATATATTGTCTATCTTGGAAAATGTTCCGTGTACACTAGAGAAGAATATATAGTCTGATGTTTTAGGATGAAGTGCAGTATAAATGTCAATTATGTCTATTTCCTCTAAAGTGGCATTTAGGTCTGCTATTTCATTATTTGTTTTCAATTTGGATGATCTATCCATAGCTGTCAATGATGTATTTAAGTCCCCTAGTATAATTGTGTTTTGGTCAATTTCTCCCTTTAGTTCTGTTAGTAGTTGCTTGGTATATTTTGGTGCTCCCTGATTGGGGGCATAAATATTGATGACTGTTATGTCTTCTTGTTGTACAGTCCCCTTCACCATTATGAAATGTCCATCTTCGTCTCTTGTTATTATTTTCACCTTGAAGTCTCTTTTGTCTGTGTACCATTTTGTTGGAATTTCAATATTCACCCTTTCACTTTGAGTCTATGCTTGTTCTTATAGCTGAGATGTGTCTCTTGGAGACAACATAAGGATGGGTTTAATTTTTTGATCCAATCTGCTACTCTGTGCCTTTTTATTGGTGAGTTCAGTCCATTTACATTTAGGGTGATTATTGATATGAGAGGATTTCCTGTCATTCTATCTTTAGTTTTCTGGTAAGGCTGTGACTCCATTGTTTCTTTGCCTTTTTGTTGTTGTCTATTATTTCTGTGTGGTGGTATTCTATGATGTTTCCCTCTGTTCTTATTTTATTTCAGTATATATTTCAGTTCTGGATTTTTATTTGAGTGGTTACCCTTAAGTTTATGTAAAAGAAAGTTTGATATTTAGAGTATCCCATTTTCTTCAGCACGCTTACTTTCTCCATTCCCATATTCCGGTTCAGGCCTTTACTCCCCCCCTTTTTGAGTTGTGGTTGCCACAAATTGTCCCTGTTGATGGTGGTCGAATAGCCTTCTTTAGTATTTCTTGTAGTGCAGGTCGTGTATTAGAAAATTCCCTCAGCTTCTGTATGTCTGGAAAGGTCTTTATTCCTCCTTCATATCTAAAGGATATCTTTGCTGGATATATTATTCTTGGCTCTTGATTTCTCTCTTTCAATAGTTTGAATATTTGGTTCCACTCCCTCCTGGATTGTACAGTTTCTGCTGATAAATCTGATGATAATCTAATAGGCTATCCTTTGTAAGTTACCATCTTCTTTTCCCTGGCTGCCTTGAGGATTCTTTCTTTGTCGTTGATTTTAGACAGCTTCAATACAATGTGCCTTGGAAAAGGCCTGTTGGGATTGAGGTAACTAGGTGTTCTATTTGCTTCTTGGATTTGAGGGTCCAGTTCTGTCCACAAGTTTGGGAAATTCTCATCGACAAATTGTTTGAATATACTCTCTGTTCCCTTCTTTCTTTCTTCTCCTTCTGGTATGCCCATTATTCTTATATTGCTCTTTCTGATGGAGTCAGAATGTTCTTGTAGAGTTCTTTCATTTATTTTACATCTCAAGTCTCTGTGTTCTTCCATCTGTGCAATTTCCAGGTTTCTATCTTTGATGTCACTGATTGTTTCCTCCATCTGGTCAACTCTACTACCTAAGCTGGTTATTTCATTCTTAATTTCTTCTTATTGAGTTCTTCATCTCCATAAATTCTATTTGGTTCTTTTTTCAAATTTCAATCTCTTTTGTAAAATGCTCAAGCTGTTCTTTGATTGTGTTTCTGAGTTCAATTTACGGCCTATCTGTGTTTTCTTGTATCTTGTTGAGTGTTTTCAGAACTGCAATCTTGTATTCTCTGTCATTGAAGTCACATATTTCTGTATCTTTAAGTGTCTTTTCTGGAGATTTTTCACATTCTTTCTGAGCTATCTTGTTGCCTTTGTTATTCATGGTGGTTACTGGTTTACTATTTATCTTCCTAGACATCTACATGAGTGGCTCTGCAACAGGTTGTTAGGAAGCAGTCTTTTTGTTTTCCAGTACTTGTTGGTAGAATGTTTTATTTTTTCTCCAACTGTAGCTTATTTTTATTCTCCCACACGGTGGTGCTATGTTTTCTCTGCACTATTCCAGCTTCTCATACAATGGGGGGATTCCCTGGGAGACAGGCTTCTCCTCTGTTAATGGTTTGTCTAGTTCACAGGGCGAGTGTCCCGGTGTGTATGCTGTGAGCTTTTGATGTTCCAAAGCTCTTCCGTCTCTTGATTCAGAGCCCGTATATTTCAGCAGTTCTGTTTACTCCTGCAGGGATCTGCCCAGATAGGTGGGGCCAGGGGCGGGTGAGTTGTGAAAGGTGGCCCAGAGCAATAGCTGAGACCACCACCACAGCTGGTCCTGGTTCCACAGCTCCCTCCCCTTTGCCAGAACTAGTTGGTGCGAATTTGTGTCTGTGGTTCACAGTTCTCAGAAGAGCAAATATTCTATTATTTTGCTCCGATACTGCTATTGTTCCATTTCTAGCACCGGGCAGGTGCGGGTGGGGAGAGCTCTGGGAGGGCAGGGAATGGGCGGCTAGTCTCAGTGCCTAAGGCTCCGTTCTCTGTTCGGCAGTGAGGGCTTAAACCACCGTTTTCAGCCTTTTTCCATCAGTCTTTTTTGAGGTCTCTGCCGTGAGTGTTGGGTTCAGCCGTGTTTGGTGGTGCCCCCTCAACCCTGTGGGCCATAAGCGGAGCCCTAGCAGTCTGAGTTTTTCCCTCTCCCACAGCTGTGGTACTTCCCAGGAAGCAGCGAGCTCAGAGCACTGAGCTAGGTCTGTGTCTTGTGGCCCCATGGCACTGTCTCCGCACTTCTCCCTTCCCTCATCCTCCCCCCGCTCGGGTGAATCTCCCACCTGTAAGTAATTTTGGTAGTGGGTCTCTTCGTCTTGCCTGTAACTGTGCAGGGATTCCTTTGTGGAATTTTTGTTGTTCGATTCGTTGTAAATTCCAGAGGAGCTTTACAGAGGCTCACCTCACACTGCCATTTTCCCGGAACAGAACTCTTATTATGATTTTCAACCAGACCAATTTTCATACCTAGCAAGTTTGGAAATAAGGATCTTGATAGTCTTATCATGTGCTGAATAGTGTCAAGGGATTATTGGTACATGGAGAGAAAGGATACACATTTGTATGGTGCTCTGTCAGTCTGACAGGCCAGATTGGCTCAATGGTTCTGCCAACTGAATTCCCCGATATGTGCCTATCAACCAGCTGATTTCAGAGTGTTGGATGCAATTCAGTAGAGGTCAAGTTCTCCAGGAATTGCCTATAAAAGAATGGAAGGTCCACTTTCTTTATCTGTGGGCTCAGTAGCTGACTCAGTATATACTGTAGTTCACCATATTCTACTTGTCAAAGACTCTGAATTTCTCTAGGCAAGTCATTCTGTCCATCCCTCAGCAGGTGACATAACAAAGAATTGGAAATCATGATATATTGTCTGACCTCACATGGAGTGCCTAATGCAAAATGTACAGAATTTATTAGTAAAAGGGTGAAAATTGGGAATGTTTCCTCAATTATTAAGGTCAGAATATTAAAGAAACACACATCACATGCCAAAAAGTTAAAAGATGAAACACATAGGCATGCCGTAGTATCCGCTCAATAACATGTAAGAGAATGGGAGAGGCACAGCAGATCTGCAGTAATCCATGGTTTAGCCATGGTCCTTCAGGATAGCACAGGCTTGAACCCTACAAGAGACCACAGCCATTGCACCTGCTTTCTGAGCAATTCTTCCTTTCCACTTGAAGGAAATGTGTACACACAAATGTGAGGAGGCCCAGAATGTTTTGTTTCAGGAACTTGTTTGAATGTGTAATGATTCTCTCCATTTCAAGTCATAGTGAATGAAAAATGTGACATCTCCTTTCCAAAATCAGTGCTTTGTCTATAAAACAGCAAGTTATTCCCTCAGGCAAATATCCACCACCACACTTATTTCTACCAAGAGCACTTCTCCCTTTTGGCAGTGTTTGTTTTTAGAACTGAGGAGCTTTCTCAGGTAGCACAAAGTCTCTAGGAGGCAGGGCCATCACAACATTAGGGAACTCGTGGTGTATGAGATGTCTCTACTGGGAATATCCCTTACTTTTTTTTTGTTAAAATTTACTCTCCACATGTTTGCCTTTGGATCTGTTAAAAATACAATTCAGTTTTGTAATATTCCACCAGCATAGTGCTTTCCTCAATCCTTGCTGTCTAATACCATTTTTCTGATTATAAGCAATCAATAGAAACCCAAGCCATGCAACAACCACTTTCGTCCATGCTGCCTCACACCTTGCATCTTGACAAACACTGACCTGCCTTTTTTCCCTGTGAATTTGACTTTTTGCTCTGTTATCTTAATGGAAAGACAGCGTATGTGCCTTGAGAGGCAAGCTTATTTCCCTTGCCAATTTCTCAAGATACTTTCTTGCAGTGGCCAGCATCAGGACAACTCTCACCTTTATGACTATATCTTCCTTCAGTTTATACATATACCAACTTGGTTAATGCATTCATCAGTTGACCTGATATTATGTTTCTACATTTTTGCCATTATGTACTGTGCTGTTCTTAATTCTGTTTAGGAGTTTCTAGCATCCTTTTTAAAAACTACTGTGTACATTCCAAAGGTCACGTTATATTTTCATTATCAAGGTCCTGGGCAAATAGCAAACTCTTTTCCACATTAGCTATATGACTCTATGTATCAAGCAGAGACATGTGAGTGTTCCAGTACTTCCAGATCACATAGTCAATGCACACATGATTTTTTCTCTTTGGTAGATCACAGCATTCTTGAAGGAATAGCATATTGTCTCATTGTGCTCTTGATTTGCCAACCCTGAGTGATAAAGTGTTGGATTTGAATAGCAAAATGAGATAGACTGTGTGGCTTCGATAACAGAAGTGTATTTCTCACTGACCTGAATATCCAGATGAAGGTGCCAGAACGTTGCTTTCTCTGGAGGGTCTCTCAACATGGAAGTACTCAAAAGGGTCTGATGCTGAGGGTGTCAGGAGGAAGGAACAATCCAAGCAGAGCCACAGAAGACAATCTCCTCACAGAAACACACTCTCTTGTCTGACCAGCACTGTAGCTGTAATCTGAGCCCAGTAGCCAACTGTCAAATCACATATCAGTATCCTCATGTGTTACAAAACACAAAATTGACATCATCATCCACTCTCCAGGACACCACAGTCACAGAGGTCTCTTGCACCATTTGCAGCCCAGAGACTTATCCAGGCAATTTCTTGCATTTCGAGCCCTGAGTGTGACTTCTATACTCCAGATAGCCATCTTTCTCACAGTAGACAGGCCCTTGACCCTAGCAAAAATGACTTGCCAGGAATCACCATGCCACTTCAAAGAGAACAATAACTTATATGCACTTGTTGTGAGTGCTGGCTCCAAAAAGTGCCCCATAAAAGAGTGTCCCTGGATGCAAGTGAGCTCCAGATAGAATAAGATCAGGTATTCCAGTCTCTGATGGTGCTTTTCAACCAGAAACACTTATCACATGTAGAAAGCAGGGGAATCAGTTTCTTGATTGTCCTCTTCATTTGCTGAGTAGTGTCATGGGAGTGTCGCTACATGGAGAGGAAGGAAAAACACATTAGTATGGTGATTGGTCCATTCTGACAGGCAGGATGGCTCAATAGGCCTGCCATCTGAATTCTGTGACACATTCTATCAATGGGCTGATTTCAGAGGGTTGGATGTAATTCAGTAGAAGTCACGTTTACCAGAAATTACCTGAGAAAGAAAGGGAGGTCCACTTTCTTTGTGTATGGGCTTAGAAGCAAGCTCAGGATTTACTGTAGTTCTCCATATTTCATTTGTCAAACACACTGAATTTCTCCGTGGAAGTCACTCTCTTCCACTACTTAACACGTGACGTAACAAAGATTTGAAAGTCATGATAGTTTCACTGACCACAAGGAGTAACACACACAAAATGTACAGCCTCTATGAGTATAAGGGTGAAAATTGGGAAAGCTTCCTCAATTATGAAGATCAGAGTATTAAAGTAATGCACACAGCATGCGCAAAATGTAAAAGGAAAAACAGACAGGCTTGCCATAGGAGGCCATCAATAACATGGAAAAGAAAGGGAGTGGCCCCCTGGAATTTACAAAGAATCGAACAACAAAAACTCCACAAAGAGCTCCCTGCACAGCAGACAGGCAAGACGAAGAGGCCCACTACCGACTGAAATCACCTACAGGTGGGAGATTCACGCGAGTGGAGGGAGGAGGAAAGGGAGAAGTGCGCGGAGACGGAGCCGCGCGGGCGCAGGACGCTGACCTCGCTCAGTGCGCCGAGCTCGCCGCATCCTGGAACTACCGCAGCTGCAGGAGACTGGACTGCTAGGGCTCTGCCAGTGCTCCACAGGGCTGAGGGGACAGCATATAACATGGCTGAACCCAACGCTCACGGCAGAGACCTCGGAGAAAAGACTGAGGGAAAAAGGCTGAACACGGTGGTTTAAGCCCGCACTGCCGAGAAGAGAATGGAACCTTAGGCACTGAGACTCGCCGCCCACTCCCTCCCCTCCCAGAGCTCGCCCCGCCCCCACATGCCCGGTGCTAGAAGAGAAACAGTAGCAGTGTCAAATCAAAACAACAGAAAATCTGCTGTTTTGAGAACTGTGGACTGCAAAAACAAATTCACAGCCCAACTAGTTACAGCAAAGGGGAGAGTGCTGTGGAAGCAGGACCGGCAGTGGTGGTGGTTGCCGCCATTGCTCTGGGCCACCTCTCACAACTCACCCCACCCTGACCCCACCTATCTGGGCGGATCCCTGCAGGAGTAAACAGAACTGCTGAAACATACGGGCTCTGAATAAGGAGCTGGAAGAGCTTTGGAACATCAAAAGCTCTCCGCATACCCACCAGGACACTGCGCCCTGTGACCTAGACGAACTATTAACAGAGGAGAAGCCCGTCTCCCAGGGAATCCCCCCATTGTGTGAGAAGTTGGAATAGTGCAGAGAAAACATAGCCCTACCGTGTGGGAGAAGAAAAATAAGTTGCAGTTGGAGAAATAATAAAACATTTTACCAACAAGTACTAGAAAAAGAAAAGAAAGACCGCTTTCTATCAACCTGTTGCAGAAGTCACTCCTGTAGACGTCTAGGAAGAGAAACAGCAAACCAATAATCTCCATGAATAACCAAGGCAACAAGATAGCTGAAAAAGAAAGTGAAAAATCTCCAGAGAAGGCACTTAAAGATACAGAAATGTGTGACTTAAATGACAGAGAATTCAAGATTGCAGTTCTGAAAAAACTCAACGAGATACAAGAAAACACAGATAGGCAGTTAAATGAACTCAGAAACTCAATCAAAGAACAGCATGAGCATATTACGAAAGAAATTGAAATCTTAAAAAAGAACCAAATAGAATTTCTGGAGATTAAGAACTCAATAGAAGAAATTAAGAATGAAATAACCAGCTTAGGTACTAGAGTTGACAAGATGGAGGAAAGAATCAGTGACATCGAACATAGAAACCTGGAAATGACACAGATAGAAGAAGAAAGAGACTTGAGGCTTAAAAGAAATGAAAGAACTCTACCAGATCTTTCTGACTCCATCAGGAAGAGCAATGTAAGAATAATGGACACACCAGAAGGAGAAGAAAGAGAGAAGGGAACAGAGAATATATTCAAACAAATTGTCGATGAGAACTACCCAAAGCTGTGAACACAGCTTGATCCTCGAATCCAAGAAGCAAATAGAACACCTAGCTACCTCAATCCCAACAGGCCTTCTCCAAGGCACATTGTATTGAAGCTGTCTAAAATCAATGACAAAGAAAGAATCCTCAAGGAAGCCAGGGAAAAGAAGACGGTAACTTAAAAGGAAAGCCCATTAGATTATCATCAGATTTATCAGCAGAAACTGTACAAACCAGGAGGGAGTGGAACCATATATTCAAACTATTGAAAGAGAGAAATCAAGAGCCAAGAATAATATATCCAGCAAAGATATCCTTTAGATATGAAGGAGGAATAAAGACCTTTCCAGACATACAGAAGCTGAAGGAATTTTCTAATACACGACCTGCACTACAAGAAATACAAAAGGAGGCTATTCAACCACCAACAACAGGGACAATTTGTGGCAACCACAACTCAAAAAGGGGGAGAGTAAAGGCCTGAACCGGAATATGGGAATGGAGAAAGAAAGCGTGCTAAAGAAAATGGAATATTCTAATTAACAAATTTTCTTTTACATAAACTTAAGGGGAACCACTCAAAAACAAAAAAAAAAAACAAAAAACAAAAAAAAAAAAAAAAAAAAACCAGAACTGAAATATATACTGAAATAAAAGAAGAAACAGAGGGAAACATCATAGAATACCACCACACAGAAATAATAGACAACAACAAAAAGGCAAAGAAACAATGGAGACACAGCCTTACCAGAAAACTAAAGATAGAATGACAGGAAATCCTCACATATCAATAATCACCCTAAATGTAAATGGACTGAAGTCACCAATAAAAAGGCACAGAGTAGCAGACTGGATCAAAAAACTAAATCCAACCATATGCTGTCTCCAAGAGACACATCTCAGCTACAAGGACAAGCATAGACTCAAAGTGAAAGGGTGGAAATTGACACTCCAAGCAAATGGTACCCAGAGAAAATCAGGTGTAGCCATAATGATATCAGATGAAACAGACTTCAAGGTGAAAAAGATAACAAGAGACAAAGATGGACATTTCAAAATGGTGAAGGGACTGTACAACAAGAAGACATAACAGTCATCAATATTTATGCCCCCAATCAGGGAGCACCGAAATATGCCAAGCAACTACTAACAGAAATAAAGGGAGAAATTGACCAAAACACAATTACACTAGGGGATTAAAATACATCATTGACAGCTAGGGATAGATCATCCAAACAGAAAATAAATAACGAAATAGTAGCCCTAAATAACGCATTAGATGAAATGGACATAATTGACATTTATAGAGCACTTCATCCTAAAACATAAGACTACACATTCTTTTCTAGTGTACATGGAATATTCTCAAGGATAGACCATATATTGGGACATAAAATCAGTCTCAACAAATTTAAGATATTGAAATCATACCATGCATATTCTCTGATCACAAGGCTTTGAAATTGGATATCAACTGTAAAAAGAAAGCGGGAAAAAACACAAATACATGGAGATTAAACTACATACTTTTAAAGAAGGACTGGGTCAAAGAAGAAGTTAGAGGAGAGATCAAAAGATACATAGAAACAAATGACAATGAAAATACATCCTACCAAAATGTTTGGGATGCAGCGAAAGCAGTTTTAAGAGGGAAATTTATCTCATTACGGGCCTATGTCAAGAAACAAGAAAACTCCCAAATAAATAACCTCATGTTACACCTTAAAGAACTAGAAAAAGAAGAACAAGTAAAACCCAACGTCAGCAGAAGAAAGGAAATAACAAAAATTAGAGCTAGCTTCTTTCTCTTGCAAATTTATCAAGATTCTTTCCTGTGTTGGCCAGCATCAGGACTTCTGTCACACTTATGACTGTATCTTTTTTCATTTTACACATATACCACCTTTGCTAATGCATTCATCAGTTGACCTGATATTGTGTCTCTACTGTGTGTCTATAATTTTTGACATTATCTACAGTGTAGTTCTGAACTCTGTTTAGAAATTTCTGGGCATCCATTTTAAACACTATTTTATATATATCCATGCTCACCTGATATTTTCATTCTCAACATCCAGGACATACAGCAAACTGTTTTCCTTGGTAGCTATATCATTCTATGTATCCACAAGAGACATGTGACTGTTCCAGTTCTTCCCCATCGCATTGTCAATGCACATGTAATCTTTTTTTTTTTTTTTAATTCTTTTTTAATTTTATTTTTTTTGATTGATCACAGCATACTTGAAGGAGTAGCATATTGTCTCATTGTTCTTTTGATTTTCCCTCCCTGACTGATAAAGTGTCCGGTTTCCATAGCAAAATGTTATATACTGTTTGGTTTCAATAAAATAAGTGTAATTCTCACCGTGCTGAGACTCTAAGATGAAGGCAACAGAACATTGCTTTCTGAGAAGTGTCTGTCAACAGGAAACTGCTCAGCAGGGTCTGGCACTGAGTGTGTCAGGGGAAAGGAACAGCCGGAGCAGAGCCACAGAAGTTGCTCTCCTCCCAGATTCATATTTTGTTGCCTGCTCCTTACTGGAGATTTAATAGGGGCCCAGCAGCATCCTGACCAATCATATATCAGTATCCTAATGTGTCAAAAAAGAAAACAGTGACATCACAATTCCCTCTCCAGGAGGCCGATGCCACAGAGCTGCCTTGGATCATTTGCTGTCCAGAAACTTATCTAGGACAGTCCATCCATTTTGATCCCTGAGTGTGACTTTACCATTCTCTGGGCTCTGTAGAGCCTTCTTTCACATACTACAGAGGTCCTTGGGCCCAGGCACAATGACTTGCCATGAATCACCTTGCCACTTCAATGAGGACCAAGAACTGACATGCAGGTGGTGTGAGTGATAGCTGCAATAAGTGCCCCATCAAAGAATGTTACCGGAAGAATGTGAGCTCCAGATACAAGAAGATCAATCTGCTACTCTCTGATGGTGATTTTCAACAAGAACCACTTATCCAAATTAGCAATTTGGGTCATCAGGTATTTGATTGTCCTCATTATTTGCTGAGTAGTGTCAAGGGAGTAGTACATGGAGAGATTTGATACACATTTGTGTGTTGTTTTGTCAGTTCTGACAGGCAGCATGGGCTCCATGGATCTGCCTTCTGAATTCCATGATATCTGCCTATCAACCAGCTGATTTCAGAGGTTTGGATGTTAGCAGTAGAGATCAGGTACACCAGGAATTACCTAAGAAATAAAAAAGGTCCACTTTCTTTGTGTCTGGGCTCAGTAGCTGGCTGAGTATATACTGTAGTTCTCATATTCTACTTGACAATCACCCTGAATTTCTCCGGGGAAGACAATCACTGCGACCGCTTAGCAGGTGACGTAACCAAGAATTGTAAGTCACGATAGATTCACTGACCGCACATGCATTCCCACATGCAAAATGTACAGATTCTTTGAGGAATAGCGTGAAAATTGGGAATGTTTCCTCAATCATGAAGGTCACAGTATAAAAGTAACATACACAACATGCGCCAATGCAAAAGATGAAACATTTCGTCATGACTTAGGAGGTCATCAGTAACAAGGAAGATAATGGGAGAGGCACCGCACATCCACATCAATCTGAGTTTTATCCTGATTTACACTCCAGGTCCTTCAGGATAGGCCAGTCTTGAACCCTGCCAGAGACCACAGCCATTGCCCTTGCTCTGTTACCAATCCTTCCTTTCCACTAGAAGCTCCTAGGTGAGGAGGGCCATCAGGGTTTTTTTCAGAACTTCTTTCAATGCGTAATGATTCTCTCCATTTCAATTCACAGAGAATGCAATCTGTGAAATCTCCTTTCCAAAATATGTGTTCTCTCTGTAAAATGGTAATCGACTCCATCAGGCAAATATCCACCACCACACTTATTTCCAGCAAGGGCACTTCTCCCATTGGCACCTAAAATTCACTGGTCATGTTTCATTTTAGAACTGAGGAGCTTTCTCATATAGCCCAAAGTGTCTAGGAGGCAGGGCCACTACGATATTAGAGGACTTGGGGTTTAGGTGGGGTATCCTACTGTTAATATACCTTACATTATTTTGACGAAATTCACACCACCAGTTTGCCATTGGAACCTTTAACCAATACAATTCAGTTTTGTAATATGACAACAGCGTTTTTCTTTCCTTAATCCTTGTTATATAATGCCATTTTTCTGATTACAAGCAATTAATGGAAACCCAAGCCATGCAACTTGCACTTCCTCTCCATGCTGCCCAACACTTTGCACTCTGGCAAACACTGAACTGCCTTCATTCCCTATGAATTTCATGTTGTTATTCTGTCATCTTAATGGAGAGATGGCGTATGTGGCCTTGGGAGGCTAGCTTTTTTCTCTTGCCAATTTCTCAAGATTCCATCTGCTGTGGCCAGCATCAGGATTTCTGTCACTTTCATGACTCTATCTGGTTTCATTTTATACATATACCAACTTCACTAATGCATTAATCACTTGACCTATTATTGTTTTTCTACATTTTTGCCATTATCTACAGTGCAGTTCTGAATTCTGTTTAGGAGTGTCTGGGCACCCGTTTTAAACACACACACACACACACACACACACACACACACACACACACACATAAATATATATATATATATATATATATATATATATATATATATATATATATATATATGTATATATATATATTTATCAATGGTCACGTGATATTTTCATTCTCAACAACATGGACAAATAGAGAAATGTTTTCTTTTTTTTTTACATTTTTTTTAATTAAATTTATTGAGGTGACAATTGTTAGTAAAATTACATAGATTTCAGGTGTACAATTCTGTATTACATCATCTATAAATCCCATTGTGTATTCATCACCCAGAGTCAGTTCTCCTTCCATCACCATATATTCGATCCCCCTTACCCTCATCTCTCACCCCCCACTCCCCACCCCCCTTACCCTCTGGCAACCACCAAACCATTGTCTGTGTCTATGAGTTTCTGTTTTCATTTGTTTGTCTTGTTCTTTTGTTGCTTTTGGTTTATATACCACATATCAGTGAAATCACATGGTTCTCTGCTTTTTCTGTCTGACTTATTTCGCTCAGCATTATACTCTCAAGATCCAACCATGTTGTCACAAATGTTCCTGTATCATATTTTCTTACCGCCGAATAGTATTCCATTGTGTATATATACCACAACTTCTTCATCCATTCATCTATCGAAGGATATTTTGATTGTTTCCATGTCTTTGCCACCGTAAACAAAGCTGCAATGAACATTGGAGCACACGTGTGTTTATCTTTAAATGTTTTCAGATTTTTTGGGTAGATACCCAGGAGAGGGAATGCTGGGTCATATGGCAATTCTATTCGTAATTTTTTGAGAACCTCCACACCGCCTTCCATAACGGCTGCACCAGTCTGCATTCCCACCAACAGTGTATGAGGGTTCCTTTTTCTCCTCAACTTCTCTAACACTTGTTACTATTTGTCTTTTTGGTGATAGCCATTCTGACTGGGGTGAGGTGATATATCATTGTGGTTTTTTATTTGCATTTCTCTGATGATTAGTGATATAGAGCATATTTTCACACGTCTATTTGCCATTTGTATGTTCTCTTTGGAGAAATGTGTCTTCAGGTCATCTGCACATTTTTCAATTGTTTTTTGTTGTTGTTGTTGTTGTTGTTGTTGTTGTTGTTGTTGAGTTGCGTGAGTTCCTTGTATATTTTGGATATTAACCCTTTATCAGAGGCGTTGTTTTCAAAAATCTTCACCCATTCAGTTGGTTTCCTCTTTATTTTGTCAATGGTTTCTTTTGCTGTGCAGAAGCTTTTAAGTTTCACATAGTCCCATTCATTTATTTTAGATTTTACTTCCCTTGCCTTTGGAGTCAAATTCATAAAATGCTCTTTGAACCCAAGGTCCATAAGTCTAGTACCTATGGTTTCTTCTATGCAGTTTATTGTGTCAGGTCTTATGCTTAAGTCTTTGATCCATTTTGAATAAATTTTTTGTACATGGTTACAGATAGCAGTCTGGTTTCAAACTTTTGACGTGGCTATCCAGTTCTCCCAGCACCATTTATTGAAGAGTCTGTCTTTTCTCCATTGTCTGTTTTTTGCTTCTTTTTCAAAAATTATCTGTCCATATTTATGTGGTTTTATTTCTGGGTTCTGAATTCTATTCCATTGGTCTATGTGTCTGTTTTTCTGCCAATACCATGCTGTTTTGATTATTGTAGACTTGTAGTACAAGCTAAAGCCAGGGAATGTGTTACCTCCAGCAATGTTCTTTTTTTCTTAAGATTGATTTGGCTATTCTGGGTCTTTTTTGGATCCAAATAAATCTGATGATTTTTTTGCTCTATTTCTTTTAAAAAATGCCATTGGGATTTTGATGGGGATTGCAGTAAATCTGTATATTGCTTTGATTCTTCCAATACATGAGCATATAATATCTTTCCATTTATTTGTGTCTTCTTCAATTTCTTTCAAAAATATCTTCATACTATTCTTGGTGATCCTTTCTATTTCTGTAGTGTCCATCATAACTTCCCCTTTTTCATTTCTGATTTTGGTAATTAATTTATTCTTTCTTTTTATCTCAGTGAGTCTAGACAATGGCTTATCAATTTTGTTAATCTTTCAAAGAACCAGCTCTTTGTCACATTATTTTTTTCTATTGTCTTTTTGTTCTCTATTTCATTTAGTTCCCCTCTGATTTTTATTATTTCCTTTCTTCGGCTGACCTTGGGTTTCATTTGTTCTTCTTTTTCAAATTCTTTAAGGTGTAACATGAGGTTATTTATTTGTGATTTTTCTTGAATCGTGAGATAGATCTGTTATGGTATAAATTTCCCTCTTAAAACTAATGCACTGCATACCAAAAATTTTTGGTAGGATGTATTTTCATTGTCATTTGTTTCTACGTAACTTTTGATCTCCCCTCAATTTTCTTCCTTGACCCAGTCATTCTTTAGAAGTATGTTTTTAATCTCCATGTTTTTGTGTTTTTTCCTGTGTTCTATTTGCAATTCATAGCTGATTTCAATGCCCTGTGATCAGAGAATACGCTTGGCATGATTTCCGTCTTCTTAAATTTACTGAGGCTGATTTTATGTCCCAATTTATGGTCTAGCCTTGAGAATATTCCATGTACAGAAGAAAACAAATATATAGTCTGATGTTTTTGGATGAAGTGGTCTATACATGTCAATTATGTCCATTTAATCTAATGTGTCATTTAGGGCTTCTATTTCCTTATTTATTTTCTGTTTGGATGATACATCCATAGCTGTCCATGATGTATTTAACCCCCTAGTATAATTGTGTTTTGGTCAATGTCTCCCTTTAGTTCTGCTACTACTTGCTTGGTATATTTTGGTGCTCCCTGATTGGGGGTATAAATATTGATGACTGTTATGTCTTCTTGTTTTAAAGTCCCCTTTACCATTATAAAATGTCCATTTTTGTCTCTTGTTACCTTTCTCATCCTGAAGACAGTTTCATCTGATATCAGTATGGCTACACCTTATTTTCTCTGGAAACTATTTGCTTGGAGTGTCAATTTCCCCCCTTTCATGTTAAGTCTATGCGTGTCCTTGAGCTGAGATGAGTCTCTTGGAGACAACATATTGTTGGATTCGTTTTTTGATCCAATCTGCTACTTTGTGCCTTTTGATTGGTGAGTTAAGTCCATTTACATTTAGAGTGATTATTGATAAGAGAGGATTATTGTCATTCTATCATTAGTTTTCTTGTATGGCTGTGTCTCCATTGTTTCTTTCCCTATTTGTTGTTGTCTATTATTTCTGTGTGGTAGTATTCTATGATGTTTCCCTCTATTTCTTCTTTTATTATAGTATGTATTTCTGCTCTGGATTCTTTTATTGAGTGGTTGCCCTTAAGTTTATGTAAAAGAAAGTTTGATATTTAGAGTATTTCATTTTCTGCAGCATGCTTACTTTCCACATTCCCATATTCATGTTCTGGCCTTTACTCTCCCCCTTTTTATGTTTTGGTTGCCACAAATTGTCCCTGTTGATGGTAGTTGAATAGCCTCCTTTAGTATTTCTTATAGTGCAGGTCATGTATTAGAAAATTCCCTCAGCCTCTGTATATCTGGAAAGGTCTTTATTCTTCCTTCGTATATAAAGTATATCTTTGCTGGATATATTAATCTTGGCTCATAATTTCTCTCTTTCAATAGTTTGAATATTTGGTTCCACTCCCTCCTTGCTTGTAGACTTTCTGCTGAAAAAGCTGATGATAATCTAATGACTTTCCTTGGTGGGTTAACCTCTTATTTTCCCCTGGCTGCCTTGAGGATTCTTTCTTTGTCATCGATTTTATACAGCTTCAATACAATGGTTCTTGGACTCGAGGCTCTAGCTGTGTCCACAAGTTTGGGAAGTTCTCATCGACAATTTGTTTGAACAGATTCTCTGTTCGCTTCTCTCTTTCTTCTTCTTATGGTATGTCCTTTATTCTTCTATTGGTCTTTCTGATGGAGTCAGAAAGTTCTTGTAAAATTCTTTCATTTCTTTTAAGTCTCAAATCTCTTTCTTATTCATCCATGTCATTTCCGGGTTTCAGTCTTCGATGTCACTGATTCTTTCCTCCATCTGTTCAACTCTACTACCTAAACTGGCTATTTCATTCTTTATTTCTTCTATTGAGTTCTTAATCTCCAGAAATTTTATTTGGTCCTTTTTTTAAAATTTCAATCTCTTTCACAAAATGCTCATGTTGTTCTTTGGTTGTGTTTCTGAGTTCATTAAACTGCCTTTCTGTGTTTTCTTCATCTCGTTGAGTATTTTCAGTACTGCAATTTTGAATTCTGTGTCATTTAAGTCACATATTTCCATATCTTTATGTTCTTTTCCTGGAGACTTTTCACTTTCTTTCTGAGCTGTTTTTTTGTCTTGGTTATTAATTGCAATTCCTGATTTATTATTTCTCTTCCTCAACATCGACAGCGGTGGTTTCCGCAACAGGTTGATAGGAAGAGGTCTTTCTTTTGTTTTCCGGTATGTGTTGGTAGAATGTTTTATTTTCTCTCCGACTACAGACTTTGTTCCTCTCTCACAAGGTAGTGCTATGTTTATCTGCACTATTCCAGTTTCTCACATAATGGGGGGATTTCCTGGGAGATGGTTTCTCCTCTGTTAATAGTTCACCTCCGTCACAGGGTGCAGTGTCCCTGTGGGTACACGGAGAGTTTTTGAAGTTCCAACACTCTTCCTGCACCATGTTTATAGCCTGTATGCTTCAGCATTTGTTTATTCCTGCAAGAGTCTGCCCAGATAGTTGGGACCAGGGGTGGGGTGAGTTGTGAGAGGTGGCCCAGAGCAATGTCGTCGACCACCACCACAGCCGGTCCTGCTGCTACAGCTTCCTACCCTATGCCAGAAATAGTAGTGCCTCAAATCTGTGTCTGCATTCCACAATTCTCAGCACAGCAAATATTCTGTTCTTTTGATCTGACCCTGCTACTCTTCCGCTTCTAGCACAGGGCAGTTGGGGCAGGGTGAGGTTTGGGTGGGTAGGAGGGGGCGGCTCTTCTCAGTGCCTAAGGCTTCGATTCTCTGCTCCACCTTGAGAACTTAAACAACCATTTTCAGCCATCTTCTTTCAGTCATTTATCTGAGGTCTCTGCGGTAAACGTTGTGTTCAGCCATATTATATGGTGTCCTCAAACCTGTGGGTCATAAACAGAGCCCTAGTAGTCCTCACGTGGCCATTTTGATGACCTCAATCTGAGTTGCATTTTTTAAAGGTTGCAATGGCAAACAGTTTGTTTGAATTTTACCAAAACAATGTAAGGCATATTCCCTGTAGGTCACTTCATGTAAACCATAAGTCCTCTAACATTGCCGTGGCCATACCTCCTATAACCTTTGGGCTACACGTGAAAGTTCCTCATTTCTAGAACAAACACTGCCAGTGAAATTTAAGTCATAATGGGAGAATAGCCCTTGTTAGAAATAAGTGTGGTGGTGTATAATTACCTGATGGAGTGGATAACCGTTTCACAGTGAGATCACTGATTTTGCAAAGTAGTTTTCACAAATTTCATTCACTGTGAATTGAAAGGGAGAGAATCATTACACAGTCAAATACGTCTCTTAAACAAAACGTAATGGACATCCTCACATGTGGGCGTAGATATTTCCTTCTAGTGAAAATGAAAGATTGGTCAGAGAGCCAGGGCAACAGCTGTGGTCTCTTCCAGGGTTCAAGCCTGCACTATCCTGAAGGACCTGGGGACTGTATAAGGCTAAACCTTGGATTGCTGCAGATCTGTTGTGCCTCTCCTTTCTCTGCCATTTTACTGAGTGCCCTCTATGGCATGCCTCTCTGTTTCATCTTTCATATTTTGTGCATGTTGTGTGCATTACTTTAATACTCTGATCTTCAGATTTGAGGAAACATTCTCAATACTTTATACTTTTACTCAGAGAGTCTGTACATTTTTCATGTGGGACTCCATGTGTGGTTAGAGAATCTGTCATGACTTTCAATTCTTTGTTACATCACCTGCTAAAGAGTGGCAGAGCATGTCTTCCCCCAAACAAATTCAGTGTCTTTAAAAAGTAGAACATTGAGAAATAAAGTATACATTCAGACAGCTACTGAGCCCACAAACAAAGGAAGTGAACCTTCCTTTCTTTATAGTTAATTCCTGGTGAAACTGACCTCCACTGAACTATATCCAACCCTCTGAAATCACTCACCTGGGAATTCAGATAGCAGGACCATGGACTCATCCTGTCTGTCAAATCTGACACAGTACCATACAAATATGTATCCTTCCTATCCATGTACAAACACTCTCCTGACACTACTTAGTAAATGATGAGGACAATCCAGAACCTGGTGCCATAATTTGCTAGGTTGGATAAGTGGTTCTTGTTGAAAATCACATTCAGACAGTAGAAGACTGGATCTGCTTCTCTCTGGAGCTCCCATTTATCCAGTAACACTGTTTGATGGGGCACTTTTTGGAGCCAGTGCTCACACCAAATGCATGTCAGTTCTTGCACCTCTTTGAAGTGGCAAGGTGATTCATGGCAAGTCATTATGGCTGGGGCATAGGACCTCTATACTATGAGAAAGAAGACTCTATGGAGCACAGTGAATGGTGAAGTTAAACTCAGAGCTCAAAGTGGATGGACTGTCCTGGATAAGTCTCTGGGCAGCAAGTGGTCCAGAACACCTCTGTGGCTGAGGCCTCCTGGAGAGGGGGTGAAGATGTCACAGTTGTCTTTTTGTGACACTTATAGATACTGATATGTGTTTGGCCAGGGGTATGCTGGGCACGGATTACAGGTCCAGTGCTGTGCAAACAACAGAGAGTGAGTCTGTGAGGAGAGCAAATTCTATGGGTCCACTCAGGCTGTACTTTCCTCTTAACACCCTTAGCATCAGGCCCTGCTGAGCATTTTTCTGTTGATTCACCCTCAGGAGAAAGCAATGTTCTGGCACCTTCATCTTGGTATTAAGGACTGTGAGAAATACATTTATTTTGTTAAAGTCACACAGTCTACAACATTTTGCTATGAAAATGAGACATTTTGTCATTCAGCTAGGGAAATAGAAAGCACAATGAGACAATATGTTAATCCTTCAAGAATGCCATGATCAACTGAAGAGAAAAGATCACATGTGCATTCACGATGCAATGTGGAAAAACTGGAACGTTCACATGTCTCTGGTGGATACATAGCATTATATCGTTACCATGGAAAACATTTCTCTGGGTTCTGGAAAAATGGCGGAGTGAGGTGAGCCTCTGTAAAGCTCCCCTGGAATTTACAAAGAATCAAACAACAAAAACTCCACAAAGGACTCCCTGCACAGCAGACAGGCAAGACGAAGAGGCCCACTACCGACTGAAATCACCTACAGGTGGGAGATTCGCGCGAGCCGGGGGAGGAGGAAAGGGAGAAGGCACAGAGACGGAGCCGCACGGGCGCAGGACTCAGACCCAGCTCAGTGCGCCGAGCTCGCTGCTTCCCGGAACTACCGCAGCTGCGGGAGATCAGACTGCTAGGGCTCCACCAGGGCTCCACAGGACTGAGGGGACAGCATATAACACGGCTGAACCCAATGCCCACGGCAGAGACCTCGGAGAAAAGACTGAGGGAAAAAGGCTGAAAACGGTGGTTTAAGCCCGCACTGCTGAGCAGAGAACGGAGCCTTAGGCACTGAGATTAGCCGCCCCCTCCCTCCCCTCCCAGAGCTCGCCCCGCCCCCACCTGCGGGGTGCTAGAAGCAAAACAGTAGCAGTGTAAGATCAAAACAACAGACAATTTGCTATATTTGAGAACTGTGGCCCCCAAACACAAATCCACAGCCCAACTAGTTCCAGCTAAGGGGAGAGAGCTGTAGAAGCAGGACAGGCTGTGGTGGTGGTCTCCGCCATTGCTCTGGGCCACCTCGCACAGCTCACCCCGCCCCTGGCCCCACCTATCTGGCGGATCCCTGCAGGAGTAAACAGAAATGCTGAAACATACGGACTCTGAATCAGGAGCTGGAAGAGCTTTGGAACATCAAAAGCTCTCCGCATACCCACCGGGACACTGCGCCCTGTGACCTAGACAAACTATTAACAGAGGAGAAGCCCGTCACCCTGGGAATCCCCCATTTTGTGAGAAGCAGGAATAGTGCAGAAAAAACAGCACTACCATATGGGAGAAGAAAAATAAATTGCAGTTGGAGAAATAATAAAATATTCTACCAACAAGTACTGGCAAACAAAAGAAAGAACTCTACCTATAAACCTGTTGCAGAAGTCACTCCTGTAGATGTCTAGGAAGAGAAATAGTAAACCAGTAATTGCCATGAATAACCAAGGCAACAAGATAGCTCAGAAAGAAAGTGAAAAATCTCCAGAGAAGGCACTTAAAGATACAGAAATATGGGACTTAAATGACAGAGAAGTCAAGATTGCAGTTCTGAAAAAACTCAACGAGATACAAGAAAACACAGATAGGCAATTAAATAAACTCAGAAAATCAATCAAAGAACAGCATGAGCATTTTACGAAAGAGATTGAAATTTTAAAAAAGAACCAAATAGAATTTCTGGAGATTAAGAACTCAATAGAAGAAATTAAGAATGAAATAACCAGCTTAGGTAGTAGAGTTGACCAGATGGAGGAAAGAATCAGTGACATCGAAGATAGAAACCTGGAAATGACACAGAGAGAAGAAGAAGGAGACTTGAGACTGAAAAGAAATGAAAGAACTCTACAAGAACTTACTGACTCCATCAGAAAGAGCAATATAAGAATAATGGGCATACCAGAAGGAGAAGAAAGAGAGAAGGGAACAGAGAATATACTCAAACAAATTGTCGATGAGAACTTCCTAAATTTGTGGACAGAACTGGACCCTCGAATCAAAGAAGCAAATAGAACACCTAGTTACCTCAATCCCAACAGGCCTTCTCCGAGGCACATTGTACTGAAGCTGTCTAAAATCAACGACAAAGAAAGAATCCTCAAGGCAGCCAGGGAAAAGAAGATGGTAACTTAGAAAGGAAAGCCCATTAGATTATCATCAGCTTTTTCAGCAGAAACTCTACAAGCCAGGAGGGAGTGGAACCAAATATTCAAACTATTGAAAGAGAGAAATCATGAGCCAAGAATAATATATCCAGCAAAGATATCCTTTAGATATGAAGGAGGAATAAAGACCTTTCCAGACATACAGAAGCTGAGGGAATTTTCTAATACACGACCTGCACTACAAGAAATACTAAAGAAGGCTATTCGACACCATCAATGGGGACAATTTGTGGCAACCACAACTCAAAAAGGGGGAGAGTAAAGGCCTGAACCGGAATATGGGAATGGAGAAAGTAGGCGTGCTGAAGAAAACGGAATACTCTAAATATCAAACTTTATTTTACATAAACTTAAGAGTAACCACTCAAAATAAATCCAGAACTGAAATAAATATGGAAATAAAAGAAGAAACAGAGGGAAACATCATAGAACACCACCACACAGAAATAATAGACAACACCAAAAAGGCAAAGAAACAATGGAGACACAGCCTTACCAGAAAACTAAAGATAGAATGACAGGAAATCCTCACATATCAATAATCACCCTAAATGCAAATGGACTGAACTCAGCAAAAAAAAGGCACAGAGTAGCAGATTGGATCAAAAAACTAAACCCAATCATATGCTGTCTCCAAGAGACTCATCTCAGCTACAAGGACAAGCATAGACTCAAACTGAAAGGGAGGGAATTGACACTCCAAGCAAATGGTACCCAGAGAAAATCAGGTGTAGCCATAATGATATCAGATGAAACAGACTTCAAGGTGAAAAAGATAACAAGAGACAAAGATGGATATTTCATAATGGTGAAGGGGACTGTACAACAAGAAGACATAACAGTCATCAATATTTATGCCCCCAATCAGGGAACACCGAAATACACCAAGCAACTACTAACAAAACTAAAGGGAGAAATTGACCAAAACACAATTATACTAGGGGACTTAAATACATCATTGACAGCTATGGATAGATCATCCAAACAGAAAATAAATAACGAAATAGTAGCCCTAAATGACAAGTTATATGAAATGGACATAATTGACATTTATAAAGCACTTCATCCTAAAACATCAGACTATACATTTTTTTCTAGTGTACATGGAACATTCTCAAGGATAGACCATATATTGGGACATAAAATCAGTCAAAACAAATTTAAAAAGATTGAAATAATACGATGCATATTCTCTGATCACAAGGCTTTGAAATTGGATATCAACTATAAAAAGAAAGCGGGAAAAAACACAAATACAAGGAGAATAAACAACATACTTTTAAAGAAGGACAGGGTCAAAGAAGAAATTAGAGGAGAGATCAAAGATACATAGAAACAAATGACAATGAAAATACATCCTACCAAAATTTTTGGGATGCAGAGAAAGCAGATTTAAGAGGGAAATTTATCTCATTACAGGCCTATCTCAAGTAACAAGAAAACTCCCAAATAAATAACCTCATGTTACACCTTAAAGAACTAGAAAAAGAAGAACAAATAAAACCCAAGGTTAGCAGAAGAAAGGAAATAATAAAAATTAGAGCAGAACTAAATGAAATAGAGAACAAAAAGACAATAGAAAAAATTAATGTGACAAAGAGCTGGTTCTTTGAGAAGATTAACAAAATTGACAAACCCATGGCTAGACTTACTAAGATAAAAAGAGAGAATACACTGATTAACAAAATCAGAAACGTAAAAGGGGAAGTTATCACGGACACCACAGAAATACAAAGGATCATCCAAGAATACTATGAAGGACTATATGCCACCAAATTCAACAACCTATAAGAAATGGATAAGTTCTTAGAAACATATAGCCTTCCAAGGCTGAACCATGAAGAACTGGAAAATCTAAACAGACCGATCACCAGTAACGAAATTGAATCAGTCATCCAAAACCTTCCCAAACAAAAGTTCGGGACCAGATGGCTTCACTAGTGAATTCTACCAAACCTTCAAAGAGGATCTAATAGCAGTTCTGCACAAACTCTTCCAAAAAATTGAAGAAGAAACAGTACTCCCCAACTCATTTTATGCGGCCAACATTACCCTGATACCAAAACCTGGTAAGGACAGCACAAAGAAAGAAAACTACAGACCAATATCTCTGATGAATACCGATGCAAAAATCCTAAATAAAATTCTAGCAAATCGAATACAACAATGAATTAAAAAGATTATTCATCACGACCAACTGGGTTTCAGCCCCGGGGCACAAGGATGGTTCAACATACGCAAATCCATCAATGTGATACATCACGTAAAAAAAAAATGAAGGACAAAAATCATATCATTATATCTATTGATGCAGAAAAAGTATTTGACAAGATACAACATCCATTTATGACTAAAACACTTAATAAAATAGGTATAGAAGGAAAATACCTTAACATAATAAAGGCCATATATGACAAGCCCTCTGCTAATCTCATAATTAATGGAGAAAAACTGAAGCCCTTTGCTATACATTCAGGAACACGACAGGGATGTCCCCTATCACCTCTGCTTTTCAACATCGTGTTGGAAGTCCTTGCCAGAGCAATCAGGCAAGAGAAAGAAATAAAAGGCATCCAAATTGGGAATGAAGAAGTTAAATTATCACTCTTTGCAGATGACATGATGCTATATATAGAAAACCCTAAAGACTCCACCAAAAAGCTATTAGAAACAATCAACGAATACAGTACAGTTGCCGGTACAAAATCAACGCACAAAAGTCCATTGCCTTCCTATATACCAACAATGAAATCTCAGAAAAAGAAATACAAAAAACAATTCCTTTTGCAATTGCAACGAAAAGAATAAAATACCTAGGAATAAACTTAACCAAGGATATGAAAGACCTATATGCTGAAAACTATGAGACTTTTTTGAAAGAAATTGAAGAAGACACAAAGAAATGGAAAGACATTCCGTGCTCATGGATTGGAAGAATCAACATAGTTAAAATGGCCATATTACCCAAAGCAATATACAGATTCAATGTAATCCCCATCAAAATCCCAATGGCATATTTTAAAGAAATAGAACAAAAAATCATCAGATTTGTTTGAAACCACAAAAGACCCCAAATAGCCAAAGCAATCTTAAGAAAAAAGAACTATAATGGAGGTATCACACTTCCTGACTTTGGCTTATACTACAGGCCACAATAATCAAAACAGCATGGTATTGGCAGAAAAACAGACACATAGACCAATGGAATAGAATTGAGAACCCAGAAATAAAACCACATAAATATGGACAGATAATTTTTGACAAAGAGGCTAAAAACATACAATGGAGCAAAGACAGCCTCTTCAATAAATGGTGCTGGGAGAATTGGATAGCCATGTGCAAAAGAATGAAACTGGACTGCTGTTTGTCACCATGTACCAAAGTTAATTCAAAATGGATCAAAGAATTAAGCATAAGACCTGACATAATAAACTGCATAGAAGAAAACATAGGTACTAAACTTATGGATCTTGGGTTCAAAGAGCATTTTGTGAATCTGACTCCAAAGGCAATGTAAGTAAAAGCTAAAATAAACGAATGGGACTATATGAAACTTAAAAGCTTCTGCACAGAGAAAGAAACCATTGACAAAATAAAGAGGCCACCAACTGACAGCGAGAAGATTTTCGCAAACAGTACCTCTGATAAGGGGCTAGTATCCAGAATATACAAGGAACTCATGCAACTCAACAACAATAAAACAACCAAACAATAGAAAAATGGGCAGAGGACTTGAAGAGACATTTCTCCAAGAGGATATACAAATGGCAAATAGACATATTAAAAATGCACAACATCACTAATCATTAGAGAAATGCAAATCAAAACCACAATGAGATATCACCTCACCCCAGTCAGAATGGCGATCATCAAGAAGACAAATAGTAACAAATGTTGGAGAGGCTGTGGAGAAAAAGGAACCCTCATACACTGTTGGTGGGAATGCAGACTGGTGCAGCCGTTATGGAAGGCGGTGTGGAGGTTCTCAAAAAATTACGAATAGAATTGCCATATGACCCAGCATTCCCTCTCCTGGGTATCTACCCAAAAAATCTGAAAACATTTAAAGATAAACACACGTGTGCTCCAATGTTCATTGCAGCTTTGTTTACGGTGGCAAAGACATGGAAACAACCAAAATATCCTTCGGTAGATGAATGGATGAAGAAGTTGTGGTATATATACACAATGGAATACTATTCGGCGGTAAGAAAATATGATACAGGAACATTTGTGACAACATGGTTGGATCTTAAGAGTGTAATGCTGAGCGAAATAAGTCAGACAGAAAAAGTAGAGAACGATGTGATTTCACTGGTATGTGGTATATAAACCAAAATCAACAAAAGAACAAGACAAACAAATGAAAACAGAAACTCATAGACATAGACAATGGTTTGGTGGTTGCCAGAGGGTAAGGGGGGTGGGGAGTGGGGGGTGAGAGATGAGGGTAAGGGGGATCGAATATATGGTGATGGAAGGAGAACTGACTCTGGGTGATGAATACACAATGGGATTTATAGATGATGTAATACAGAATTGTACACCTGAAATCTATGTAATTTTACTAAGAATTGTCACCTCAATAAATTTAATTAAAAAAAATGTAAAAAAAAAAGAAAACATTTCTCTATTTGTCCATGTTGTTGAGAATGAAAATATCACGTGACCATTGATAAATATATATATATACATATATATATATATATATATATATATATATATATATATATATATATTTATTTATTTATATGTGTGTGTGTGTGTGTGTGTGTGTGTGTGTGTGTGTGTGTGTGTTTAAAACGGGTGCCCAGACACTCCTAAACAGAATTCAGAACTGCACTGTAGATAATGGCAAAAATGTAGAAAAACAATAATAGGTCAAGTGATTAATGCATTAGTGAAGTTGGTATATGTATAAAATGAAACCAGATAGAGTCATGAAAGTGACAGAAATCCTGATGCTGGCCACAGCAGATGGAATCTTGAGAAATTGGCAAGAGAAAAAAGCTAGCCTCCCAAGGCCACATACGCCATCTCTCCATTAAGATGACAGAATAACAACATGAAATTCATAGGGAATGAGGGCAGTTCAGTGTTTGCCAGAGTGCAAAGTGTTGGGCAGCATGGAGAGGAAGTGCAAGTTGCATGGCTTGGGTTTCCATTAATTGCTTGTAATCAGAAAAATGGCATTATATAACAAGGATTAAGGAAAGAAAAACGCTGTTGTCATATTACAAAACTGAATTGTATTGGTTAAAGGTTCCAATGGCAAACTGGTGGTGTGAATTTCGTCAAAATAATGTAAGGTATATTAACAGTAGGATACCCCACCTAAACCCCAAGTCCTCTAATATCGTAGTGGCCCTGCCTCCTAGACACTTTGGGCTATATGAGAAAGCTCCTCAGTTCTAAAATGAAACATGACCAGTGAATTTTAGGTGCCAATGGGAGAAGTGCCCTTGCTGGAAATAAGTGTGGTGGTGGATATTTGCCTGATGGAGTCGATTACCATTTTACAGAGAGAACACATATTTTGGAAAGGAGATTTCACAGATTGCATTCTCTGTGAATTGAAATGGAGAGAATCATTACGCATTGAAAGAAGTTCTGAAAAAAACCCTGATGGCCCTCCTCACCTAGGAGCTTCTAGTGGAAAGGAAGGATTGGTAACAGAGCAAGGGCAATGGCTGTGGTCTCTGGCAGGGTTCAAGACTGGCCTATCTTGAAGGACCTGGAGTGTAAATCAGGATAAAACTCAGATTGATGTGGATGTGCGGTGCCTCTCCCATTATCTTCCTTGTTACTGATGACCTCCTAAGTCATGACGAAATGTTTCATCTTTTGCATTGGCGCATGTTGTGTATGTTACTTTTATACTGTGACCTTCATGATTGAGGAAACATTCCCAATTTTCACGCTATTCCTCAAAGAATCTGTACATTTTGCATGTGGGAATGCATGTGCGGTCAGTGAATCTATCGTGACTTACAATTCTTGGTTACGTCACCTGCTAAGCGGTCGCAGTGATTGTCTTCCCCGGAGAAATTCAGGGTGATTGTCAAGTAGAATATGAGAACTACAGTATATACTCAGCCAGCTACTGAGCCCAGACACAAAGAAAGTGGACCTTTTTTATTTCTTAGGTAATTCCTGGTGTACCTGATCTCTACTGCTAACATCCAAACCTCTGAAATCAGCTGGTTGATAGGCAGATATCATGGAATTCAGAAGGCAGATCCATGGAGCCCATGCTGCCTGTCAGAACTGACAAAACAACACACAAATGTGTATCAAATCTCTCCATGTACTACTCCCTTGACACTACTCAGCAAATAATGAGGACAATCAAATACCTGATGACCCAAATTGCTAATTTGGATAAGTGGTTCTTGTTGAAAATCACCATCAGAGAGTAGCAGATTGATCTTCTTGTATCTGGAGCTCACATTCTTCCGGTAACATTCTTTGATGGGGCACTTATTGCAGCTATCACTCACACCACCTGCATGTCAGTTCTTGGTCCTCATTGAAGTGGCAAGGTGATTCATGGCAAGTCATTGTGCCTGGGCCCAAGGACCTCTGTAGTATGTGAAAGAAGGCTCTACAGAGCCCAGAGAATGGTAAAGTCACACTCAGGGATCAAAATGGATGGACTGTCCTAGATAAGTTTCTGGACAGCAAATGATCCAAGGCAGCTCTGTGGCATCGGCCTCCTGGAGAGGGAATTGTGATGTCACTGTTTTCTTTTTTGACACATTAGGATACTGATATATGATTGGTCAGGATGCTGCTGGGCCCCTATTAAATCTCCAGTAAGGAGCAGGCAACAAAATATGAATCTGGGAGGAGAGCAACTTCTGTGGCTCTGCTCCGGCTGTTCCTTTCCCCTGACACACTCAGTGCCAGACCCTGCTGAGCAGTTTCCTGTTGACAGACACTTCTCAGAAAGCAATGTTCTGTTGCCTTCATCTTAGAGTCTCAGCACGGTGAGAATTACACTTATTTTATTGAAACCAAACAGTATATAACATTTTGCTATGGAAACCGGACACTTTATCAGTCAGGGAGGGAAAATCAAAAGAACAATGAGACAATATGCTACTCCTTCAAGTATGCTGTGATCAATCAAAAAAAATAAAATTAAAAAAGAATTAAAAAAAAAAAAAAAGATTACATGTGCATTGACAATGCGATGGGGAAGAACTGGAACAGTCACATGTCTCTTGTGGATACATAGAATGATATAGCTACCAAGGAAAACAGTTTGCTGTATGTCCTGGATGTTGAGAATGAAAATATCAGGTGAGCATGGATATATATAAAATAGTGTTTAAAATGGATGCCCAGAAATTTCTAAACAGAGTTCAGAACTACACTGTAGATAATGTCAAAAATTATAGACACACAGTAGAGACACAATATCAGGTCAACTGATGAATGCATTAGCAAAGGTGGTATATGTGTAAAATGAAAAAAGATACAGTCATAAGTGTGACAGAAGTCCTGATGCTGGCCAACACAGGAAAGAATCTTGATAAATTTGCAAGAGAAAGAAGCTAGCATCCCAAAGCTATACATGCTGTCTCTTGAAGATATCAGAATGACAATGTCAATTCATAGAGAAAGAAGGCATGTCAGTGTATGCCAGGGTGCAAGGGGTGTGCAACATGGATGGGAAGTGAAAGTTGCATGGCTTGGGTCTCTAAAGATTCCTTGTAATCAGAAAAATGGTACTGGACAACAAGGATTGAGGAACTCACAATGCTGTTGGCATATTACAAAACTGAATTGTATTTTTTAAAGGTTCCAATGGGAAAATGGTTGTGTGAGATTTACCAAAACATTGTAAGGGATATTCCCTGTAGGTCACCTCTCCTAAACAACAAGCCTCTAATTTTGTGATGGTCCTGCCTCCAAGACACTTTTGGATACATGAGAAAGTTCCTCATTTCTAAAAATAAACACTGCCAGTGAAATTTAAGTCCCATTGGGAGGAGTTCCCTTGCCAGAATTAAGAGTCTTTGTGGATATTTTCCGGATGGAGTACATTACTGTTTTACAGAGAGAGAGCACTGATTTTGGAAAGCAGTTTTCACAGATTTCACTCACTGTGAATTGAAAGAGAGAGAATCATTACCCATTGAAAGAAGTCTCTGAAGCAAAACGTGATGGGCCTCCACACCTGTGAGCTTAGATATTTCCTTCGAGTGGAAAGGAAGGATTGGTCAGAGAGCCAGGGCAATGTCTGTGGTCTCTTGCAGGACTGAAGCCTGGGATATCCTGTAGGACCTGGAGTCTGTGAAGCCTAAAACTCGGATTGCAGTTGATCTGGTGTGCCTCTCCCATTCTCTTAAATGTTACTGACGACCTCGTGCGGCCTGTCTATCTGTTTCGACTTTTACATTTTGCAAATGTTTTGTGTGTTACTTTAATACTTTGAAACTCTTAATTGAGGAAACAATCCCAGTTTTAACCCTTTTACTCATAGAATCTCTTCATTTGCATGTTGGACTCCATATGTGGTAATGACTCCATCATGACTTCCAATTCTTTGTAACGTCCCCTGCTAATGGGTGGCAGAGAGTGAATTCCACAGAGAAATTCAGCGTCTTTGACAAGTGGAATATGGAGAACTGAACCTGATTCTAAGCCCCCACACAAAGGATGTGGACATTCCTTTCTTTCTCAGGTAATTCCTGGCTAACCTGACCTCTATTGAATTACATCGCACCCTCTGAAATCAGCTGGTTGACAAGCATGCATCAGGGAATTCAGATGACAGACACGTGAAGCCCATCCTACCTGTCAGAACTGACACAGCCCCTGACAAATTCTATCCTTCCTCTCCATGTACCAACACTCCCCAGACTCTACTCATCAAATGACGATGACAACCAAGAACGTGATGCCCAATCTTGTTAGGTATGATAACTGGTTCTGGTTGAAAATCACCATCAGAGAGTAGAAGACCCTATTTGCTTCTATCTGGCGCTCACATTCATCCGGTAACACTCTTTGATGGGGCACTTTTTGGAGCCAGCGCTCCTACCAACTGCATGTCAGTTCTTGCTCCTCTTTGAACAGGCAAGGTAATTCTGGGCAATCATTTCTGCTGGGCCCAAGGTGGTATATGTATACAATGAAACAAGATACATTCATAAAGTTAACAGTAGTCCCAATGCTGGACACCGCAAGAAAATTACGTGAGAAATTGGCAAGAGAAAGAAGCTAGCATCCCAAGTGTAGGAGCCTGACTCAGAAAAACTATGCCATCCGGCAGCACATGACCTAATTCCTGGGACAGTCAGTTTGCCCTTAAAAGGTCACGTCTCTGCTAAGTAAAGCTCCTTCCTCATTCCGCTCCCCGCCCAGTTTACCCTAATCTATACAAGCTTGTAGCTGCAATAAAAATTTGAGGCTTGATCAGAACTTTGTCTTGCCTCCATTTCTTTGCACCTCCTATTTTCTCTTTTCAGGGTGTCTCTCTTCGGTCCCTGTCGAATGCCCCGCTGGTCGGGGCATTTCTGGCGCCCAACGTGGGGCTCGAAGATCCCAGACCCTTTGAAAAACTGTCTGCCTTAAGTCCGGCCGGACGCGTTGCTGAGTCTCCGCGCGATTTAACCGCGTGAGCCTGACTCGTTTCCTGATCTCCGCGGATACAAGCCGATCCGTGAGCCTGATCGGATAGAGGTAAGCAGACATACGAAAATAGATGTTTCGGGATAAAATTAGATTTAATGTTACCCCTCGGTCGAATGAATGTGTGAATGAGTGATAGTTCCACGACTTCTTGTCACGGAGCTTGCTTGGGCCCTAATCTGCGGTTCCGTTTCTGTTATACGGCACAACGGTGACTGGACTCCGGTCCACCAGTTTGGGGACTTATACCGAAGCGCCTTAGCCAAGACAGATTTAGTCCCGCGAGGGGCACGGCCAGACGGGCATCTGACTGTTTCCTTTGTTGACTGAAGGGCCGAAAAGGGGATAATGGGTCAGACATTGAGTTCTCATGAACTCTTCATTTCTGGGTTAAAAACTTCCCTCAAGGTGCGAGGAATTAAGGCTAGAAAAAAAGATCTCCGTAACTTTTTCGAATTTCTGACAGACATTTGCCCCTGGTTCCCCCAGGAGGGAACAATTGATATTAGAATTTGGAAGCGCATCGGCGATGCATTCCAAGACTTTTATAAAGCCTTTGGGCCTGAAAAGGGCCCCGTTTCTACTTTTACTTACTGGAATCTCATAAATGACGTCCTCAGGGTTCACTCCAATGACCCGGAAGTCATAGAAGTTATTAAAAAGGGGGAGAGCCTCTTAAAGGAATCGTCCACGGTCCCCCTTCTACTATTCCTCACACCAATCCCCCTACTCAAACAACCGCCTCCCTACACAACAGATTGCCTCTCTTCGAGAGGCCCTCCAGGAAAAACGCCAACACATTAGTCTTCTCAAAGAACTCCGTGCCCTTGAGGCTGAACTCGCTGCACTCTCTGGGCTGCCCTTTTCCCCCCGTCTACCCCTAAAACGAGCTCCCAAACAAAGACCTGTCCTCGCTTTTCTGGTCACTCGCAGACAGGCTGCAGAGGTAGGTCCCGATACTCAGACCCCTGAGGACCCCCCAAGAGGAGGATACCACGAAGGAGTCCGATAATGAAGCTGAGGAACAGGATAACCCCCTCCCCTCAGAGGAAGAGGCGGGGCCCCTAAGAGACAGACAGCGCTACCGCCCTTTAAACATTAAGCATTTAGAAGACTTAAAGGCTGTGGTCCACGCTTATGACCATGTAGCTCCCTTCACGGTAGCCTTGCTGGAAAGCCTCACCGACCGTTGGCTAACGCCAAATGATTGGTTCACTTTAGCTCACGCCGCCCTGTCTGGCGGTGATTTTGTTTTATGGCGCACAGAGTATGCGGAAAACGCACGAAAAATGGCTGAACGAAATACTCAAAGCCAGTCCTCCCGCTCCTGGACTAGAGATCGCCTTCTCGGCCAACCGCCCTATAACACCAATGAGGCTCAGGCCGCCTTCCCCCCAGGCTTGTTAGCTCAGGTCCAAAACGCTGGCCTTAAGGCCTGGCGTAAACTCCCACCCAAAGGGCCCGCCAGCACCTCCTTGGCCAAAATCCATCAAGGGCCTGACGAATCCTATTGCGATTTCATCAGCCGCCTAACTGAGGCTGCCGAGCGCTTAATTGGAAAAGAAGAGTCAGATTGCGCCTTTATTAAACATCTTGCATTTGAAAATGCCGATGCCACCTGCCAAGACGCCATCCGCCCCCATCGCAATGGCTCCCTCTCAGACTATAATAAACTTTGTTCTGGTGTCGGGACGTCTCACGCCATCGGTCTAGCCATTGGAGCCACACTAAAAAGCTTCACACAGGACACTCAAAAATCCTGTTACAATTGTAAACAACCTGGTAATTTTGTCCGGGAATGCCCTATAGACAAACAGCCCCGTCAGCCACCTTCCACTATCTGTCCTCGCTGTAAACGCGGCAAACATTGGGCTAGAGACTGTCACTCCAAGGTAGATGCTATGGGTAACCCAATTCGCCCCAGGTCGGGAAACCCCCAACGGGGCCAGCCCCTGGCCCCAAGTCCCCAGAACAAACCAGGGGCAATACGGTTTGTTCCTCAGTCCCAGTCTCCATTACCTCCCTCTGCAGAGCCACCCCAGGCAGTGCAGGATTGGACCTCTTGTCCCCCACCCCAGCATTATTAACCCCTGATCAAGGCATACAACTCCTCCCTACCAATGCCCATGGGCCTCTACCACCCAATACCTTCGGGCTAGTCCTTGGGTGCGGTAGTTCAGCTCTAGCGGGGATTAATATTATCCCGGGAGTAATTGACCAAGATTACACAGGGATCATTACTCTCCTGGCCTCAGCACCTAACGGGCCGGTTACTTTACAACAAGGCCAAAGAATAGCTCAACTTATTTACTTCCCTTAGATTCCTCCACTAAGTCTAACCTCCCTCACCCCAGACTACACTCTGCCTTTGGGGCCTCGGATACCTACTGGATACAACAAATTACCCCTGACAGACCCCTACTCACCCCAAAATTAGACAATAAACCCTTTGAGGGACTCATTGACACTGGGGCTGACGCTACGGTCATCGCCTCTCACTTCTGGCCTGCCTCGTGGCCTATCACTGTTGCCTCCACCCATCTAAAGGGCATCGGTCAGTCTACTAACCCTAGACAAAGTACAAAACTTCTCACTTGGACAGACAGTGAAGGTAATACCGGCCACGTCCAACCTTATATCATCCCAGGGCTGCCCGTTAACCTCTGGGGACGCGATATACTTTCCCAGTTAAAGCTTATCATGTGTAGCCCCAATGAAGTAGTCACACAACAAATGCTCAACCAAGGCTTTGTCCCAGGACAGGGGCTTGGAAAGTCGGGACAAGGCATCAAACATCCCATAACTGTTATAACCAACAATAATCGGACAGGTCTGGGACATCCCGACCAAAATTTCTCCTAGCGGCCCTTGACTTCCCTGTACCCCATGCAGACAAAATAAGATGGAAATCGGATGAGCCTGTACGGGTAGACCAATGGCCACTTAATTCAGAAAAACTCACAGCCGCCACACAGTTAGTACAGGAACAACTGGCGGCCGGCCACCTTGAGCCTACCACCTCCCCGTGGAACACTCCTATATTTGCTTTTAAAAAAAAGAGTGGAGCCTGGAGACTTCTCCAAGACCTCCGTGAAATTAATAAAACTATGTTTGCCATGGGGGCTCTTCAACCTGGCCTCCCTTCCCCTGTTGCCATACCAGCCAATCACGCCAAAATTATTATTGATCTAAAAGACTGCTTTTTCACCATTCCCCTCCATCCCCAAGACAAAGAGAGATTTGCCTTTAGTCTCCCAGTCATTAATTTCAAAGGACCCATGCCTCGCTATCAATGGAAGGTCCTTCCACGAGGAATGGCTAATAGCCCTACACTATGCCAAAAATTTGTGGCCCAAGCAATTGACCCTCTTCGCACTCGGTGGCCCTCCATTTACATCATCCATTACATGGACGATATCCTTTTGGCCGGGCCATCCTCCGAAAAGGTTCTCCAATGCTGCCTGGAACTTACCAAAAATCTTGCCCAATTTGGTCTCCAAATCGCTCCTAATAAGATTCAAATACAAGATCCCTACTATTATCTTGGCTTCGAACTCAATTCCAATCTTATTACCACTCAAAAGATTGTGCTAAAAACATCCTATCTCCGTACGCTCAATGATTTTCAAAAATTCTTGGGGGACATTAACTGGCTCCGGCCATATCTCAGGCTCACTACAGGACAGTTAAAACCATTATTTGATATCTTACAGGGAGATCCTAATCCTCTTTCTCCGCGTTCGCTTACTCCGGAAGCTCACCAGTCCCTTCAAATAATACAATTAGCCATTGAACAACAACAGATTAAACACATATCTTACCACCAACCCTTTTCTCTTATCATATGTACCACCCCTCACTCTCCAACGGCGGTACTATGGCAAGAGGCCCCCCTATTGTGGATTCATTTACCCTCCTCGCCCGCCAAGGTTCTTACTCCCTATCCCACATTAACAGCCAACATCATCCAAATAGGGAGAGAAAAAAGTTGACTATATTTTGGGAAGGACCCTAACCGGATCATCCTCCCTTATACTAAAAATCAAATTAATTGGCTCATGCAAAACGATGATAACTGGACAGTAGTACTTTCTTCCTTTCTGGGTACTATAGACAACCACTATCCTGCCAATAGGTTGCTCCATTTTACACGAGTACACCCATTCATTTTTCCAAAAATTACCAGTGCCAAGCCCCTATTAGCAGCTGCCTTAGTCTTCACTGATGGCTCCTCCAACAGTCAGGCTGCCTATGTTATCAATGGCCAAACCTTTACAGTCCCCTCACCCTATCAATCTGCACAGCTAGTTGAACTGTTTGCTATCCTACAGGTTTTTATCCAACTCCCAGATACTCCATTCAACCTATATACAGATAGTGCTTATATTGCCTTCTCCCTTCCCCTTCTAGAAACCGTGCCCTACATCAAACCCTCCAGTGATGCAGTCCCTCTTTTCTGCCGCCTTCAACGGCTCATTACCTCAAGACATCACCCCTTCTTTGTCGGCCATTTACGGGCCCATTCCGACCTTCCTGGCCCACTAACTCAGGGTAACGCCCTTGCGGATGCCGGCACCCGACTCGTCCTCTCCGTTCTCACCGACCCCCTAACCAAAGCTCAACAGTGTCACGCCGTCCATCATTTAAATGCCCGCACACTCTGCCTCATGTTCAAAATCACTAGGGATCAGGCCAGAGAAATAGTCAAGAGCTGCCCTGGATGTGTTACTCTTCTCTCAACACCCCACTTTGGGGTCAACCCTCGGGGAATTCTCGCCAATGAAATCTGGCAAATGGATGTTACCCATATCCCAGAGTTCGGGTCCCTCAAATATGCTCATGTCACCATCAATACTTACAGTGGGTTTATCTTCTCCAGCCTCCATACAGGAGAAGCTACAAAAAATGTTATTGCCCATGTCCTCCAGTGTCTAACTGTACTCGGAAAGCCCCAAAAGATAAAAACTGATAATGGCCCTGGGTACACTTCCCAGGCCTTTAAACAGTTTTGCGGCCAATTTCAGATTCAACATGTCACTGGTATCCCGTACAATCCCCAGGGACAAGGAATTGTTGAACGAGCTCATCAAACCATAAAAAAACACCTTATATAAACTCAAAACATCCACTTCCTACCCCACTAGAGGTTCTCCTCGTAATATTCTAAATCACGCCCTGTTCGTCCTCAATTTTCTACAACTAGATGACCAGGGTAACTCCGCAGCAGACCGCCTTTGGCGTCAAAAAACAAAACATCAATACACCAAGGTCATGTGGAGAGAACCCCTCACGGCAAAATGGAACGGGCCCGACCCAGTTCTCATCTGGGCGTGAGGATCTGCCTGCATATATGATACCCAAGAAAACAATCCTCGCTGGTTACCCGCTCGTCTGGTCAAACCCATTAACCCCCCTATCACTAATCCACCACCACCAGGGACTTAATCCCTGAGATATTTCCTTTTTTTCCGCAGATGTTACACCCAACCATTCTCGTTGGATATCTACTCCTGGTAACTTCTTGCGTTTTGGCTGGCTATTGTTAATTCCACTGCTCCTGCCTGCCCCGCTCCTAATCATGTTTTCATCTGCGGCAACGGCCTGGCCTTCACGGCCCTCCCCACCAATTGGACTGGCCTCTGTGCACTGGCTTTTCTCTTGCCAGATATAGATATTCTACCCGGAGATCAGTCACTTCCTATACCAGCCCTTGATCTTTTCCCTGGGCGACAAAAACGGGCCCTCGCGTTCATTCCCCTTATGGCAGGACTAGGTATAATGGCCGCTATGGCCACAGGTACTGCCGGGGTAGGAGTGTCCATAGACACTTATCAACGGCTCTCTCTGCAACTTATTGATGATGTTACCACACTATCAGATACTATTAATGACCTTCAAGACCAGGTCGATTCCTTAGCAAAAGTAGTACTCCAAAACAGATGAGGGCTTGATCTTCTAACAGTGGAACAAGGGGGGATCTGTTTATCTTTACAGGAGCGATGCTGCATCTATGCGAAAAAATCCGGCATAGTGCGAGACAAGGTCAAGAGACTCCAAGAAGATCTTCTTCAACACAAAAAACAACTTCTTAACAACCCCTTTCTAACCAGTTTTAATGGTCTCTTGCCTGTTCTCCTCCCCATCCTTGGTCCCATTCTAGGATTACTCCTACTTGTCTCCCTCGGACCTTGGGCATTTAATAAACTGACAGGATTTATCAAACAACAAATAGACAACATTTTGGCCAAAACCATCCACATTCATTATCAACGGCTGGCGACAATGGATCACCCAGAGGGTGACTATACTCACTCACAAGCAGGCTCCAGTTATATAGACATATAACTGACATGGTGGCTGAGGACATGTCGGCCTATAACAAGAGGCCTGAGCACCAGACGGCTGCAGCGATTGGGTACTGCAAGGGAGGGTCCCGACTGACCCAATCTCAGTTCTCCCTGAACTCATGCCCAGACTGCATAGGGGTTGGTGCCTACAACAAAAATAACTGCCCCACCCCTGGTCCACAAAAGGCACTGGGGGCTACGCGCTATTGGGACCGTCTGGGCCTCTGAGTTCCCGTCTCGGTTAAGGCTCACTCTCTTAAAAAGATAAAGAGAGAGGAGATGTAGGAGCCTGACTCAGAAAAACTATGCCATCCGGCAGCACATGACCTAATTCCTGGGACAGTCAGTTTGCCCTTAAAAGGTCACGTCTCTACTAAGTAAAGCTCCTTCCTCATTCCGCTCCCAGCCCAGTTTACCCTAATCTATATAAGCTTGTAGCTGCAATAAAAAATTTGAGGCTTGATCAGAACTTTGTCTTGCCTCCATTTATTCGCGCCTCCTATTTTCTCTTTTCAGGGTGTCTCTCTTCGGTCCCTGTTGAATGCCCCGCTGGTCAGGGCACCCAAGCACTCATTCACGGTCTCACGGTTAAAATTACAGACTGACAATGTGGAATTCATAAGGAGAGAAGTCAGGTCATTGTTTGCATTGGTGCAATGTGTACGGCAGAGTGGATGGGAAGTGGAAGTTTCAAGGCTTCAGTTTCTATTGATTGCTTGTAATCAGAAAAATGGAATTAGACAGAAAGGATTGAGGAAAGCACAATGCTGTTGTCATATTACAAAAGTGAACTCTATTTTTTAAAGGTTCCAAAAAACAAACTGGCTGTGTGAATATTACCAAAACAATGTAAGGGATAGTGACAGTAAGGCCCCTCTCCTAAACCACCAGTCCTCTAATCTTGTGATGGCCATGCCTCATACAACCTTTAGACTACATGAGAAAGCTCCTAATTTCTAAAAACTAACACTGACCATGAAACTTAGGTCCCAATGGGAGAAGAATCCTTCCTAGAAATAAGTGTGGTGGTGAATATTTGCCTGATGGAGTAGATTACCATTTAACAGAGAGAACACTGATTTTGGAAAGGAGTTTTCACAGATTTCATTCACTATGAATTGAAAAGGAGAGAATCATTACCCATTGAAAGAAGTCTCTAAAACAAAATGTGATCGGACTCCCCACCTGTGAGCATAGATATTTCCTTCGATGAGAAAAGAAAAATTGACCAGAGAGCCACTGCAACAGCTGTGATCTATTGCAGGATTCAAGCCTGGGCTATCCTCAAGGATCTAGAGTCTAAATCAGGGTAAAACTCTGATTGCTGCAGATGTGCTGTGCCTCTCCCTTTCTCTTCTATGTTACTGAAGGCCTCCTATGACATGACTATCTCTTTCATCTTTCACATTTTGCTCATGTCATGTGCCTTTCTTTAATTCTCTGATCTTCATAATTGAGGAAATATTCACAATTTTCACCCTTTTACTCAAAGAGTCTATACATTCTGCATGTGGCACTCCATGTGTGGTAACAGAATCTGTCGTGACTTCCAATCTTTGTTATATCATCTGCTAAGGCGTGGCACATAGTGTCTTCCCCGGAGAAATACTGTGTGTTTGACAAGTCGAATAACGGGAACAATTATATATACTGAGCCAGCTACTGAGCCCGCACAGAAAGAAAGTGGACCTTCCTTTCTTTCTCAGGTAATTCCTGGTGAACCTAACCTCTGCTGAATTACATCCAACCCTCTGAAATCAGCTGGTTGATAGGCACCTACTGGGGAATTCAAATGACAGAAGCATGGATCCGACCTTGCCTGTCAGAACTGACAGAACATCATGCAAAAGTGTATTCTTCTTCTCCATGTACCAACACTCCATTGACACTACTCAGCACATGATGAGGACATTCAAGAACCTGATGCCCAAACTTCCTAGGTATGATAAGTGGTTTTTGTTGAAAATCACCATGAGAGAATAGAAAACCCAATCTGCCTCTCTCTGGAGCTCATATTCATCCCGGAACACTCTATGATGGGGCACTTTTTGGAACCAGTGCTCACACCAACTGCATAGAAGTTCTTGCTCCTCTTTGAAGTGGCAAGGTTATTCCTGGCAAGTCATTTTTTACTGGGCCCAAGTGCTTCTCTAGTATGAGAAAGATTGCTCTACAGAGCACAGAGAATGATGAAGTGACACTCAGGGCTCAAAAAGGAAGGACTGTCTTGGATAAGCCTCTGAGCTGCAAATCGTTGAAGGCACCTCTGTGGCTGTGACCTTCTGGAGAGGGGATGATGATGACACCGTTGCCTTTCTGTGACACAAGACTACATTGATATATCTAATTTGCCAACCTGTGGCTGGGCACAGATTCAATCTCCAATGCTGGACAGACAAGAGAGTGTGAGTCTGTGAGGAGACTGAATTCTGTAGCTCTGCTCAGCTGTTCCTTTATCCTGGCACCCTCAGAATCAAACCATGCTTTCCAGTTGACTGTTGACAGAACCTCCTGTGAAAACAACGTTCTGCAACTTCATCTTGGACTTTCAGGACGGTGAGAAATACACTGCTGTTATTAAAGCCACACATTCTATAACATTTTGCTATGCAAATCAGACACTTTATCGGTCAGGGAGGGAAAATCGAAACCACAATGAGATAATATGCTATTCCTTTAAGAATGCTGTGATCAACAAAAGAGAAAAGTTAACGTGTGGTCACAATGCAATGTGGAAGAACTGGAATGCTCTATTGTCTGCTGGATACATAGAAATATATAGCTACTATTGAAAACAGTTTGCTATTTGCCCAGGATGTTGAGAATGAAAATATCACCTGACCATTGATATATACCCAATCATGTTTAACACGGATGCCCAGAAACTTCTAAAGAGAATTCAGAACTGCACTGTAGTTAATGGCAAAAATGTAGAAACAAAGTATCAGGTATAATGATGAATGCATTAGTGAAGGCGGTATATGTATAAAATGAAAAAAAAATATATAGTCATAAATGTGACAGAAATCCCAATTCCACAAGAAAGTATCATGAGAAATTGGCAATTGAATGAAGCTAGCACCAGAAATCCACATATGCTGTCTATCTATTCTGATAACAAGCCGACAATGTCAAATTCATAGGGAAAGAAGGCAGGTCAGTGTTTGCTAGGGCGCAAGGTGTGGACAGGGTGGATGGGAAGTGGAAGTTGCATAGCTTGGGTTTTTATTGATTGCTTGTAATCAGATAAATGGTATAAGAGAGCAAAGGATTGAGGAAAGCACAATGTGTTGGCATACTACAAAGCTGAATGTATTTTATAAAGTTTCCAATAGAAAACTTGTTGTGTGAATTTTACAAAATCAGTGTAAGGGATATTCTCAGTACAACACCTCTAATAAACCACAAGTCCTCTAATGTTGCGATGGCTGTTCATCTTAGACCCTTTTGAGCTGCATGGGAATGCTTTTCAATTCTAAAGACAAACACTGCCAGTGAAATTTAGGTCCCAATGTGAAAATTACCCTTGCTAAAAGCAAGTATGTTGGTGGATAATTTCCTGATGGAGTAGCTTGTCGTTCTACAGCAAGAGCACTGATTTTGGAAAGAAATTTTCACAGATTTCATTCACTGTGAACTGAAAGGCAGAGAATCATTACGCATTGAAAGAAGTTCTGAAACAAAATGTGATGGGCCTCCTCATTTGTGAGCATAGATATTTCCTTTGAGCGGAAAGGAAGAATACATCAGAGAGCCAGAGCAATGGCTGTGGTCTCTTGAGGGGTTCAAACCTTGACTATCCCGATGGAGCTAGATCTAAATCAGGCTAAAATTTTGATTGGTGCGGATCTGCTTGGCTTCTCCCATTCTCTTCCGTGTTACTGAGGGCCTCTTATGGAATACCTATCTGTTTCATGTTTTATATTTTGCATATGTCATGTGTTCATGTGTTTTTCTTTAATATTCTGAACTTGATAATTGAGTAAACATTCCCAATTTTCCCACTTTTACTCAGAGATTATTTACATTTTGCCTATGGGACTTCAGATGTGGTCGGAGAATCTATTGTGACTTCCAATTCTGTGTTATGTCACCTGCTAAGTGGTGGCAGGGAGTGACTTCCATGGGGGAAATCAGTGTCTTTGACAAGTAGAATATGGAGAATGCAGTATATACTGGGCCTGCTTCTAACCCCACACACAAAGAAAGTGGACCTTCCTTTCTTTCTCAGGTAATTCCTGGTGAATCTGAACTCGACTGAATTACATCCAACCCTCTGAAATCAACCGGTTGATAAGCATGTATCAGGGCATTCAGATGGCAAACCCACAGTGCCCATTCTGCCTGTCAGAACTTACCGAGCACCATACAAACGTGTTTACTTGCTCCCTATGTACCATTAGACCCTTGACACCACTCAGCGAATGATGAGGACAATCAAGAGCCTGATACCCCAACTTGCTAGGTATGATAAGTGGATCTTGTTGAAAATCAGCATCAGAGAATAGAAGACCCAATCTTCTTCTATCTGGAGCTCACATTCATCTGGGAACACTCTTTGATGGGACACTTTTTGGAGCCAGTGCTCACACCAACTGCATATAAGTTCTTGGTCCTCTTGGAAGTGGCATGGTGATTCCTAGAAAGTCATTTTTGCTGGGCTCAAGGTCCTCTCTAGCATGAGAGAAATGTCTATATGGAGCACAGAGAATGATGACATCACACTCATTGCTCAAAGTGGGAGGACCTTCCTGGATAAGTCTCTAGGCAGCAAATGGTCCAAGACACAGCTGTGGCTGCAGCATCCAGGATAGGTGATGATGATGTCACAGTGTCTTTCTCTGACACATGAGTAAGGGATATTCCCAGTAGGGCCCCTCTGATAAACCACAAGTGCTCTAATTTTGTGATGGCACTGCCTCATACACTTTATGGGCTACATGAGAAAGCCCACAGTTCTAAAAACAAACACTGCCTGTGAAATTTAGATCCCAATGGGAGAAGTGCCCTTGCTAGAAATTAGTGTGGTGGTGGATATTTTCCTGATGGAGTAGCTGACTGTTTTACAGAGAGAGCTCTGATTTTGGAAAATAATTTTCATAGACTTCATTCACTGTGTATTGAAAGGGAGAGAATCATTACACATTGAAAGAAGACTCTAAAAAAGTGTGATGGGCCTCCACACCTGTGAGCATAGCTATTACCTTCACGTGGGAAGGAAGCATTGGTTAGAGAGACAGACCCATGGCTGAGGTCGCTTGTGTGGTTCATGCCCGGGCTATCCTGAAGGAAGTGGAGTCTAAATCTGGCTAAAACATGGAATGCTGTGGATCTACTATGCCTCTTCCATTCTTTTCCGTGTTACCAAGGGCCTCCTACGTGATGCCTTTCAGTTTCATATTTTTCATTTTGCTGATGTTATCTGTTTTTATTTTGTAATATTCTGATCTGCATAATTGAATATACATTCCCAATAGTCACCCTTTTACTCACAGAGTCTGTACATTTTTCTTGTGGGACTTTTGGTCACAGAGTCTATCGTGACTTCCAATTCTATGTTACATCACCTGCTAAGTGTTGGCAGAGAGCGATTTCCCCAGAGAAATTCAGTGCTTTGACAAGCAGAAGATGGAGAACTACAGTATGTACTGAGCCAGCTACTGAGCCCACACACAAAAAAGTAGACCTTCCTTTCTTTCTTAGGTAATTCCTGGCGAACATGACCTCTACTGAATTACATCTAACCCTCTGAAATCAGCCAGTTTACAGGCACTATCATTGAATTCAGATAGCAGAGTCATGGAGCCCATCCTGCATGTCAGAACTGACAGAGTATCATACAAATATGTGTCCTTCCTCTCCGTGTACCAACACTCTCTTGACACTACTCAGGGTATGCTGAGGTCTATCAAGAACCTGATAACCAAACTTGCTATATGATAAGTGTTTCTGGTGGAAATCACCATCAGAGACTAGGAGATGCAATCTGCTTCTATCTGGAGCTCACATTCCTCCAGGAACACTCTTTGATGGGGCACTTTTTGGAACCAGTGCTCACACCAAGTGCATGTCATTTGTTGTTCTTCTTTGATGTGGCAAAGTTATTCTTGGGAAGTCATTTCGACTGGTTCCAAAGGCCTCTGTAGTATGAGAGGATGGCTCTATGGAGCAGAGAGAATGGTGAACTCACACTTAGGGCTCAAAGTGGAAGGAGAGTCCTGAATAAGTGTCTGGACAACAAATGGTCCAAGGTACATTTGTGGCCTCATGGAGATGGGATTATTATGTCACAGTAGTCCTTTTGTGACACATGACGATATTGATATGTGATTGGTCAGGCAGGTGCTGGCCACAGATTCTAGTTCCAATGCTGGGCAGACTTCTGAGAGTAAGTCTGTGAGCAGAGCAATTTCTGTGACTCTTCTCAGGTGTTCCTTCCTCCTTACGTTTTTAGCTTCAGACACTGCTGAGCAGTTTCCTGTTGACAGACACTCCTGAGACAGCAATGTTCTGCACCATCATCTTGGAATTTCAGGACAGTGAGAAATATGTTACTCTTATTGATGCCACACTGTCTCTAACATTTTGCTATGAAAATCGGACACTTTTTCAGTCAGGGAAGGAAAGTCGAAAGCACAATGAGACAATATGCTACTCCTTCAAGAATGCTGTGATCAACCAAAGAGAAAAGATCACATGAGCATTAACAATGTGATATGGAATAACCGGAATGCTCACATGTCTCTGCTAGATACATAGAATGATGTAGCAACCGAGAAAAACAGTTCACTATTTGTCCAGGATGTTGGGAATGAAAATATCACCTGACCATTGATATATACAAAATAGTGTTTAAAACGGATGCCCATTAACTCCTAAACAGAATTCAGAACTGCACTGTAGATGTTGACCAAAATGTAGAAAAACAATATCAGGTCAACTGACGAATGCATTAGCGAAGGTGGTATAGTTATAAAATGAAACAAGATACAGTCATAAAGGTGACAGAAGTCCCGATTCCACAAGAAAGTATCCTGAGAATTTGGCAATTGAATGAAGCTAGCATCTGAAATCCATATATGCTGTCTATCTATTGATATAACAGATCGACAATGTCAAATTCATTGTGAAAGAAGGCAGGTCAGTGATTGCCAGGGTGCAAGGAGGGGGCAGCATGGATGGGAAGTGAAAGTGCATGGCTTGGGTTTCTGTTGATTGCTTTTAATCAGGAAAATTGTATTACACAGCACGGATTGAGGAAAGCACAATCCTGTTGGCATGTCACATAACTGAATTGTATTTTTTAAAAATTTCCAACGGAAAACTGGTTGTGTGAATTTTACCTAAACATTGTAAGGGATAGTCCCAGTAGAGCAACTCTCATAAACCACAAGTCCTCTAATGTTGTCCTAGGCCTGCTTCCTAGACAATTTGGGCAACATGAGAATGCTTTTGAGTTTTAAAGAGAAACATTGCCAGTGAAATTTAGCTCCCAATGGAAAAAGTGTCCTTGCTACATAAGCATGTAGCTTACCTTTCTACAGAGAGAGCACTGATATTGGAATGGAGTTTTCACAGATTTCATTCACTGTGAATTGAAAGGGAGAGAATCATTACACATTGAAAGAAGACTCTGAAACAAAACGTGATGAGCCACCTCACCTGTGAGCACAGAGATTTCCTTTGAGTGGAAAGGAAGGATTGATAAGAGAGCTGAGGTAATGGATGAGGTCTCTTGCTGGGTTCAAACCTGGGATAATTAAGGACCTGGAATCTAAATCAGGCTAAATCACAGATTGCTGTGGATCTGCTGTGCCTCTCCCATTCTCTTCCATGTTACAGTGGACATCCTACAGCAAGCCAATCTGTTTCATCATTACATTTTGTGCATTTTGTATGCATTATGTTAACACTCTATTTTTCATAATGGAGGAAATAGTCCCAATTGTCACCATTTTACACAGAGTGTGGGCATTTTGGATGTGGGACTCCATGTGTGGTCAGTGAAGCTATAGTGAATTCCAATTCTTTGTTACATCAATTGTTATGGGGTGTCAGAGAGTGACTTCCCAAGAGAAATTTTATGTCTTTGACAAGTAGAAAATGGAGAACTGCAGTATATACTGAGCCAGCTACTGTGCCCATACACAAAGAATGTGGACCTTCATTTGTTTCTTAGGTAATCCCTGGCAAACGTGACCTCTACTGAACTACATCCAACCCTGTGAAATCAGCTGTTTTATAGGCACATATCAGGAAATTCAGTTGGCAGACCCATGGAACCCATCTGGCCTGTCAGAACTGACAGAGCAACATACAAATGTGCATCATTACTCTCTGTGTACCAACACAACCTTGACACTACTCAGCAAATTATGAGGACTAGCAAGATACCTGGTGCCCAAAATTGCTAGGTATGATAATTGGTTCTGGTTGAAAATCACCATCAGAGACTAGAAGACCCGATCTACTTCTTTCTGGAGCTCACATTCATCTGGGAACACTCTTTGATGAGGTACATTTTGTATCCAGCACTCACACCAACTGCATATGAGTGCTTGCTCCTCTTTGAAGTGGCAAGGTGATTCCTGGCAAGTCATTTTGCCTGGGTCCAAGGGCCTCTGTAGTGTAAGAAAGATGGCTCTATGAAGTAGAGAATGGTGAAGTCACACTCAGGGCTCAAAGTGGACAGACTGTCCTGAATAAGTGTCTGGGCAGCAAATGGTCCAAGCCACCTCTGTGGCTGCAGCCTCCTTGGAGAGGAGATGATAATGTCACAGTTGTCTTTTTGTGACACAAGTGGATACTTATATATGATTGGCCAGTCTGTTGCTGGGCACAGACTAAATCTCCAGTGCTGGGCAGATGACAGCGTTTGTGTCTGTGAGGAGAGCGACTTCTGTGGCTCTACGCAAGCTGTTACTTCCTCCTGATGCCCTCTGCATCAGATTCTGCTGAGGAGTTTGCTGTTGACAGATCCTACTGAGAGAGCAACGTTCTGGAACCTTCATCTTGGACTTTCAGCACTGTGAGAAATACACTTCTGTTATTGAAGCCACACAGTTTATAACATTTTCAATGAAAATCAGACATTTTATCAGTCAGGGAGGGAAAATGAAAAGCACAGCGAGACAATATGTTACTCCTACATGAATGCTGTTAGCAACCAAAGAGAAAAGATCACATGAGTGTTGACAATGAGATCTGAAAGAACTGGAATGCTCACATCTCTGTGGTGGATACATAGAATGATATACCTCCATTGGAAAACAGTTCGCTATTTGTCCAGAATGTTGAGAATGAAAAAATCACGTTACCATTGATATATACCCATAGTGTTTAAAACGCATTCTCAGAAACTGCTAAACAGAATTCAGAACTGAACTATAGATAATGGCAAAAGGTAGAAACACAATATCAGGTCAACTGATGAATGTATAGGCAAATGTAGTATACGCATAAAATGAAAAAACATGCAGTCATCAAGGTGAGAGAAGTCCTGGTACTGGCCATAGCAAGAAAGTATCTTGAGAAATTGTCAAGAGAAAGAAGCTAGCATACCATCACCACATAGGTTGCCTCTCCATGAAGATAGGAAACCCACAATATCAAATTCATAGGGAAAGAAGGCAGGTCAGAATTTGCCATGGATCAAGGTGGGGGGCTACATAGATGGGAAGTGAATGAAGCATGGCTTGGGTTTCTATTGATTGCTTGTAATCAGAAAAATGGTATTAGACAGCAAGCAGTGAGGAAAGCACAATGCTGTTGGATGTTACAAAACTGAATTGTATTTTTTAAAGGTTCCAATGGCAAAGTCGTGGTGTGAATTTTACCAAAGCAATGTAAGATTCATTCACAGTAGAGCACCTCTCATAAACCACAAGTCCTCTGATGTTGTGATGGCACTCCCTCCTAGACACTTTGGGATAAATGAGAAATCTCCTCAGTTTTAAAAACAAACCCTGCCAGTAAAATTGAGGTCCCAAGTCGAGAAGTTCTCTTCCTAGAAATAAGTGTGATCGTGGATATTTGCCTGATGGAGTAGATTACCTTTTTACAGTGTGAGCACTGATTTTGGAAAGGAGTTTTCACAGATTTCATTCACTGTGAATCGAAAGGGAGAGAATCATTACACATTCGAAGAAGTCTATGACACAAAACATGTTAGGCCTCCTCACCTGTGAGCATAGATATTTCCTTCTATGTGGAACGGAACGATTGGTCCGAGAGCCAGGGCAATGGCTGAGGTCTCTTGCTGTGTTCAAACATGGGCTATCCTGAAGGAACTGGAGTCTAAATTATGCTAAAACTCAGATTGCTGCGGATCTGCTATGACTCTCCCATTCTTTGTGCAGGACATATGAGGACCACGTTAGTGGGGTCCTCCTATACCATGCCAATGTGTTTCATCGTTACATTTTGCACATTTTGTGTGTGTTACTTTAATACTCTGATCTTCATAATTGAAGACACATTCCCAATTTTCACCCTTTTACTCATAGAGTCTGTATATTTCATATGTTAGTCTCCATGTGAGGTCAGAGCATCTATCGTCATTTCCAATTCTTTGCCATGTCACCTGCTAAGGGGTGGCAGAGATTGTCTTCCCGGAGAAATTCTGTGTCCTTGAAGTAGAATATGGAGATCTACAGTATATACTGAGTCAGTTGCTGAGCCCACACACAATGAAAGTGGACCTCTCTTTCTTTTTAAGTAATTCCTGTCAAATTTGACCTCTATTGAATTATATCCAACCTTCTGAAAACATTCAGTAGATAGGCATGAATCAGGGAATTCAGATGGCAGACCCATGGAGCACCACATGCCTGTGACAATTGACAGAGGGTCATACAATGTGTATCTTTCCTCTCCATATACCAATATTCCCTTGACACTACTCAGCAAATGATGAGGACAATCAAGAACCTGATGCCCCAAATTGCTAGGTATGATCATTTGTTCTTGTTGAAAATCACCATCAGAGACTAGAAGACCCGATCTGCTTCTTTGTGGAGCTCATATTCATCTGGTAACACTCTTTGATGGTGCAACTGCATGTCATTTTTTGCTCCTCTTTGAAGTGGCAAGGTGATTCCTGGCAAGTCATTGTGGCTGGGTCCAAGGGCCTCTGCAGTATGACAAAGAAGGCTCTATGGAGCACAGAGATTTGTGAAGTAATACTCAGGGCTCAAAGTGGAAGGACTGATCTGAATAAGTCTTTGGGCAGCAAATTGTCAAAGGCACCAGGGTGGCAGTAGCCTCCTGGAAAGGGGATGATGATGTCACAGTTGTCTTTTCGTGACACATGAGGATACTGATATGTCATTGGCTAGGCAACTGCTGGGACGGATAACAGCTCGGTGCTGGGCAGACAACAGTGTGATTCTTTGAGCAGAGTGACTTCTGTGGCTCTGCTCAGGCTGTTCCTTCTTCTTGACAACCTCTACATCAGACCCTGCTGGGCAGTTTCCTGTTGACAAACCCTCCTGAGAAAGCAACATTCTGGCACATTCATTTTGGAGATTCAGGATGGTGAGAAATACTTCTGTTATTGAAGTCGTACATTTAGCTGTGAAAATCGGACACTTTATCAGTAGGCGAGTGAAAATGGAAAGCACAATGAGACAATGTGCTACTCATCAAGAATGCTGTGATCAACCATAGATGAAAGATCACATGTGGAAACAATGTGATGTGGAAGAACTGGAATGTTGACATGTCTCTGGTGGATACATAGAACGATAAAGCTACCATGGATATCAGTTCGTTATTTACCCAGTATGGTGAGAATAAAAATATCATGTAACCATTGATATATACATAGTAGTGTTTAAAATGGATGCCCAGAAACTCCTAAACAGAATTAGGAACAGCACTGTAGATAATGGCAAAAATGTTGAGACACAATATCCTGGTCAACTGAAAATGCATTAGAGAAGGTTTTAAATGTACAAAATGAAACAAGATACATTCATAAAGGTGACTGAAGTCCTGATGAGAAACCTCCTCAGTCGTAAAAGCAAACACTGCCAGTGAAATTTATGTCCCAATGGGAGAAGTTCCCTTGATAGAATTAAGTGTGGTGGTGGATATTTGCCTGATGGAATAGATTGTCTTTTTATACTAAGATCACTGATTTGGGAAGGAATTTTCACTGATTTCATTCACTGTGAATTGAAAGGGAGAGGATCATTACACATTGAAATTAGTCTCTGAAACAAAACCTATGGGCATCCTCATTTGTGAGCATAGATATTTCCTTCGAATGGAAAGGAAGGGTTGGTCAGAGAGCTGGGGCAATGGCTGTAGACTCTTTTGGGGTTCAAGCCTTGGATATCCTGATTGACCTGGCTATATATAGCCAGTGACATTAGGCTATAACTTGGATTTCTGTGGATCTTCTGTGCCTCTCACATTCTCTTCCGTGTTACTGAGGACCTTCTACGGCATGCCTATCTGCTAGATCGTTTACATTTTGCATATGTTATGTGATTTTCTTTGATACACTGATCTTAATAATTGAGTAAACATTACCAATATTCACAATTTTACTCAGAGAGTGTGTACATTTAGCATGTGGGACTTCATGAGTGGTCAAAAAATCCTCGTGACTTCCAATTTTGTGTTATGTCTCCCGCTAAACGGTTGCAGAGAGTGACTTCCCCAGAGAAATTCAGTGTCTTTGACAAGTACAATATGGACAAGTATGTTCAGCTACTGAACCCACACACATGAAAGTGGACCCCCCATTTCTCTCTTAGGTAATTCATGGCAAACCTGACCTCTACTGAATTACATCCTACCCTTTGAAATCAGCTGGTTTATAGTTACCTATCAGTAAATTCATTTGGCAGACCATGGTGCCCATCCTAAATGTCAGAACGGACAGAGCAAAATGTAAATGTGTATCCTTCCTCTCCATGTACCAAAACTCCCTTGACACTAATCAGCACATGATGAGCACAATCAAGAATCTGATGACCAAACTTGCTAGGCATGATAAGTTGTTCTGTTTGAAAATCACCATCAGCGACGAGGATATTGACCTGCTGCTATCTGGAGCTCATATTCATCTGGGAACACTCTTTGATGGGGCACTTTTTGGAGCCAGTACTCACACCAACTACATGTCAGTTCTTGTTCCTCTTTGTAGTAGCAAGGTGATTCCTGGCAAGTCATTTTTGCTGTGGACAAGGGCCTCTCTAGTATGAGAAAGATGGCTCTAATGAACACAGAGAATGGTGAAGTCACATTCAGGGCTCAAAATGGAAGGAATGTCCTGGATAAACCTCTGGAAAGCAAATGGTCCAAAGCACATCTGTGGATGCAGCCTCATGGAGAAGGGGAGATAATGTCAATGTTGTCCTTTTGTAAAACATTTGGATACTGATATGTGATTGGTCAAGCTGCTTCTGGGCCCTGATTAAAGCTCCATTGCTGGGCAGACAACGAATGTGACCCTGTGAGGAGATGGCATCTGTGGCTTTGCTCAGGCTGTTTCTTTCTCCTGAAGCCATCAGTGCTAGACCTTGCTGAGCAGATTCCTGTTGACAGACCCATCTGAGAAAGCAATGGTTTGGCACCTTCACTTTGGACTTTCAGGAGAGTGAGAAATACCATTCTGTTATTTGGCCACACAGTCTATAATAATTTGCTTGAAAATCAGATAATTTTTGGGTCAGGGAGGGAAAATTGAAAGCACAATGAGACAATATACTACTCCTTTAAGAATGCTGTCATCAACCAAAGAGGAAAGATAACATGTGCATTGACAATGCAATGTGGAAGAACTGGAATGCTCACATGTCTCTGCTGGATATATAGAATCATATGATTACAATGGAAAACAGTTCACTATTTCTCCAGTATGTTGAGAATGAATATACCATGTGACCATTGATATATACAAAGTAGTGTTTAAAACTGATGTCCAGGAGCTCCTAAACAGAATTCAGAACTGCACTATAGATGACGACAAAAATGAAGAAACACCGTATCAGGTCAAATGATGAATGCATTAGCGAAGGTGGTATATGTGTAAAATGAAAGAAGACACAATCATAAAGTTGAAAGAAGTACTGATATTGGCCACCACAAGAAAGGATCTTGAGAAATTGGCAAGAGAAAGAAGCTGGCATCCCAAGGCCACATACGCTGTCTCTGTATTTAGATAACAGAATGACAATGTCAAATTCATAGGGAAAGAAGGCAGGTCAGTGTTTTCCAGGGTGCAAGGGGTAGGTTAGAGTGGATGGGAAGTGGAAGTTTCATGGCTTGATTTTCTATTGATTGCTTGCAACCAGCAAAATGATATTGGACAGCAAAGATTGAGGAAACCACAAAGTTGTTGGCATAATACAAAACTGAATAGTACTTTTAAAGGTTCAAATGGCAACCAGGTTTTGTAAATTTTACCAAAACAATGTAAGGGATAATCCCACTAGGGCACCTATCATGCCACACAAGTCCTCTAATGTTGCAATGGCCTTGCCTCATAGACCCTTTGGGCTACATGAGAAAACACCTCAGTTCTAGAAACAAACACTGCCATTGAAATTTATGTACCAATGGGAGAATTGCCCTTGCTAGAGTTAAGTGTGGTAGTGGATATTTGCTGGATGGAATGGATTACAGTTTTACTGTGAGCACTGATTTTGGAAAGGAGTTTTCATAGATTTTATTTACTCTGAATGAAATGGGGAGAATCATTACACATTGAAAGAAGTCTCAGAAACAAAATGTGATGGGCCTCCTCACATGTGAGCATAGATATTTCCTTCAAGTGGAAAGGCAGGATTGGGTAGAAAGCCGGGGCTACAGCTGTTGTCTCTTGTGGGTTTAGTGAGGGATATCCTGAAGGACACGCAGTCATATCAGGCAAAAACTCGGATTGCTGTGGATCTGCTGTGGCTCTCCCTTTCTCTTCCCTGTTACTGAGGGCCTCCTATGGCATGCCTATCTCTTTCATCTTTTACATTTTGCACATGCTGTGTGATTTATTTTTTACTGTGATCTTGATAATTGAGTTAACATTCCCAATTTTCACCCTTTTACTCATAAGTTCTGTACATTTTGCTTGTGGGGCTCCATGTGTGTCAGAGAATCTATTGTGAGTTCAAATTCATTGTTACATCACTGGCTAAGGGGTGACTGAGAGTGTCTTCCCCGGAGAAGTACAGTGTATTTGACAATTAGAATATGGAGAACTACAGTATATACTGAGCCAGCTACTGAGCCCACACACACAAAAAGTGGACCTTCCTTTCAATTTTGATACTTCCTACCAAACCTGACTTCTACTGAATGACATCCAATCCACTGAAATCAGCCGGCTGACAACTATGCATCGGGGAATTCAGGTGTAAGACCCATGGAGCCCATTCTTCCAGTCATAACAGACAGAACAACATACAAATGTTTATCTTTCCTTCCAAGTACCAACAGTCCCTTGACACTACTCAGCAAATGGTGAGGACAATCAGGAACCTGAAGCTCCAACTTGCAAGGTATGATAAGTGGTTCTTGTTGAAAATCACCATCAGAGACTAGAAAACATGATCTGCTTGTATGAGGAGCTCATATTCATCTGATAATACTCGTTTATGGGGTGCATTTGGAGCCAGCGCTGACACCAACTGCATGTCAGTTCTTGCTCCTCTATGAAGTGGCAAGGTGATTCCTGACAAGTCATTATAGCTGGGCCAAAAGACCGCTGTAGTATGAGAAAGATGGCTCTAAGGATCACAGAGAATGGTGAAGTCACACTCAGCTCTCCAAGAGGAAAGTTTGTCTTGGATAAGTCTCTTGGCATCAAATGGTCCATGGCAACTCTGTGGCTGCAACCTCCTGGAGAGGGGATGATATCACCATTGTCTTTTTGTGACACATGAGCATACTGGTATGAGATTGGCCAGGTGGATGCTGGACACGGATCACAGCTCCAGTTCTGGGCAGACAACAGTGTGTGAATCTGTGAAGAAAGTGAGTTCTGTGGTTGTGCTCGGGCTGTTTCTGCGTCGTGAAGCTCTCGGTGTCAGACCCTGCTGAGCAGTTTCCTGTTGACAAACACTCCTGAGAAAGCAACGTTCTGACACCTTCATCTTGTAATTTCAGGACGGTGAGAAATACACTTCTGCTATTGAAGCCACATAGTCTGTTACATTTTGTTGTGAACATCAGTCAGTTTTTCTGTCAGGAGGGGAAAGTTGAAAGCACAATGAGGAAATATGATACTTCTTCAAGAATGCTGTGATCAAGCAAAGAGAAAAGATCGCATGTTCATTGACAATGTGATGTGGAAGAACTGGAATGCTCACCTGTCTATGGTGGATACATAGAATGATATAGCTACCATGAAAAACAGTTGCTAATTCTCCAGGAAGTTGAGAATGAAATAGCACATGACCATTGATACATACACAATAGTGCTTAAAATGGATGCCCATAAACTCCTAAACAGAATTCAGAACTGCACTGTAGATAATGGAAACAAGGAAGAAATACAATATAAGGTCAACTGATGAATGCATTAGCGAAGGTGGTATATGCACAAAATGAAACAAGATAGAGCCCTAAAGGTAACAGAAGTCATGATGCTGGCCTTAGCAAGAAAGTATCTTGAGAAATTAGCAAGAGAAAAAGCTAGCTTCCAAGGCCACATTCCTGTCTCTCCATTCAGATAACAGTCAGACAATGTCAAATTCATATGGAAAGAAGGCAGGTCCATTTCTCATTTGTTTGTCTTGTTCTTTTGTTGTTTTTCATTTATATACCACATATCAGTGAAATCACACGGTTCTCTGCTTTTCTGTCTGACTTATTTCGCTCAGCAACAGAAACTCATAGACAAGGACAATAGTTTAGTGGTTACCAGAGAGTAACGGGGTAGGGGTGGGAGATGAGGGTAACGGGGATCAAATATATGGTGATGGAAGGAGAACTGACTCTGCATGGTGAACACACAGTGGGATTTTTAGATGATGTAATACAGAATTGTACACCTGAAATCTATGTAATTTTACTAACAATCTTCACCCCAATAAATTAAAAAAAATAATAAATTAAAAAAAAAATGAAGGCAGGTCCATGTTTGGCAGGGTGCAAGGTGTGGGGCAGCATGAATGGGAAGTGAAAGTCACATGTCGTGGGTTTTCTATTGATTCTTTGTAATCAGAAAAATGGCATTAGACAGCAAGTATTGAGGAAAGCACAATGCTGCAGTCATATTACAAAACTGAATTGTGTATTTTGAAAGATCCAATAGCAAACTGGTGGTGTGAGTTTTACCAAAACAATGTAAGTGGTATTTCCAGTAGTGAACCTCTCCTAAACCACAGGTCCTCTAATGTTTTTATGGCCCTGCCGCCTAGAAACTTTGGGCTACATGAGAAAGCTTCTCAGTTCTAAAATCAAACACTGACAGTGAAATTAAGTCCCAATGGGAGAAGTGCCCATGCTAGAAATACATGTGGTGTCGGACATTTGCACGATGGCGTAGATTACCGATTTACTGAGAGATGAATTATTTTGGAAAGGAGTTTTCACAGATTTCATTCACTGTGAATGGAAAGGGCGACAATCACTACACATTGAAAGAAGTGTCTGAAACAAAACGTGATCGGTCTTCTCACCTGTGAGCATGAATATTCCTTTCTTCGAGTGGAGAGCAAGAATAGCTGAGAGACCTGGGGCAATAAGTGTGTTCTCTTGTGTGGTTCACGCCTGGGCTACCCTGAAGGACCTGGAGTTTAAATCAGGCTGAAACTCGTATTGCTGCAGATCTGCTGTGCCTCTCCCATTATCTTCCATATTACTGAGGGCCTCCTACGGCATCACTCTCTGTGTCATCTTTTACATTTTGCACATGTTGTGTGTATTACTTTAATACTCTGATCTTCATAATTGAGGAAACATTCGCAATTTTCACCATTTTATACGTAGAGTCTGAACATTTTGCATGTGAGACTCCATGTGCAGTTGTGATACTATCATGACTTGTAATTCTTTGTTAGGTCACCTGCTAAGGGGAGACAGAGACTGTCTGTCCAAGACAAATTCAGTGTCTTTGACAAGTAGAATATGGAAAAATACAGGATATATGAAGCAAGCTACTGGGCCCACACACAAAGTGGATCTTTCTTTTTTTCTTAGGTAATTCCTGGTGAACCTGACCTCTACAGAATTACATCCAACCCTCTGAAATCAGTCGGTGGATAGGCATGCATCAGGGGATTCAGATGGCGTATCCATGGAGCCTATCCCATCTGTCAGAACTGAGGGAGCACAATACAAGTATGTATACTTCCTCTCCATATACCAACACTCCCTTGACACTACTCAACACATGATGGGGATAATCAAGAACATGATGCCTTGACTTGCTAGGTATGATAAGAGGTTTTGTTGAAAATCACCATGAAAAAATAAAAGACCCCATCAGCCCGTATGTGGAGCTCATATTCACCCAGTAAACTCTTTGATGGGGCACTTTTTGGAGGCAGCACTCACAACAACTGTATGTCACTTCTTGATTCTCTTTGAAGTGGCAAGGTAATTCCAGGCAAGTCACTATGGCTGGGCCCAAGGGCTTCTGTTCTATGGGAAAGATGGCTCTACGGAGCACAGAGTATGGTGAGTCACACTCAGAGCTCAAAGTGGAAGGACTGTCCTGGATATATCCCTGGGGAGCAAATGGTATGAGACAACGATGTGGATGCCGCCTCCTGGAGAGGGGATGATGATGTCACAGGTGTCTTTTTGTGACAAATGAGGATACTGATGTGATTGTCAAGGCAGCTGATGGGCATGGATTCCATCTCCAGTGTTGAGAAGACAACAGAGTGGAAGTCTGTGACGAGAGTGACTTCTGTGGCTCTGCTCAGGCTGTTCCTTCCTCCTGACACCCTGAGCATAAGACCCTGCTGAGCAGTTAACTGTTGACAGACGCTCCTTAGAATGCAACGTTCTGGAGCCTTCATCTTGGACTTTCAGGACAGTGAGAATTATACTTCTGTTATTGAAGCCACACAATCAATAGCATTTTGCTATGAAAATCGGACACTTCATCAGTCAGGGAGGGATAATGGAAAGCACAATGAGACAATATGCTACTCGTTCAAGAATGCTGTGATCAACCAAAGAGAAAAGATTACATGTGTGTTGACATTGTGATGTGGAAGAAATGAAACTCTTGCATGTCTCTGCTGGATACATAGAATATTACAGCTACCACGGAAAACAGTTCACTATTTGTTCAGTATGTTGATAATGAGAAATTAACGTAACCATTGATATACACACAACAGTCTTTAAAATGGTTGATATATACACAATAGTCTTTAAAACGGATGCCCAGAAACTCATAAACATAATTAAGAACTTCGCTATAGATAATGGAAAAATGTAGAGAAACAATATCAGGTCAACTGATTCATGCATTAGTGAAGGTGTTTTATGTATAAAATGAAACAAGATACAGTTATAAATGTGACAGAAGTCCTGATACTGGCCAAAGCAAGAAAGTATTTTGAGAAATTGGCAAGAGAAAGAAGCTAGCGACCCAAGGCCACTACACTGTCTCTCCATTAATATGACAGACCGACAATATCAAATTCATAGGGAAAGAAAGCAGGACAGTGTTTGCCAGGGTGTTAGGTGTGGGGCAGCGTGGATGCGAAGTAAAAGTTTCATCTCTTGGATTTCTTTTGATTGTTTGTATTCAGAAAAATGTTATTGGACAGCAAGTATTGAGAAAAGCACAATGATGTTGGAATATTACAAAACTGAATTGTATTTGTGAAAGGCTACAATGGCAAAATAATTCTGTGATTTTTACCAAACAATGTAAGGGATATTCCCAGTAGGGCACCCCTCATACACCACAAGTCTTCTAATGTTGTGAAGGCCCTGCCTCCTAGACACTTTGGGCTACATGAGAAAGATCCACAGTTCTAAAAACAAACACTGCCAGTGAAATTCAGGACCAATGGGTAAATGCCTTCCTAGAAATAAGTGTGGTTGTGGATATCGGTCTGATGGAGTAGATAACCGTTTTACAGAAAGAGCACTGATTTTGGTAAGGAGTTTTCAGATTTCATTCACTGAATTGAAAGGGAGAGAATCATTCAACATTGAGAAGTCTCTGAAACAAAACGTGATGGGACTCCTCACCTGTGAACATAGATATTGCCTTCGAGTGGAAAGGAAGGATTGGTCAGGGAGCCGGGCAACAGCTTTGGTCTGTTGTGGGGTTAAAGCCTGGGATATCCAGAAGGACCAGGGATCCAAATGATGCTAAAACTTGGAATGCTGCAGATCTGCTGTGCCTCTCACATTATCTTCCATTTTACGAGGGCCTACCTGTTTCATCTTTTACATTTTTTTTTGATTAAATTTATTGGGGTGACAATTGTTAGTAAAATTACATAGATTTCAGGTGTACAATTCTGTATTACATCATCTATAAATCCCATTGTATGTTCATCACCCAGAGTCAGTTCTCCTTCCATCACCATATATTCATTTTGCACATGATATGTGCGTTTCTTTAGTACTCTTATCTTCATAATTGAGGAAACTTTCTCAATTTTCACCCTTTTACTCATAGAGTCTGTACATTATGCATGTGGGACTCCATATGTGGTCACAAAATCTATCGTGTCTTCCATTCTGTATTAGGTCACCTGCTAAGAGGTGGCAGAGAGTGGCTTCCCAGAGGAATTCCGCATCTTTGACAAGTAGAATATGGAGAACTACAGTATATACTGAGCCAGCTACTGAGCTCTCACACAAAGAAAGTGGAACTTCCTTTCTTTCTTAGATATTTTCTTTGAAACCTGACCTCTACTGAATTACCTCCAACCCTCTGATATCAGCCAGTTAATAGGCACGTATCAGAGAATTATGATGACACACACATGTAGCCCATCCCTCCTGTCAGAACTGAGAGGGCACCATAGAAATGTGTATTATTCCTTTCCGTGTAACAACACACCCTTGACACTACTCAGCAAATGATGAGTACAATCAAGAACCTGATGCCTCAACTTGCTAGGTATGATAAGTGATTCTTGTTGAAAATCAACATCAGAGAGTAGAGGACCAGATCCGCTTAAATTTGGAGCTCACATTCATCCTATAAAAATCTTTGATGGTTTTTTTTTTTTTTTTTTTTTTTTTTTTTTTTTTTTTTTAAATTAGTTTCAGGTGCACAAGACAAAGCAAAACTTAGACATTTATCATTTATATCCCTCACACTGTGTGACCCCCCCTCCCCCCATCCACTATCCCTCTGTACGTTCCCAAAACCTCTCACCTTCCCCTTATCCCCACCCCCCCGCCCCTCTAGCAACCCTCTGTTTTTCCTCCATGTTTCCAAAACTGTTTCTGATTAGTTCATTCACTTATTCTTTTCTTTAGATTCCGCATATAAGTGAGATCATATGGTATTTGTCTTTCTCTTTCTGACTTATTTCACTTAACATAATGTTCTCTAGGTCCATCCATGTTGTTGCAAATGGTAAGATTTCTTTCTTCTTTATGGCTGCGTAATACTCCATTGTATAAATGTACCACAGTTTCTTAATCCAGTCATCTACTGATGGGCATTTCGGTTGTTTCCAGGTCTTGGCTATTGTATATAGTGCTGCAATAAACATAGGAGTGCATAAAGATTTTTGAATTGGAGTTTTGGATTTCTCCGGATAGATACCTAGGAGTGGGATTGCTGGATCATAAGGTAGTTCCATTTTCAGATTTTTGAGATATCTCCAAACTGTTTTCCATAGTGGCTGCACCAATCTGCATTCCCACCAACAGTGCACCAGCGTTCCCTTTTCTCCGCATCCACGCCAGCACTTGTTGTTTGTTGATTTATTGATGATAGCCATCCTGACTGGGGTGAGGTGGTATCTCATTGTGGTTTTTATTTGCATTTCTCTAATGGTTAGTGAGGTTGAACATTTCTTCATATGTCTGTTTGCCATCTGTGTGTCCTTTTTAGAAAAATGTCTCTTCATGTCCTCTGCCCATTTTTTAATTGGGTTGTTTGTTTTTTTGGAGTTGAGTTGATGGGTTTTTTTGGTGCCAGCACTCACACCAAGTGCATGTCAGTTCTTGCTTCTCTTTGTAATGGCAAGGTGATTTCCGGCAAGTCATTTTGGCTGGGCAAATGACCTCTGTAGTATGAGAATGATGGCTCTATGGAGCACAGAGTACGTGAAGACACACTCCTGTCTCAAACTGGAATGACTGTACTGCATAAATCAATGGCAGCCAATGGATGATGATATTACAGTTGTATTTTTGTGACACATGAGGATACGACTATGTTATTGGCTAGACGACCCCTGGGCACAGATTACGGGTCCATGGATAGGCAGACATAAGATATGTGAGTATTGAGGAGAGCGACTTCTATGGCTCTGCTCGGGCTGTTCCTAACTCCTGACACCCTCAGTGTCATGCTCTCCTGAGCAGTTTCCTGTTGACAGACCCTCCTGAGAGAGCAACATGCTGGAATCTTCATCTTGGTCTTTCAGGACAGTGAGAAAAACACTTCTGTTATTGAAGCCACACAGTCTATAATATTTAGCTATGAAAATCGGACACTATATCAGTCAGGGAGGGAAAATTGAAAGCACAATAAGACAATATGCTATTCCTTCAACAATGCTATGATCAACCCTAGAGAAGAGATCACATGTGCGTTGAGGAAGAACTGGAATGCTTACATGTCTCTTCTAGATACATAGAATGATATAGTTACCATTGAAAACAGTTTGCAGTTTGTCCAGTATGCTTAGAATGAAAACATCATGTGAACATTGATATATACACAAAAGTATTTAAAACTGATGCCCGGAATCTCTAAACAGAATTCAGAACTGCACTGTAGATAATGGAAAAAATGTAGAAACACAATATTTGGTCAACTGATGAATGCATTTGTTAAAGTGGTATATGTATAAAAAGAAAGAAGACAAACTCATTAAGGTGAATGAAGCTCTGAAGCTGGCCCACCACAAGAAAGTAGATAAGATCTTTCAGTTTCTGATGGTGATTTTCAACATGAACCACTTATCATGCCTGGCAAGTTGGGGCATCAGGTTCTTGATTCACACCATCAAGTGCTGAGTAGAGTTTGGGGAGTATTGTTGCACGGAAACAAAGCATAGACATTCGTTTTTTGCTCTTTCAGTTCTAACAGGCAGAATGGGCTCCATCGTTCTGTCATCAGCAATTTTCATTTCCTATTCTCTGGCTGATTTCAGTGGGTTTGATGTAATTCAGTAGAGGTCAAGTTTGCCAAGAATTACCTAAGAAAGAAAGGAAGGTCCACTTCCTTTCTGTGTTGGCTCAGTAGCTGGCTCAGTATATACTGTAGTTCTCCACATTCTACTTGTCAAAGACACTGAATTTCTCTGGGGCAGACACTCTCTGCCACCAGAGAGCAGGTGATGTAACCAAGAATTGGAAGTCAGGATAGATTCTCTGACCACACATGGAGTGCCACATGTAACATGTACAGAATCGATAAGTAAAAGTGTCAAAATTGGCAATATTTCCGCAATTATGAATGTCAGAGTGTTAAAGTACCACACAAACATGTGCGAAATGTAAAAGATAAACAGAGAGGCATGCCATAGGAGGCCCTCAGTAACATGAAAGAAAAAGGGAGAGTCACAGCAGTTCTGAAGCATTCCAAGTTTTAGCCTGATTTATACTCCAGGTCCTTCAGGATAGCCCAGGTTTGAACCCCACAAGAGACCACAGCCATTGCCCTGGACCTCTGAAAAATCCTTCCTTTCCACTCAAAGGAAATCTCTATGCTCAAGGGTTAGGAGGCCCATCGCGTTTGGTTTCAGAAACTTCTTTCAATGTGGAATGATTCTCTCCCCTTCAATTCACAGTGAATTAATCTGTGAAAACTCCTTTTCAAAATCAGAGCTGTCTCTGTAAACAAGTAATCTACTCCATCAGGGAAATATCCAGCACCGCACTCATTTCTAGCAAGGACACTACTCCCATTGGTACCTAAATTTCACTGCCAGTGTTTGTTTTAGAACTGAGGACCTTTCTCATGTAGTCCAAAGGGTCTAGGAGGCAGGGCAATCACAACATTATAGGACTTGTGATTTAGCAGACATGCCCTACTAGGAATACCCCTTCCCTTCTTTTGGTAAAATTCACACCACCAGATTGCCATTGCAACCTTTAAATAATGCAATTCAGCTTGTAATATGCCAACAGCATCGTGCTTTCCACAATCCTTGCTGTCTTATACTTTTTCTCATTACAAGCAATCATAGAAACACAAGCCATGCAATTTTCACTTCCCATCCATGCTATCCCACACCTTGCGCCCAGGCAAACACTGACCTGTTTTCTTTCCCTTGAATTTGACATTGCTGTTCTATTATCTTAATGGAGAGACAGCATATGTTTCCTTGGGAAGCTAGCTTATTCTCTTGCCAGTTTCTCAAGGTGCTTTCTTGTTATGGACTTCTTCAGGAGTTCTGTCACTTCAATGATGGTATCTTGTTTCATTTTATACATATACTACCTTCACTAATGCATTCATCAGTTGACCTGATACTGTGTTTCTACATTTTTGCCATTATCTACAATGCAATTATGAATTCTGTTTATGAGTTTGGGGAATCCGTTCTAAAAACTATTGTGTATAAATCGATGGCCACGTGATATTTTCATTCTCAACATACTGGACAAATAGCAAACTATTTACCACCGTGGCTATATCATTCTATGTATCCACCAGAGACATGTGAGTGTTCCAGTTCTTCCACATCACATTGTCAACGCACATGTGATCTTTCTCTTTGGTTGATCACATCATTCTTGAAGGAGTAGCATATTGTCTCATGGTGCTTTCGATTATCCCTCCCTCATGGTTAAAGTGTCCAATATTCATAGCAGAGTGTTATAGACTGTTTGGCTTCAATACCAAAGTGTATTTCTCACCGTCCTGAAAGTCCACGATGAAGGTGCCAGATCTTTGCTTTCTTAGGAGGATCTGTCAACAGGAAACTGCTCATCAGGGTTTGACGCTGAAGGCATCAGGAGAAAGGTGGAACCCGAACAGAGCCACATAATTCGTTCTCCCCACAACCTCACACTCTGTTGTCTGCCCAGGACTGGAACTTTAATCCATGCCCAGCAGGGTACTGGCCAATCACATATCAGTATGCTCATGTGTCACAAAAAGACAGCTGTGACATCATTATCCCTTCTCCGTGAGACTGCAGCCACAGAGGTGCCTTTGACCATTTGCTGCCCAGAGACTTAGCCAGGACAGTCCATGCACTTGATCCAAGAGTGTCGATTCCCATTTTCTGTGCTCCTCAGAGCCTTCTTTCTCATGCTACAGAGGCCCTTGTACCCAGCCATAATGACTTGCTAGGGATCACCATGCCACTTCAAAGAGGAGCAAGAACTGACATGCAGTAGGTGTGAGCACGGGCCCCAAAAAGTGCCCTTGGAAAGAATGTTACCAGATGAATATGAGCTCCAGATAGTAGCAGGTCATGTCTTTTAGTCTCTGATGGTGATTTTCAAAAAGGACCACTTATCATACCTAGCAAGTTGGGCATCAAGTTCTTGATTATCCTCATCATTTTCTGAGTCTTGTCAAGGGAGCGTTGTTACATGGAGAGGAAGGATACACATTTGTATGGTGCTCTGTCAGTTCTGACAGAAAGGATGGGATCCTTGGGTCTACATTCTGAATTCCCTGATGCATGCCTGTCAAATGGCTGATTTCAAAGGTGTCCGTGTAATTCACTAGTGGGCAGGTGCGTCAGGAATTACCTAAGAAAGAAAGGAGGGTCCATTTTCTTTCTGTGTGGGCTCATTAGCTGGCTCAGTATATAGTGTAGTTCCCCATATTCTACTTGTCAAAGAGACTTAATTTCTTCGGGGAGGACACTCTCTGCCACGCCTTAGCATATGACGTAACAAAGAATGGGAAGCCGCGATAGATTCACTGACCACACATGGAGTCTCTCATAAAAAAAATGTACAGACTCTATCAGCAAAAGGGTGAAAATTGGGAATGTTTCGTCAATTATGAAGATCAGAGTGCTAAAGTACAACATTCACAAAATGTAAAAGATGATACAGATAGGATTGCCATAGGAGGCCCTCAGTAACATTAAAGAGAATGGAAGATGCACAGCCAATCTGCAGCAATCTGAAATTTAGCCCTATTTAGACTCCAGGTCCTTCAGGATAGTCCAGGCTTGAACCCCGCAAGAGACCACAGCCATTGCTACACCTCTCTGACCAATCCTTCCTTTCCACTTGAAGGAAATATCTATGTTCACAGGTGAGTACACCCTTCACGTTTTGTTTCAGAACTTCTTTGAGTGTGTAATGATTCTCTCTTTTCAATTCACAGTACATGAAATCTGTTTGAATTATTTCCAAAATCATTGTTCTCTCTCTAAAATGGCAATGTACTCCATCAGGCATATATCCACCACCTCAGTTATTTCTAGCAAGAACACTTCTCCCATTGGGATCTATATTTCATTATCAGTGTTTGTTTGTGTAACTGATGAGCTTTCTAATGATGTCCAAAAGGTCTAGGAGGCAGGGCCATCACAACATTAGAGGACTTGAAGTTTAGGAGAGGTGTCTACTCAGAATGTCCCTTACATTGTTTTCGTAAAATTCACTCCACCAGTTTGCCATTGGAACTTTTAAAAAATGCAATTCAGTTTTGTAATATGCCAACAGCATTGTGCTTACCCCAATCCTTGCTGTCTAATACCATTTTTCTGACTACAAGCAATCAATAGATATCCAAGCCATACAACTTTCACTTTCCATCCACGCTGCCCCACACGTTGTGCCCTGGCACACACTGACCTACCTTCTTTCCAAACGAATTTAACATTGTCATTCTGTTATCTAAATCAAGAAGCAGTGTATGTGGCCTTGGGATGCTAGCTTTTTCTCTTTCCAATTTCTAAATGTACTTTCTTGCAGTGGACCACATTAGGACTTCTATCACCTTCATGACTGTATCTTGTTTTATTTTATTCATATACCATCGTCGCTAATGCATTCATCAGTTGACCAGATATTGTGTTTGTACATTTTTGCCATTAACTACAGTGCAGTTCTGAATTCTGTTCAGGAGTTTCTTGACAGCCATTTTAAACACTATTGAGTATATATCAATGCTCACATGATATTTTCATTCTCAACCTCCTGGACAAATAGCAAACTGTTTATCAAGGTAGCTGTATCATTCTATGTATTTAGCAGTGACATGTGAGTGTTCCAGTTCTACCACATTGCATTGTCAATGCACATGTGATATTTTCTCTTTGGTTGATCACAGCAATCAAAGACAGAGCAGATCCGCAGACATCCGAGTTTTAGCCTGGTTTAGAATCCAGGTCCCTCTAGATAGGCCATTCTTGAATCCCGCAAGAGACCACAGCTGTTGCTCCAGCTCTCTGACAAGTCTGTCCTTTCCACTTGGAGGAAATATCTGTGCTCATAGGTGAGGAGGCCCGTTATGTTTTGTTTCAAAACTTTTTGAATGTATAATGATTCTCTCCCTTTCAATTGACAGTGAACAACATCTGTGAAAACTCCTTTCCAAAATCAGTGTTCTCTCTGTAAAAAGTAATCTACTCCATTAGGAAAAATATACATCACAACACTTATTTCTATCGTGGCGACATCTCCCATTGTGACCTAAATTTCACTGGCAATAATATTTTTTTGGAACTGAGGACCTTTCTAGGAGGCAGGGCCATCACAACATTACAAGACTTGTGTTTTATGAGAGGTGCCCTACAGGGAATATCCCTTACATTGTTTTGGTAAAATTCACATCCCTACTTTGCTATTGGAAACTTTAAAAATTACAATTCAGTTTTGTAATATGCCAACTGAATTGTGATTTCCTCAATCCTTGCTGTGTAGTACCATTTTTCTGATTACAAGCAAGCAATAGAAACCCAAGCCATGCAACTTTCATTTCCCATCCACGCTGCCTCACACCTTGAGCCCTGGCAAACACTTACATGCCTTCTTTCCCTATGAATTTGACATTGTCGTTCTGTTATCTTATTGAAGAGACAGCATATGTGGCCTAGGTATGCTAGCTTCTTTCTCTTGCCAATTTCACAACATGCTCTCTTGTGGTGGCCAGTATCAGGACTTCTGTCACCTTATGACTGTGTCTTCTTTCATTTTATGCGTAGAGCACTTTCACTAATGCATTCATCATTTAACCTGATATTGTGTTTCTAGATTTTTGCCATTATTAACAGTGCAGTTCTGAACTATGCATAGGAGTTTCTGGGCATCCACTATAAACAAAATTGTGAACATATCATTGGTCTCATGATATTTTCATTCTCAACATACTGGACCAAGTGTGAACTGCCATGTTAGCTGTATCATTCTATGTATTCAGCAGAGTCATGTGAGCATTCCAGTTTTCCACATCTCATTGTCAACACACGTGATCTTTTCTCTTTGGTTGATCACAGCATTCTTGAAGGAGAAGCATATTGTCTCATGGTGCTTTCAATTTTCCCTCCCTTACTGATAAAGTGTCTGGTTTTCATAGCAAAAGTTTAAGACTGTGTGGCTTCAGTAACAAATGTATATTTCTCACCGTCCTTTAAGTGCAAGATAAAGGTGTCAGAACGTTGCTTTCTCATAAGGGTCTGTCAAGAGAAAACTGCTCAGCAGGTTCTGACAGTGAAGGCATTAGGAGAAAGAAAAAGCCAGCCACAACTGTTGAAGAAGCTCTCCTCAAAGACTCACAATCTGTTGTCTGCCCAACACTGGAGCTTAATCTGTGTGCAGTGGCCACCTGGCCAATCACATATCAGTATCATTATGTGTCACAAAAAGGCAACTGTGACATCATCATCCCCTCTCCAGGACACCAAAGCCACAGAGGTGCCTTGGACCCTTTGCTTCCCAAAGACATCCAGATCAGTCCTTGCACTTTCAACCCTGAGTGTGACTTCACCATTCTCTGTGCACCCTAGAGCCTTGTTTCTCATAGTACAAAGGCCCTTGCGTCCAGCCAAAATGACTTGCCAGGAATCACCTTGTCACTTCAAAGAGGAACAAAGACTGACATGCAGTTGGTGAGAGTGCTGGCGCCAAAAAGTGCCCCAACAAGAGTGTTACCACATGAATGTGAGCTCCACATAGAAGCAGATCAGATCTTCTAATCTTTGGTGGTGATTTTCAACAAGAACCACTTATCATAGATAGGAAGTTTGGGCATCAGGTACTTGATTGTCCTCATCATTTGATGAGTAGTGTTAAGGGTGTGTTGGTACACAGAGAGAAATTATGTACATCTCTGTGGCCCTCTGTCAGTTCTGACAGGCACGATGGACTCCATGGATCTGCCATCAGAAGTCCTTGATGCATGCCTATCAACTGAATGATTTCAGAGTGTTGGATATAATTCAGTAGAGGTCAGGTTCACCAGCAATTACCTCAGAAAGAAAGGAAGGTCCACTTTCTTTGCGTATAGGCTCAGTAGCTGGCTCAGTATATACTGTAGTACTGTAGTTCTCCATATTCTACTTGTCAAAGATACTGAATTTCTCTGGGGAAATCACTCTCTGTCAACCATTAGCAGATAACATAACAAAGAATTGGACGTCACGATACATTCTCTGACAACACATGTAGTGCCACATGCAAAATGTACAGACTCTATGAGTAAAAGTGTGAAAATTGGGAATTTTTCCTCACTTATGAAGATCAGAGTATTAAAGTAACGCACATAACATTGCGGAATGTTAAAGATGAATCAGATAGCTATGCCGTACGAGGCCCTCAGTAACACGGAAGAGAATGGGAAAGGCACAGGGATCTGCAGCAATCCGAGGTTTTGCCCTAGTAGACTCCGGTTCATTCAGGATGGCCCAGGCTTGAACATCGTAAGACACCACAGCCATTGCCCCTGCTCTCTGAGCATTCCTTCCTTTTTACTTGAAGGTAATTTCTATGCTCACAGGCGAGGGAGCCTGTCACGTTTTGTTACAGAGACTTCTTTGAATGAGTAATGATTCTCTTTCACTTAACAGTGAATGATATCTGTGAAAACTCCTTTCCAAACCAGCGCTCTCTCTGTGAAATGGCAACCTACTCCATCAGGCAAATATCTTCCACCACACTTCTAGCAAGGGCCCTTTTCCCATTGAGGCATAAATTTCACTGGCAGTCTTTGCTTTTAGAACTGAAGAGCTTTCTCATGTGGCCCTAAGGGTCTAGGACACAGTGCTATCACATCAATAGAGGACTTGTGGTTTATGAGAGGTGGCCTACTATAAATATCCCCAATGTTTTTTTGATAAAATACAAACCACCAGTTGGCCATTGGAACCTTTAATAGATACAAATCAGTTTTGTAATATGCCACCAACATTGTGCTTTCCTCAATCCTTGCTGTCTATTACCATTTTTCTGATTATAAGCAATCAATAGAAACCCAAACCATGCAACTTGCACTTTCCATCCATGCTGCCCCACATCCTGCACCCTGGAAACACTGACCTGTCCTCTTCCCTATGAATCTGACCATGTCGGTCTGTTATCTTAGCGGAGAGACAGCGTATGTGGCCTTGGGATGCTAACTTCCCTCTCTTGCCAATTTCTCAAGATACTTTCTTGCAGTGGCCAGTATCAGGACTTATGTCATCTCTATGACTGTATCTTCTTTCATTTTATACATATACAGCCTTCGCTTATGCATTAATTTGTTGACCTGATATTGTGTCTCGACATTATTTCCATTATATAGAGTGCAGTTCTGAATTCTGTTTATGAGTTTGGGGCATCCATTTTAAACAGTATTGCATATAATTCCATAGTCACATGATATTTTCATTATCAACATACTGGACAAATAGCAAACTGTTTTCCACGGTAACTATATCATTCTCTGTATCCACCAGAGACATGTGAGCATTCCAGTTCTTCTGCACCACATTGTCCACACACATGTGATCTTTCTCTTTGGTTGAACACAGCATTCTTGAAGGAGTAGCATATTTTCTCATTCTGCTTTCAATTTTCCCTCCCTGACCAACAAAGTATCCTGTTTTCAAAGCAAAATGTTGTAGACTGTGTTGCTTCAGTAACAGAAGTGTATTTCTCACCGTCATGATAGTCCACAATGAAGGTGCTAGAACGTTACTTTCTCAGTGGGGTCTGTCAACAAGAAACTGCTCAGCATGGTCTGATGCTGAGGGTGTCAGGAGAAAGGAACAGCTCGAGCAGAGCCACAGAAGTTACTCTCCTCACAGACTCACACTGTGTTGTCTGCCAGGCACTGGAACTGTAATCCGTGCCCAGCATCCGCCTGGTAAGTTCACATATCAGTATCCTCATGTTTCACAAAATGACAACTGTGACATCCTCCTCCCCACTCCAGGAGGCCATACACAGATATGCCTTGGAACATTGGCTACTCAGAGACTTACCCAGGACTGTCCTTTCACTTTGAGACCGGAATGTGACTTCAACATTTTCTGTGCTCCATGGAGCCTTCTTCCTCATACTACAGTGGCCCTCAGACCAGCCAAAATGACCTGCCAGGAATCAACTTGACACTTCAAAAAGGAGCAAGTACTGACATTAAGTTAGTGTGAGTGCTCCTTCCAAAAAGTGCCCTGTCAAGAGTGTTACTGGAGGAATGTGAGCTCCAGATAGAAGCAGATTTGTTCTTCTATTCTCTGATGGTGATTTTCAAACAGAGCCTTTTATCATACCTAGCAGGTTTGGGCATCTGGTTCTTTATAGTCCTCATCATGTGCTGAGTAGTGTCAAGGGAGTGTTGATACACGGAGATGAAGGATACACATTTGTATGTTGCTCTTTCAGTTCTGAGAGGCAGGATGGGCTCCATGGGTCTGCCAACTGAATTTCCCAAAATGTGCCTATCAAACGGTGATTTCAGAGCATTGTAAGTAATTCAGTAGAGCACAGATTCGCCAGAAATTGCCTAAGAAAGTAAAGTGTCCACTTTCTTTGTGTGTGTGCTCAGTAGCTGGCTCATTATACACTGTACTCCATATTCTACTTGTCAAACAAACTGATTTTCTCCAGGAAGGCACTATAGGCCACCCCTGTGCAGCTGACTTACCAAAGAATTGGAAGTCACGATAGATTCTCTGACCACACATGGAATCTTACATGCAAAATGTACACTCCTGTGTAAAACACTGAAAATTGGAAATGTTTCTTCAATTATGAATCTCCAACTATTAAAGAAATGCACATAACATGGGAAAAAGTAAAATATAAAACAGATAGACATGTCATAGGAGCCCCTCAGTAACATGGAAGAGAAAGGGAGAGGCAGAGCAAATCCACAGTAATCTGAGTTTTAACCTGATTTAAACTCCAGGTCATTCTCGATAGCTCAGGTTGAACCCCCCAAGAGACCACAGCCATTGTCCCTGCTCTCTGATGAATCTTTCCATGTCACTTAAAGAAATATCTATGCTCACTCTAGAGGAAGCCCATTATGTTTTGTTTTAGAGACTTCTTTCAATGGGTAATGATTCACTCCCTTTCAATTCACAGTGAATCAATCTGTGAAAACTGCTTTCCAAAATCTGTGTTCTCTCTGTTAAATGGTGATCTACTCCATCAGGGAATTATCCACCACCACACTTATTTCTAACAAGCGCACTTCTCCCATTGTGACCTAAATTTCACAGGCAGTATTTGTTTTAGTAATGAGGAGCTGTCTCAAGTAGCTGAAAGGTTATAGGAGGTAGGGCCACAACAATGTTAGAGGACGTGTGGTGTAAGTGAGGTGATCTACTGGCGATATGCCTTACATTGTTTTGGTAAAATTCAAACCACCTGTTTGCCATTGGAACCTTTAAAAAATGCAACTCAGATTGACGTCATCAAATGGCTGCATGAGCCTCTGTAAATCTCTCCAGGAGTTTTCAAGTAATTGAACAACTATAACTCCACAAAGGACTCCCTGCACAACAGACAGGCAAGACAAATAGCACACCACTGAATTCACCTAAAGCTGGGCAAATGGCATGAGCAAGAGAGGAGGGAAAGAGGAAGTAAGGAGACGGAGCCCCGCAGACGCAGGACGCAGACCTAACTCAGTGTTCCGAATTGCTGCATCCCGGAACTACCACAGCTGCGGGAGAGGGACAAACAACGACTGTTAGGGCTCGGTTTATGTCCCACAGGGCTGAAGGGACAACATATAACACAGCTGAACCCAACACTCAAGGCAGAGACCTTGGATAAAGGACTGAGGGAAGATGGTAGAAAAAGGTAGATTAAGCCCTCAGTGTGGAGCAGATAGCTGAAGCCTTAGGCACTGAGAAGAGCCAGGGCCTCCCTACCCTCCCAAACCTCACCCTGCGCCCACCTGCCCGGTGCTAGAAGCAGTAAAGTGGCAGTGTCAGATCAAAAGAACAGAATATTTACTGTTCTGAGAACTGTGCCCACAGACACCGATGTGTAGCCCAACTACTTCTGGCATAGGGAAGGGAGCTCTGGAAGAAGGACCAGCTGTGGAGGTGGTCACCGCCATTGCTGTGGGTCACTTCTCGCAACTTACCATGCCCCTGGCACCACCTATCTGGGTGGATCTCTGCAGGACTAAACACAAATGGTGAAACATACAGGCTCTGAATCTGGAGCAGGAAGAGCTTTGGAACTTTGAAAGCTCTCCACATACCCACACAGACAGTGCGCCCTGTGACTGAGGCAAACTATTAACAGAGGAGAAGCCCATCTCCCAGGAAATCCTCCCATTGTGTGAGAAGCTAGAATAGTGCAGAGAAAACATAGCACTACCTTGTGAGAGAGAAAAAAAAAAGGCTGCAATTGGAGAGAAAATAAAACATTCTACCAACATGTTCTGGAAAAGAAAATAAAGACCTCTTCCTATCAACCGGTTACTGAAGCCACTCCTGTCAATGTCAAGGATGAGAAATGATAAATCAGCTATTGCCATGAATAACCAAGGCAACAAGACACTTCAGAAAGAAAGTGAAAAGTCTACAGAAAAGGAACTTAAAGATATGGAAAAATGTGACTTAGATGACAGAATTCAAGATTGCAGTTCAAAAAAAACTCAACGAGATGTAAGAAAACACAGAAAGGCAGTTTAATGAATTCAGAAACACAATCAAAGAACAACATGAGATCAATTTAACGAAGGAGATTGAAATTATAAAAAACGAACTAAATAGAATTTCTGGAGATTAAGAACTCAATAGAAGAAATTAAGAATGAAATAGCCAGCTTAGGTAGTAGAGTTGACCCGATGGAGGAAAGAATCAGTGACATCCAAGTAGAAACCTGGAAATGACATGGATGGAAGAAGAAAGAGACTTGAGACTTCAAAGAAAGGAAAGAACTCTACAAGAACATTCTGACTCCATCAGAAAGAGCAATATAAGAATAATGGGCATACCAGAAGGAGAAGAAAGAGAGAAGGGAACAGAGAATATATTCACAAAAAATTGTCAAGGAGAACTTCCAAAATTTGTGGACAGAAAGAGATTCTCGAATGCAAGTAGTATTGTATTGAAGCTGTCTGAAATCGATGACAAAGAAAGAATTCGCAAGGCAGCCAAGGAAATAAAGTTGGTAACCTACAAAGGAAGGAAATCCTATTAGATTATCATCAGATTTTTCAGAAGAAACTCTACAAGCCAAGAGGGAGTGGAACCAAATATTCAAACTATTGAAAGTGAGAAATTATGAGCCAAGATAAATATATCCACAAGGATCTCCTTTAGATATTAAGGAGGAATAAAGATCTTTCCAGACATACAGAAGCTGAGGGAATTTTCTAATACATGACCTGCACTACAAGAAATACTAAAGGGAGCTATTCGACCACCATCAACAGGGACAATTTGTTGCAACAAAAACATAAAAAGGGGGAGACCAAATGCCTAAACCAGAATATGGGAATGGAGAAAGTAAGCGTGCTGAAGAAAATGGAATACTCTAAATATCAAACTTTCTTTTACATAAACTTATGGATAAACACTCATAAAAAAATGCAGAACTGAAAACTATACTGTAATAAAAGAAGAAACAGAGGAAAACATATTAGAATACAACCACAAAGAAATAATAGACAACAACAAAAAGGCAAAGAAACAACGGAGACACAGACTTAACATAAAACTAAAGATAGGATGACAGGAAACACTCACATATCAATAATCACCCTAAATGTAAATGTACTGAACTCACCAATAAAAAGGCACAGAGTAGCATATTGGATCAAATAGCAAAACACAACCACATGAGTTTTCCAAGAGACACATCTCAGCTACAAGCACAAGCATAGACTCAAAGTGAAAGGGTGGATATTGACACTCCAATCAAGTGGTATCCAGAGAAAATCCAGGGTAGCAATACTTATATCAGATGAAAGAGACTTCAGGGTGAAAAAGGTAAGAAGAGACAAAGATGGACATGCCATTATGGTGAAAGGGATTATACAACAAGAGGACATGACAGTCATCAATACTTATGCCCCCAGGCAGGGAGCTCAAAAATATACCAAGCAACTACTAACAGAACTAAACGGAGACATTGACCAAAACACAATTATACTGGGGAACTTAAGTACATCATTGACAGCTATGGATAGATCACCCAAACAAAATAAATAACAAAATAGCAGCCCTAAATGACACATTAGATGAAATGGACATAATTGACATATATAGAGCACTTCATCATAAAACACAGACTATACATTTTTTTTTTTCTAGTGTACAGGGAACATTCTATAGGATAGACCATATATTGGGAAAATAATCAGCCTTAGCAAATTTAAGAAGATTGAAATCTTACCAAGCGTATTCTCTGAACACAAGGCTTTGAAATTGGATATCAACTGCAAAAAGAAAGCAGGAAGAAACACAAGTACATGAAGATTAAACAACATAATTTTAAATAACAACCAGGTCAAAGAAGTAATGAGAGGGGAGATCAAAAGACACATAGAAACACATGACATTGAAAATACATCCTACAAAAATTTTGGATGCAGTGAATAAGTTTTAAGAGGAAATTTGTATCATTACATGTCTATCTCAAGAAACAAGAAAAATCTTAAATAAATAACCTCATGTTACACGTTAAAGAATTGGAAAAAGAAGAACGAATGAAACCCATGGTCAGCAGAAGAAAGGAAATACTAAAAATCAGAGCAAAACTAAATGAAATAGAGAACAAAAGACAACAGAAAAAATTAATGTGACAAAAAGCTGGTTCTATGAAAAGATTAACAAAATTGATAAGCCCTTGGTTAGACTAACTAAGATAAAATATTATGCACTGTGTGGCTTCAATAACAGAAATGTATTTCTCACCATACTGCAAGTCCAAAATGAAGGTGCAAGAACGTTGTATTATCAGGACGGTTTGTCAACAGGAAATTGCTCAGCAGCGTCTGAGGCTGAGGGAGTCAGGAGAAGGAACAACCCAAGAAGAGCCAAATAATTTGCTATCCTCACAGACTCACACTCTATTGACTGCTCAGCCCAGTAGTTTAATCTGTGCACAGCAGCCACCTTGCCAATCACATATCAGTATCAACTTTCACAGAAACACAACTGTGACATCATAATCATGTCTCCAGGAGGCTGCAGCCACAGATGTGTCTTGGACCTGATGCTGCTCAGAGACTTATCCATGACAGTCCTTCCACTTTGAACCCTGTGCGGGTCTTCATCATTCTCTGTGCTCTGTATAGCCAGCTTTCTCATAATACAGACGCCATTGGGCCCAGCTGAAATGACTTGCCAGGAATCACCTTGCCACATCAAAGAGGAGCAATAACTTATATGCAGTTGGTGTGAGCACTGGTTCCATAAAGTGTCCCATCAAAGAATGTTCTCCGATGATAGAAACTCCAGATAGAAACGAATCCAGTGTTCTCATCTCTAATGGTGATTTTCAATCAGACATACTTATCATTCCTAGCAAGTTTGGCATCAGTTTCTTGATTGTGCTCATCATGTGCTGAATAGTGTCAAGGGAGTGTTAGTACTCAGAGAGGAAAGATAGACATTCATTTTTTGCTCTTTCAGTTCTGACAGGCAGGATGGGCTCCAGGAGACAGCCAAATGAATTCCCCACTATGTGCCTATCAACCAGCTGCTTTCAGAAGGTTGGATGTAATTCAGTAGAGGTCAGATTTAACAGGAATTACCTAAGAAAGAAAGAAAGTTACACTGATTTTGTTTGTGGGCTCAGTAGCTGGCTTAGTATATACTGTACTTCTCCATATTCTACTTGTCAAACATACTGAATTTCTCTGGGGAAGTCACTCTCTGTCACCCCTTAGCGGGTGATGTAACAAATAATTGGAAGTCACGATAGATTATTCGATGACACATTGAGTCCCACATGCTAAACGTACAGACTCCATGAGTAAAAGTGTGAAAATTGGGAGTGTTTCCTCTATTATGAAGGTCAGAGTATTAAAGAAATGCACATAACATGAGAAAAACATAAAAAGATGAAACAAATAGGCATGCTGTAGGAGACTCTCAGTAACGTGGAAGAGAATGGGAGAGGCATAGCAGATCCGCAGAAATCCGAGGGTTAGCCTTATTAGACTCCATGTCCTTCAGGATAGCCCAGGCTTGAACCCTGTAAGACACCACAGCCATTGTCCCTGCTCTCTGAGCAATCCTTCCTTTCCACTCGAAGGAAATGTCTACGATCACAGGTGAGGAGACTCATCCCGTTTTGTTTTAGAGAATTCTTTTTCAATTTTTTTAATTTATTGGGGTGACAATTGTTAGTAAAATTACATAGATTGCAGGTGTACAATTCTGTATTACATCATCTATAAATCCCACTGTGTGTTCACCACCCAGAGTCAGTTCTCATTGCATCACCATATGGTTGATCCCCCTTACCCTCATCTCCCACCGCCTCCCACTTTACCCGCTGGCAACCACTAAACCATTGATCACAGCATACTTGAAGAAGTAGCATATTATCTCATTGTGATTTTGATTTTCTCTACCTGACCGATAGTGCCCAATTTTCATAGCAAAATATTATAGATTGCGTGGCTTCAATAACAGAAGTGTATTTCTCACCTTCGAGAAGTCCACGATGAAGGTGTCAGAACATTCCTTTCACAGTAGTGTCTGTCAACAGGACACTGCTAAGCAGGGTCTGACACTGAGGGTGGCTTGAGAGGGAACAGCCTGAGCAGAGCCACAGAAGTAACTCTCTTCACAAACTCACACTCTGTTGTCTGCCCAGCACACAAGTTGTAATCGGTGCACAGCAGCAGCCTGACCAATCACGTATCAGTATACTCATGAGGCACAGAAAGACAACTGTGACATAATCATCCTCTATCCAGGAGGCCACAGCCACAGCTGTGTCTTGGACCATTTGCTGCCCAGAGACTTACCCAGCAAAGTCCTTCTGCTTTGAGCCATGTGATGTAATCATTTTCTGTGCTCTGGAAAGACATTTCTCTCATACTAGAGAGGCCCTTGAGCCCAGCAAAAATGACTTTCCTGGAATCACCTTACCGCTTGCAAGAGGAGCAAGAACTTATATGCAGTTGGTGTGAGCACTAGCTCCAAAAAGTGCCCCATCAAAGAGTGTTCCTGGATGAATGTGAGCTCCAGATAGAGGAAGATCCGGTCTTCGAGTCTCTGATGGTGATTTTCAACAAGACCCACTTATCATACATAGCAAGTTGGGACATCATGTTCTTGATTGACATCATCATTTGCTGAGTAATGTCAAGAGAGTAATGGTACATAGGGAGGAAGAAAACACATTTGTATGGTGCTCAGTGTGTTCTGAGAGGCAGAATGGGCTCTATGGGCCTGCCATCCGAATTCCTGATACATGCTTATCAACTGACTTATTTCAGAGGATTACATGTAATTTCGTAGAGTTCAGATTCACCAGGAATTACCTGAGTAAGAAAGAAAGATCCGCAATCCTTTTGTGTGGGGTTAGAAGCAGTCTCAGTATATACTGCAGTCTCCATATTCTACTCTTCAAAGACACTGAATTTCACCATGGAAGTCACTCCCTGCCACCAATTAGCATGTGACATAACAGAGAATTGGACGTCACGATATATTCTCTGACCACACCTGAAGTCCCACATGCAAAATGTAAACACTCTCTGAGTAAAAGTGGGAAAATTGGGAATGTTTACTCAATTATCAAGATCAGAGTATTAAAGAAAAGGAAATAACATATGCAAAATGTAAAACATGAAATAGATAGGCATGCCATAAAAGGCCCTCAGTAACACGGAAGAGAATGGGAGAAGCACAGCAGATCCGCAGCAATCAAAGTTTTAGCTTGATTTAGACTCTAGGTCCATCAGGATAGTCAAGGTTTGAATCCCACAAGAGACCACAGCCATTGCCCCGGCTCTCTGACCAATCCTTCCTTTCCACTCAAAGGGAATATCTATGCTCACAAATGAGGAGGCCCATCACATTTTGTTTCAGAGACTTCTTTCAATGTCTAATGATTCTCTGCCTTTCAGTTCACAGTGAATGCAATCTGTGAAAACTCCTTTCCAAATGCAGTGCTCTCTCTGTAGAACGGCAAGCTACTCCATCAGGCAAATATCCATGTACATACTTGTTTTTAGCAAGGGCAATTTTCACATTGTGACTTAGATTTCAATGGCAGTGTTTGTCTTTAGGACTGAAAAGCATTCTCATGTATCCCAAAAGGGTCTAAGATGCAGTGCTGTCACAACATTAGAGGACCTGTGGTTTATGAGAGGTGTTGTACTGGGAATATCCCTTACATTTTTTTTGGTAAAAGTCACACAACCAGTTTTCCGTTAGAAACTATAAAATGCAATTCAGTTTTGTAATATACCAACACATTGTGCTTTCCTCAATCCTTGCTCTCTTATACCATTTATCTGATTACAAGCTATCAATAGAAACCTAAGCCATGCAACTTCCACTTCCCATTTACTCTGCCCTTCACCTTGTGCCCTGGCAAACACTGGCCTGCCTTCTTTCCCTATGAATTTGACATTGTTGGTCTGTTATCTGAATAGATAGACAGCATATATGGATTTTGGGTGCTAGCTTCATTCAATTGCCAATTTCTCAAGGTACTTTCTTGTGGAATCAGGACTTCTGTCACCTTTATGACTGTGTCTTGTTTCATTTTATACACATGCCACCTTCGCTAATGCATTCATTATTATACCTGATATTTTGTTTCTACAATTTTGCCATTAACTACAGTGCAGTTTTGAATTCTCTTTAGAAGCTTCTGGGCATCTGTTTTAAACACTATTGGGGGTATATCAATAGTCAGGTGATATTTTCATTCTCAACATCCTGGGCAAATAACACACTGTTTTCAATGGTAGCTATATCTTCCTATGTATCCAGCAGACACGTGAGCATTCTAGTTCTTCCACATCGCCTTGTGAAAACACATGTTATCTTTTCTCTTTGGTTGATCACAGCATTCTTAAAGGACTAGCATATGATCTCTTTGTGCTTTCAATTTTCCCTCCCTAACCGATAAAGTGTGAAATTTTCATAGCAAAATATTTTAGAATGTGTGGCTTCAGTAACAGAAGTGTATTTCTCACCATCCTGAAAGTCCAAGATGAAGTGGCAGAATGTTGTTTTCTCAGGATGTTCTGTCAACAGTCAACTGGAAATCAAGGTCAGATTCTGAGGGCTCTAGGATAAAGGAACAGCTGAGCAGAGCCACAGAATTCAGTCTTCTCTCAGACTCACACTCTCTTGTCTGCCCAGCACTGGAGCTTTAATCCTTACCCATCAGTAGGCTGGAAAATTACATATCAGTGTACTCATGTATCACAGAAAGGAAACGGTGTCATCACCATCCGCTCTCCAGAAGGTCACAACCACAGAGGTGCCATCAACCATTTGTAGCTCAGAGACTTAGCCAAGACAGATCTTCCAGTTTGAGCCTTGAATGTGACTTCATCATTCTGTGCGCTCTGAATAGCAATCTTTCTCATATTAGAGAAGCCCTTGGGCCCAGCAAAAATGACTTCCCAGGAATAACTTTGCCACTTCAAAGAGGAGCAATAACTTTCTATGCAGTTGTTGTGAGCACTGGTTCCAAAAAGTGTCCCATCAAAGAGTGTTCCCGGAAGCATGTGAGCTCCAAATAGAGGCAGATTGAGTCTTCAGATCTCGCATGGTGATTTTCAACATAAACCACTTATCATACCTAGAAAGTTTGGGCTCAGGTTCTTGAATGTCCTCATCATGTGCTGAGTAGTGTCAAGGGAGTGTTGTTACATGGAGAAGAAGGATACACTTTTGTATGATATTCTGTCAGTCCTGACAGGCAGGATCAGATCCATGGTTCTGCCATTTGAATTCCCTGATAGCTGCCTATCAACTGGCTGATTTCAGAGGGTTGGATGTAATTCAGTAGAGGTCAGGTTCACCAGGAATTACCTGAGAAATAAAGGAAGTCCACTTTCTTTATGTGTGGGCTCAGTAGCTGACTCAGTCTATACATTTGTTCCTGTTATGTGACTTTTCAAAGACACAGTATTTCTCCAGGGAAGACACTCTCTGCCATCCCTTAGCAGGTGACAGAACAAAGATTGGAAGTTACACTAGATTCTGTCACCACACATGGAGTGCCACGTGCAGAATGTATAAACTCTTTGAGTAAAAGGGTGAAAATTGGGAATATTTCCTCAATTTTGAAGATCAGAGAATTAAAGAAACACACATAACATGAGAAAAATGTGAAAGATGAAACAGATAGTGATGTCGTAGGAATCCCTCAGTAACACAGAAGAGAAAGGGAGAGGCAAAGCAGACCTGCAGCAATCAGAGTATTACCCTGATTTAGACTCTAGATCTTTGAGGTTAGCCCAGGCTAGAATCCTGCAATAGACCACAGCTGTTGCAGTGGCTCGCTGATCAATTTTTCTTTCCTCGTTGAAGGAAATATCTCTGCTCACAGGTGTGGAGTCCCATCACATTTGATTTCAGACACTTCTTTCAATGTGTAATGATTCTCTCTCCCTTTCAATTCATAGTGAATGAAATATGTGAAAACTCCTCTCCAAAATCAGTGTTCTCTCTGCTACACGGTAATCTACTCCATCGGGCAAATGTTCACCACCACACTTATTTCTAGCAAGGGTACTTCTCCCACTGGGACCTAATTTTCATGGTCAGCGTTAGTTTTTAGATATGAGGAGTTTTCTTATGGAGCCTAAATGTTCTAGAAGTTATGGCCATCACAACATTGAGGACTGGTGGTTTAGGAGAGATGCCCTACTGGGACTATCTCCTACATAGTTTTGGTAATAGTTACACAGCCAGTTTGTTTTTGGAACATTTAAAAACTACAATTCAGAAAGGGTAAGGGGGAAAGAGGACAAATGGCAGCATGAGGTGAGCCTCTGTAAAACTCACCTGGAATTTACAACAAATCGAACAACAAAAACTCCACAAAGGACTCCCTGCACAGCAGACACACAAGACGAAGAGGCTGACTACCAAAACCAACTACATGTGGGAGAATTGCGCGAGCAGAGGAGTACAAAAGGGAGAAGTTCAGAGACGGAGCCGCGAGGGCACAGGACGCAGACCTAACCCAGTGCTCCGAGCTCGCTGCTTCCCGACACTACTGCAGCTGCGGGAGGGGGAAGAATTCGGACTAGTAGGGCTCTGCTTATGGCCCACAGGGCTGAGGGGGCAGTATATAACATGGCTGAACCGAAAGCTCAAGGCAGAGACCTCGAGAAAAGGTAGAGGGAAGAAGGCTGAACACGGTGGTTGAAGCCCTCACTGCCAAGCAGAAAACGGAAGTCTTAGGCACTGAGATTAGCCGCCCCCCTCCCAACCCTCCCAAAGCTTGCCCGCCCCCACCGTCCCGGTGCTAGAAACAGAACAGTAGCAAAAGAACAGAACAGAACAAAAGAAAGAATATTTGCTGTTTTGAGAACTGTGGACCACAGACACAAATTTGCAGCCCAACTTGTTCCGGCAAAGGGGAGGGAGCCGTTAAAGCAGGACCGGCTCTGGTGGTGGTTGCTGCCATTGCTCTGGGCCACCTCTCACAACTCACCCCGTCCCTGACCTTGCCTATCTGGGCGGATCCCTGCAGGAGTAAATAGAACTGCTGAAACATATAGGCTCTGAATCTGGAGCTGGAAGAGCTTTGGAACATCACAAGCTATCCACATACCCACCGGGACACTGCGCCCTGTGACCTAGACGAACTATTAACAGAAGAGAAGCACATCTCCCAGGGAATCCCCCAATTGTGTGAGAAGCTGGAATAGTGCAGAGTAAACATAGCACTACCGTGTGGGAGAAGAAAAATAAGCTGTAGTTGGAGAAAAAATAAAACATTCTACCAACAAGTACTGGAAAACAAAAGAAAGGCCACTTCATATCAAGCTGTTGCAGAAGCCACGCCTGTAGATGTCTAGGAAGAGAAATAGTAAATCAGTAATTGACATGAATAACCATGGCAACAAGATAGCTCAGAAAGAAAGTGAAAACTCTCCAGAAGAGGCAATTAAAGATCCAGAAATATGTGACTTAAATGACAGAGAATTCAAGATTGCAGTTCTTAAAAAATCTGAACAAGATGCAAGAAAACACACATAGGCAGTTAAATGAACGCAGAAACACAGTAAAAGAACAGCATGAGCATTTTACGAAGGAGATTGAAATTTTAAAAAAGAACCAAATAGAATTTCTGGAGATTAAGAACTCAATAGAGTAAACTAAGAAGGAAATAACCAGCTTAGGTAGTAGAGTTGACAAGATGGAGGAAAGAATCAGTGACATCGAAGATAGAAACCTGGAAATGACACAGATGGAAGAAGAAAGAGACTTGAGACTTGAAAGAAATGAAAGAACTCTACAAGAACTTTCTCACTCCATCAGAAAGAGCAATATAAGAATAATGGGCATACCAGAAGGAGAAGAAAGAGAGAAGGGAACAGAGAATATATTCAAACAAATTGTCGATGAGAACTTCCCAAATTTGTGGACAGAACTGGACCCTCGAATCCAAGAAGCAAATAGAACACCTAGTTACTTCAATCCCAACAGGCCTTCTCCAAGGCACATTGTACTGAAGCTGTCTAAAATCAACGACAAAGAAAGAATCCTCAAGGCAGCCAGGAAAAGAAGACGGTAACTTACAAAGGAAAGCCCATCAGATTATCATCAGCTTTTTCATCAGAAACTCTATAAGCCAGGAGGGAGTGGAACCAAATATTCAAACTATTGAAAGAGAGAAACCATGAGCCAAAAATAATATATCCAGCAAAGATATCCTTTAGATATGAAGGAGGAATAAAGACCTTTCCAGACATACAGAAGCTGAGGGAATTTTCTAATACATGACCTGCCCTATAAGATGCTAAAGGAGGCTATTCGACCACCATCAAGAGGGACAATTTGTGGCACCCAAAACATAAAAAGGGGAGAGTAAAGCCCTGAACCGGAATACGGGAATGGAGAAAGTAAGTGTGCTGAAGAAAATGGAATACTCTAAATATCAAACTTTCTTTTACATAAACTTAAGGGTAACCACTCAAAAGATTACAGAACTGAAATACACACTGTAATAAGAGAAAAAAAAAGAGGGAAACATCATAGAATACAACCATTCAGAAATTGTAGACAATAACAAAAATGCAAACAATGGAGACACAGTCTTACCAGAAAACCAAAGATAGAATGACAGGATACCCTCACATATCAATAATCACCCTAAATGTAAGTGGACTGAACTCACCAATAAAAAGGCACAGAGTAGGAGATTTGGTCAAAAAATTAAACATAACCATATGCTGTCTCCAAGAGACATATCTCAGCTACAAGCATAAGCATAGACTCAAAGTGAAAAGGTGGAAATTTACATTCCAAGTAAATGGTACCCAGAGAAAATCAGGTGTAACCATAATTATATCAGATGAAACAGACTTTAAGGTGAAAAAGACAACAAGAGAGAAAGATGGACATTTCATAATGGTGAAGGGGACTATACAACCAAAGACATAACAGTCATCAATATTTATGCACCCAATAAGGGAGCACAGAATTATACCAAGCAACTACTAACAGAGCTAAAGTGAGAAACTGACAAAACACAATTATACTACGGGACTTAAATACATCATTGACAGCTATGGATAGATCATCCAAACAGAAAATAAATAACAAAATAGCAACCCTAAATGACACATTAGAAGATATGGACATAATTGACATTTATAGAGCGCTTCATCCTAAAACATCGGACTATACATCTTTTCTAGTGTACACAGAAATTTATGGTAGACCACACATTGGGACATAAAATCAGCCTCAGCAAATTTAAGAAGATTGTAATCATACCAAGCTTATTCTCTGATCACAAGGCTTTGAAATTGGATATCAACTGCAAAAAGAAAGCAGGAAAAAACACAAACACAAAAAGATTAAACAACATACTTTTTTTAAAAATTTATTTCATTAAATTTATTTGGGTGACAATTGTTTATTGGGGTGACAACTGTTAGTAAAATTAAACAGATTTTAGGTGTACAATTCTAAACAACATACTTTTAAAGCATGACTGGCTCAAAGAAGAAATTAGAAGAGAGATCAAATGACAATGAAAATACATCGTACCAAAATTTTTGGTATGCAGCAAAAGCATTCTTTTTTCTTTTTTCAATTTGTTTTTTAAATTTATTGGGGTGAAAATGTTAGTGAAATTACATCGATTTCATGTGTACAATTCTGTATTACATCATCTATAAATCCCATTATGTGTTCACCACCCAGAATCAGTTCTCTTTCCATCACCATATATTTGATCCCCCATACCCTCATCTCCCACCCCCCACCCCCCTTACCCTCTGGTAACCACTAAACTATTGTCTGTGTCTATGAGTTTCTGTTTCTCAATGTTTGTCTTGTTCTTTTGTTGTTTTGGTTTATATAATGCATATCAGTGAAATCACTCGGATCTCTGCTTATTCTCTCTGACTTATTTCGCTCAGCATTACACTCTCAAGATCCATCCATGTTGTCACAAATGTTCCTATATCATCTTTTCTAACTGCCAAATAGTATTCCATTGTGTATATATACCACAACTTTTTTAATCCATTCATCTATCGAAGGCCATTTTGGTTGTTTCCATGTCTTGGCCACCATAAACACAGCTGCAATGAACATTGGAGCACACGTGTCTTTATCTCTAAATGTTTTCAGATTTTTTGAGTAGATACCTAGGAGAGGAATTGCTGGGTCATACGGCAATTGTATTCGTAATTTTTTGAGGAACCTCCACAATGCCATCCATAATGTCTGCACCAGTGTCAAAAGTAGTTTTAAGAGGGAAATGTATCTCATTACAGGCCTATTTCAAGAAACTAGAACACTCCCAAATAAATAGCTTCATGTTACACCTTAAAGAACTAGAAAAAGAAGAACAAGTAAAACCCAAGGTAGGCAGAAGAAAGGAAATAACAAAAATCAGAGCAGAACTAAATGAAACAGAGAACAAAAAGACAATAGGAAAAATTAATGTGACAAAGAGCTGTTTTTTTTTTGAAAAGATTAACAAAATTGACAAACCCTTGGCTAGACTCACTAAGATTAAAAAGAGAGAAGACTCTAATTATCAAAATCTGAAACGAAAAAGGGGAAGTTATCATGACACCACAGAAATACAAAGTATCATCCAAGAATACTATGAAGGTCGATATGCAAAAAAATTAATAACCTAGAAGAAATGGACAAGTTCTTAGAAACATATAGCCTTCCTAGGCTCAATCATGAGGAACTGGACAATCTAAACAGACCGATCACCAATAAAGAAATTGAATCAGTCATCCAAAACCTTCCCAAAAGCAAAAGTCCTGGACCAGATAGCTTCACTAGTGAATTCTACCAAACCTTCAAAGAGGATCTAATACCAGTCCTCGTCAAACTCTTCCAAAAAAAATGAAGAAGACACAGTACTCCCTAACTCATTTTGTGAGGCCAACATTACCCTGATACCAAAACCTGGTAAGGACAACACAAAAAAGAACACTACAGACCAATATCTCTGATGAATACCGATGCAAAAATCCTAAACAAAATTCTAGCAAATCGAATACAACAATGCATTAAAAAGATTATTCATCATGACCAAGTTGGGCTCATTGCTGGGACAAAAGTGTGGTTCAACACCCACAAATCCATCAATGTGATACATCACATAAACAAAATAAAGGACAAAAATCATATGCATATATCATTTGATGCAAAAATAGCATTTGACAAGATACAACAACCATTTATGATTAAAACACTTGATGAAATAGGTATAGAAGGAAAATACCTTAAAATAATACAGGCCATATATGACAAGCCATCACTAATCTCATAATTAATGGTGAAAAACTGAAGCCCTTTGCTCTACGTTCAGGAACACGACAGGGCTTTCCCCTATCACCTTTACTTTTCAACATAGTGTTGGAAGTCCTTGCCAGAGCAATCAGGCAAGAAAAAGAAATAAAAGGCATCCAAATTGGGAATGAAGAATTTAAATTGTCACTCTTTGCAGATGATGTGATGCTCTATATAGAAAACCCTAAAGACTCCACTAAAAAGCTATCAGAAACCATCAACGAATAGAGTAAATTTGCCGGCTACAAAATCAACGTACACAATTCCATTGCATTCCTATATACTAACAATGAAGTCTCAGAAAAAGAAATACAAAAAAACAATTCCTTTTGCAATTGCAACAAAGAGAATAAAATACTTAGGAATACACTTAACCAAGGATATGAAAGACCTATATCCTGAAAAGTATCAGACATATCTGAAAGAAATTGAAGAAGACACAAAGAAATGGAAAGACATTGCATGCTCATGGATTGGAAGAATCAACATAGTTTAAAATGGCCATATTACCCAAAGCAATATATAGATTCAATGCAATCCCCATCAAAATCACAATGGCATTTTTTAAAGAAATAGAACAAAAAATCATCAGATGTGTTAAGAACCACAAAAGACCCCAAATAGCCAAATCAATCTTATGAAAAAACTACAATACAGAAGGTATCACACTCCGTGGCTATAGCTTGTACTATAAGGCTACAATAATGCAAACTGTATGGTATTGGCAGAAAAACAGACACATAGACCAAAGGAATAGAATTGAGAACCTGAGATAAAACCACATGAATATGGACAGATAATTCTTGACAAAAAGCAAAAAACATACAATGGAGAAAAGACAGCCTCTTCAATAAATGGTGCTGGAGAATTGAATAGCCATGTGCAAAAGAATGAAACCAGACTGCTATCTGTAACCATTTACCAAAATAAATTCAAAATGCATCAAAGCCTTAATCATAAGACCAGAAACATCAAACTGCCAGAAGAAAACATATGTACTAAACTTGGGGACCTTGTGTTCAAAGACCGTTTTATGAATTTGACTTCAAAGGCAAGGGAAGTCAAAGCTAAAATAAATTAATGGACTATGTTAAACTTAAAAGCTTCCACACAGCAAAATAAACCATTGACAAAATAAGGAGGCAACTGACTGAATGGGAGTTGATTTCCAAACAGTGTTTCTGATAAGGGGATAATATCCAAAATATGCAAGGAACTCGTGGAATTCAAAAACAAAAAAACAAACAAACCAATTGAAAAATGGACCGATGACCTGAAGACACATTTCTCCAAAGAGGACATACAAATGGCAAATAGACATATGAAAAAATGCCCTACATCAATAATCATCAGAGTAATGGAATTAAAAACCACAATGAGATATCACCTCACCCCAGTCAGAATGGCCATCATCAACAAAAGAAATAGTAATAAGTGATGGACATGCTGTTGAGAATTAGGAACCCTCATACACTGTTGGTGGGAATGCAGACTTGTGCAGACATTATGGAAGGTAGTGTGGAGGTTCTGAATAAATTATGAATAGAATTACCATATGACTCAGCAATCCCTCTCCTGGGTATCTACCCAAAAAAATCTGAAAATATTTATACATAAAGATACGTGTGTTCCAATGTTCATTGCAGCTTTCTTTACGGTGGCCAAGACATTGAAACAAGCAAAATAGCCTTCGATAGATGAATGGATAAACACGTGTGGTATAGATACACAATGGAGTACTATTTGGCGATAAGAAAACATGATATAGGAACATTTGTGACAACGTGGAGGGATCTTGAGAATATAATACTAAGCAAAATAAGTCAGACAGAAAAAGCAGAGAACCATATGATTTCACTGATATGTGGTATATACATCAAAAGCAACAAAATAACAAGACAAACAAATGAAAACAAAAACACATAGACAGAGGCAATAATTTAGTGGTTACCAGAGGGTAAGGGGGTTAGGGGTGGAGATGAGGGTAAGGGGGATCAAATATATGGTGATGGAAGGAGAACTGACTCTGTGTGGTGAACACACAATGGGATTTATAGATGATGTAATACAGAATTGTACAATTGAAATCTATGTAATTTTACTAACAACTGTCACCCCAATAAATTAATTTAAAAAAAACACAAAAAACAGTGCTCTCTCTCTAAAGCACTGATCTATTCCATCAGGCAACTATGTATCACAACACTTATATCTAGCAAGGGCACTTCTACCGTTGGGACTTAAACTTCACTGGCAGCATTTGTTTTTGGAACTAACAAGCTTTCTCATTTACCCCAAAGTGTCTATGAGGCAGGGCCATCACAACTTTAGAGGACTTGTTGTTTAGGAGTGCTGACATTCTGGGAATATCCCCTATAGTGTTTTAATAAAATTCACACTACCGGTTTGTCATTGGAACCTTTAAAAAATACAATTCAGTTTTTTAAAATGCCAAAAGCATTGCGCTTCCCTCAATCCTTGCTGTCTAATACCATTTTCTGATAACAACCAATCTATAGATACCTAAGATATGCAACTTCAGTTCCATCCATGCTCCCACACACCATGCGCACTGGCCAAACACTGACCTGCCTTCTTACCCTATGAATTTGAAATTGTCTTAAGTTATTCTCATGGAGAGAAAGCATTATCTGAGATGCTAGCTTGTGATGCTAGCTTCTTTCTCTTGCAAACTTCTAAGATAGTTTCTTGTGGTGGCCAGCATCAAGACTTCTGTCACCTTCATGACTGTATCTTGTTTTATTTTATACATATACCACCTTCACTACTGCATTCATCAGTTGACCTGATATTGTGTTTCTATGTTTTTGTGATTATCTACAGTGCAGTTCTGAAATATGCTTAGGAGTGTCTGGGTGTTTGTTTAAACACTATTGTGAATATATCACTGTTCACGTGATATTTGCATTCTCAACATATTGGACAAATCTAGTATGTTTTTTCACGGTATCTATATCATTTTATGTATCCAGAGAGACATGTGAGCGTTCCAGTTCTTCCACATCACATTGTAGACACACATGTGATCTTTTACCTTTGGTTGATCAGAGCATTCTTGAAGGAGCCGCACATTGTCTCATTGTGCTTTCGATTTTCCCTCCATGACCAATAAAGTGTCTGAGTTTCAAAGCATAATGTCATAGACAGTGTGACTTCAACAACCGAAGTGCATTTCTCACTGCCCTGAAAGTCCAAGATCAAGGTGTCAGAATGTTGCTTTTTAAGGAAGGTCTGTCAACAGGAAACTGCTCAGCAGGGTTTGATGCTGCAAGCTTCAGGAGGAAGGAACAGCCCAAGCAGAGCCACAGAATTCGCTCTTCCTCACAGAATCACACTGCCCAGCACAGGAGTTGTACTCTGTGCCCAGAAGCCGAATGGCAAATCACCTAACAGTATCCTTATGTGTCACAAAAAGGCAACTGACATCATCATCCCCTATCCAGGATGCCGTAACCGCAGTGGTGCCTTGGACCATTTGCTGTCCAAAGACTTATCCAGGACAGTCCTTCCACTTAGAACCCTGCATGGGACTTCACCATTCTCTGTGTCCATAGAGCCTTCTTTCTCGTACTGCAGAGACCCTTTGACACAAGCATAATAACTTGCCAGGAATCACCTTGGACTTCCAAGAGGAGCAAGAACTGACATACAGTTGGTTTGAGTGCTGGCTCCATATAGTCCCCCATCAGAGTGGGTCCTGGAAGAATGTAAGGTCCACATAGATGCAGATCTGGTCTTCTATTCTCTCATGGTGATTTTCAAGAAGAACCACTTATCATACCTACCATGTTGGGGCATCAGGTTTTTGAGTGTCCTCATCATTTCCTGAGTAGTGTCAAGAGAGTGTTGGTACATAGTGTGGAAAGACACATATTTATTTGTATAATGTTTTCTCACTTCTGACAGGCAGGATGGGTACCATGGGTCGGCCATCTGAATCTCCAGATATGTGCCTATCAACCTGCTGATTTCCGAGGGTTGGATGTAATTCAGTAATGCTCAGGTTCACCAGGAATTAATTACCTAAGAAAGAAAAGAAGGTCCACTTTCTTTGTGTATAGGCTCAGTAGCTGGCTGAGTGTATATTGTAGATCTCCATATTTTAGTTGTCAAAGACACTACATTTCCCTGGAGAAGACACTCTCTTCCACCCCTTAGTAGGTGACATAACAAAGAATTGGAAGTCATGATAGATTCATTGACTGCACATGGCGTCCCACATACAAAATGTACAGACTCAAGGAGTAAAAGTGTGAAAAATGGGAATGTTTCCTCAGTTGTGAAGATCAGGGGTAAAGTAACACACACAACATGTGCAAAATGTGAAAGATGAAACAGATCGGCAGCCCGCAGGAGGCCCTCGGTAACAAGGAACAGAATGTGAGAGGCACAGCAGAGAAGCAGCAAGCCAAGTTTTACCCTGATTTAGACTCCAGGTCCTTCAGGATATCCCAGGCTTGAAGCCCACAATAGACCACAGCTGTTGCCCTGGCTCTCTGACCAATCCTTTCTTTCTACTCGAAGGAAATATCTATGCACACAGGTGAGGAGGCCCATCACATTTGATTCAGAGACTTCTTTCAATGTGTAATGATTCTCTCCCTTTCAATTCACAGTGAATGAAATCAGTGAAAACTCGTTTCCAAAATCAGTGTTCTCTCTGTAAAATTATAATCTATCCTTCAGGAAAATATACACCACCACACTTATTTATAGCAAGGACACTTGTCACATTGTGACCAAAATGTCTCTTGCAGTGTTTGTTTTAGAACTAAGGAGCTTTCTCATGTAGCCAAAAGGTTCTGGGAGGCAGGGTCAGCACAACATTAGAGGACTGTGGTTTAGGAGAGGTGCCCTACTGGGAATATCCCTTACCTTGTTTTTGTAAAATTCGCTCCACAGTTTGCCATTGGATCCTATAAAAAATAAAATTCAGTTTTGTAATATACCTACAGCATTGTGGTTTCCTCACTCCTTGCTGTCTAATATCATTTTCCTGATTACAAGCAATCCACACAAACACAAGTCATGCAACTTTAACTCCCATCTATGCTGTCCCACACTTTGCGCCCTGGAAAACACTGACCTGCCTTTGTTCCCTATGAATTTGACATTGTTGTTCTGTTACCTTAACCAGAGACAGCATATGAGACATTGGAATGCTGGCTTCTTTCTGTTGTTAATTTCTCAAGTAATTTTCTTGCGGTGTCCAACATCAGGACTACTGTCACCTTTATGACTGTATCTTCTTTCATTTTATATATATAACATCTACGCTAATGCATTTATCAGTTGACCTGATATTGTGTTTCTACAATTGTGCCATTATCTACACTGCACTTCTGAATTCAGGTGAGGAGTTTCTGGGCATCTGTTTTAAGCACTATTGTGTATATATAAATGGTCATGTGATATTTTCATTCTTGACATCCTGGAAAAAGAGCAAACAGTTTTCCAATGTAGATATATCATTCTATGTATCGAGAAGAGATATGTCAGCATTGCAGTTCTTCCGAATTGCATTGTCAATGCACATGCGATCTTTTCTCTTGTGTTGATCACAGCATTCTTGAAGTAGTACCATATTGTCTCCTTGTTTGTTTGTTTTTTATTTCCCTCCATGACTGATCAAGTGTCCCATATTCATAGCAAAACATTAGGGACTGTGTGGCTTCAATTAGATAAGCGTGTTTCTCATTCTCTTGAATGTCCAAGGTGAAGGTGCCAGAACTTTGCTTTCTGAAGAGGGTCTGTGAACAGGAAACTACACAGCAGGGTCTGACTCTGAGGGAATCAGGTGGAAAGAACAGCCCTAGCAAAGCCACAGAAGATGCTCTCCTCACAGACTGACACTCTGTTGTCTGCAGAGCCCTGGAGGTGTAATCTGTGTCCATCAGCCGCCTTGTCAATCATATATCAATGTCCTCATATGTCACAAATAGTTAACTGCGACATCGTCTCCCCTCTACAGGAAGCCCCACCCCAGAGAATTTTTGGTCATTTGCTGCCCAGAGAGTTCTCCCGGACAGTCCTTCCACTTTGCAACCTGAGTATAACTTCACCAGTCTCTGTGCTGCATAGTGCCTTCTTTCTCATACTACAGAGGTCCTTGGACCCAGCCTTAATGACTTGCCAGGAATCATCTTGACACTTCAGAAAGGAGCAAGAACTGACATGCAGTTGGTGTGAGCGCTGACTCCAAAAAGTGCCCCATCAAAGAGTATTGCCAGATGAATATGAGCTCCAGGTAGAGGCAGATCGGTTGTTCTCGTCTCTGGTGTTGATTTTCAAAAAGAACCACTTTTTTATACCCAGCAAGTCGGAGAATCAGGTTCTTGATTGTCCTCATCATTTGCTCAGTAGTGTCAAGGGAATGTTGATACACATAGAGAAAGGATACACATTTGTATTGTACTCTGATTGTTCTGAAAGGCTGGATGGGTTCCATGAGTCTGCCATCTGAATTTTCTGATTCATGTATTTCAACCGGCTGATTTCAGAGGGTTGGATGTAATTCAATAGAGGTCAGGTTCGCCAGAAATTATCTAAGAAAGAAAGGAAGGTCCACTGTCTTTTTGTGTGGTCTCAGTAGCATACTCAGTATATACTGTAGTTCTCCATATACTTGTAAAATATGCTGAATTTCCCCAGGGAAGACACTCTGGGCTACCCCTTAGCTGGTGATGTAACAAACAATTCGAAGTCACAATAGATTCATTGACCGCACATGGAGTCCCATATGTAAAATGTACAATCTCTATGACTAATAGCGTGAAAATTGGGAATGTTCCCTCAATTATGAAGATGAGAGTATTAAAGTAACAAACACTATGTGAGCAAAATGTAACAGATAAACGAGCTAGACATGCCATAGGAGGCCCTCAGTAACATGGAAGAGTATGGGAGAGGCACAGCAGATCCACAGCAATCCGAGTTTCAGCCTGATTTAGACTCCAGTTCCTTCAGGATAGCCCAGGCTTGAATACAGCAAGGGACCACAGCCATTGCCCTGGCTCTCTAACCAATCCTTCCTTTCCACCCGAGGAAGTATCTACACTCACAGATGAGGAGGCACATCACATTTTGTTTCAGGGCCTACTTTCAATCGGTAATGATTCTCTCCCTTACAATTCACAGTTAATGAAGTCTGTAAACACATCTTTCCAAAATCAGTGCTCTCTCAGTGAAATGGTAATCTACTCTATCATGTAAATATCCACCACCACACTTTAGCAAGGGCTCTTCTCCCATCGGACCTAAATTTCACTGGCAGTGTTATTTCTTAGAACAGAGGAGCTGACTCATGTAGCTCAAACTGTCTAGGAGGCAAAGCCACCACAACACTACAGGACTTGTGGTGTATGAGCAGTGCCCTACTAGGAATATCCCTCACATTGTTTTGGTAAATTAACGCAACAGGTTTGCCATTGGAATTTTTAAAAATAACAATTCTGTTTTGTAATATGCCAACAGCATTGTGCTTACCTCAATCCTTGCTGGCTAATACCATTTTTCTAACTACAAGCAATCAATAGAAACCCAAGTGATGCAGCTTTCACTTCCCATGCACAATGCCCCACACCTTGCACGATGGCCAACATTGACCTGCCTTATTTCTCTATGAATTTGACAATGTCATTCTGTTATCTTAAAGGAGAGACAGCATATGTCGCCTTGGGATGCTAGCTTCTTCTCTTGCCAGTTTTTCAAGGTACTTTCTTATGGTGGCCTTCGTCAGAACTTCTGTCACCTAAATGAGTGTATCTTGTTTCATTTTTAAAAATTTATTGGAATGACAATTGTTAGTAAAATTACATACACTTCGGGTGTACAATTCTGTATTACATCATCTATAAATCCCATTGTGTGTTCATTTTTTACATTTACCACGGTCCTAATGCATTCATCAATTGACCTGATATTGTGTTTCTACACTTCTGCCATTATCTACAGTGCAGTTCTGAATTCTGTTTAGAAGTTTCTGGGCATCTGTTTTAAACACTATTCTGTATATATTAGTGGTCACATCATATTTTCATTCTCAATGTCCTGGACAAATAGCGAACAGATTTTCATGGTAGCTATATCATTGTGTGTTTCCAGCAGATACATGCAAGTGTTCCAGTTCATCCACATCACATTCTCAATGAACCGGTAATTTCTTCTCTTTGGTGGATCACAGAATTCTTGAAGGAGTAACAATATTGTCTCATTGTACTTTCGATTTTCCCTCCCTGACCGATCAAGTGTCCAGTTTTCATAGCAAAATGTTATAGACTATGTGGCTTCAATAACAGAAGATAATTTCTCACCATCCTGAATATCCACGATGAAGGTGCAAGAGTGTTGCTTTCTCAGGAGGGTCTGTCAACAGGAAACTGCTCAGCAGGTTCTGACGCTGAAAGAGACAGGAGGAAGGAACAGCATGAACAGAGCCACAAAATTCGTTCTCTTCACACACTTTTTGTCTGCCTAGCACTGGAGATTTGATCCATCCCCTGCAGCTTCCTGGCCAATCACATATCAGTATCTACATATGTCACAAAATGACAACTGTGACATCATCATCCCCACACCGGTAGGCCGCAACCACAGAGGAGATTTGGACCATTTGATGCCAAGAGACTTATCCAGGATATTCCTTCCACTTTATTCCCTGAGTGTCACTTCCCATTCTCTGGCTCCCCAAAGACTTCTTTCTCATAGTACTGAGACCCTTGGGTACAACCATAGTGACGTGCCAGGCATCACCCTCCAGTTCAAAGAGGAGCAAGAGCTGATATGCAGTTGGTGTGAGCACTAGCTCCAAAAAGCGCCCCATCAAAGAATGTTACCAGATGCATATGAGACCCAGATAGAAGCAGATCAGGTAGTCTAGTCTCTGATGGTGATTTTCAAAAGAAGCACTTATCATAGCTAGCAAGTTAGGGCATCAGGTTCTTGATTGTCCTCATCAATTGCTGAGTAGTGTCAAGGGATTGTTTGACATGGAAAGGAAGCTTACAAATTTGTATTGCACTCTTCAGTTCTGATAGGCAGGATGGGCTCCATGGTACTGCCATCTGAATTCCCCGATACGTGCCTATCAAGTGGCTGATATCAGAGAGTTGAATGTAATTCAGTAGTTGTCAGGTTCACCAGGAATTACCTAAGAAAGAAAGGAAGGTCCACTTTCTTTGTGTGTGGGCTCAGGAGCTGAGTTAGTATATACTGTAGTTCTCCATTTTCTACTGGTCAAAGACACTGAATTTCTGTGGGGAAGTCTGACACCCATAGCAGGTTACGTAACAAAGAATTGGAAGTCATCATAGATCCTCTGACCACACATTGAGTCCCACATGCAAAATGTACAGATTCTCTGAGTAAAAGTGTGAAAATTGGGAATGTTTCCTCAATTAGGAAGATCAGAGTATTAAAGAAATGCACATACCATTTGCCAAATCAAACAGATGAAACAGATAGGCATGCAGTAGGAGGCCATCAGTAACATGGAAGATTATGGGCGATGCACAGCAAATCTGCAGCAATCTGAGTTTTAGCCTGATTTAGACTCCAGGTCCGTCAGACCAGCCTTGGCTTGAACGCCAAAAGAAACCACAGCCGTTGCCCTATATCTCTCACCAATACTTCCTTTCCACTCAAAGAAATGTCTACGTTTACAGGTGAGGAGACCCATCACATTTTCTTTTCAGAGATGTCTCTCAAAGTGTAATGATGCTCTGCCTTTCAATTCACAGTGAATGAAATCTGTGAAAATTCCTTTTGAAAATCAGTGCTCTCTGTGTAAAAGGGCAATCTACTCAATCAAGTAAATATCTTCCACCACACTTATTTCTACCAGGGGCACTTCTCCCATTGGGACCTAAATTTCATTGGCACTGTTTTTGTTTTTGAACTGAAGAGTCTTCTCGTGTAGACCAAAGTGTCTTGCAGGCACAGCCATCGCAACATTAGAGGACTTGTGATTTATGAGAGGTGCCCTACTGGGAATATCCCTCACATTGTTTTGGTAAAATTCACACCACCAGTTTGCCATTAGAATCTATAAAAGATAAAATTCGGTTTTATAATATGCCACCAGTTTGTGCTTTCCTCAAACCTTGCTGTCTAATGCAGTTTTCTGATTTGATTACAAGCAATCAATAGCAACACAAGCCATGCAACTTTCACTTCCATTCCACGCTGCCCCTCAACTTATGCCCTGGCAAACACTGACCTGCCTTCTTTCCCTATGAATTTGACATTCTCAGTCTGTTATCTTAATGGAGAAACAGCGTACGTGGCCTTGAGTTGCTAGATTATTTCTCTTGCCAGTTTCTGTATATACTTTCTTGCTGTAGCCAGCATCAGGTCTTCTGTCACCTTCATTACAGTATCTTGTTTCATTTCATATATATACCACCATTGCTAATGCATTCATCAGTTGACCTGATAATGTGTTTCTATTTTTTTTCCATTATCTACAGTGCAGTTTTAAATTATGTTTCGGAGTTTCTGGACATTCATTTTAAACACTATTGCATACATATCAATGGTCACCTGATATTTTCATTTACAACATCCAGAACAAATAGCGAACTGTTTCAACAGTAGTCAATTTGACGTATCCAGCAGAGATATGTGAGTGATCCAGTTCTTCCACATCGCATTGTCAACACACATGTGATCTTATCTCTTTGGTTGATCACAGTATTCTTGAAGGAATAACATATTGTCTCATTGTGCTTTCAAGTTTTCCTCCCTGAGTGATAAAGTGTCTGATTTTCACAGCAAAATGTTATAGACTGTGTGGTTTCAATACCAGCAGTGTATCTCTCACCGTCCTGAAAGTCCAAGATGAAGATGACAGAATGTTGTTTTATTAGAAGAATCTGTCAACAGGAAACTTCTTAGCAGGGTCTGACACTGAGGGAATCAATAGAAAGGAACAGTCCAAGCCGAGACACAGAATTTGCTCTCATCCCAGACTGACACTCAGTAGACAACTCAATATAGCACAGGAGATATAATCCATGACAGGAGCTGCCTGGCCAATCACATATCAGTATCCTCATTAGTCATAAAAAGACAACAGTAACATCATCATCCCCTCTCCAGGAGGGTGCAGCCACAGAGGTGCCCTGGACCATTTGAGCCCAGAGAGTTATCCAGGACAATCCTAACATTTTGTGCCCTTGTGTCACTTCCCACTCAATGTGCTCTGTAGAGCCATAATTCTCATACTTCATAGGCCCTTTGGCCCAGCCCTAATCACTTGCCAGGGATCACCTTGCCACTTCAAAGAGGAGCAAGAACTGACATGCAGTTGGTGTTAGCACTGGCTCCAAAAAGTACCCAATTAAGGAATGTTCCCTGATGAATATGAGCTCCAGATTGAAGGAGATTGGGTCTTCTATTCTCTGATGGTGATTTTCAACAAGAACCACTTATCATAGCTAGCAAGTTGGGGCATCAGGTTCTTTATTGTCCTCCTCATTTGCTGAGTAGTGTCAAAGGAGTGTTGGTAAATGGAGAGGAAGGATAGACATTTGTATTGTGCTCTGTCCGTTCTGAGAGGCAGGATGGGCTCCATGGGTTGCCTTCTGAATTCCCCGAAGCATGCCTATCAAACAGCTGCTTTCAGAGTGTTAGATGTAATTCAGTAGAAGTCAGTTTCGCCAGGAATTACCTAGGAAAGAAAGGAAGGTCCACCTTCTTTGTTTGTGGGCTCAATAGCTGGCTCAGTAAATGTTGTAGTTCTCCATATTCTACTTGTCAAAGACACTGAATTTTCCTTTCAATTCACAATGAATGAAATTTGTGATAACATTATTTCAAAAATCATTGCTATCTCTGCAAATCAGCAATGTACTCCATCAGGCAAATATCCACCACCAGACTTATTTCTAGCAAGGGCACTTCTCACATCGGGACCTAAATTACACTATCCATGTTTGTTTTCAGAACTGAGGAGCTTTGTAATGAAGTCCAAATCATCTAGGAGGCAGGACCATCACAACATTAGAGGACTTGTCGTTTAGGAGAGATCCCCTGCTGGGAATATCCCTTACATTGTTTTGGTAAAATGCACTCCACTACTTTGCCACTGTAACATTTAAAAAAACACAATTCAGTTTTGTAGTATGCCAAGAGTATTGTGCTTACCTCGGTCCTTACTCTCTAATACAATTTTTCTAACTACAAGCAATCAATAGATACCCAAGCCATGCTATTTTTGCTTCACGTCCATGCTGCCCAAAACCTTGTGCCCGGGGGAACATTGACTTTCCTTCTTTCCCTATGAATTTGATACTGTTATTCCGTTATCTTAATCGAGAGGCAGCATATGTGGCCTTAAGATGCTAGCTTTTTCTCTTGCCAATTTCTCAAGCTACTTTCTTGCAGTGGCCTGAGTCAGGACTTCTGTCACCTTCATGACTGTATCTTGTTTTATTTTGTACATATAGCACCATCATTAATGCATTCATCAGTTGACCTGATATTGTGTTTCCTCATTTTTGCCACTATCTACATTGCAGTTCTGAATTTGTTTAGCAGTTTCTTGGCATCCGTTTTAAACAATATTGTGTATATATCATGGTCATGTGATATTTTCATTCTCAACATCCTGGACAAATAGCGAACTATTTCCCATAGTAGCCATATCATTCTATGTATCCAGCAGAGAAATGTGAGTGTTCCAGTTCTTCCACATCACATTGTCACATGTGATTTTTTTCACATGTGATTTTTTCTCTCTGGTTGATCACAGCATTCTTGAAGGAGTAGCACGTTGTCTCATTGTACTTTAGATTTTCCCTCCCTGACTGATATAGTATTCTATTTTCATAGCAAAATGTTACAGAATGCTTGGCTTCGATAACTGAAGTGTATTTCTCACCATCCTGAAAGTCCAAGGTGAAGGTGCCAGAACTTTGCTTTCTCGAGGGGGGGGGTGCCAAAATTAAATTGCTCAACAGCGTCTGATGCTGAGCATATCAGGAGGATGATACAGCCCGCGCAGAGCCACTGAAGTTGCTCTCCTCAAAGACTCACAGTCTGTTGTCTGCCCAACACTGGAACTTTAATCTGTGTCCAGCAGCAGCCTGGCCAATCACATGTCAGGATCCTCACATGTCACAAAAGACACTGTGTCAGCATCATCCCCTCTCCAGGAGGCCGAAGCCACAGAGGTGACTTGGACCATTTGCAGCCCACAGACTTACCCAGGACACTCCTTCCACTTTGATCCCTGTGTGTGACTTCACCATTCTCTGTGCTCCATAGAGCCTTCTTTCTCATTCTACAGAGGCCCTTGGTCCGAGCCTTAATGACTTGCCAGGAATCAACTTGCCACTTCAAGGAGGAGCAAGAAGTGACATGCAGTTGGTATGAGGGCTACCTCTAAAAAGTGCCCCATCAAATACTGTTACCAGATGAATGTGAGATCCACATAAAGGCAGATTGTCTTCTAGTTTCTGATGGTGATTTTCAATAGGACCCACTTATCATACCTAGCACGTTGGGGCATCAGGTTCTTTATTGTCCTCATCATTCACTGAGTGCTGTCAAGGGAGTGTTGGTGCATGGAGAGGAAGGATACACATTTGTATGGTGCTGTGTCAGTTCTGGCATTCAGGATTGGCTCCATGCTTCTGTCCTCTGAATTACCAGATGGGTGCCTATCAACCGGCTGATTTAAGAAGGTTGAATGTAATTCAGTAGAGGTCAGTTTCACCAGAAATTACCTAAGAAACAATAGATTGCCCACTTTCTTGGTGTTTGGGCCCAGGATCCCTCAGCATATACTGTAGTTATCCATATTCCTCTTATCAAAGACACTGAGCTTCTCCAGGGAAGACATTTTTTGTCAAAACTTAGCAAGTGATGTAATAAAGAATTGGAAATCACGATAGATACTCTGACCAAACATGGAGTCCCACAGGTAAAATGTACAGACTCTATGAGTATAAGTGTGAAAATTGGGTTGTTTCCTCAATCATGAATATAAGAGTATTAAAGTAACACACAAAACATGCTCAAAATATAAAAGATGATACAGTTAGTCATACTGTAGGAGGCCCTCAGTAACATGGGAGAGAATGGGAGAGGCACAGCAGATCCACAGCAATCTGAGTTTTAGCCTCATTTAGACTCCTGCTACTCCAGGATAGCCCAGCTTGAATCCCACAGGAGACCACAGCCATTGCAAAGGCTCTCTGACCAAAATTACTTTCCTCTTGAAGGAAATATGGATGCTCACAGGTGAGGATTCCCATCACGTTTTGTTTCAGAGACTTCTTTCAAAATGTAATGCTTCTCTCCCTTTCAATTCACAGTGAATGGAATCTGTGAAAAGTCCTTTCCAAAATCTGTGCTCTCTCTATAAAAAGGGAATCTACTCCATCAGGCAAATATCCACCACCACACTTATTTCGAGCAGGGGCACTTCTTCTATTGGGACCAAAATTTTATTAGCAGTTATTGTTTTTAGAACTGAGGAGCTCAAAGGGCCTAAAAGGCAGGGCCATCACAACATTAGAGAACTTGTGGTTTAGGAGTGGTGCCCAACTGGGACTATCCCTTACATTGTTTTGATAAAATTCACACCAACTGTTTGCTATGGGAACTTTTAAAAATACAATTCAGTTTTGAAATATGCCAACAACATTGTGCTTTCCTGATTCCCTGTTGTCTAAAACCATTTTTTCTGATTACAAGCAATCAACAGAAACCCAAGCCATGCTACTTTCACATCCCATCCATGCTGCCCGACACTTGCACCCTGGGAAACACTGACCTGCATTCTTTCCCTATGAATTTGACACTGTCAATATGTTATCTTAATTGAAAGACAGCTTATGAGACATTGGGATGCTAGCATCTTTCTCTTGACAACTTCTCATAAAACTGTATGTGGTGAACAACATCAGGACTACTGTTACATTTATGACTGTATCTTGTTTCATTTATACTTGTATCAACTTAGATCATGTATTCATCATTTGACCTGATGTTGTTTTCTACATTTTTTGCCATTATCTACAGTGCAGTTCTGAATTCCTTTTAGGAGTATCTGGGCATCATTTTAAAACACTATTGTGTATATATCAATGGGCACATGATGTTTTCATTCTCAACATCATGGACAAATAGTGAACTGTTTTCCACTGTAGCTATATCATTCTATGTATCCAGCAGAACATGTGAGCTTTCCAGTTCTTCCACATCACATTGTCATCACATTCTCAATGCCTGTGTGATCTTTTGTCTTTGGTTGATCATATCATTCTTGAAGGAGTAGCATATTAACACATTGTGCTTCGGATTTTCCCTCCCAGACTGATAAAGTGTCTGGATTTCATAGCAAAATATTATACCCTGTGTGGCTTCAATAACAGAAGTGTATTTCTCACTGTCTTAAAAGTCCAAGATGAAGCTGCCAGAAGGTAGCTTTCTCAGGAGGGTCTCTCAACAGGAAACTTCTCAGCAGGGTCTGATGCTGAGGGTGACAAGAGGAAGTAAAAACCCATTCAGAGCCACAGAAGTCACTCTCCTCACAGACTCACAGTCTGTTGTCATCCCAGCACTGGAGGTGCAACCTGTGACCAGCATCAGCCTTGCCAATCACAAATCAGCATCCTCATGTGTCACAAAAACACAACTTTGACATCATCAGCCCCTCTCTTGGAGGCCACAGCCATAGAGTTGACTTGGGCCATTTGTGCCCAGATAATTATCCAGGACAGTCCTTCAACTTTGAACCCTGAGTGTGACTTCACTATTCTATGTGAGACTTCTTTCTCATAGTAGAGAGGCCGATGGGCCCAGCCATAATGACTTGCCCAGAATCATCTTGCCACTTCAAAGAGGAGCAAGAACTGACATGCAGTTCATGGGACCGCTGGCTCTAAATGTGTCCAATCAAAGAGTGTTACCGGATGAACGTGAGCTCCAGATAGAAGCCGAATGAGTCTTCTAGTCTCTGATGGTGATTTTCAACAAGAACCACTTATCATTCATAGCAATTTTGGGCACCAGGTTCTTGATTGTCGTCATCAACTGATGAGTACTGTCAAGGGCATGTTTGTACACAGAGAGGAAGGAAACACATTTGTAAGTTGGTCTGTGAGTTCTGACAGGAAGGATGGGCTCCATGGGTCTACCATCTGAATTTCCTGATACTGGCCTATCTAGCAGTTGATATCAGAGGGTTAGATGTAGAGGTCAGGTTTACCAGGAATTACCTCAGAATGAATTCAGTAGAGGTCAGGTTCACCAGGAATTTCCTGAGAATGAAAGGTAGTTCCACTTTCTTTGTGTGTGGGCTCAGAAGCTGGCTCAGTATACGCTGTTGTTCTGCATATTGTACTTGTCAAAGACACTGAATTTCTCCAAGGAAGACACGCTATGCCACCACTTAGCATGTGACATAACATGAACTGGAAGTCATGATAGATTCACTGACCATATATGGAGTCCAACATGCAAAATCTACAGACAATGAGTAAGTGTGAAAATTGGGAATGTTTCCTCAATTATGATTATCAGAGTATTAAAGTAACACACACAGCATGCACAAAATGTAAAACATGAAATAGAGAAGCATGCCATAAGAAGCCCTTAGTAACATAGAAGAGAATGGGAGAGGCACATGAGATTTGCAGCTATCTTAAATTTATCCTGACTTAGACCCCAGGTCCTTTCAGATTGCCCAGGCTTGAGTCCGCAAAGACCACAGCCAGAGCCCTGGCTCTTGACAAATCCTTCCTTTCCACTCAAAGGAACTATCTATGCTCACAGGTGAATAGGCCCATCACGGTTTGTTTCAGAGACTTCTTTCAAAGTGTAATGAGTCTCTCCCTTTCATTTTGCAGTGAATGACATCTGTGGAAACTCCTTTCCAAAATCAGTGCTCTCTCTGTAAAATGGTAAAGTACTCCATCAGGCAAATATCCACCACCACACTTAATTCTAGCAATGGCAGTTCTCCCTTTGGGACCTAAACTTCACTGCAGTTGTTTGTTTATAGGACTGAGGAGCTTTCTCATAAAGCTCAAAGTGTCTAGGAGGCAGGGCCATCACAACATTAGAGGACTTGTGGTTTAGGAGAGGTGACCTACTGGGAATATCCTTTACATAGTTTTGGTTTAATTTTCACCACCAGTATGCCATTGAAACATTTAAAACCTACAATTCAGTTTTGTAAATTTCCATAAGCATTGTGCTTTTCTCAATCCTTCCTGTCTAATACCATTTTTGTGATTACAAACAATCAATAGAAACCCAAGCCATGCAACTTTCACTTCCCTTCCCTGCTGTCCCACAGCTTGTGCCCTGGCAAAAACTGACCTGCCTTTTTAACCTAGGAATTTGACATTGTCGTTCTGTTATCTTAATTGATAGACAGCTTCATGGCCTTAGGATGTTATCTTCTTTCTCTTGCCAATTTCTAAAGATACTTTCTTGTGGTGGCCAGCATCAAGACTTCTGTCACATTTATGACTGTATCTTGTTCTATTTAAACATATATCAACATTGTTAATGCATTCGATGCTGTGTTTCAACATTTTTGCCATTATATACAGCGCAGTTCTGAATTCTGTTCAGGAGTTTCTGGGCATCTGTTTTAAACACTTTTCTGTATATTTCAATGGCCACATGATATTTTCATTCTTAACATATTTGACGAATAGCAAACTGGTTCCATGTTAGCTATATCATTCTATGTATCCACCAGAAACATGTGAGCATTTCCGTTATTCCACATCATATTGTCAATGCACATATGATCTATTCTCTTTGGTTCATCACAACATTCTTCAAGGACTAGCATATTGTCTCATTGTGCTTTTAATTTTTCGTCCCTGACTGAAAATATGTCCTATTTTCATAGCAAATTGTTATAGACTGTGTGGCTTCAATAACAGTAGTGTATTTCTCACCATCCTGAAAGTCCAAGATGAAGAAGATCGGGTCTTCTAGTCTGATGGTGACTTTCAACCAGAACCACTTATCATCCCTAGCAAGTTTGGGCATCAGGTTCTTGATTGTCCTCATCATGTGCTGAGTAGTATAAAGGGAGTGTAGGTACATGGAGAGGAATGATACACATTTTATGGTGCTCTGTCAGTTTTCACATGCAGGATGGGCTCCATGGATCTACCTTTGAATTCCCCAATATGTGCCTATCAACCTCCTGATTTCAGAGGGATAGATGAAATTCAGTAGAGGTCAGGTTTGCCAGGAATTACATAAGAAAGAAAGGAAGGTCCACTTTCTTTGTGTGTGGACTCAGGAGCTGGCTCATTATATACTGTAGTTTTCCATATTCTACTTGTCAAAGACACTAAATTTCTCCAGGGAAGACACATTTTACCAGCCGTTACCAGGTGTTGTAATAAAGATTTGGAAGTCATGATAGATTCTCTAACCACCCAGAATACTACGTACAGAATGTACAGACTCTATGAGTGAAAGCATGAAAATTGGGAATGTTTCCACAATTATGAAGATCAGAGTATTAAAGAAACACACATAACATGTGCAAAATTTAAAAGATAAAACAGAAAGTCATGCCATAGGAGGCCCTCAGTAATATGGAAGAGAATGGGAGATGTACAACAGATCCGCAGCACTTAGTTTTAGACTGACTTAGACTCAGGTCATTCTGGATAACCTTGTCATAAATGCTGCAAAAGACCACAGCCATTGCCCTGACTCTATGACTAATTCTTCCTTTCCACTTGAAGGGAATATCTACATTCACAGGTGAGGTGACACATCATGATTTTTTTTTTCTTTTTTCAGACATGTCTTTCATGTGTAATGATTCTCTCTCCTTCAATTCACGGTGAATGAAATATGTAAAATCTTATTTCCAAAATAAGTGCTCCCTGTGTAAAAAGGCAATCTACTTCATCAGGCAAATATCTACCACCACGCTTAATTCTAACTATGGCACTTTTCACATTGGGACCTACATTTCACTGGAAGCATTTCATTTTAAATGGAGGAGCTTTCTCACATAGACCAAAAGTTCTAGGAGGCATGGGCATCACAACATTAGAGGACTTGTGGTTTATGAGTGGTGGCCTACTGGGAATATCCCTTACATTGGTTTGGTAATATTCACACCACCAATTTACCATTAGAACCTTTAAAAGATACAATTAGTTTTGTAATATTCCACCAGAATTGTGCTTTCCTCAATCCTTGCTGTCTAATACCATTTTCTGATTACAAGCAATCAATAGAAACCCAAGCCATGCAACATTCACTTCCCTTCCACGCTGCCCAAAAAATTGGGCCCTAGCAAACACTGACCTGCCTTGTTTCCCTATGAATTTGACTTCCTCAGTCTATTGTCTTAATGGAGTGACAGCATATGTGGTCTTGGGATGCTTGCTTCCCTCTCTTGCCAATTTCTCAAGATACTTTCTTGCTGTGGCCAGTGTCAGGATTTCTGTCACCTTTGTTCCCGTATCTTGTTTCATTTTATACATATGCTACCTTTGCTAATGCATTCATCCATTGACCTGATATTGTGTTTTTACGTTTTTAATCAACAGTGAAGGTCTGAATTCTGTTTAGGAGGTTTAGGGCATCTATTTTAAGCACTATTGATTATGTATCAATGGTCACCTGATATTTTCATTCTCAATATCATGGAAAAATACCGAACTGTTTTGCACCGCAGCTATATCATTCTATGTATCCAGCAGCATTAATTGAGAGTTCCAGTTCTTCCACTGCACATTGTCAATGCTCATGTGATCTTTTATCTTTGGTTGATCACAGCATTCTTGAAGGAGTAGCTCATTGTCTCCTTGTGCTTTCGATTTTACCCTCCTGACTGGTAAAATTTCTTACTTCCATAGAAAAATGTTATAGTCTATATGGCTTCAATAACAGAAGGGTATTTCTCACCGTCCTGAAATTCCAAAATGAAGGTGCCAGACCATTTCTTTCTTGGGAGGGCCTAACAACAGGAAACTGCTCTGCAGGGTCTGATGTTGAGGGCATCTGGAAGACACCCTGAGCAGAGACATAGAAGTTGCTCTCCTCACAGTCTCACACTCTGTTGTCTGCCCTGCCCTGGAGCTGGAATCCTTGCCCAGCAGCCAGCTGGTCAATCACATATTAGTATTCTCATGTGTCACAAAAAGATAACTGTGACATCATCATCTATTCTCCAGAAGGCCACAACCACAGAAGTGCCTTGGAAAATTTGCCGCCCGGAGATTTATCCAGGACATTCCTTCTTCTTTGAGCTCTGAGTGTGACTTCATCATTTCCTGTGCTCCATACAGCCTTTTTGCTCATACTGCATAGACCCTTGGCCCATACATAATGACATGCCATGACTCAACTTGCCATTTCAAAGAGGAACAAGAACTGACATGCAGTTGGTGTAAGTGCTGTCTCCAAAAGTGCCCCATTAAAGAGTGTTACCAGATGAATGTGAGCTCCCAATAGAAGCAGATCAGGTCTTCTCGTCTCTGATGGTGATTTTCAATAAGAACCACTTACCATACCTAGCAAATCAGGTCACCAGGATCTTGATTGTACTCATCACATGCTGGGTACTGTCATGGGAGTGTTGATACACGGAGAGGAAGCATGCACATTTGTATGGTGCTTTGTCAGTTCTGACAGGCAGGATGGCGTCCATGGGTGTGCCGTCTGAATTCCCTGATGCTTGCCTATCAACTGGCAGATTTCAGAAGGTTCAATGTAATCCAGATCAGGTTCGGCAGGATTTACCTAAGAAAGAAAGGAAGGTCAATTTTCTTTGTGTGTGAGCTCAGTAGCTGGCTCAGTGTATCCTGTAGTTCTCTATATAAAACTTGTCAAAGATACTGAATTTCTCCTGGTAAGACACTCTCTGCCACCCCATAGCAAGTGATGTAACAGAGGATCTGAAGCCACAATACATTCTCTGACCACACATGGAGTCTCACATACAAAATGTACAGATTCTATGTGTAAAAGTGTGAAATTTGGAATTGTTTCCTCAACTATAAGGATCCGAGTGTTAAACTAATGCACACAACATGCGTAAAATGCAAAGATGAAACACATAGGCATGACATAGGAGGCCCTCAGTAACCTGGAAGAGAATGGAGGAGACACTGCAGATCCTCAGCAATCCGAGTTTCAGACTCCAATCCTTGAGGATAGCATAGGCTTGAACTCACCAAGAGACCACAGACGTTGCCTCGGCTCTCTGACCAATCCTTCCTTTCCACTCAAAGGAAATATCTATACTCACAGGAGATGAGGTTCAATCACGTTTTGTGTCAGATAATTCTATTAATGTGTAATGATTCTCTCCCTTGAAATTCACAGTGAATGAAATCTGTGAAAACTCTTTTCCAACATCAGGGCTCCTCTGTGAAACAGCAGGCTACTACATCAGGAAAATATCCACCACCACACTTATTTCTAGAAAGGGGACTTCTTCCATTTGCACCTAAATTTCAGTGGCAGTGTTTGTTTGTAGAACTGAGGGGCTTTCCCATGTAGCCTAAAGGGTTCAAGAGGCTGGGCCATCACAATGTTACAGGACTTGTGGTTTACAAGAAGTGCCATACTAGGAAAATCCCTTACATTGTTTTGGTAAAATTCACAGGTCCAGTTTGCCATTGTAACCTTTAAAAGATACAATTCAGTTTTGTAATCTGCCAACCACATTGGGCTTTCCTCAATCCTTGCTGTCTAATACCATTTTTCTGATTAGAAGCAATCAAGAGAAAGCCAAGCCATGCAATTTTCACTTCCTATTACATTGCCCTACCTCTCCCACCCTGGCAAACACTGACCTGCCTTCTTTCCATATGAATTTGATATTTTTATTCTGTTATCTTAAAGAAGTTACAGATCTGGATTTTTTTGAGTGGTTACCCTTAAGTTTACAGAAACTCATAGACACAGAAAACGGTTTGGTGATTGCCAGAGGGTAAGGGGGATGGGGGGTGGGGGGTGGGAGATGAGGGTAAGGGGGATCGAATATATGGTGATGGAAGGAGAACTGACTCTGGGTGAAGAACACACAATGGGATTTATAGATGATGTAATACAGAATTGTACACCTGAAATCTATGTAATTTTACTAATAATTGTCACCCCAATAAATTTAATAAAAAAAAATAAAAAAAAAATAAAAAAGGCAGTTATAGCATATGGGGCCTGGGATACTAGCTCCTTTCTCTTACCAATTTCTCAAGATACTTTCTTGTAGTGGCCAGCATCAGGACTTCTGTCACCTTTATGACTGTATCTTTTTTTCCTTTTATACATATACCACCTTCACTAATGCATTCACCATTTGACCTGACATTGTGTTTCTACATTTTTACCATTATCTACACTGCAGTTCCGAATCTGTTTAGGAGTTTCTGGGCATCAGTTTTAAACACTATAGGGTACGTATCTATGGTCATGTGATATTTTCATTCTCAACATCCTGGACAAAGAGGGAACTGTTTCCATGTAAGCTATATAATTCTGTTTATGCAGCAGAGATATGGGAGCGTTCCAGTTCTTCCACATTACATTGTCAATTCATGTGTGATCTTTTTCTTTGGTTGATCACAGCATTCTTGAAGGAATAGCATATTGTCTCATTGTGATTTCGATTTTCACTACCTGACTGATAAATTGTCTGGTCTTCATAGCAAATGTTATAGACTGCGTGGCTTCAACGTCAGAAGTGTATTTCTCCCTGTTCTGAAACTCCAAGATGAAGGTGCAAGAATGTTGATTTCTCAGGAGAGTCTGTGACCAGGAAACTGCTCAGCAGGTTCAAATGCTAAGGGCATCAGTAGGAAGGAACAGCCAGAGCAGAGCCACAGAAGTCGCTCTCATCACAGACTCACACTCTGTTGTCTGTCCATTACTGGAGCTCTAATCTGTGACTAGTAGCACCCTGGCCAATCATATATCAGGATACTCATGTATCACAGAAAGACAACTGTGACATCAACATCCCCTCTCCAGTAGGCCGCAACCATAGAGGTGTTTTGGACCTTTAGCTACACAGAGACTTATCTGGCACAGTTCTAGCACTTTTAATCCTGAGTGTGACTTCAACATTCTCTGTGCTCCATAGAGGATTCTTTGTCATTCTACAGAGGCCCTTGGGCCCAGCCATAATGACTTCCCAGGAATCACCTTGATACTGCTAAGAGGAGCAAGAATTGACATGTGGTTGGTGTGAGCACAGGCTCCAACAATTGCCCCATCAAAATCATTTCCAGATAAATGTGTGCTCAAGGTTGAAGCATATCAGGTCTTCTAGTCTCTCATGGTGATTTTTGAACAGAACCACTTATCATACCAACAAGTTGGGGCATCAGGTTCAAGATTGTGCTCATCATTTGCTGAGTAGTGTCAAGGGGGTTTTGGTACACGGAGAGGAAGGATACACATTTGTACGGTGACCTGCCAGTTCTGACAGGCAGGAGCTCACAGGGTCTGCAATCTGAATTCCCCAAGGCCTGCCTATCAAGTAGCAGATTTCAGAGGGTTGGATGTAATTCAGTAGAGTTCAGGTTCACCAGGAATTACCTAAGATAGAAAAGAAGATCCACTTTCATTGTGTATGGGAACAGTAGCTAGCTCAGAATATATATATATATATATATATTTCTCCATATTTCACTTGTCAAAGATACTGAATTTCTCAGCAGAAGACACTCTAAGTACCCCTTATCAGGTGACGTAACAAATAATTGGAAGTCATGATAAATTCCCTGACCACACCTGGAGTCTCACATACAAAATGTACAGACTCTATGAGTAAAAGGGTGAAAAATGGAAATGTTTCCTCAATTACGAAGATCAGAATATTATAGTAACTCACACTACATGTGCAAAATATAAGAGATGAAACCGATAGGTATGCCATAGGAGGCACACTGTAACATGGAGGAGAGTAGGAGAGTTAGAGCAGATCTCCAGCAATCGGGTTATAGCCTGATTTTGACTATAGGTCCTCCAGGATACACCAGAGTTGAACCACAAAAGACACCATAGCTGCTGCCCTGGCTCTCTGATGAATCCTTTCTTTCCACTTGAGGAAATATGTATGCTCACAGGTGAGGAGGCCCATCATGTTTTGTTTAAGATACTTTTTTCAATGGGTCATATTTCTCTCTCTTTCAATTCATAATGAATGGAATCTGCGAAAATTCTTTTACAAAATCAGTGCTCTTTATAAAACTGTAATCTACTCCACCAGTCAAAATTCACACCAACACTTAATTGTAGCAAGGGCACTTCTTCCATTGGGACCTAAGTTTCATTGGCAGTGCTGGTTCTTAGAACTGAGGTGCTTTCTCATGTACCCCAAAGGGTATATTAGGCAGGGTCATCACAACAAGAGGACTTGTGGTGCATGAGATGTGCCCCAAAGGGATTATCCCTTATAATGTTTTGGTAAAATTCACATCACCAGGTTGCCATTGGGAACTTTAAAAAATACAGTTCAGTTTTGCAATATGTCAACAGCATTGTGCTTTCCTCAATCCTTGCTGTCTAGTACCATTTTTCTGATTACAAGCAATCAATAGAAACCGAAGTCATGCAACTTCCACTTACCATCCACGCTACCCCACACCTTGCCACCTGGCAAACACTGACCTGCCTTCTTCCCTATGAATTTGACTTGTCGTTCTGTTATCTTAATGGAGAGACAGCATATGTAGCCTTGGTATGCTAGCTTCTTTCTTGCCAATTTTTCAAGATACTATTTTGTGGTGGCCAGTGTCAGGACTTCTGTCACCTTTACGACTGTGTCTTCTTTCATTTTATACATATTACACTTTCACTAATGCATTCATCAGATGACCTGGTATTGTGCTTCTACATTTTTACCATTACTTACAAAGCAGTTCTGAATTCTGTACAGGAGTTTCTGGGCATCCTTTTTAAACACTACCATGTACATATGATGGTAAAGAAGGCAGGTCAAGTATATGCCAAGGCACAAGGTGTGGGGCAGTCTGGCTGGGAAGTGAAAGTAGCATGGCTTGGATTTCTATTGATGTCTTGTAATCAGAAAATGTGTTATAGCGCCAGTATTGGGCAGAAAACAGAGTATGAGTCTGTGTGGAGAGCATATTCTGTGGCTCTTCTTGGGCTGTTCCTTCCTCCTGATGCCTTCAGCGTCAGACGCTGCTGAGCAATGTCCTGTTGAAAAATCCTCCTGAGAAAGCAACGTTCTAGACCTTCATCTTGGACTTTCATGATGGTGAGAAACACACTTCTGTTATTGAAGCCAAACAGTCTATAATATTTTGCTATGAAAACCAGACCATTTATCAGTCAAGGACGGAAAATTGAATGCACAATGAGACAATATGCTATTTTTTCATGAGTGCTATTATCAACACAAGAGAAAAGATCATACTTTCAGTGACTATACAATGTGGAAGAACTGGAATGCTCACATGACTCTGGTGGATACATAGCATGATAAAGCTACCAAGGTGAACTGTTTGTTATTTGTCCAGTATGTAGAGAATGAACATATCACGTAACCACTGATATATACATGACAGTGTTTAAAACGTATCCCAGGAACTCTGAAACAGAATTCAGAAATGCACTGTAGATAATGGCAAAAATGTAGAGACACAATATTCAATCAACGGATGAATGTATTACCAAAGGTTCTATATGTATAAAGTGAAACAAATACAGTCATGAAGGTGACAGAAGTCCTGATAAGAAAGCTCCTTAGTTCTAAAACCAAACACTGCCAGTGATATTTATGTCCCAATGGGAGAAGAGCCCTTGCTAGAAATAAGAGTCTTGGTGGATTTTGCCTGATGGAGTACATTACTGTTTTACAGAGAGCGCACTGATTTTGGAAAGGAGTTTCCAAAGATTTTGTTCACTGTGAATTGAAAGGAGAGAATCATTACCCATTGAAAGCAGTCTCTGAAACAAAATTAGATGGGTCGCCTCACCTGTGAGCATAGATATTTCTTTCGAGTAGAAATGAAGGATTGTTCAGAAAGCCAAGGCAAAAGCTGTGGTCTCTTGTGGAGTTCAAGCCTGTGCTGTCCTGAAGGACATGGAGTCTAAATCCGGCTAAAGCTCGGATTGCTGCTGATCTGCTGTGCCTCTCTCAGTGTTTTCCACTGAGAGAAACTGAGGGGCTACTGCGGCATGCCTATCTGTTTCATCTCAAACATTTTGTGCATGTTGTATGTGTTACTTTACTACTCTGATCTTCATAATTGAGGAAACATTCCCAATTTTCACCCTTTTACTCATAGAGTCTGTACATTTTACATGTGGGACTCTTACGTGCGGTGAATAAATCTATTGTGAATTCCAATTCCTTGTTACTTCACCTGCTAAGCAGTGGCAGGGAGAGTCTTCCCAGAGAAATTCTGTGTCTTTGAAGTAGAATATGGAGAACTACAGTATACACTTAGCCAGCAACTGAGTCCACACACAAAGAAAGTGGACCTTCTTTGCTTTGTTAGGTAATTCCTGGAGAACCTGACCTCCACTGAATTACATCCAAACATCTGAAATCATTTGGTGGATAGGCATGAATTGGGGAATTCAGATGGCAGACGCATGGAACCCATTCTGCCTGTCCGAACTGACAGAGCACCATACAAATATGCATCATTCCTTTTTGTGTAGCCACACTCCCTTGAAACTACTCAGCAAATGATGTGGTGTATCAATAACATGATGCCCCAACTTGCTAGGTATGATAAGTGGTTAAGGTTGAAAAATCACCATCAAAGACTAGAAGAACTTATCTGCTTCTATGTGGATCTCACATTCATCCAGGACACTCTTCGATGGAGACTTTTTGGAGCCAGTGCTCACACCAACTGCATGTTCAGTTTTTGCTCCTCTTTGAAGTCAAAGCTGATTCCTGGCAAGTCATTATGTCTGTACCCAAGGGCCTCTACAATATGAGAAACAAGGCTGTACGGAGGACAGAGACTGGTGAAATCACACTCAGGGCTCAAAGTGGAAGGGCTGATCAGGATAAGTCTCTATGCAGCAAATGGTCAAAAGCACTTATGTGGCTGCGGCCTCCTGGAGAGGAGATGATGATGTCACAATCTTCTTTTTGAGGACACTGATATGTAATTGGCCAGGTATCTCCTGTGCAAGGATTATATCTCCATTGCCTGGCAGACAACAGAGGGTGGATCTGTGAGGTGAGCGATTTCTGTGGCTCAGCTCAGGCTCTTCCTTTCTCCTGAGTCCATTGGCATCAGATCCACCATAGTTTCCTGTTGACAGAACCTCCTGAGGAAGCGTGGTTCTGATACATTCAACTTTGACTTTCAGGAAAGTGAGAAATATACTTCTGATATTGAATACACACTGTCTATATCATTTTGGTATGGAAATCGGATACTATGTCAGTCAGGGAGGGAGAATCGAAGGCACACTGATACAACATGTTACTCCTTCAAGAATGCTGTGAACAACCAAAGAGAAAATATAACATGCGCATTGACAATACTATGTGGAAGAACTGGAATGCTCACATGTCTCTGCTGGATGTATAGAATGATATAGTTACCATGGAAAACAGTTCACTATTTCTCCAGGATGTTGAGAATAAAAATATCATATGGCCATTGATATATACAAAGTAGTGTTTAAAACAGAAGTCCAGAAACTCCTAAACAGAATTCAGAACTGCACTGAAGATCATGGAAAAAAGGTAGAAAAACAATATCAGGTCAATCGATGAATGCATTACAGAATGTGGTATATGTATAAAATGAAAAAAATACAGTCATAAAGGTGACAGAAGTCCTGATGTTGGCCACCACAAAAAAAGTATCTTGATAAATTGGCAAGGGAAAGAAGCTGGCATCCAAGGCCCCATATGCTGTTTCTGTATTTTTATAACAGTATGACAATGTCAAGTTCATAGGGAAAGAAGCCAGTTATTGTTAGCTAGGGTGCAAGCTGTAGGGTAGAGTGGATGGGAAGTGGAAGTTGCATGGCTTAGTTTTCTATTGATTGCTTGCAGTCAGAAAAATGGTATTAGACAGCAAGGATTGAGTGTGACGAGCCAGCCGCCACAAGTCGATCAGTACCTGAATGGGGGAGTGGGAATGAAAAAAGACACTCACACAAATGATGATGCGATCAATTGGACTCCAGTGATGCTGAAGCCCCGAGTTTATTCTCCTTCACCAATATATACAGTCTTAGTACGTGAAACTTAACAATCACAAAAATGCATTATCTCATTGAAAGTAAATCTTTAACCTATTTTTACAGAAACTACAAAATCACTGAAACTCCCAAAAGTAATTATCCCATAACAGAATCTACCAATTATCCCGATAGCCATCAATCCTCTGTATCCGGGAACTGGCCATTCTCACCAAATTCCTCAGCAACTTGGAAACACTCTCCAGGCGCCCGCAAAGACATTGCCTTAGGAGTAGAAACAGGTTAAGTATTAACCGAGCCATTCTGTAAGGCTCAGAGTTATCTGTAATCATGGCTCCCTACAATTGAGGAAATCACAAAGCTGTTGGCATATTACAAAACTGAACAGTATTTTTAAAGGTTCCAATGTAAACCTGGTTTTGTACATTTTACCAAAACAATGTAAGGGATAATCCCAGTAGGGCACCTATCATGCACCACGAGTCCTCTAATGTTGTCATGGCCCAGCCTCTTAGACCCATTGGGCAACATGAGAAATCACTTCAGTTTAAAAACAAACACTGCCATTGAAACACAGGTACCAATGGGAGAATTGCCCCACTAGAATTAAGTTTGTTGGTGGATATTGGCCTGGTGGAGAAGATTACAGTATTGCAGAGATCACTAATTTTGGAAATGAGTTTTCATAGATTTCATTTACTGTGAATTGAAATGGAGAGAATCATTACACATTGAAATAAGTCTCAGAAACCAAACGTGATGGGCATCCTCACACCTGAGCGTAGATATTTGCTTCGAGTGGAAAGGCATGATTGGTCAGAAAGCTGGGGCTACAGCTGTTGTCGCTTGTGGGTTTAAGTGAGGACTATCCTGAAGGACCTGCAGTCTAAATCAGGCAAAATCTCGGATTGCTGCGGATCTGCTGTGCCTCTCCCTTTCTCTTCCATGTTACTGAGGGCCTCCTACTGCATGCCTTTCTGTTTCATCTTTTACATTTTTCACATGTTGTGTGATTTTTTTTTACTACTCTGATCTTCATAATTGAGAAAACATTTCCAAGTTTCACCCTTTTACTCATATCTGTATATTTTGGTTGTGTGTCTCCATGTGTGATCAGAAAATCTATCATGAGTTCCAATTCTTTGTTACATCACTGGCTATGGGGTGCCTGAGAGTGTCTTCCCCGGAGAAATTCAGTGCCTTCAACAAGAACAATATGGAGAACTACAGCACATGCTGAGCCAGCTACTGAGCCCACACACAAAGAAAGTGGACCTTCTTTTCATTTTAGATAATTCCTGGCAAAACTGAACTCTAGTGAATGACATCCAACCCTCTGTAATCAGTCAGTTGATAACTATGCTTCGGGGAATTCAGATGTAAGACCCATGGAGCACATCCTGCCTGTCATAACTAACAGAACAACATACAGATTTGTATCCTTCCTCTCCATGTACCAAAACACCATTGACACTACTCAGCAAATGATGAGAACAATCAGGAACCTGAGGCTCCAAATTGCTAGGTATGATAAGTGGTTCTTGTTGAAAATCACCATTAGAGACTAGAGAACCTGATCTGCTTCTATGTGGAGCTCACATTTATCTGATCACACTCTTTGATGGGGCACATTTTGGAGCCAGGACTCACCCCAACTGCACGTAAGTTCTTGCTCCTCTTTGAAGTGGCAAGGTGATTCCTGACAAGTCAATACAGCTGGTCCAAAGGGATTCTGTAGTATGAGAAAGATGGCACTGTGGATCACAGAGATAGGGGAAATCACACTCATGTCTCCAAGAGGAAGGGCTGTCCTGGGTAAGTCTCTGGGCAGCAAATGGTCCAAGGCAACTATGTAGCTGCAGCCTTCAGGAGAGATGATGATGATGTCACAGTCCTCCTTTTGGGACACATGAGCATACTGGAATTTGATTGGCCAGGTGGCTCCTGGACATGGGTCACAGCTATTGTGCTAGGCAGACAACAGTGTGTGTGTCTGTTTGGAGAGAGTTCTGTGGCTCTTCTCAAGCTGTTCCTTCCTCTTGAAACGCTCATCAGACCCTGCTGAGCAGTTAACTGTTGACAGACACACCTGAGAATGCAACATTCTGGCAACTTCATATTGGACTTTCAGGACTGTGAGAAATATACATCTGTTATTGAAGCCACACAGTCTATAGCATTTTGCCATGAATATTGGTCCGTTTATCAGTCAGGGAGGGAAAATTGGAAGCGCAATGAGAAAATATGCTACTCCTTCAAGAATGCTGTTATCAACCAATGAGAAAAGATAACATGTTTGTTGACATTACGATGTGGAAGAAATGAAACACTCGCATGTCTCTGCTGGATACATACAATATTATAGCTACCGTGGAAAAAATTTCCATATTTGTTCAGTATGTTGAGAATGGGAAACTCATGAAACCATTGATATATACACAGTAGTTTTTTTTGTTTTGTTTTGTTTTTGTTTTTTTTAATAATTTATTTTTTAAATTTATTGGGGTGACAATTGTTAGTAAAATTACATAGATTTCAGGTGTATAATTCTGTATTACATCATCTATAAATTCCATTGTGTGTTCACCACCCAGAGTCAGTTTTCCTTCCATCACCATATATTTGATCCCTCTTACCCTCATCTTCCACCCCCCACACCCCGTACCCTCAGATAACCACTAAACTATTGTCTGTGTCTACGGATTTCTGTTTCTCATTTGTTTGTCTTGTTCAATTGTTGTTTTTGATTTATATACCACATATCAGTGAAATCACATGGTTCTCTGCTTTTTCTGTCTGACTTTGTTCGCTCAGCATTACACTCTCAAGACCCATCCATGTTGTCACAAATGTCCCTATATCATCTTTTCTTACCGCCGAATAGTATTCCATTGTGTATATATACCACCACTTCTTTATCCATTCATCTGTCGACGGACATTTTGTTTGATTCCAGGTCTTGGCCACCGTAAACAAAGCTGCAATGAACATTGGAGCACACGTGTCTTTATCTCCAAATGTTTCCAGATTTTTGGGGTGGATACCCAGGAGAGGGATTCCTGGGTCATATGGCAATTATATTCGTAATTTTTTGAGGAAATTCCATACTGCCTTCCATAACAGCTGCACCAGTACATTCCCAGCAACAGTGTATGAGGGTTCCGTTTCTCCACAGCCTCTCCAACACTTGTTACTATCTGTCTTGTTGATGATAGCCATTATGACTGGGGTGAGGTGATATCTCATTGTGATTTTGATTTGCATTTCTCTGATGATTAGTGATGTTGAGCATTTTTTCATGTGTCTATTTGCCATTTGTGTGTCCTCTTTGGAGAAATGTCTCTTCAAGTCCTCTGCCCATTTTTCAATTGGGTTGTTTGTTTTTTTGTTGTTGAGTTGCATGAGTTTTTTGTATATTCTGGATATTAGGCCCTTATCAGAGGCACTGTTTGCAAAAATCTTCTCCCATTCAGTTGGTGGCCTCTTTATTTTGTCGATGGTTTCTTTTGCTATGCAGAAGCTTTTAAGTTTCACATAGTCCCATTCGTTTATTTATCTTTTACTTCCTTTGCCTTTGGAGTCAGATTCACAAAATGCTCTTTGAACCCAAGGTCCATAAGTTTAGTACCTATGTTTTCTTCTGTGCAGTTTATTGTGTCAGGTCTTATGCTTAAGTCTTTGACCCATTTTGAATTAACTTTGGTACATGGTGACAAACAGCAGTACAGTTTCATTCTTTTGCACGTGGCTATCCATTCTCCCAGCACCATTTATTAAGAAGGCTGCCTTTGCTCCATTGTATGTTTTTAGCTTTTTTGTCAAAAATTATCTGTCCATATTTATGTGGTTTAATTTCTGGGTTCTCAATTCTATTCCATTGGTCTATGTGTCTGTTTTTCTGCCAATACCATGCTGTTTTGGTTATTGTAGCCCTGTAGGGCAAGCCAAAGTCAGGAAGTGTGATACCTCCATTATTGTGCTTTTTTCTTTAGATCGCTTTGGCTATTCGGGGTCTTTTGAGGTTCCAAACAAATCTGATGATTTTTGTTCTCTTTCTTTAAAATATTCAATTGGGATTTTGATCGGGATTGCATTAAATACGTATATTGCTTTGGGTAATACGGCCATTTTAACTATGTTCATTCTTGCAATCCATGAGCACGGAATGTCTTTCCATTTCTTTGTGTCTTCTTCTATTTCTTTCAAACCTATCTTATAGTTTTCAGCATATAGGTATTTCACGTCCTTCATTAAGTTTATTCCTAGGTATTTTATTCTTTTTGCTGCAATTGCAGAAGGAATTGTTCTTTGTATTTCTTTTTCTGAGATTTCATTGTTAGTATATAGGAAGGCAATGGACTTTTGTACGTTGATTTGTAGCCAGCAACTTTACTGTATTCGTTGATTGTTTCTAATAGCTTTTTGGTGCAGTCTTTAGGGTTTTCTATGTATAGCATCATGTCATCTGCAAAGAGTGATAATTTAACTTCTTCAATCCCAATTTGGATGGCTTTTATTTCTTTCTCTTGCCTGATTGCTTTGGCAAGGACTTCCAACACTATGTTGAAAAGCTGAGGTGATAGGGGACAGCCCTGTCGTGTTCCTGAACGTAGAGCAAATGGCTTCAGTTTTTCAACATTAATTATGAGATATGCAGAACACTTGTTATATATTGCCTTTATTATGTTAAGGTATTTTCCTTCTATACCTATTTTATTAAGTGTTTGAATCATAAATGGATGTTGTATATTGTCAAATGCTTTTTCTGCATCAATTGATATAATCATATGATTTTTGTCCTTTATTTTGTTTATGCGATGTGTCACATTGATGGATTTGTGGATGTTGAACCTTCTTGTGCCCCGTGGATGAACCCCACTTGGTCGTGATGAATAATCTTTTTAATGCATTGTTGTATTCGATTTGCTAGAATGTTATTTAGGAGTTTTGCATCGGTATTCATCAGAGGTATTGGTCTGTAATTTTCTTTTATCTTTGTGCTGTCCTTACCAGGTTTTGGTATCAGGGTAATGTTGGCCTCGTAAAATGAGTTAGGGAGTACTGTCTCTTCTTCAATTTTTTGGAAGAGTTTGAGCAGGATTGGTACTAGATCCTCTTTGAAGGTTTGGTAGAATTCACTAGTGAAGCCATCTGGTCCTGGACTTTTGCTTTTGGGAAGGTTTTGGATGACTGATTCAATTTTGTTACTGGTGATCGGTCTGTTTAAATTTTCCAGTTCTTCATGGTTCAGCCTAGGGAGGCTATATGTTTCTAAGAACTTGTCCATTTCTCTAGGTTGTTGAATTTGGTGGCATATAGTCCTTCATATTATTCTTGGATGATTCTTTGTATTTCTGTGATGTCCGTGATAACTTCCCCTTTTTCATTTCTGATTTTGTTAATTAGTGTCTTCTCTCTTTTTATCTTAGTGAGTCTAGCCAAGGTTTTGTCAATTTTGTTAACCTTTTCAAAGACCCAGCTCTTTGTCACATTACTTTTTTCTATTGCCTTTTTGTTGTATTTCATTTAGTTCTGGTTTAATTTTTGTTATTTCGTTCTTCTGCTGACCTTGGGTTTTACTTGTTCCTCTTTTTCTAGTTCTTTAAGGTGTAACATGAGGTTATTTATTATGGAGTTTTCTTGTTTCCTGAGATAGGCCTTTAATGATATAAATTTCCCTCTTAAAACTGCTTTCGCTGCATCCCAAAAATTTTGGTAGGATGTATTTTCTTTGTCATTTGTTTCTATGCATGTTTTGCTCTCTCCTCTAACTTCTTCTTTGACCCAGTCGTTCTTGAAATGTTCCTTAAAAGTTCGAGGATTTGGTCCTTTTTTAAAATTTCAATCTCTTTCGTAAAATGCTCATGCTGTTCTTTGATTGTGTTTCTGAGTTCATTTAACTGCCTATCTTTGTTTTCTTGCATCTCCTTTAGTTTTCAGAACTGCAGTCTTGAATTCTCTGTCAATATATCACATATTTCTGTATCTTTAAGTGCCTTTTCTGGAGATTTTTAACTTTCTTTCTGAGCTTTCTTGTTGTCTTGGTTATTCATGGTGATTACTGGTTTACTATTTCTCTTCCTAGACATCTACAGGAGTGGCTTCTGCAACAGGTTTATAGGAAGCTGTCTTTCTTTTGTTTTCCAGTGCTTGTTGGTAGAATGTTTTATTTTTTCTCCGAATGCAGCTTATTTTTCTTCTCCCACACAGTAGTGCTATGTTTTCTCTGTACTATTCCAGCTTCTCACACAATGGGGGGATACCCTGGGAGACGGGCTCCTCCTCTGTTAATAGTTTGTCTACGTCACAGGGCACAGTGTCCCGGTGGGTACGCGGAGATCTTTTGATGTTCCAAAGCTCTTCCAGCTGCAGATTCAGAGCCCATATGTTTCAGCAGTTCTGTTTACTCCTGTAGGGATCCGCCCAGATAGGCGAGGTCAGGGGCGGGCTGAGTTGTGAGAGGTGGCCCAGAGCAATTTCGGCGACCACCACCTTAGCCGGTCCTGCTTCCATGGCTCCCTCCCCTTTGCCGGAACTAGTTGGGCTACGAATCTGTGTCTGCAGTCCACAGTTCTCAGAACAGCAAATATTCTGTTCTCCACCTGACACTGCTACTCTTCTGTTTCTATCACCGCGAAAGTGGGGGCGGGGCGAGATCTGGGAGGGTAGGGAGGGGGCGGCTAGTCTCATTGCCTGAGGCTTCTGTTCTCTGCTCCGCAGTGAGGGCTTCAACCACCATTTTCAGCCGTCTTCCCTCAGTCTTTTCTACAAGGTCTGTGCTGTGAGGGTTGGGTTCAGCTGAGTTATATGCTGCCCGCTCAGCCCTGTGGGAAGAGGAGCCATAGCAGTCTGACTTCATCCCTCTCCCGCAGCTGCAGTAGTTTCGGGAAGCAGCGAGCTCGGAGCACTGAGCTAGGTCTGCATCCTGCTCCTGCGTGGATCCATCTCCGCACTTCTCCCTTTCCTCCTCCCCCCGCTCACACGAACATCTCACCTGTGGGTGATTTCGGTAGTGGGCCACTTTGTCTTGCCTGTCTGCTGTGCAGGGTGTCCTTTGTGGTGTTTTTGTTGTTCAATCCATTGTAAATTCCAGGCGAGTTTTACAGAGGCTCACCTCATGCTGCCACATTTCCTCACCTTGTACACAATAGTTTTTAAAATGTATGCCCAGTAACTCCTAAACAGAATTCAGAACTGCCCTATAGATAATGGAATAATGTATAAAAGCAATATCAGGTAAACTGATGAATGCATTAGTGAAGGTGGTGTATGTATAAAATGAAACAAGATACTCTCATAAAGGTGACAGAGTCCTGATACTGGCCAAAGCAAAAATGAATCTTGATAAATTGGCAAGAGAATGAAGCCTGCGACCCAAGGTGACATACAATGTCTCTCCATTAATATGACAGACTGACAATATCAAATTCATAGGGAAAGAAGGCAGGTCAGTGTTTTCCAGGGTAATAGGTGTGGGGCATTGTGGATGGGAAGTGAAAGTTGCATCTCTTGGGTATCTATTGATTGTTTGTGTTCAGAAAAATGCTATTAGACAGTGAGGGTGGTTGAAAGCACAATGCTGGTGGCATATTGCAAAACTGAATTGTATATTTTAAAGGTTTCAATGGGAAACTGGTTGTGTGATTTTAGCAAACAATGTATGGGATATTCCTAGTAGGGCACCTCTCATAAACCACATGTCCTCTAATATTGTGATGGACCTGCCTCTTTAACACTTTGGGCTACATGTTAAAGCTCCTCAGTTCTAAAACAAACACTGCCAGTGAAATTTAGTTCCCAATGGAAAAGTGGTCCTGCTAGAAATAAGTGTGGTGATGGATATTTGTCTGATGAGGTAGATTACTGTTTTACAGAGAGAGCAGTGATATTGTAACATTTTCACAGATTTCAGTCACTGTGAATTGAAAGGGACAGAATCATTACACATTGAAAGAAGTCTCTCAAACAAAATATGATAGGCGTCTTCACCTGTAAGCATAGATATTTCCTTCGAGTGGAAAGGAAGGCTTGGTCAGAGAGCAGTGGCAATGGCTGTGCTCGCTTGTGGCGTTCAGTCCTGGTCTATCCTGAAGGACCTGGAGTCTAAATCAAAATAAAACTCGGATAGCTGGGAATATGCTCTGCCTCTCCCTTTCTCTTCCATGTTACTGACGGCCTCCTATGGCATGTCTATCAGTTCATCTTTTACATTTTGCGCATGCTGTTTGCGTGACTTTCATACTGTGATCCTCATTATTGAGGAAACATTCCCAGTTTTCACACTTTTGCTCATAGAGTTTGTATATTCTACATGTGGAACTCCATGTGTGGTCAGCGAATCTATCGTGACTTCCAATTATTTGTTACATCAACTGCTATGGGATTGGCAGAGAGTGTCTTTCCCAGAGAAATTCAGTGTCTTTGACAAATAGAATATGAAAACTACAATATATACCGAGCCAGCTACTGAGCCCACGCAGAATGAAATTGGACCTTCCCACTTTAATAGGTAATTCCTGGTGTACCTTACCTCTACTGAATTGCATCCAAACCTCTGAAATCAGCTGGTGTATAGGCATGGATCGGGGGATTCAGATGGCAGATCAATGAAGCCCATCCTACCTGTCAGAACTGACAGTGCACCATGCAAATTTGCATCCTTCCTCTCTGTGTAACAACACGACCTTGACAGTACTCAGCACAAGATGAGAACAAATAGGAACCTGATGCCCAAACTTGCTATGTATGATAAGGGGTACTTGTTCAAAATCACCATCAGAGACTAGACGACCCGATATGTTGCAATCTGGAGCTCACTTTCATCAGGGAACACTCTTTGTTGGTGCAAGTTTTGGAGACAGTGGTTACACCAACTGCATGGAGTTCTTGTTCCTCTTTGAAGTGGAAGGTGGTTCCTAACACTTCATTTTGGCTGTGCCCGTGGGCCTATGTAGTATGAGAAATATGGCTCTATGGAGCACAGAGAATGGTGAATTCATACTCAGGGCTCAAAATGGAAGGATTTTCCTGGGTAAGTTTTGGGCAGAAATTGTTCAAGGTATCTCTGTGGTTGTGGCCTCCTGGAGAGGGGATGATGATGTCACACGTGTCGTTTTGTGACACATGAGGATACTGATATGTGGTTTGCCAGACATCTGCTAGGCAAGGATTAAAGTTGCAGTGCTGGACAGACAATAGAGTGTGAGTCTGTAAGGAGAGCTACTTTTGTGGCTCTGCTCGGGCTGTTCATTCCTCTGAAAACATCAGCATGATTTATTCCTGAGCAGTTTCCTGTTGACCGACCTGCCTGAGAAAACAATGTTGTTTCACCTTCACCTTGTACTTGCAGGATGGTGAGAAATAGACCTCTGCTATTGATTCCACACAGTTTATAACATTTTGCTATGAAAATCAGACAATTTATTGGTCACGGAGAGAAAATCAAAAGCAGAATGAGACAATATGCTACTCCTTCAAGAATGCTGTGATTAACTAATGAGAAAGGATCACATGTGCATTGACAATGCAATGTGGAGGAAAGAACTGGAATGCTCACCTGTCTCTGCTGGGTACATAAAATGATATAGCTACATTGGAAAACAGTTCGTGACTTGTCAGTATGTTAAGAATGAAAAATTCACGTGACCATGATATATACACAATAGTGTTTAATACAGATAACCAGTACATCCTAAACAGAATTCTGAACTGACTACGGATAATGGCAAAAATGTAGAGACACAATATCAGGTCAACTAGTGAATGCATTAGCGAAGGTGGTATATGTATAAAATGAAACAAGATTCAGTCAAAAAGGTGAAAGAAGTCCTGGTACTGGCCACAACAAGACAGTTTCTTGAGAAATTGGCAAGAGAAAGAAACTAGCATTTGAAGGCCATACACGCCTGTCTCTCCATTGAGATAATAGAACAAATATGTCAAATTCATAGAGAAAGAAGGCAGGTCCGTGTTTGCCAAAGTGCAATGTGTGGGGCAGTGTGGATGAGAAGTGGAAGTTGCATGGCTTGAGATTCTAATGATTGCTTGTGATGAGAAAAATGCTATTAGACAGCAAGGGTTGAGGACAGCACAATGCTTTAGGCATATTACTAAACTGAATTGTATTTATTAAAGGTTCCAATGTCAAACCAGAAGTGGAAATTTACCTAAACAATTTAAGGATTATTCCTTATAGGACACCTCTTCTAAACCACAAGTCCTCTAATGTTGTGATGGCTCTTCCCCTTACACACTTTGGGATACATGACAAAGCTCCACATTGCTAAAAACAAACATGCCAGAGAAATTTAGGTCTCCATGGGAGAAGTGCCCTTGCTAGAAATAAGTGTGGTGGTGGATATTTGCCTGATGGAGTTGATTACTGTTTTACAGAGAACACTGATTTTGTAAAGGAGTTTTCAGAGATTTCATTCACTGTGAATTGAAAGAGAGAGAATCATTACACATCATGAGACGTCTGTGAAACAAAATGTGACGGGCCTTCTCACCTGTGAGCATAGACCTTTCCTTCGAGTTGAAAGGAAGGACTGGTCAGAGAGCCGGGGCAATAACTATGGTCTATTGCATGTTTAAGCCTCTGCTACCATGAGGGACATGGAATGTATATCAGGTTAAAACTCGGATTGCTGCGGATGCGCTGTGCCTCTCCCTTTCTCCTCCATATTACTGAGGGCCTCCTACGGCATGCCTATCTGCTTCTTCTTTTACATTCTGCACATGTTGTGTCCGTTAGTTGAATACTCTAATCTTCATAATTGAGGAAACATTCCCAAATTTCAACCTGTTACTCATAGAGTCTGTACATTTTCCATGTGGGGTTCCATGTGTGGTTAGTGAACCTATCGTGACTTCCAATTCTTCTTTATGTCACCAGCTAAGGGGTGGTAGAGAGTGTCTGTCCATGGAGAAAATCAGTGCTTTGACAAATAGATTATGGAGAACTATAGTATATGCTGAGCCAACACACAATGAGAGTGGACACTCCTTTCTTTCTTAGGAAATTCCTGGTGAACCTGACCTCTACTGAATTATATCCAACCCTCTGAAGTCTGTTGTTTGATAAGCATGCACGGGGGAATCAGATGACACACCCCTGGAGCTCCTCTTTCCTCAGAAGTGACACAGCACCATAGAAATGTGTATCCTTCCTCTCCGTATACTAACACTCTCTTGACAGTACAGAGCAAATGGTGAGGACAATCAAGATCCAGATACACTAACTATCTATGTTGATAAGTGGTTCATGTTGAAAATCACCATGAGTGATTGGAGACCCAATCTGCTTCTATCTGGAGCTCATATTCATCGGGAAACACCCTTGGATGGGGCAGTTTTTGTAGCCAGTGCTCATACCAACTGCTTGTCAGTTCTTGCTCCTCTTTGAAGTGGCAAGATGATTCCTGGCAAGTCATTATGTATGGTTGGGACCAAGGGTCTCTGTAGTGTGTGAAAGAAGTCTCTATGGAACACAGAGAATTGTGAAGAGAATGATGATGTAAAAGCTGTCTTTTTGTGACATATGAGGATACTGATATGTGATTGGTCAGGCGGCTGCTGGGCACAGATTAAAGCTCCAATTTTGGGCAGATAAGAGAGTATGAGTCTGTGAGGAGACCGAGTTCTGGGGCTCTGCTCGGGCTGTTCCTTCCTCCTGATGCCCACAGTGTCAGACTATGTTGTGCAGTTTCCTGTTGACAGAACCTCTTGGAAAACTAATGTTCTGGCACCTTCATCTCGGACTTTCAGGACAGTGAGAAATACACTTCTGTTATTGAAACCAAACAGACTATTACATTATGTTTTGAAAATCGGAAAGTCAGTTAGGGAAAATCGAAAGCTCAGTGAGACAATATGCTACTCCTTCAAGAATGCTGCAATCAATCAAAGATAAAAGATTACATGTGCATGGACAATGTGATGGGGAAGAACTGGAATAGTCCCATGTCTCTCCTGGATACACGATATAGTTACCCTGGAAAGCAGTTCGCTATTTTTCCAGTATCTTGGTAATGAGAATACCACGTGAACATTGATATATAATTTAGTGTTTAAAATGGAAGCCCAGAAACACCCAAACAGAATTCAGAACTGCACTGTAGATAATGGCAATAATGTAGAATCACAATATCAGGTAAACTGATGAATGCACTAGCGAAGGTGGTATGTGTATAAAATGAAGGAAGACACAGTCATAAAAGTGACAGAAGTCCTGATACTGGCCACCGCAAGAAAGTATCTTGAGAAATTGACAGAGAAAGAAGCTAAGATCCCAAGGCCACACAACCTGTCTCTCTATTAGAAAATAGAATGACAATGTCAAATTTATACGGAAAGAAGGCAGGTCAGTGCTTGCCAGGATGCAAGGTGAGGGGCAGCATAGATGGGAAGAAAAGTTGCATGGTTTGAGTTTCTATTGATTGCTCATAATCAGAAAAATGGTATTAAACAGCAAGGATTGAGGAAAGCACACTACTGTTTGCATATTACAAAACTTAATTGTAGTTTTTACAGGTTGCAATGGCAATGTGGAGAAGTGAATTTTAACAAAACAATGTAAGGCATCATCCCGGTAGGGCACCACAAATCCTATTTTGTATGGGCCATGTCTCCTAGACCCTTTGGGCTATGGGCAAAAACACCTCAGTTATAAAACCAAGCACTACCAGTGAATTTTAGGTCCACTTGGGAGAAGTGCCCTTGCTAGAATTAGTGGGGTGGTGGATATTTGCCTGATGGAGTAGATTAACATTTTACAGAGAGAGCACTGATTTTGGAAAGGAGATTTATCATTTTTCATTCACTGTGAATTGAAAGGGGGAGAATAATTATACATTTAAAGAAGTCTCTGAAACAAAACAAGATCGGCCTCCTCACCTTTAAGCATAGATATTTCCTTCAGTGGAAAGGAAAGATAGGTCAGAGGCCGCGGGACGCCCTGGTCTCTTGAGGGGTTCAAGCCTTGGTTATCGTGAAGGACCTGCAGTCTAAATCAGGCTAAAACTCGGATTGCTGCTGATGTGCTCTGCCCCTCCCATTCTCTTCCATGAAACAGTGCACCTCGTACGGCATGCCTATCTGTTTCATCTTTTAAGTTTTGTGAATATAGTGAGCATTACTTTAATACTCTGGTCTTCATAATTGAGGAAACATTCCCAATTTTCACACTTTTACTCATAGAGTTTGTACATTTTGCATGTGGGATTACATGTGTGGTCAGTGATTCTATCATGACTTCCAATTCTTTGTTATGCCACCTAATAACGGGTGGCATACAGTGTCTTCCCTGGATAAATTCAGTGTGTTTGACAAGTAGAATATGGAGAAATACAGTATATACTCAGCCAGGTACAAAATCTGCACACAAAGAAAGTGGACCTGCCTTTCATTCTTCGGTAATTCCTGGGGAAGTTGACCTCTACTGAATTACATGCAACCCTCTGAAATCAGCCAGTTGATATGCACATATGAGGGAATACAGTTGGCAGACCCATGGAGCCCATTCTAATGTCACAACTGACAGGAGATGTACAAATGTTCATCCTTCCTCTCCATGTACCAACAGTCCCTTGAAACTACTGAGCACATGATGAGGACAATCAAGAACCTGATGCCTAAACTTGCTAGGTATGACAACTTGTTCTGGTTCAAAATCACCATCAGAGACTAGTAGACAGATCTGCTTCTATGTGGAGGTCACATACATCAGGGACACTCTTTGATGTGGCACTTTTTGAGCCACCTTTAACACCAATTGCCTGTCAGTTCTTACTCTTCTTTGAGATGAAAAAGTGATTCCTGGCAAGTCATTTTTACTGGGGTCAAGGGCCTCTCTAGTGTGAATAAGATGGCTCTACCGAACCCAGAAAATGGTGAAGTCACACTTAGAGCTCAAAATGGAAGGACTGTCCTGGATATGTTTCTGGACAGCAAACAGTCCAAGGCAACTCTGTGGCTGCAGCCTCCTGGAGAGGGGATGATGATGTCACTGTTTTCTTTTTGTGACACATAAGGATACTGATATTTGAGTGGTCAGGCTGCCCCTGGGCACCGATTTTAGCTCCAGTGATGGGCAGACAACAAAAGGTGAATCTATGAGGAGAGTGACTTCTTTGGCTCTACTCGGGCTGTTCCTTCCTACTGACGCCCTCAGCATCAGACCGTGCTGAGCAGTTTCCTGTAGACAGACCCTTCTGAGAAAACAATGACCTGACACCTTCATTCTGGAGTTTCAGGTTGGTGAGAAATATACTTCTTTTATTGAAGCCAAACAGTCTATAACATTTTGCTAGGAAAACCGGACACTTTATCAGTCAGGGAGGGAAAATCGAAAGAACAATGAGACAACATGTTATAACTTCAAGAATGCTTTGATCAATCAAAGATAAAAGATCACATGTGCGTTCACAATGCAATATGGAAGAACTAGAATGCTCACATGTCTCTTCTGGATACATAGAATGATACAGCTACCGAGGACAACAGTCGCTATTTGTCCAGTATGTTGAGATTGAAAATATCACGTGTCCATGGATGTATACACAATAGTGTTAAAATGAATGTCCAGAAATTCCTAAACAGAATTCAGAACTGCACTGTAGATAATGGCACAAATGTAGACACACAATATCAGGTCAACTGATGAATGCCTAGTGAAGGTGGTATATGTATAAAATGAAACAAAATACAGTCATAAAGGTGACAGAAGTCCTGATACTGGATACAGCAAGAAAGTGTCTTTAGAAATTGGTAAGAGAAAGAAGCTACCATCCCGAGAACACATACACTGTCTCTCAATTATGTTAACCAACAACTTTGTAAATTCATAGGGAAAATAAGCAGGTCAGTGTCTGCCAGGGTGAAAGTTGTGGGACGGTGTGGATGGGAAGTGAAAGTTACATGGCTTGGGTTTCTATTGTTTGCTTGTAATCAGGAAAATGGTATTTGACAGCAAGGATTGAGGAAAGCCTAATGCAGTTGGAAGATTACAAACTGAATTGTATTTTTTAAAGGTTCCATTGCAAACTCTTCGTGTGAATTTTGCCAACACATTGTAAGGGATATTCCAAGTACGGTGCCTCTCTGAAACCACAAGTCCTCTAATTTTGTGATGAACATGCCTCGTAGACCCTTTGGGCAACATGAGAAAGTTCCTCTGTTCTAAAACAAACACTGCCAGTGAAATGTAGTTCCCAATGCGAGATATGCCCTTACAAGAAAAAAGTGTGGTGGTGGATATTTGCCTGATGGAGTATATTACCATTTTACAGAGAGGGCACTGATTTTGGAAAAGGAGTTTTCACAGATTGCATTCACTGTGAATTGAAAGGGAGAGAATCATTACACATTGAAAGAAGTCTCTGAAACAAAATGTGATGGTCTTCCTCACCTGTGAGTGTAGATATTTCCTTTGTGTGGAAAGGAATGATTGGTCAGAGAGCTGGGGGTGTGTGGTCTCTTCCAGTTCAAGCCTGGGCTATGCTGAAGGACCTGGAGTCTAAATCAGGCTACAAGTCAGATGGCTGAGGATCTGCTGTACCTCTCCAGTTTTCTTCCATGTTATTGGGGTCCTCCTATGTCATGCCTGTCTGTTTCATGTATTACATTTTGCATACATTTTGTGCATTACTTTAATACTCTGGTCTTCATAATTGAGGAAACAGTCCCAATTCTCACACTGCCACTCAGAGAGTCTGTACATTTTGCATGTGGGACTCTATGCGTAGTCAGAGAATCTGCCGTGCCTTCCAGTTCTTTCTTATGTCCCCTGTTAAGGGGTGGTATAGAGAGTCTTCCCCCAGAGAAATGCAGTGCCTTTGACAAGTAGAGAATTGAGAACTACAGTACATACTCAGTCATGTACTGAGCCCACACACAAAGAATGTGGAACTCCTTTCTATCTTTGGTAATTCCTAATGAACCTTGCCTCTACTGAATTACATCCAACACTCTGAAATCAGCTGCTGGATATGCACGCATGGGGGAATTCAGATGACAGACCCATGGAGACCATCCTGCCTGTCAGAACTGTCAGAGCACCATACAAATGTTTATCCTTCCTCTCCGTGTACCAAACCCCTTTGACAATGCTCAGCAAATGATGAGGACAATCTTATTCCTGATGCCCTAACTTGCTAGGTATGACAAGTGGTTCTTGTTGAAAATCACCATCAGCGACTAGAAATCCTATCTGTTTCTATCTGGAGCTCACATTCATCTGGAAACAATTTTGATGGGACAATTTTTGGAGCCAGCACTCACACCAACTTCATGTCTGTTCTTCCTCCTCTTAGAAGTATCAAGGTGATTCCTGGGTAGTCATTATGGCTCGGCCTAAGGGCCTGTGTACTATGAGAAGAAGTCTCTATGGAGAACAGAGAAAGTTGAAGTCACACTCAGCACTCAAAGTGGAAGGACTCTCCTGGATAATCTCTGTGTAGCAAAAGGTCCAAGGCACCTCTGAGGCTGTGGTCTCCTGGAGAGGGGATGACGATGTCACTGTTGTCTTTCTGTGACACATGAGTATACTGATATGTCATTGGCCAGATGGCTGCTAGGCACAGATTACATCTCCAGTGCTGGGCTGAAAACAGAGTGTGAGTCTGTGAGGAGGCAGACTTTTATGGCTCTGCTTGGCTGTTCCTTCCTCCTGAAGCCCTCGGCATCAGACCTTGCTGAGCAGTTGACTGTTGACAGACCCTCCTGGGAAAGCAACTTTCTGGCAACTTCATTTTGAACTTTCAGGACAGTGAGAAATACAGTTCTTTTATTGAAGCCACACAGTCTATAACATTTTGCTATGGAAATCGGACACTTTATCCGAGGAAGGGCAAATCAAAAGCTCAATGGCACAACATGCTCCTGCTTCATGAATCCTGTGATCAACCAAAGAGAAAAGATCACATATGTGTTCACAATGTGATGTAGTAAAACAGGAATGTTCACATGTCTCTGCTGGACACATAGAATGACAGAGCCATGAATGAAAACACATTGCCACTTTTCCAGTATGATGAGAATGAAAATATGACCTGACCATTGATGTACACACAATAGCGTTTAAAATGGATACCCAGAGATTCCTAAACAGAGTTCAGAACTGCACTGTAAATAATGGCAAATGTGTAGAAAAACAATATCAGGACAACTGATGATATATTAGCGAAGTTGGTATATGTATAAAGTGAAACAAGATACAGTCATAAAGGTGACAGAAGTGCTGAAGCTGGGCACCACAGGAAAGTATCTTGAGAAATTGGCAAGAGAAAGAAGCTAGCATTACAAGGCCACATATGCTGTTTCTTCATTGAGATAAGAGAACGACAATGTCAAATTCATTGGGATAGAAAGCAGGTCAGTGTTTGCCACGACAAAATGTTTGGGGCAGCCTGCCTGCGAAGTGAAAGTTGCATGGCTTGGGTTTCTATTGATTGCCTGTAATCAGAAAAATAATATTAGACAGCAAGTTGTGAGGAAAGTCAAATGCTGTCAGCATATTACAAAACTGATTTGTATTTTCTAAAGGTTCCAGTGGCAAATTGGAAGTGTGAATTTTAGGAAAGCATTGTAAGGGTCACTCCCATTAGGGCACATCTCCTAAACCACAAGTCCTCTAATGTTGTGATGGACTTGCCTCTTGGACCCTTTGGCCTACTTGAGAAAGCTCCTCAGTTCTAAAAACAAACACTCCCCATGAAATCCTGTTCTAATTTGAAAAATGCCCCTGCTAGAAATAAGTGTGGTGGTGGATATTTGCCTGATGGAGTTCATTATCATTTTAGAGAAAGAGCACTCATTTTGTAAAGGAGTTTTCACAGATTACACTCACTGTGAATGAAAGGGAGAGAATCATACACATTGAAAGAAGTCTCCAAAACAAAATGTGATGGGCCTCCTCACCTGTGAGCATAGAAATTTCCTTCAAGTGGAAAGTATGGATTGGTCAGGAGGCCTGGGCAAAGGCTGTGGTCTCTTACAGAGTTGAAGTCTGGCCTATCCTGAAGAAACTGGATAAAACGGATTGCTTTGGATCTGCTGTGCCTCTCCTATTTTCTTCCATGTTACTGAGGGCCTCTAATAGCATGATTATCTGTTTCATCTTTTACATTTTGGGGATGTGGGGTGCATTGCTTTAATACTCTGATCTTCATAATTGAGGAAATAGTCCCTATTTTCTGCCTTTTACTCACAAACTCTGTACACTATACATGAGGGACTCCAGGTGTGTCAGAGAATCTATCATGACTTCCTGTTCTTTGTTACACCACCTGCTAAGGGGTGGCAGAGAGAGACTTCCACAAAGAAATTCAGTGTCTTTGACAACTAGAATATGGAGAACAACAGAAGATTCTGAGACAGTTACTGTGTCCACAACAAAGAAAGTGGACCTCCCTTTCTTTCTTAAATAATTCCAGGCAACCTGACCTCTACTGAATAACATCCAACCATCTGAAATCTGCCAGTTGAGAGGAACGTATCAGGTATTCAGTTGGTTGAAGCATGGAGTCCATCCTGCCTGTCAGAACCGACAGAGCAACACACAAATGTGTATCCTTCCTCTCCTTGTACCAACACTCCCTTAACACTACTCAGCAAATGATGAGAACTATCAGAAACCTGATGCCCAAACTTGCTAGATATGATAAGTGATTCTGGTTGAAAATCAACATCAGAGACTAGAAGACAGAATCTGCTTCTATCTGGAACTCTCACTCATCTGGGAACACTCTTAGATGGGGCACTTTTTGGAAGCAGTGCTCGCACCAACTGCATATCAGTTCTTGCTCCTCTTGGAAGTAGCAAGGTGATTCCTGGCAATTCATTTTGGCTGGTCCCAAGGGCCTCTGTAGTATGAGAAGATAACACTACAGAACACAGAGTATGGTGAAGTCAAACTTAGGGCTCAAAGTGGAAGGAGAGTCCTGGCGGAGTCTCAGGGCTTCAAACGATCCAAGTCACTTCTGTGTCTGTGGCTTCCTGGAGAGGTGATGATGATGTCATAGTTGTCTTTTTGTGACACAGGAGGATACTTAATTGTGTTTGGACAGGCAGCTGCTGGACACGGATTACAGCTCCAATGTGGGCAGACAACAGTGTGTGTGTCTGTGAGGACAGTGACATCTGTGGCTCTGCTCGGGCTGCATGTTCCTCGTATGTACGCAGTGTCAGACACTGCTTAGTATTTACCTGTTGAACAGACCCTCCTGTGAAAGCAGTGTTCTGGCACCTTCATCCTGGACTTTCAGGACAGTGAGAAATACACTTCTGATATTGAGGCCACACGTTCCGTAACATTTTGCTAGGAAAATTGGAAACTATCAGTCAGGGAGAGAAAATTGAAAGCACAATGAGAAAATATGCTACTCCTTCAAGATCACAGAAGCTTTGACAATACAATGTGGATGAACTGGAATGTCAACATGTCTCTGGTTGGTATATAGAATGACATAGCTACCAAGAAAAACAGTTTGTTATTTATCCAGTATGTTGAGAATGAAAATATCATGTAACCATTGATATACACACAATAGTGTTTAAAACGGATGCCCAGAAAATTGTAAACAGAATTCAGAACTGCACTGTAGATAATGGCAAAAATGTAGAAACACAATATCCGGTCAACTGGGAAATGCATTAGCAAGGTGGCATATGTATGAAATGAAACAAAATGCAGTTATAAAGGTGACAGAAGGCCTGATACCTGCCACAGCAAGAAAGTATATTGAGAAATTGGCAAGAGAAAAAGCGGGCATCCCAATTTCACATACACTCTCTCTCCATTAAGATAACACACTGACAATGTAAAATTCATAGGGAAAGAAGGCAGTTCAGTTTTTGCCAGGGCGCAAAGTGTGGGGCATCATGGATGGGAAGTGAAAGTTGCATGGCTTGGGTTTCTATTGATTTGCATGGAATCAGAAAAATGGTATTACACAGCAAGTGTTGAGGAAACGATAAAGCATTAGCATATTACAAAACTGAATTGCATGTTTTAAAGATTCCAATGGCACAATGTTGATGTGAATTTTACCAAAACAATGTAAGAGATGATCCCAATAGGGCACCTCTCATGATCCTCAAGTCCTCTAATGTGATGGCCCTGCCTCCTAGACCCTTTGGACTGCATGACATAGCTCCTCAGTTCTAAATCAAACACTGACAATGAAATTTGGGTAGAAAGGGAGATATGTCCATGCTAGAAATAAGTGTGGTGGTGCATATTTGTATAATGGAGTAGCTTGCTGTTTTACAGAGAGAGCAGTGATTTTGGAAGGGAGTTTTCACATATTTCATTCACTGTTAATTAAAAGAGAATCATTATTCACTCAAAGAAATTGCTTCAACAAAATGTAATGGGCATCCTCACCTATGAGCATAGATATTTCCTTTAAGCATAAAGGAAGGAATGCTCAGAGAACAGGGGCAAAAGCTCTGGTGTCTTATGGGGTTCAAGCCTGGGCTATCCTGAAGGACCTGGATTCTAATAAGGCTAAATCTCAGATTGCTGCGGATCAGATATTCCTCTCCCTTTCTCTTCCATGTTACTGAGGGCCTCCTATGGCATGCCTATCTGTTTCATCTTTTATGTTTTTCACATGTTATGTGTGTTTCTTTAATACTCTGACATTCATAATTGAGGAAACAGTCCCAATTTTCACACTTTTACTCATAGATTCTGTACATTTTGCGTGTGATACTCCATGTGCGGTCAGTGAATCTATTGTGACTTTCAATTCTTCATAGGTACCTGCTAAGAGGTGCCATAGAGTGTTTCTCTCTAAGAAATTCAATGTATTTGTAAGTAGAATATGGAAAACTACAGTATATACGTGACAGCTACTGAGCCCACACTCAAAGAATGTGGAACTTCCATTATTTCTCAGGTATTTCCTGGAAAAACTGAACTCTACTGAATTAATCCAACCCTCGGAAATCAGCAGGTGTATAGGCACACATCAGGGGATTCAGATGGCAGGCCCATGGAGCCCATCCTTCCTCTCAGTACTGAGAGAAAACAATCCATCCTCTCCATGTACCAACACTCTTTGACATTGCTCAGCAAATGATGCAGACCATCAAGTACCTGATGCCCCGACTTAACAGCTATGAAAAGTAGTTCATGTTGTAAATCACCATCAGAGAGTAGAAAACCCGGTCTGCTTTCCTATGGACCTCACATTCATCAGGGAACACTCTTTGATGGGTCTATTTTGGAGACAGCGCACACACCAACTGCATGTCAGTTCTTGCTCCTCTTTGAAGCATCAAGGTGATTACTGGCAAGTCATTAGGGCTGTGCTGAATGGCCTCTGTAGTATGAGAAAGAAGATGCTACAGAGCACAGAGTATGGTGAAGTCACTGTCAGGGCACAAAGTGGAAGCACAGTCCTGGATAACTCTCTGTTCTTATGGTCCAATGCACATCAGTGACTGCGGCCTCCTGGAAAGGGGATGATGATGTCACAGTTGTCTTTTTGTGACACATGAGGATACTTATAAGTGATTGGACAGGCGGCTGCTGAGCTCGGACTAAATCTCCATTGCTGGACAACAGAATGTGTGTCTGGGACGAGAGCGAATTCCATAGCTCTGCAAGGGCTTTTCCATCCTCCTGACACCCTCTGGATCAGACCCTGATGAGTAATTTCCTGTTGACAGAACCTCCTGAGAAAGCAAAGTTCTGGTACCTTCATATTGGGCTTTGTGGACATTGAGAAATACACTTGTGTTATTGAAGCCACACAGCCAGTATCATTTTGCTATGAAAATCAGATGTTTCATGAGTAAGGAAGGGATAATCTAAAGCGCAGTGAGACACATGCTACTCCTTCAAGAATGCTGTGTTAAACAAAAGAGAAAAGATCACATATACCATGACAATGCGATGTTGAAGAACTGGAACGCTCACATGTCTCTGCTGGATACATAGAATGGTATAGTTACCATGAAAAACAGTTTGCTATTTGTCCATGATGTTGAAAATGGAATTACCCATGATCATTGGTGTATACACACTAGTGTTAAAACGGACGCCCAGAAACTCCTACACTTAATTTAGAACTGCACTGCAGATAATGACAAAAATGTAGAAACACAATATCAGGTCAACAGATGAGTGCATTAGCGAATGTGGTATATGTATAAACTGAAACAAGATACAGTCGTAAAGGTGACAGAAGTCCTGGTTCTGACTACCACAAGGAAGTATCTTGGGAAATTGGCAAGAGAAAGAAGATAATATCCCAAGGGCACATATGCTGTCTCTCCATTAACATAATGGAATGACAATGTCAAATTCATAGGGAAATAAGACAGGTCAGTGTTTGGCCACGGTACAAGGTGTGGGGATGCATGGATGGAAGTTAAAGTTCCGTGTCTTGGGTTTCTATTGAATCCTTGTAATCAGAAAAATGGTGTTAGACAGCAAGGATTGAGGAAAGCACAATGCTGTTGGCATATTACGGAACTGAATTGTATTTATTAAAGGATCCAGTGGCAAACTGGTGATGTGAATTTTACCAAAACAATGTAAGGGCTATTCCCAATAGGTAACCTGTCCTAAATTACGAGTCCTCTAATGCTGTGAAGGCTCTGCGACCTAGACCCGTTGGGCTACATGAGAAGGTTCCTCATTTCTACAACAACACTGCCAGTGAATTTTAGTTCCCAATGGGAGAAGTGCCCTTGGTAGAAATAAGTGTGGTTGTGGATATTTGCCTGATTGAGCATATTACCGTTTTAGAGAGAGAGCACTGATTTGGAAAGGAGTTTTCAAAGATTTCATTCACTGTGAATTGAAAGGAGAGAATCATTACTCTTTCAAAGAAGTCTCTGAAACAAAACCTGATGGACATCCTCACCTGACAGCATAGATATTTCCTTTGAGTGGAAAGGAAGGATAGGTCGGAGAGCCAGGGCGGTAGCTTGGTCATGGCAGGTTTCAAACCTGGTCTATACTGAATGAACTGGAGTCCAAATCAGGCTTAAACTCAGGTTGTTGCAGATCTGCTGTGCCTCTCCCATTCTCTTCAATGTTACTGAGGTCCTCCTATGTCATGCCTATCTGTCTCATTTTTTACATTTTGTGCATGTTGTGTGTGTTACTTCAAAACTCTGATCTTCATAATTGAGGAAGTATTCCTAATTTTCATATTCTTACTCATAGAGTCTGTACATTTTGCACGTGGGACTCCATGTGTTCTCAGTGAATCTATCGTGACTTCCAATCCTTTATTATGTCACTTGCTAAGGGGTGGCAGAGAGTGTCTTCCATGGAGAAATTCAGTGTCTTTGACAAGTCGATTAAAGAGAACTACCTTATATACTGAGCCAGCTACTGAGCCCACACACAAAGAAAGTGGACATTCCTTCCTTTCTTTCTTCATTAATTCCTGGTGAACATGACATCTAATGAATTACATCCAACCCTCTGAAATCAGCTGGTTGATGGGCAGATACTGGGGAATTCCGAAGGCAGACCCATGGAGCCCACCGTGCATTTCAGAACTGACAGAGCAACATACAAATGTGTATCCTTCCTCTCCGTGTACCAACAGGCCCTTGACACTACCCAGTAAGTGATTGGGACATCAAGGACCCGATGCCCAAACTTACTAGGTTAGATAATTGGTTCTGTTGAAAATCACCATCAGAGACTAGAAGACCTGAACTGATTCTATCTGGAGCTCACATTCATTCAGTCACACTCTTTGGTGGGACAATTTTTGGAGTCAGCGCTCACACCAACTGCATATCAGTTCTTGCTACTCTTGAAGTGGCAAGGTTATTCCTTGCAAATCATTATGGCTGGCTCAAGGGCCTCTTTTTTTCTATGAGAAAGAATGCTCTACGAAGCACAGAGAATGGTGAAGTCACATTCATGGGTTAAACTGGATGGACTGTTATAGATAAATCCCTGGACAGCAAATGGTCCAAGACTACTCTGTGGCTGTGGCCTCCTGGAGAGAGGATGATGATGTCACATTTATCTTTTATTGACACATGAGGATATTGTTATGTGATTGGCCAGGCAGTTGTTAGTCACAGATTCCAGCTCCAATGCTGGGCAGACAACAGAGTGTGAGTCTGTGAGGAGAGCGAATTCTGAGGCTCTGCTCATGCTGTTCCTTCCTCCTGATGCCCTCAGCATCAGACCCTGTTTAGCAGGTTCCTGTTGACAGACAGTCCTGAGAAGGAACGTTCTGGCACCTTCATCTTTGGTTTTCAGGATGGTGAGAAATACACTTCTGTTATTGAAGCCTCACATTCTATAATATTTTGCTATGAAAATCAGAGACTTTGTCAGTCAGGGAGGGAAAATCTAAAGCACAATGAGACAATATGCTACTCCTACACGAATGCTATAATCAACCAAAGAGAACAGATCACATGTTGTTGGCAATCCGATGTGGTAGAACTGGAATGCTCTGATGTCTCTGCTGGATGCATAGAATGATATACCATGGTGGAAAACAGTTCGCTATTTCTCCAGTATGTTGAGAATGAAGACATCACTTGATCATTGATCTATACACACTAGTCTTTAAAACAGATGCCCAGACACTCATAAACAGAATTCAGAACTGCACTGAAGATAATGGTAAAAATATAGAACCACAATATCACGTCAATTGATGAATGCATTAGCGAATGTGGTATATGTATAAAATGAAACAAGATACAGTCATAAAGGTGACAGAAGTCCTCATGCTGGCCACAGCAAGAAAGAAACTTGAGAAATTGGCAAGAGAAATAAGCTATCATCCCAAGGTCACATACGCGTTCTCTCCATTAAGATCACAGACTCACTATGTCAAAATCATAGGAAAAGAAGGCAGGTTATTATTTGCCAGAGTACAAAGTTTTGGGCTGCATTCAAGGAAAGTAAAAGTTGCATGCCTGGGGTTTCTATTGATTGATTGTAAACAGAAAAATGGCACTACTCAGCAAGGATTGAGGAAACCACAATACAGTTGGCTTATTACAAAACTGAATTGTACATTTTAAAGGTTCCAATGGCAAACTGGTGGCATGAAATTTACCAAAAAAAAAAATGTAAGGGATATTCCAAGTAGGACACCTCTCATGCACCACAAATTCTATGATGTCGGCATGGTTGCCCCGTGGACCCTTTGGGCTGCATGAGATAGATCCCTCAGTTCTGAAAATAAACATTGCAAATGAAATTTGGTCCCAATGGGAGAAGTTCCCTTGCTAGAATATAATTTAAACACAATAGTTTTTAAAACAGATGCCCAGAAAATCCTAAACATAATTCAGAACCACAATGAGGATAATGTCAAAAATGTAGAAACACAATGTCAGGTCAACTGGTGTACGCATTAGCGAAGGTAGTATATGTATAAAATGAACCAAGATACCATCATAAATATGACAGAAGTCCTGATGCTGGCCACAGTAAAACAGAGTCTTGAGAAATTGGCAAGAGAGGGAAGCTAGCTTCCCAATTCCACATACGGTGTTTCTCGATTAAGATAACAGACTGAGAATATCAAATTCATAGGGAAAGAACGCAGGTCAGTGTTAATCAGGGCACAAGGTGGGGGACGTGTGGATGGGAATTGAATATTGCATGGCTTGGGTTTCTATGGATTGCTTGTAAACAGAAAAATGGTACTAGAAAGTAAGGATTGAGGAAACCACAATGCTGTTGGCATATAACAAAACTCAATTGTATTTTTTAAGGTCTCAATGGCAAACTGATATTTTGAATTTTAACCAAACAATGAAAGGGATATTCCCAGTAGTGCACCTAGCATAAACCACAAGTCCTCTAATTGTTGCTACCCCTGCCTCCTAGATTATTTGTGCTACATGTGAAAGCTCCTCAGTTCTAAATACAAAGACTGCCAGTGAAATTAGGTCCCAGTGAAAGAAGAGCCCTTGCTAGGAATAACTGTGGTGCTGGATATTTGACTGATGGAGTAGATTACCGTTTTCTAGGAAAGCTCTGATTTTGGAAGGGAGTTTTCATAGATTTTATTCACTGTGAATTGAAAGGGAGAGACTCAAACATGACCTCTACTGAATTCCATGCAACACTCTGAAATCAGCAGTTTGATAGGGGCACATCGGGGAATTCAGATGGCAGAACCATGGAACCCATCCTGCCTTTCAAAATCAGAGCACCATAAAAATGTGTATCCTTTATCTCCGTGTATCAACACTCCCTTGAAACTACTCATCAATTGATGAGGACAATCAAGAACCGATGCCCTGACTTGCTAGTATGATAAGTGGTTCTTGCTGAATATCAGCAACAGAGACTAGGAGACCTGATCTGCTTCTATCTGGAGCTAATCTTCATCGGGTAACACTCTTTTACGGAGCACTTTTTGGAGCCAGGGCTCACACCCACTGTATGTCAGGTCTTGCTCCTCTTTGAAAGGTCAAATGATTCCTGGCAAGTCATTAGGGCTAGACCCAAGTGCTTCTGTAGTATGAGAAATATGGCACTATGGAGCACAGAGAATGGTCATCACACACAGAGCTCAAAGTGGATGGACTTTCCTGGATAATTCTCTGGGCAGCAAATGGACCAATGCACCTCTGAGGCTTCAGCATCTGAGTGGAGGGGACGATTATGTCAAAGTTGTCTTTTGGTGACACATGAGGATACTGATATGTGATTGGCCATGGTGCAGCTGTGTCCAGAGTACAGCTCCAGTGCTGGGATGACAACAGAGTGTTAATCAGTGAGGAAAGCAAATTATCTGGCCCTGCTCGGGCTGTTCCTTTCTCCTGCCACCATCAGCGTCAGGCACTGCAGAGCAGTGTCTTGTTTACAGACACTCCTTAGAAAGCAATGATATGGCACCTTGATTTTGGACTTCCAGGAGAGTGAGAAATACACTTTTGTTATTGAAACAGCACAATCTATAGCAATTTTGCTATGAAAATCAGACACTTTATCAGTCGGGGTGGGAAAATTGAAAATACAATGAGAAAATATGCTACTCCACAAAGAATGCTGTGGTCAACCAAAGAGAAAAGATCACATGTGCGTTAACAATGTGATGTAGAAGAAGTGGAATGCTCACATGACTCTGGTGGATACATAGAATGATACAGCTACCATGGAAAACACTTCACTATTTGTCCAGTATGTTAAGCAAAAAATGTCACTTGAATATATATATATAAATAATATTGTTTACAATGGATGCCCAGATACTCGTACACAGAATTCATAATTGCACTGTAGATAATTGCAAAAACGTAGACACACAATATCCGGTCAACTCAAAATGCATTAGCTAAGGTTTTACATGTATAAAATGAAACAAGATACAGTCATAAAGGTGACAGAATTCCTGATGAAAAGCTCCTCAATTGTAAAAACAAACACTGCCAGTGAAATTTATGCCCCAATGGGAGAATTTCCCATGCTAGGATTAAGTGTGGTGGGGGATATTTTCCAGATGGAGTAGATTGCCATCTTATAGAGAGAGCACTGATTTTGGAAGAGAGTTTTCACAGATTGCATTCACTGTGAATTGAAAGGGAAAGCATCCTTACCCATTGAAAGAAGTCTCTGAAATGAAATGTTTTGAGTGTCCTCATATGTGAGCGTAGATATATCCATGGAGTATAAAGAAAGATTGGCCATAAAACCAGGGCGAATGCTGTGGTTTCTTGTGGGGTTCAAGCCTTGGCTATCCTGATGGACCTGAAGTCTAAATCAGGCTACAACTCAGACTGCTGCAGATCTGCTGTGACTCTCCCATTCTCTTCTGCATTACTGAGGACCTTCTATAGCATGTCTATCTGTTAGCTTTTGTGTATGTTATGTGCTTTCCTTTATATTCTGATCTTGATATTTTAGTAAACATTACCATTTTTCAAAAATTTACTCAGTGTGTGTACATTTTGCACGTGGGACTTCATGTGTGGTCAGACAATCCTTGTGATTTCCAATTCTGTGGTACATCACCTACTATGGGGTGGCAGAAGGTGACTTTCCTTGAGAAATTCAGTGTCCTTGACACGTAGAATGTGGAGAACTACATTATTTACTGAGCTTGCAACTGAGTCCACACACAAGACAGTGGACCTTCCTTTCTTTCTTTGGTAATTCCTGGTGAACCTGACCTCTACTGAATTACATCCAACCCTTTGAAGTCAGCTGGTTGATAGGAACGTATCAGGCAATTCAGATGGCAGACCCATGCAGCCCATCCTAACTGTCAGAACTGACAGAGCACCATGCAAATGTGTATCTTTCCTCTCCATGTGCCAACAATCCCTTGATACTACTCGGCACATGATGAGCACAATTAAGAACCTGATGCCCAGAGTTGTTTGGCTTGATAAGGTGTTCTGGTGGAATATCACCATCAGAGACTAGGAGACTGATATCCTTCTATCTGGAGCTCACCAGGAACACTCTTTAATGGAGCACTTTTTTGGAGCGAGTGCACACAACAACTGCATGTCAGTTCTTGCTCCTCTTTGAAATGGCAAGGTGATTCTGGTATGTTATTTTTGCTGTGCCCAATGACCTCTCTAGTATGTGAAAGATGGCTCTATGGAGCACAGGGAATGGTAAAGTCACGCTCAGGCCTCAAAGTGAAAGGACTCTCCTGGAAAACTCTCTGGGCGCAAATGGTCGAAGGCAATTCTGTGGCTGTGGATTCCTGGAGAGGGGATGATGATATCACAGTTGTCTTTTTGTGACACATGAGGATACTGATTTGTGATTGGCCAGGTGGCTGCTGGGCACGGATTAAAATCTCCAGTGCTAGGTAGACAACAGAGTGGGAGACTGTGAGGAGAGCGACTTGTGTTGTTTGGCACGGGCGGTATCTTCTTCCTTACATCCTCAGGGTGAGAACCCACTGAGCAGTTTCCTGTTCACAGACACTCCTGAGAAAGCAACGCTCTGGCACCTTCATATTGGAATTTCAAGATGTTAAAGTATACACTTATCATATATACACTCATTAAGCCACACAGTCTACAACATTTTGGTATGAAATTCAGACACTGTACCAGTCAGGGAGGAAAATCAAAAGCACAAAGAGACAATATGCTACTCCTTCAAGAATGCTGTGATCAACCAAAGAGAAAAGATCATATGTGCATTGACAATCCGATGTGGAATAAATGTAAGGCTCACATGTCTCTCTTGGATACATAGAATGATATAGCTACCGTGAAAAACAGTTCAATATTTCTACAAGATGTTGAGAATGAAAATACCATGTATCCACTGATATATATACGATAGTGTTTACAATAGATGCCCAGAAACTCCTAAACAGAATTCAGAACTGCACTGTGGATAAGGTCCAAATTGGAGAGACACAATGTCAGGACAACTGATGAATGCATCAGCCATGGTAGTAAATGTATAGAATGAAACAAGATACAGACATAAAGGTGACTGAAGTCCTGATGCTGAACACCACAAAACGTATCTTAAGAAATTGGCAATTGAAGGAAGCTAGCATCCCAAGGACACATATGCTGACTCTCCGTTAAGATAACGGATCAAAAATGTCAAATTCATAGGTAAAGAAGGCAGGTCAGTCGTTGTCATGGTGCAAGGTGTGGAGAGCATGGATGGGAAGCAAAAGTTGCACAGCTTGGGTTTCTACTGATTGCTTGTAATCAGAAAAAATGGTATTAGACAACAAGGATTGAGGAAAGAACAATGCAGTTGGCACAATACAAAACTGAATTGTATTTTTTTAAAGGTTCCAATGGCAAACTGGTGGTGTGAATTTCCCAAAACAATGTAAGGGATACTCCCAGTATGTCACCTCTCCTAAGCACCAAGTTCTCTAAAGTTGTGATTGCTCTGCTCCTAGACTCTTTGGGCCACATGAGAAAGCTCCTCAGTTCTAAAAACAAACACTACCAGTGTAATTTATGTCCCAAAGGAGAAGTGCCCTTGCTAGAACTTAGTGTGGTGATGTCATTTGCCAGATGGAGTAGATTACCATTTTACAGTGAGAGCACTGATTTTGGAAAGGAGTCTTCACAGATTTCTGTGAAATTTACTGTGAATTGAAAGGGAGAGCATCATTACCCATTGAACTAAGACTCCGAAACAAAACATGAAGGGACTCTTCACCTATGAGCATGGATATTTCCTTCAAAGGGAAAAGGAAGGATTGGTTATTGAGCCGGGGCAACTGGTGACGTCTCTAGCATGGTTCAAGACTGGGCTATCTTGTAGGATCTGGACACGATATCAGGATAAACCTCAGATTGCTGTGGAACTGCTGTGCCTCTCACTTTCCCTTCCGTGTTACTGAGGGCCACCTAGAGTGTGCCAACCTGTTTCATCTTTTACATTTTGTGCATTTTGTGTGCATTACTTTAATATTCTGATATTCATCATTGAGGAAACATTCCCAATTTTCACCATTTTACTAATAGAGTCTCTACATTTTGCACATGGACCTCCATGTGTGGTCAGTGAACATAACATGAGTTCAATTCATGTTATGTCACCTGCCAAGGGATGGCAGAGTATCTTTCCCAGAAAAATTCAGTGTCTTCACAAGTAGAATATGGAGAACTATAGTATATACTGAGCCAGCTAATGGGCCAACAACCAAAAAAAAAGTGGATCTTCCTTTCTTTCTTAGGTAATTCCTGGCGAACCTGACCTCGATGAAATAACATCCAACCCTCTGAAATCAGCCGCATGATAGGCACGTTTCGGGGAATTCACTTGGCAGATCCATGGAGCCAATTCTGTGTGTCAGAAGTGACAGAGCAACATACAAATGTGTATCCTTCCTCTCTGTGTACCAACACTCCCTTAACAATACAAGCACATAATGAGTACTACCAAGAACCTGATGCCCAAACTTGCTATGCATGATACTTGTTTCTTGTTGAAAATAAACATCAGAGACTAGGACACCAAATCTGCTCCAATCTTGAGCTCACATTCATCCAGGAACACTGTTTGATGGGCCACTTTTTGGAAGCAGCGCTCAAACAAAATGCATGTCAGTTATTTCTCCTCTTTGAAGTGGCTAGGTGATTCTGGGCAAAGCATTATGGCTGGGCCCAAGGGCCATGTAGTACGAGAAAGAAGGCTCTATGGAGTACAGGGAATGGTAAAGTCACGCTCAGGTCTCAAAGTGGAAGGACTGTCCTAGAGAACTCTGGGCGCAAATGGTCAAAGGCAACTCTGGCTGCGGAATCTTGGAGAGTGGATGATGATGTCACAGTTGTCTTTTTGTGACACATGCGGATACTGATATTTGATTGGCCAGGGAGCTGCTGGGCATTACAGCTCCAGTGTGTGGCAGTATGCCGAGTGTGAGTCTGTGAACCGAGGGACTTCTGTGGCTCTGCTTGGGCTGTTCCTTCCTCCCATAGCCCTCAGTGTCAGACCCTGCTGAGCAGTTTCCTGTTGACAGACCCTCCTGAGAAACATCGTTCTGGCACCTTCATCTTGGACTTTCAGGACGGTGAGAAATGCACTTCTGTTATTGAAGCCATACCGTGTATAACATTTTGCTATGAAATTGGACACTTTATCAGTCCGGGACGGGAAATGGAAATAGAAATGAGAGAGTATGCTACTTTTTCAAGACTGCTCAACTAAAGAGAAAAGATCACATGTGCATGAAATGAGTTGTGGAAGAAATGGAACACTCACATGACTCTGGTGGATCCATAGAATGTTATAGCTACTGTGGTTAACATTTCTCTATTTGTCCTGTATATTGAGAATGAAAAACTCATGTGACCATAGATATATACACAATAGGCTTTAAAAGGGATGCCCATAATCTCCTAAACAGAATTTGCAACTGCCCAGTTGATAATGGAAAAACGTGGTGACACAATGTCAGGTCAACTGATGAATGCATTAGAGAAGGTGTTATATGTATCAAATGAAACAAGGTACAGTCACAAAGGACAGAAGTACTGAAGGTGGCAACCACAAGAAATTATCTTGAGAAAAAGAAAGAGAAAGAAGCTAGCAACCCAAGGCCACATATGCTGTCTCTCCATTAATATAACTGACTAACAATGTCAAATTCATAGGGAGAGAAGGCAGGTCAGTGTTTAACAGTGTGCAAGTTATGGGCAGCATAGACGGGAAGTAAAAGTTGTATGTCTTGGGTTTCTATTGATTGCTTGTAATCAGACAAATGGTATTAAACAGCAAGGATTGAGGAAAGCACAGTGCTGTTGACATATTACAAAACTGAATTACATTTCTTAAAGGTTCCAATGGCAAACTGATTGTGTGAGTTTCACCAAGACAAAATAAGGTCTATTGCCAGTAAGGCACCTCTCATAATCCACAAGTCCTCTAATGTTGTGATGGCTCTGCCTCCTAGACACTTTTGGGCTACAAGAGAAAGCTCCTCATTTACAAAAACAAACACTGCCAGTGAAATTTAGGTCCCAATGGGAGAAATGCCCTTGCGAAAATTAAATTTGGTGGAGGATATTTGCCTGATGAAGTAGACTAGCGTTTTAAAGAGAGAGTGCTGATTTGGGAACGGAGTTTTCGCAGATTTCATTTACTGTGAAATGAAAGGGAGAGAATCATTACACATTAAAAGAAGTCTGTGAAACAAAACATGGAGGGCCTCATCACCTAAGGGCAAAGATATTTCCTTCGAGTGGAAAGGAAGGATTTGTCAGAAACCAGGGCAGTGGCTGTGGTCTCTTGCATGGTTCAAGTCTGACATAAGTGAAGGACCTGGAGTCTAAATCATGCAAAAACTCGTATTGCTGCTGATCTGCAGTGCCTCTCCCATTCTCTTCCATGTTAGTGAGGGCCTCCTATGGCACGCCTACCTATTTCATCTTTTAAATTTTGTGCATGTTATGTGTATTTCATTAATACTCTTATCTTCATAATTGAGAAAACATACCCAATTTTCACACTTTCACTTATAGAGTCTGTAGGTTTTGCATGTGGAACTCTATGTGTAGTCAGAGAATCTACCATGACTTCCAATTCTACATTACATCACCTTCTAAGGGGTGGCACAGAGTATCTTCTCAGATAAATTCAGATTCTTTGTCAAGTAGAATAGGGAGAAATACAGTATACACTGAGCCACCTACTGAGCCCACACACAAAAATGTGGACATTCTTTTCTTTCTTAGGTAATTCTGGGCTAACAAGACCGCTACTGAATTACCCCCAACCCTCTGAAATCAGCCAGTTGATAGGCACAAATCGGGGAATTCAGATGGCAAACCAATGGAGCCCATCTGCCAGTCAGAACTGACAGAGAAAAATACAAATGTAGATCCTTCCTCTCCGTGTACCAACACTCCCATGACACTACTCATCAAATTATGAGGACAATCAGGGACCTGATGTGCAAATTTATTAGGTATAATAAGTGGTTCACGTTGAAAATCAACAGCAGAGACTAGAAGACCCGATCTGCTTCTATCTGGAACACAAATTCATCTGGTAATACTCTTTAATGGGGCACTTTTTGGCCTAATGCTCAAAATAACTGCATGACTGTTCTTGCTCCTCTATGAATTGGCAAGGTGATTCCTGGCAATACGTTATGGCTGGGCCCAACAGCCAATGTAGTATAAGAAAGATGGCTCTTCTGTGCACAGAGAATGTTGAAGTCATACTCAGGGCTCATATTAGAAAGACTGTCCTGATTTTCCAGAAAAATGGCGGCGTGAGGTGAGCCTCTGTAAAGCTCCCCTGGAATCTACAATGAATTGATCAACAAAAACTCTACAAAGGACTCCCTGCACAGCAGACAGTCAAGACGAAGAGGCCCACTACCGAAATCAACTACAGGTGGGAGATTCGCGCAAGCAGGGGGGAGACGGAAAGGGAGAAGTGAGGAGATGGAGTCGCGTGGGCACAGGATGCAGACCTAGCTCAGTGCTCCGAGCTCGCTGCTTCCCGGAACTACTGCAGCTGCGGGAGAGGGAAGAACACGGACTGCTAGGGCTCCACTTATGGCCCACAGGACTGAGGGGGCAGCATATAACATGGCTGAACCCAACGTTCACGGCAGAAACCTTACAGAAAAGACTGAGGGAAGAAGGCTGAAAACGGTGGTTTAAGCCCTCACTGCTGAGCAGAGAACGGATCCTTAGGCACTGAGACTAGCCGCCCTCTGCTTACCCTCCCAGAGCTCCCCCCGCCCCCACCTGCCCAGTGCTAGAAGCAGAACAGTAGCAGTGTCAGATCAAAAGAACAGAATATTTGCTGTTCTGAGAACTGTGGACAACAGACACAAATTTGCAGCCCAACTACTTCCGGCAAAGAGGAGGGAGCCACGGAAGCAGGACCGGCTGTGCTGGTGGTTGCTGCCATTGCTCTGGGCCACCTCTCACAACTCACCCCGCCACTGGCCCCATCTATCTGTGCGGATCCCTGTAGGAGTAAACATAACTGCTGAAACACACGGGCTCTGAAACAGGAGCTAGAAGAGCTTTGGAACATCAAAAGCTCTCCGCGTACCCACTGGGACACTGTGCCCTGTGACCTAGACGAACTATTAACAGAGGAGAAGCACGTCTCCCAAGGAATACCCCCATTGTGTGAGAGCTGGAATAGTGCAGAGAAAACATAGCACTACCGTGTGGGAGAAGAAAAATAAGCTGCATTCGGAGAAAAAATAAAACATTCTACCAACAAGTACTGGAAAACGAAAGAAAGATCGCTTCCTATCAACCTGTTGCAGAAGCCACTCCTGTAGATGTCTAGGAAGAGAAACAGTAAACCAGTAATCACCATGAATAACCAAGATAACAAGAGAGCTCAGAAAACAAGTGAAAAATTTTCAGAAAAGGCACTTAAAGATACAGAAATATGTGACTTAAATGACAGAGAATTCAAGATTGCACTTCTGAAAAAACTCAACGAGATACAAGAAACACAGATAGGCAGTTAAATGAACTCAGAAACACAATCAAAGAACAGCATGAGCGTTTTACGAAAGAGATTGAAATTTTAAAAAAGAACCACATTGAATTTCTGGAGATTAAGAACTCAATAGAATTAATTCACTAATCAGAAACAGTTTTGGAAACATGGAGGAAAAACAGAGGGTTGCTAGAGGGGCGGGGGGGTGGGGAAAGGGGAAGGTGAGAGGTTTTGGGAACGTACAGAGGGATAGTGGATGGGGGGAGGGGGTTCACACAGTGTGAGGGATATAAATGATAAACGTCTAAGTTTTGCTTTGTCTTGTGCACCTGAAACTAATTAAAAAAAAAAAAAAAGAACTCGATAGAAGAAATTAAGAATGAAATAACCAGCTTAGGTAGTAGAGTTGACAAGATGGAGGAAAGAATCAGTGACATCGAACATAGAAACCTGGAAGTGACACAGATAGAAGAAGAAAGAGACTTGAGACTTAAAAGAAATGAAAGAACTCTACCAGAACTTTCTGACTCCATCAGGAAGAGCAATGTAAGAATAATGGACACACCAGAAGGAGCAGAAAGAGAGAAGGGAACAGAGAATATACTCAAACAAATTGTCGATGAGAACTTCCCAAATTTGTGGACAGAACTGGACCCTCGAATCAAAGAAGCAAATAGAACACCTAGTTACCTCAATCCCAACAGGCCTTCTCCGAGGCACATTGTACTGAAGCTGTCTAAAATCAACGACAAAGAAAGAATCCTCAAGGTAGCCAGGGAAAAGAAGATGGTAACATACAAAGGAAAGCCCATTAGATTATCATCAGATTTTTCAGCAGAAACTCTACAAACCATGAGGGAGTGGAACCAAATATTCAAACTATTGAAAGAGAGAAATCATGACCCAAGAATAATATATCCATCAAAGATATCCTTTAGATATGAAGGAGGAATAAAGACCTTTCCAGACATACAGAAGCTGAGGGAATTGTCTAATACATGACCTGCACTACAAGAAATACTAAAGGAGGCTATTCGACCACCATCAACAGGGACAATTTGTGGCAACCAAAACTCAAAAAGGGGGAGAGTAAAGGTTTGAACCGGAATATGGGAATGGAGAAAGTAAGCGTGCTGAAGAAAATGGAATACTCTAAATATCAAACTTTCTTTTACACAAACTTAAGGGTAACCACTCAAAATAAATCCAGAACTGAAATATATTCTGTAATAAAAGAAGAAACAGAGGGAAACATCATAAAATACCACCACACATAAATGATAGACAACAACAAAAAGGCAAAGAAACAATGGAGACACAGCCTTACCAGAAAACTGAAGATTGAATGACAGGAAATCCCTACATATCAATAATTACCCTAAATGTAAATGGACTGAACTCACCAATAAAATGGAACAGAGTAGGAGATTGGATCAAAAAACTAAACCCAACCATATGCTGTCTCCAAGAGACACATCTCAGCTACAAGGACAAGCCTAGACTCAAAGTGAAAGGGTGGAAATTGACACTCCAAGAGAATGGTACCCGGAGAAAATCAGGTGTAGCCAAAATGATGAAACAGACTTCAAGGTGAAAAAGATAACAAGAGACAAAGATGGACATTTCATAATGGTGAAGGGGACTGTACAACAAGAAGACATAACAGTCATCAATATTTATGCCCCCAATCAGGGAGCACCGAAGTACACCTCTGCCCATGTTTTAATCACACTGTTTGCTTTCTTGTGGTTGAGTTGTATGAATTCCTTATATATTTTGGATATTAGCCCTATATTGGAAGGGTTGTTTGTAAAAATCTCCCATTCAGTCGGTTGCCTCTTTTTTGGTTAATGGTTTCTTTTGCTTTGCAGAAGCTCTTTAGGTTGATATAGCCCCATTTATTCAATTTACTGTTTACTTCTCTCACATTTGAAGTCAAAATCATGAAGGCCTGTTTGAACCCAAGGTCCATTAGTTAATACCTATGTCTTCTTCTATACAGTTTATAATTTCAGGTCTGTTTTTAAGGTCTTTGATCCATTCTTAGTTAATTTTGGTACAGGGTACAAATAGTGGTCCAGTTTTATTCTTTTGCACATGGCTTTCCATATCTCTCAGCTCCATTTATTGAAGAGGGTGTTTTCCTCATTATAACATTTTGGCTTATTTGTCAAAACTTGCCTGTCCATATTTAAATGTTTGCTTGTTTGTTTGTTTGTTCTTTCTGGTTTTTCCATTTTATTTCATGGTCTGTGTCTGTGTTTTCTGCCAATACCATACTATTTTGATTATTGTTGCCCTGTAGTACAAGCTGAAGTCAGGATGTGCGTGATACTTCTATCATTGTTCTTAGGATCACTTTTGTTATTCAGGGTCTTTCTTGTCTACATAAAATCTGTTGATTTTTTGTTCTATTTCTTTATGAAATGCCATTGGGACTTTAATGGGGATTGGACTAAATCTGTATATTGCTTTGGGTAATATGGCCATTTTAACTATGTAGATTCTTCCCATCCATGAACATGGAATGTCTTTCCATTTTTTTGTGTCTTCTTCACTTTCTCTTAAAATGTCTTATAGCTATCAGTGTACAGGCCATTTACATCCTTGGTTAAGTTTATTCTGAGATATTTTATATTTTTTGTTGCAATTGCAAATGAATTGTTATTTTCTATTTATTTTTTCTGAGATTTTGTTGTATATAGGAATGCAATGTACTGTTGCATGTTGATTTTGTAGCTGGCAAATTTTCTGTAGTCGTTTATTATTTCTTTTAATTTTTTTTTCTTTTGATTTTTTTTTTAAATTACATTTATTGGGGTTTGGAAGGCAGTGTGGAGGTTCCTCAAAAAATTACTAATAGAATTGCCATATGACCCAGCAATCCTTCTCCTGGGTATCTACCCAAAAAATCTGAAAACATTTATAAATAAAGACACGTGTGCTCCAATGTTCGTTTATTATTTCTAATAGCTTGATGGTGGAGTCTTTAGGGTTTTCTATATATAGCATCATGTCATCTACAAAAAGTGGCAATTTAACTTCTTCATTCCCAATTTTGCTGTCTTTTATTTCGTTCTCTTGTCTGATTGCTCTGGCTAGGATTTCCAATATTATATTTGAAAAGCAGAGGTGATAGAAAGCAGCCCAGTCATGTTCCTGAATGTAGAGCAAAGGGCTTCACTTTTACACCATTGATTATCATAATAGCTGAGGGTTTATGGCCTTTATTAGGTTAAGGTATTTTTCCTATATAAAGTTTATTAAGTATTTTAATCATCAATAGATGTTGTATCTTGTCAAACGATTTTTCTGCATCTATTTATATGATCATGTTGTTTTGCCCTTTCTTTTTCCTATGTGGTGTATCACATTGATCGATTGGCATATGTTGAGACAGCCTTGTGTTACTGAGATGAACACTATTGTCTCGTGATGAATAATCTTTAATGCATTGTTGCATTCGATTTACTAGAATTTTGTATAGGATTTTTGCATCTGTATTCATCAGAGCTATTGCTCTGTAATTTTCTTTTTTGTGTTTTCCTCACTGGGTTTTGGTTGGCTTCATAACATGATTACAGAGTATTGTCTCTACTTCAATTTTTTTGGAAAAGTTTGAGTATCACATGTATTACATCCACATTGAATGTTGGGTAGAATTCACTAGTGAAGCCATCTGGTCCCAAACTTTTGCCTTTGGGAAACTTTTCAATGACTGATTCAGTTTTCTAACTTTTCATCAGTGCATTCAGTACTTCCAATTCTTCATGATTCAGACTAAGCAAATTGTATATTCCTAAGAACATGTCCATTTCTTCTAGGTTATTGAATTTGATGGCATATAATCCATCATGATATTTTTTGATGATCCTTTGTTTTTCTGTGGCATCTGTAGTAACTTCCCATCTTTTGTTACTTATTATGTTTATTTGTATCTTCTCTCTTTTTATCGTAGTGAGTCACTTTTTATTATCAACTTTATTAATCTCTTCAAAGAACCAGCAATTTTGCCTTATTCTTTCCTACTGTCATTATTTTCTCTATTTCATTTAGTTCTGGTCTGACTTTTATTATCTTCTTCCTTGTGCTGACTTTGGGTTTCATTTGTTCTTCTTATTCTACTTATCTATAGTGTAATATGGTGTTATCTATCTGGGATTTTTCTTCTTTCTTGAGATAGGCCTGTAATGATATAAATGTGCCTCTTAAAACTGCTTTTGCTGCATCCCAATATTTTTGGTAGGATGTATTTTCATTGCCATTTGTTTCTATGTAGTTTCGATCAGTGTTCTTGTTTCTTTTTTGACCCAGTCATTCATTAAGAGTACCTTGTTTAATCTCTATACATTTCTGTCATTTTCCTGGTTGCTTTTAGCAGTTGATATTCAATATACTATTCTTGTGATCAGAGAATATGCTTGGGATGATTTCAATCCTCTTAAATTTGCTGAAGTCAGTTTCATGTCCAAATATATGGTCTATCCTTGAGCATGTTCCATGTACACTAGGACAGAATGTATAGCCTGATATTCTAAGATGAAGAGCTCTCTAAATGCCAATTGAGTCATTTTCATGTAATGTTTCATTTACTGCTGATATTTCTTTATTTATTTTCTGTTTGGATAATCTATCCACAGGTGTCAATAGTGTATTTAGGTTTCCCACCACAATTGTGTTTTGGTCAATTTCTCCCTTTAGATCTCTAGTAGTTGCTTTGTATATTTTTGCGCATCCTGATTGGAGCCATAAATATTGATGACTGGTATATCTCCGTGTGGTGTAGTCCTCTTTACCATTATGAAATATCCATCTTTTTATCTTGTTACCTTTTTATCCTGAAGTCTGTTTCATCTGATATCAGTATGGTTACATCTTTTATCTCTGAATACCATTTATTTGGAGAGTCTATTTCAACCCTTTTGCTTTGCATCTATATTTGTCCTCGTATCTGAAATGTGTTTCTTGGACACAGCATATGGTTGGGTTTTGTTTTTGATGGAATCTGCTACTCTGTGGCTTTTTATTGGTGAGATCCGTCCATTTACATTAACAATGATTCTTGAAATAGGAGGACTTCCTATCATTATGTCTGGTTTTCTGATAAGACTGTGTCTCCATTGTTTCTTTGTCTTTTTTTTTTTTTTTTCCTGTCTATTATTTCTGTGTGGTGCTATTCTATGATTTTTCCCTCTGTTTCTCCTTTTTGTATGTTATATATTTAATTCCTGGATTTTTTTCAGTGGTAACCATTATGTTTATGTCAAAGAAAGTTTCATATTTACAGTATACCATTTTCTTCAGCATACTTACTTTTGTCATCCTTGGCCCCATTCAGACTTTTACTCTATCCCCTTTTGTATTTATTTGTCAAAAATTATCCATATTAATGGTGTGAGTTCATTTCTGTGCTGAAGTCGCAAGTTTTCTTTTCCTCTTTTATTCAATGTTTCTTCTCCTTCTTCTCCTTCTCTCCCGCCTCCTCCTCCTCCTCCTCCTCCTCTTCCTCCTCTCCCTCTTTTTCCTCTGCTCCCCACCTTCTCCTCTTCCTCCTTCTTATTCTCCTCCTCCTCCTCTTCTGCCTCCTCCTCCGTCTTCTTCTCCTCCTTCTTCTTCTTCTTCTTCCTCCTCTTCTATCTCTCTTCTTTATCCATATGTTATGTTTAATTTTACAGTTCCTTTTGATGTAAAGGTTTCCATTTCCTGCTTCTGTCTGTCTGTTTGTAATACTAAACATCATTTATTATTCTTTAGCTTTTTTGTTTGTTTGTTTCAAGTCAAATAACCTCCTTCAATATTGTTGTTTTGCAGGTTGTGTGTTAGAAATTTCCCTCAGTTTCGGTTTGTCTGGAGAGATCTTTATTCATCTTTCATATCATTTATTTGCTGTATATTATTCTTGCCTCAAAGTTTCTCTCTTCTCATAGTTTGAATATTTGATTCCACTCTCTCCTGGCTTGTAGAGATTCTGCTGAGAAATCTGATTAATCTGATGGGCTTCCCTTTTTAGGTTGCTATCTTCTTTTCCCTGGCTGTCTTGGGGATTCTTTTTTTGTAGTAATTTTTTGACAGCTGCAATACAATGTGCCTTGACAAAAGGCCTATTGGCATTGAGATAATTAGGTGTTCTATTGGTTTCTTGGATTTGAGGATCTAGTTCTTTCCACAAAATTGGGACGTTCTCAACTATTTGTTTCAATATACTCTCTGTTTTCCTCTCCCTTTCTACTCCGTTTGGTATGCTGATTATTTGTATATTGCCCTTTCTGATGGAATCTGAAAGTTTTTGTAGGGTTCTTTCATTTCTTTTAAGTCTGAATTCTCTCTCTTCTTCCATCTGTGTAATTTCCTGATTCTATCTTTGATGTTACTGATTCCATCCTCCACCTGGTCAACCCTACTCCATAAACTGGCTATTTCATCCTTCATTTCTGTTATTGAGTACTTAATCTACAGAAATTCTATTTGATTCTTTTTAAAAATTTTCAATATCTCTGGCAAAATGTCCAGTTTTATTTTATTTGATTGTGTTTCTGAGTTCATTAAACTGCTTGTCTGTGTTTTCTTGCAACTTGGTGAAGTTGTGTTTTGTTTTGTTTTTTGTTTTGTTTTGTTTTTGTTTTTGTTTTTCAGAATTGCAATCTTGAATGTTCTATTATTTAAGTCACTGATTTCCATGTCTTTAAGTTCATTTTCTGGAGACTTGTCATTTTCTTTCTGATGTGTATTGTTACCTTAATTATTCATGGCAATTAGTAAATTGTCATTTCTCTTCCTAGGCATCTATAGGTGTGGTAGGATGAGGTTCTCTTTTGTTTTACACTAGGTGCTGGTAGAATGCTTTATTTTCTCTCTCACTGCAGACTTTTATTCTCTCTCTCACACCGTAGAGTTATATTTGCTCTGCACTGTCCTGCTACTCACTCATGGGGGGCCATTCCCTGGAAATTGAGCTTCTCCTCTGTGAGTAGGTTACCTGGGTATCAGGGCAGAACATCCATAGGGGATGTAGAGATCTTCTGAAGTACTGAAGCTGTTCTTTCATCAGAGTCAGGGCCTGTGTGTTTCTGTGGCAGTGTTTACTCCTATAAGGATCTGTCCAGATGTGTGCGTCAGGGCCAGGGTGGGTTGTGAGAGGTGGCTCTGAGCAATGGCATCCACCACCAACACTGCCAGTCCTGCACACAAGTCTCCCTCCACTTCACCAGAACTAGTTGGACTGTTAAATGATGGCTGCTGGTCGCAGTTCTCAGAACTACAAACTTCTATTCATTTGATCTAACACTCTTACTGTTCCACTTCTAACACTCACAGGTGGGGTGGGACAAACTTTCAGGGTACGGAAGAGTTGTCTAGGCTCCATGCCCTATGCCTTCCATCCTCTGCTTGGCAGTGAAGGCTTATCTGCCAATTTCATCCTTTTTCCTTAGTCTTTGCTCCAAGCTCTCTGTCGTGAACTTTGGGTCCAGGGATGTTATATGCTGATCCGTCAGACAGGACAGGACTGTGAGTGATAAAGGGAGTATTAGCAGTCCAAATTCTCTCTGGCCCCATGACTGGTAGCTCCAGAATGCGGGGAGCTCTGAGCTTTGAGCTCTGGTCGATGTCCATCCTATAACCCTTGGGAGTCATATGTCTCCACTCTTCCGCATTCTCTTCTACCCTGCCTGTCCAATTTATCCACCTTTAGATGATTTCAGTTGCATGTCTCATAGTCTCGTCTGTATGCTGCACAGGGAGTCCTTTGTGGTCATATAGCTGTTCAATTTGTTGTAAATTTCAGGGGAGATTTCAAGAGTATCTCTCATGCTGCCATTTCTATGTTGTCATTGCTCATGTAGGATCTTGATCATGGCCTCCTTATCCTAAGTAATCCTGATTGCCCACAGTGCACTTGGGTTTTCTTGTGTGTTTGTGATTCATAAGGTCCACCTCATGTTAAAGGGAGACCCTAATTATGGCCCTCAGCACCCCTTGTATTTCATTGTAATACCCTACTGGTTCTGTTTCTACAACTTTGTTTTTGGTGAACTTTCATGGTTTTCATAGTGCCGTGGTCATCTAGAACAATTGCTGCTGGTCGTGAGTTTTGCTGCATGGCTTGAGTACCCCTGCTTATTCCAATGTTTACTTGGTGTTCCTAAGTGCCTTGTGGTGGTCCTCACATATCTCTGATTGTCCTGAGTGACTTTTCTGAGTCTGTGATGTCATTGGGTATTTCTGATTACAACCTGATGGACATGACAGGTCTGTGGGTGTCCTGTATATTTCAAAGATTTTGAGCACCCTCTTGCTCATGTTATTTCTAGTACTAACACTGACAGTGTGCTAATGTTGGTGAACATTTCTTGTTTGTCCTGATATTTCTCTAATTGTCCTTAAAAGTATGCAGCAGTCCTGAGTGCCACACGGTTGTTCTGAGTTTCCACTGTCGTGCTAAATGCACACTTCATATTATTTAATTCCTGATTGATGTATGGTATATACGGCCCCGTGAATGCCTGTGGGTCATTGTTTGCACCTTTTGTGTCATTTGGTGCCTCCTGATTTTTTTGAAATCTTCGTGTTAGTACTGAGATCTTGGTGGCCTTACTGCATTGCTTTGTTTTCCTGATAAATCCCTGGATGTCCTTATAGTACTTTGTTATCTTTAGCACCACACAGTTTTAATGTATGGAGCCTGTTGTCCTGAGCATTTTCTGTGTAGCTGCTAGTGTCCCAGAGGACCAAAGCACGTCATATTTGTTCTGTCTAGACATGTAGTAAACCCTGGCATTCCGTGTTTTCCTGGATGCTGTCAGTTCCTCATAGTGTGCCCTGTGAGGTCCACTGCTGGTTCAGTGACTCCTAGTCATATTATTGACACCCAAGATGCTGTGATTGCCACTTGGAGGCACTGAGCAACTATCAATCCTGATGAAACCCTGTGCATTCTGACTGCTCCTCAAGTTGTCTTGAATTGCCTGAGGTGCTCTCGACTATGCACTTTTATTCTTACTATGAGAAAACTCTTGATTCTGTTGAGATCCGGTGTCACTGATACTGCCCTCAGGATCTACAGTGTCTGCTAGTTTTCCTAAGAGAACTGACGTTGTACTGGATGTGTCGACTGAGGGCGTAGTTATGCTCCTGTCATTCCCATAGTGGTCCTGTTAGCCCTTTGTAGTGAAGCGAGCTCCTGATCTTCCTAACTGACACCTTGGCATACTGTGTTATGCGTGTTTCTCTTCAACAACCAAATATTTTTTTTTTCTGATAATATCATAGTGATTCTGAGTTTAGCCTGTTTTTCCTGGTCGTTCTCTAATTTGTAAAAGTGTCCAGAATTGGTCCTGCCACCCATTTGTGGTCCTTAGCACTTTTGAATGATCCTTCTAGTGACCCTTGAAGACTGAGTGCCTTTTTTTGGTCATCACTGCCTTTTGGTGGGCTTCAGATCTTTTTTGTATTGCTGATTATTTTGTTTGCTACCTGGTACACACTTCGCTTTGGTCCTCAGTGCCCTCTGTGGTCCGGAGCTCACAAGTGTGGTTCCGATATTGCCCAGGTCGACGTGAGGCAACCTGAGGGTCTGTTGGCACTCTTTCAGGACCCATGATGGTTTTCAGTAATGTTTGGTGTTTCCCACAACATCTGGTGGCTTGTTTTTCTAAAAGTTTTCTGTGAGTTGGCTGCATTCTTTACTTGTAAAAGCAGAAACTGTGGTTATCGTGAGCTTTTCTGTGGTTTTCAGTTCCTCCTGCTACTACTGAGCATTTGACGTGTCCCAGCCTTTCAGAGTATCATCTTCTGTTCCCAATAAAGACCTAAAAATTTTTACTGTCCAAGGTGGTTCTGAGTGATTCAACTGCTACTAAACAACCACAGGCATTCATTCCTAAGCATGTCTGGGTTGTTTTGAGCATACCCTGGTAATCTATTGTGCATCCTGTGAGTCCTGAGTTCCTTGCTCTACTGCTGAATGCCCCCTTTTGATGAGCTCTTTTTGTTTTGATTTTCTAAGAGATCTGATATAATCCCCATATTTCCTGGTGGTCGTCAGAGTGCAAGAATAGTTGAGAGCCACGCTGAGGTTTTGGAGTACATCAAGTGTCTAGTACCCTGTGTTCTCATTGAAATTTCTGAACACTCCATCATTGTCATGATTTCATCCTGGGGTACTTCAGTATCTGTTGATGTTATGAGTTTTCTCAGGCATTCTTTATTAAACCCACATTGTCCGTGGAGACTCATGGAAATTATCATGAGGCACCCATAACCACTAGAGTCAGTCTTGACAACTGGAAAAACTCAATATTCTGGTGAAAACCACTAGTTGCTAGAAATACTGTGGCACTCTCAGGACCTCCGGAAATGTTCCAGCACCAAATGGGACACTCAGGACTAACTCAAGTAACTTGGTGCAAACGTGATGATTTTAGATGTAGAAAACGGCTCTCGGGTACACCAAAAAGAACTGAAATGCATCTGAAAATACAGACAAGCAGTAAAGGGATATAGAAGGATTAAGGCATGCTCAGTACTTCCAGAAAGTTATTAACACCCAAGAAGGCATTCAGTAGTATTAGTGTTTGTGAAGAGTCACCACGGTGTTGTCAAAATTTCTGAAGTCTTCTCATATCGACCAGAACAACTGAGACTTGTGTGGGAAATTTCAGACACCATTCATGTCCGAAACAGCCAAGCACAATGAATAGCCAAGCACTTTAGGAAACATTCACAAAGAAAAGTGATGCTCAGGACACAAGCATTAACTGATTCTACTCAGTTCTTTGGAAACTGTGATGAGGACTTAGGTGTCTTATGTTTTCCACTGGTGATTTCGGAGGTGGTTTTCACTGAGCCATTCCTGGTCCCATGAGCCCTTTCTCTTCCTCGGTCAGTCTTGGTGTCACACAACACTTCCCTTGCCCTGAGAGGCTTTTTGTGTTCCTCACTTAACCCTGGTGAAATGCAGACTCCTTGGTGGTCCTGGGTAATGAATGTTCATTTTGAATAAGCCCACCTGCTCCTGAGTGTAAAATGGTGATCCTGAGCACATGTATACTGCTCTCTGGTTTCCAGAGCTCACAGTGATTATCCTAAATGACGCTTCAATGTACTGCGCAGCCCCTGGTGATTTTGGTGTATCTTCTAATACCCTGGTACTTTGGGAAACTACAGCTGGTACTAGACACAAACCAAAATTTCTGAGCACATCCTGTTTGTCCTTGATTTTCCTTGAGATATATATTGCCAGTTGAGTGTTCTGTGATCCTCACAGTGCTGCAGTACCTTGGGACTTTTTAGGTTTCTGAGTTTCTCCTTATGGTTTCTAAGGACAGCAGGTAACTGTTACCACATTTTGATTTTATTATTTGTGCTTTGGTAGTCAAAGGCCTCCTGGTTACCAAAATGTCTGCTGGTTATCCTGATGTCTCCCAAGTGATTGTGAGCATTTTCTCATTTTATTTGAGCCCTTGTTTCCCTAATCACCTCTTGATTGTTTTTAGTCATTGTTGGTGCTTTGCAGTATCCTGGGGCCCTGCGCTTTAGCTTTTTTTTTTTTTTTTTTTTTTTTTTTTTTTTTTTTTATCAACCAGCACCCTTATTTCCAACAAGGCACTTATCCCATTGGGACCTAGATTTCACTGGCAGTGTTTGATTTTAGAAGTGAGGAGTTTACCCATGAAACCCAAAGTGTCTAGGAAGCAGGGCCATCACAACATTAGAAGACTTGTGGTTTATGAGAGGTGCCCTTCTGGGATTATCCCTTAAATTGTTTTGGTAAACTTCAAACCACCACTTTGCCATTGGAACCATTAAACAATACAATTCAGCTTGGTAATATGCCATCAGCATTGCAGTTTCCTCAATCCTTGCTGTGTAATACCATATTTCTGATTATAAGTGATCAATAGAAACCCAAGCCATACAACTTCCACTTCCATCCATGCTGCCCCACACCTTGTGTTCCAGAAAACACTGACATGCCTTCTTTCCCTATGAATTTGACATTGTTTTTCTGTTACCTTAATGGAGAGACAGTGTATGTGGCCTTCGGATGCTAGATTCCCTCTTTGACCTTTTTTCAAGATACTTCCTTTATGTGGCCAGTGTCAGGACTTCTGTCACCGTTATGATGGTATCTCATTTCATTTTATACATATACCACCATCGTTTATACATTCATCAGTTGACCTGATATTGTGTCTCTACATATTTGCCATTATCTACAGTTCAGTTCTGAATTCTGTTTAGGAGTTTCTGGTCATCTGTTTTACACACTGTTATGTATATATCAATGGTGATATGATATTTTCATTCTGAACACACTGTACAAATAGTGAAATGTTTTCCATTTTGGCTATATCATTCTATGTATCCACCAGAGACATGTGAGCATTCCAGTTCTTCCACATCGCATAATCAAAGGACATGTGATCTTTTCTCTTTTGTTGATCACAACATTCTTGATGGAGTAGAATATTGCCACATGGTCATTTCGGTTTTCCATCCCTCACCAATAAAGTGTCCGATTTGCATAGCAAAATGTTATAGACTGTGGGACTTCAATAACAGAAGTATATTTCTCACCATCCTGAAAGTCCAGATGAAGGGACCAGAAGGTTGCTTTCTCAGGAGAGCCTGTCAACAGGACACAGCTCAGCAGGGTCGGATGCTGAGGGTTTCCGGAGGAAGGAACAGCCTGAGCTGAGCCACAGAATTTGCCCTCCTCACAAATTCCCACCCTGTTGTGTGCCCAGGACTGGAAATTTAATCCATGCCCAGCAGCTAGCTGGCCAATCATATATCAGTATCCTTATGTGTGACAAAAAGACAACTGTGACATCAACATCCCCTTTCCAGTAGGCCGCATCCACAGTGGTGCCTTGGACCATATGCTGCCTAGAGACTTATCCAGGACAGTCCTTACACTTTGAGCCCTGAGTGTGACTCCACCATTCTGTGTGCTCCATACAGCTTTCTTTCTCATACCCCAGAGACCCTTGTGCCCACCCATAATGACTTGCCAAACATCACCTTGCCGCTTCAAAGAGAAGCAAGAACTGACATGGAGTTAGTGTGAAGTGTTGGCTCCAAAAAGTGCCCCATCAAAGAGTGCTCCCGGATGAATGTGAGCTCCACATAGAAGCAGATCAGCTCTTCTTGTCTCTGATGGTGTTTTTCAAAAAAACCACTTACCATAACTAGCAAGTCAGGGCATCGTGTTCTTGATTGCCCTAATCATTTGTTGGGTTTTGTCAAGGGAGTTTTGTACATGGAGAGGGAGGATAAACATTTGTATGGTGCTCTCTCAGTTCTGACAGGCTACGTGGCTACGTGGGTCTGCCATCTGAATCTCCCAATTCATGCCTCTCATCTGGTTGGTTTTAGAGGGTTGGATATAATTCAGTAGAGGTCAGGTTCACCAGGAATCACCTAAGAAAGAAAGGAAGGTCAAGTTTCTTTGTGTCTGGTCTCAGTAGCTGGATCTGTATATACTTTAGTTCTCCAAATTCTACTTGTGAAGGACACTGAATTTCTGCAGGGAAGGCACTATCTGCCAACCCTTAGCAGGTGACGTAACAATGAATTAGAAGTAATGATAGATACACTGACTGCACATGGATTCCCACAAGCAAAATGTACAGATTATATGAGTAAAAGTGTGAAAATGGGGAATTTTTCCTTAATTATGAGGACAGACTATTAAATTAACGCACACAACATGCACAAAAAAAGAGATGAAACAGAAAGTCATGCCATAGGTGACCTTCAGTAACATGGAAGAGAATGGGAGAGGCACAACAAATCAGTGGTAATCCATGATTTAACCTGATTTAGACTCATGTCCTTCAGGATAGCCCAGGCTTAAACCTGCAAGTCTCCACAGTCGGTGCCCCGGTTCTCTGACCAATCCTTCCTTTCCATTTGATGGAAATATCTATGCTCACAGGTGAGGAGACCCATCACTTTTTGTTTCAGAGATTTCTTTCAATGGGAAATGATTCTCTCCCTTTCAATTCACAGTGAATGAAAAATGTGAAATCTTTCCAAAATCAGTGTGCTCTCTGTAAAATGGTAATGTATTCCATCAGGCAAATTACAACCAAAACTCATTTCTAACAAGGGCACTTCTCCCTTTGGGACCTAAGTTTCACTTGCTGCGTTTGTTTTTAGAACTGAGGAGCTTTCTCAGGGAGCCCAAAGAGTCTAGGAGGCAGCGCCATCAGATTACTTGTGGTTTAGCATAGGTGATGTACAGTGCATATCCCGAAGATTTTATTGGTAAAATTCACACCACCAGTTTACCATTGGAAGCTTTAAACATACAATTCAGTTTTGTAATATGCCAAAAGGATTGTGCTTTCCTCAATCCTTGCTGTCTAATACCATTTTTTTTTTATTACAAGCAATCAATAGAAACCCAAGCCATGCAACTCCCACTTTCATCCACGCTGCCTCACACCTTGCATGTCGGCAAACACTGACCTGCCTTTTTTCCCTATGAATTTGGCTTTTTGCTCTGCTATCTTAATGGAGAGACAGTGTATGTGGCCTTGGGAGGCTAGCTTATTTCCCTTGCCAATTTCTCAAATACTTTCTTGCAGTGTCCAGCATCAGGACAACTCTCACCTTCATGACTGTATCTTCCTTCAGTTTATACATATACCTCTTTGGTTAATGCATTCATCAGTTGACCTGATATTACGTTCTACATTTTTGCCATTATGTACTGTGCTGTTCTTAATTCTGTGTAGGAGTTTCTGGCATCCTATTTAAAAACTACTGTGTACATTCCAATGGTCATATGATATTTTCATTATCAAGATATTGGACAAATTGCAAACTCTTTTCCATGTTAGCTATATGATTCTATGTATCAAGCAGAGACATGTGAGTGTTCTAGTACTTCCACATCACATTGTCAATGGACACGTGATTTTTTCTCTTTGGTTGATCACAGCATTCTTGAAGGAGTAGCATATTGTCTCATTGTGCTCATGATTTTCCAACTCTGAGTGATAAAGGGTTGGATTTGAATAGCAAAATATGATAGACTGTGTGGCTTCAATAACAGAAGTGTATTTCTCACTGACCTGAATGTCCAGATGAAGGTGCCGGAACGTTGCTTTCTCTGGAGGGTCTCTCAACATGGAAGTATTCAGCAGGGTCTGATGCTGAGGGTGTCAGGAGGAAGGAACAACCCGAGCAGAGCCAAAGAAGTCAATCTCCTCACAGACACACACTCTGTTGTCTGACCAGCACTAGAGCTGTAATCTGAGCCCAGCAGCCCCCTAGCCAATCACATATCAGTATCCTCATATGTTACAAAACACAACAGTGACATCATCGACCACTCTCCAGAAGGCCACAGCCACAGAGATGTCTTGGACCATTTGCAGCCCAGAGACTTATCCAGGCAAGTCCTTGCACTTTGAGCCCTGAGTGTGACTTCATCATTCTCTGTACTCCAGATAGCCATCTTTCTCATACTAGAGAGGCCCTTGACCCTAGCAAAAATGAATTGTCAGGAATCACCTTGCCACTTCAAAGAGAACAATAACTTATATGCACTTGTTGTGAGCGCTGGCTCCAAAAAGTGTCCCATGAATGAGTGTCCCTGGATGCATGTGAGCTCCAGATAGAACAAGATCAGGTATTCCACTCTTTGATGGTGATTTTCAACCAGAACTACTTATCACACGTAGAAAGCTGGGGCATCAGTTTCTTGATTGTCCTCTTCATTTGCTGAGTCATGTCAAGGGAGTGTTGGTACATGGAGAGGAAGGAAAAACACATTAGTATGGTGCTCGGTCCATTCTGACAGGCAGGCTGGGCTCAATGGGTCTGCCATCTTAATTCCGTGACACATGCCTATCAACGGGATGATTTCAGAGGGATGGATGTAATTCAGTAGAGGTCACTTTTGCCAGAAAGTACCTGAGAAAGAAAGGGAGGTCCACTTTCTTTGTGTATGAGCCTAGAAGCAAGCTCAGTATTTACTGTAGTTCTCCATATTTCATTTGTCAAAGAAACTGAATTTCTCCGTGGAAGTCACTCTCTTCCACCGCTTAGCAGGCGACGTAACAAAGAATTGGAAGTCATGATAGTTTCACTGACCACATGTAGTCCCACATACAAAATGTACAGACTCTATGAGCATAAGGGTGAAAATTGGGAAAGTTTCCTCAATTATGAAGATCAGAGTACTAAAGTAATGCACACAGCATGCACAAAATGTAAAAGGTAAGACAGACAGGCCTGCCATAGGAGGCCATCAATAACATGGAAAAGAAAGGGAGTGGCACAGCAGATCCACAGCAATCCAAGTTTTAGAATGATTCAGTCTCCAGGTCCTTCAGGATAGCCCAGACTTGAACCATGCAAGAGACCACAGCTGTTGCCCCAGCTCTCAGACCAATCCTAACTTTCCACTTGGTGGAAATAGCTATGCTTACATGTGAGGCAGCCCACCAAGTTTTGTTTCAGAGAATGAATTGAATATGTAATGATTCTCTTCCTTTCAATTCAGTGTGTATCTGTCACTGAATTGATCTGACAAAACTCCTTTACCAAAACAGTGCTCTCTGTAAAATGGAAATAATTCCATCAGACAAATTTCCACCACCACACTTAATTCTAGCAAGGGCACTTCTCCAATTGGGACCTCAATTTCACTGGCAGTGTTTGGTTTTATAACTGAAGTGCTTTCTCATGTAACCCAAAGAGTCTAGGAGGCAGGGCCATCACAACATTAGAGGACTTGTGCTGCATTAGAGGTGCCCTACTGGGATTATCCTTTACATTGTTTTGGTGAAACTCACAACACCAGGTTGCCATTAAACGTTTAAAAAATACAATTCACTTTTTTCCCCCCTGAAATATGTCAACAGCATTGTGGTTTCCTCAATCTTTGCTGTCTAATATTATTTTTCTGATTACAAGCAATCAATAGACAACCAACCCATTCAAATTTCACTTGCCATCCATGCTGCCCAATACCTTGCGCCCTGGCAAACACTGACCTGCCCTCTTTCCCTATGAATTAGACATTGTCGTTCTGTTATCTTCATGGAAAGACAGCATATGTGGCCTTGGGATGTTAGCTTCTTTCTTGCCAATTTCTCAAGACACTTCTTTTTAGTGACCAGTATCAGGAATTCTGTCACCTTTATGACTGTGTCTTCTTTCATTTTATACATGTACCATCTTTTCAAATGCATTCATCGTTTGACCTGTTATTGTGTTTCTACATTTTTGCTATTATCTACAGTGCTGTTCTGAATTCTGCTTAGGAGTTTTTGGGCATCTGTTTCAAACACTGCTTTGCATATATCAATGGTCACTGGTAATTTTATTCTCAACATACTGGACAAATATTGAACTCTTTTCCACGGTAACTATATAATTCTATGTATCCAGCAGATGCATGTAAGCATTCCAGTTCTTCCACATCGCATTGTCAATGCTCATGTGACCTTTCTTTTTGGTTGATCACAGCATTCTTGTGGAGAAGCATATTGTCTCATTGTGCTTTCGATTTTCCCTCCCTGACTGAAAAAGTGTCCGATTTACATAGCAAAATGTTATAGAATGTTTGGCTTCAATAACAGAAGTGTATTTCTCACCATCGTCAAAGTCCAAGATGAAGGTGCTAGAACTTTCCTTTCTCATGAGGATATGTAAGCAGGACACTGCTCGGCAGGGTCTGATGCTGAGGGCATCAGGAAGAAGGAACAGCCCATGCAAAGCCACAGAAGTTGCTCTCCTCAGAGACTCACACTGTGTTGTCTGCCCAACATTGGAGCTGTAATCCATGCCCAAACGACACCTGGCCATTCACATATCAGTATCCTCATACGTCACAAAAAGACAAGTGTTACATCATCATGTCCTCTGCTGATCTGCAGCTACATAGATGCCTTGTACCAGTTGCTGCTGAAAGACTTATGCAGGACAGTGCTTCCACTTTGAGCCTAAGTGTGACTTCTGAGTTCTCTGTGTTACATAGAGCCACCTTTCTCATACTACAGAGGCCCTTGACTTTCCAGAAACCATAATGACTTTCCAGAAATCACGTTGCAACTGCAAATGGATCGAATATATGGTGATAGAAGGAGAACTGACTCTGAGTGATGAACACACAATGGGATTTATAGATGATGTAATACAGAATTGTACACCTGAAATCTATGTAATTTTACTAACAATTGTCACCCCAATAAATTTAATAAAAAAAAAAAAAAAGATGAAACAGAGAGCGATGCCATACAAGGCCCTCAGTAACATGGAAGAGAAAGGGAGAGGAAGAGCAGATCCACAGCAATCTGAATTTTAACCTGATTTAGACGCCAGGTCAATCAGGATAGTCAAGGTTTCAACCGCGCAAGAGACCACAGCCGTTGCACCGGCTCTCTGACCAAACCTTCCTTTCCACTCTAAGGAAATATCTATGCTCACTGGTGGGGAGACCCGTCACATTTTGTTTCAGAGACTTCTTTCAATGTGTAATCATTCTTTGACTTTCAGTTTATAGTGAATGAAATATGTGAAAACTCCTTTCTAAAATCAGTGCTCTCTGTAAACCAGAAAGCTACTCCATCAGGCATATATACACCAACACACTTATTTCTAGCAAGGTCACTTCTCCCATTGGGACCTAAATTTCACTGGCAGCGTTTGTTTTTAGAACTGTGGAGCTTTCTCATTTAGCCCAAAGTGTGTGGTAGGCAGGGCAATTACAACATTATAGACTTGTGATTTATGAGATATGCCCTACAGGGAATATTCCTTACATTGTTTTGGTAAAATTCACACCACCAGTTTGCCATTGGAAAGTTTAAAAAGTACAATTGAATTTTGTAATATGCCAACACATTGTGTTTTCCTCAACCCTTGCTGTCACATACCATTTTTCTGAACAATCAATCAATGGAAAACAAGCTATAAAACTTTCACTTCCCATCCACGCTGCCCCACACCTTGCACCTGGCAAACACTAATCATCCTTCTTTCCCTATGAATTTGACATTGTCGGTCTGTTATCTGAATGGATAGACAGTATATTTGGATTTGGGATGCTAGATTCTTTACCTTGGCAATTTCTTAAGATTCTTTCTTGTTGAATCGGGACTTGTGTCACCTGTATGACTGTATCTGGTTTCATTTTATACATATACCACCCCTGCTACTGCAGTTATCTGTTGACCTGATATTGTGTTTCTACATTTGTGCCTTTATCTACAGTGCAGTTCTGAATTCTGCATGGCAGTTTCTGGGCCTCTGTTTTAAACACTATTGTGTATATACCAATGGTCACATGACATTTTCATTCTCAACATACTGGACAAATAGTGAACAGTTTTTCAATGGAGCTATTTCATTCTATGCATCCAGCAGACACATGTGAGCATTCCAGTTGGAGCACATTGCATTGTCAAGACACATGTGATCTTTTCTCTTTGGTGGATCACAGCATTCTTGAAGGAGTTGCATATTTTCTCATTGTGCTTTCGATTTAAACTCCCTGAATTATAAAGTATCCATTTTCCATAGCAAAATGTTATAGACTGTGTGGCTTCTCTACAAGAAGTGTATTCTCAACATCCTGAAAGTCCAAGATGAACGTGCCAGAACATTGCTTTCCTGGGAGGGTCTGTGAACAGGAAACTGCTCGGCAAGGTCTGATGTGCAGGGCATCAGGAGGAAGGAACAGTCCGAGTGAGCCACAGAATTCGGTCTCCTCATAGAATTACACTTGGTTGTGTGCCCAGAACTGGAGATGTAATACATGCCTAGCACTTGCATAGCCAGTCATATATCAGTAACTTCATGTGTCACAAAAGGACAACTGTCACATCATCATCCCTTATCCAGGAAACAACAGCCACAGAAGTGCCTTGGACCATTTGCTGCCCAGAGACTTATCTAGGACAGTCCTTCCAATTTGAGATCTGAGTGTGACTTCCCCATTCTCTGTGCTCCATAGAGACATATTTCTCATACTACATTGGTCCTTTGGCCCAGCCATAATGACTTTCCTGGAATAACACAGTCACTTCTAAGAGTAGCAAGAACTTCTATGAAGTTAGTGTGAAAGGTGGTTCCAAAAAGTGCCCCATCAAAGAGTGTTCCAGGAGGAATGTGAGCTCTAGATCGAAGATTGGGTCTTCTAGTCTCTGATGGTGATTTTCAACCAGAACCATATATCATACTTGCAAGTTTGGGGATCATGTTCTTCGTTGGCCATATCACGTGCTAAGTAGGATCAAGGGAGTGTTGTCACTTGGAGAAAAAGTGATACATTTGTATGGTGCTCTGTCAGTTTTGAGAGGCAAGAAGTGCTACATGGGTCTGCCATCTGAATTCCCAGATAAATGCCTATAAACCACCTGATGTCAGACTGTTCAATGTAATTCAGTAGAGAGCAGGTTCACCAGAAATTACCTGAGAAATAAAGGAAGGCCACGTTCTTTGTGTGTGGCCTTATAAGCAGGTTCAGTATGTACTGTAGTTCTCCATATTCTATTTGTCAAAGACACTGAATTTCTCAATGGAAGTCACTACCTGCCACCAATTAGCAGGTGACCTAACACAGAATTGGAAGTAACAATAGATTCTCTGACCACACATGGAGACCCACATGCAAAACGTATACATTCTCTGAGTAAAAATGTGAGCATTTGAAATATTTACTCAATTATAAATATCAGAGTATTAAAGAAAAGCACAAAACATACGCAAAATGTAAAAGATTAAACACATAGGCATGCCATAGGAGCCCTTTAGTAACATGAGGAGAATGAGAGAAGCACAGCAGATACACAGTAATCCAAGTTTTATCCTAATTTAGACTCCAGGTCCTTCAGGATAACAAAGGCTTGAACCCCACAAGAGAACAGAAACATTGCCCTGGCCTTCTGACCAATCCTTCCGTTCCACTCGAAGGAAACATCTACGCTTAGAGGTAAGGAGGCCTGTCACATTTTGTTTTACAGACTTCAATGCATAATGATTCTCTGCCTTTCAGTTCACAGTGAATGAAATCTGTGAGAACTCTTTTCCAAACCCATGTTCTCTCTGTAAAACGGCAAGCTACTCATTCTGGCCGATATCCACCAGCACACTTACTTCTAGCATGGGCACTTCTCCCGTTGGGACCTAAATTTCACTAGCAGTGTTTGTTTTTAGAGCTGAGGAGCTTTCTCATGTATCCCAAAGTGTCTAGGAGGGAGGGCCATCACAACATTATAGGACTTGTGGTTTAGGTGAGGTGCCCTACTGAGAATATACCTTACAATGTTTTGGTAAAATTCACAATACCAGTTTGCCATGGGAAATTTTTAAAAATAAAATTCAGTTTTGTTATATGCCAACATCATTGTGTTTTCCTAAACCTTGCTGTCTAATACCATTTTTCTGATATAAGGAATCAATAGAAAGTCAAGCCATGCACTTTCACTTCCCATCCACGCTGCCCCACACCTTGCGCCCTGGCAAACATGGACCTACCTTCTTTCCCTATGAATTTGACATTGTTGAACTGTTATCTTAATGAAGAGACAGCCTATGTGGCCTTGGGATGCTAGCTTCTTTCTTTGTCAATTTCTCAAGATACTTTCTTGCTGTGGCCATTATCAGGACTTCTTTCACCTTTATGACTATAACTTGTTTTATTTTATACATATACCACCTTCGCTAATGCACTCACAAGTGACCTTATATTGTGTCTCTACATTTTTGCCATTATCTACAGTGCAATTCTGAATTCCATTTAGTATTTTCTGGGCATCAGTTTTTTAAATACTAGTATGAATAGATCCATGGTTACATGATATTTTCATTCTCAACATGCTGGACAGATAACAAACTGTTTTCCACGGTAGCTATATCATTGTATGTATACACCAGATACATATTAGCATTCCAGTTCTTCCACATCACATCATCAAAGCACATGTGATCTTTTCTCTTTGACTGATCACAGCATTCTTGAAGGAGTAGCATATTGTCTCATTGTGTGTTCAATTTTCCCTCACTGACTGATAGTGTCCGATTTTCATAACAAAATGGTATACACTGTGTGGCTTAAATAACAGAAGTGTATTTTTCATGGTCCCAAAGTCCAAGACGAAGGTGCCAGAACCTTGGTTTCGCTGGCTTTCTGTCAACTGGAAACGGCTCAGTACAGTCTTTCGCTGAGGGTGTCATGAGGCAAGAACAGCCTGTGCTGAATCACAGTAGTCACTCTCCTCACAGGCTCATTCTCTGTTGTCTGCCCAGCACAGGAGATGTAATGCATGCCCAGCAGCTGCCTGGACAATCACATGTCAATATCCTCATTTGTCACAGAAAGACAACTGTGACATCATCATCCCCTATCCAGAAGACTGCAGCCACAGGGGTGCCTTGCAACATTTGCTGCCCAGGATCTTATTCAGGACAGTCCTTCCACTTTGAGCCCTGAGTGTGACTTTATCATTCTCCATGCTCCGTAGAGCCGTCTTTCTCATAGTAGAGTGGCCCTTGGGCCCAGCAAAATTGAATTACCAGGAATCACCTTGCCACTTAAATAAAAAGTACGAACTTATATGCAGGTGGTTTGAGCATTAGCTCCAAAAATTGCCCCATTAAACAGTGTTCCCGGGTGAATGTGAGCTCACATTCATATTGAAGCAGATTGGGTCTTCTAGTCTCTGATGGTGATTTTCAACAAGAATCACTTATCACACCTTGCAATTTGGGACATCAGTTTCTTGATTTTCCTAATAATTTGTTGAGTGGTGTCAAGAGAGTGTTGGTATACTGAGAGGAAGGATAAACATTTGTATCGTGCTCTGTCAGTTCTGACAGACAAGATGGTCTCCATGGGTCTGCCTTCTGAATTCCCCGATGAGTGCTTATCTAGGGGCTGATTTCACAGAGTTGGATGTAATCAAGTAGATGTCAGGTTCACCAGGAATTACCTAAGAAGGAAAGGAAGGTCCACTTTCTTTGTGATTTGCTCAGTAGCTGGTTCACTTGATACTGCAATTCTCCATATTATACTTGTCAAAGACACTGAATTTCTCCAGGGAAGACACTCTCTGCCATCCCTTCGCAGGTGTTGTAACAAAGAATTTTAAGTCATGATAGATTCTCTGACCACAAATATGTACCTCATGTAAAATGTACAGACTCTATGAGTAAAAGTGTGATAATTTGGAATGATTTTTTCAATTATGAAGATCAGAGTATTAAAATGTCCATAACATGCACAAAATATAAAACATAAAACATATATCCATGCCGTAGGAGGCTCTCACTAACATGGAAGAGAATGGGAGAGGCACAGAAGATCCGCAACATTATGAATTTTAATCAGATTTAGACTGTCGGTCCTTCAGGATAACCCAGGCTTGAACCACAGCTGTTGCCCCTGCTCTCTGACCAATACTTCCTTTCCAATCAAATAAAATATTTATGCTCACGTATGAGAAGGCCCATCACATTTTGTTTCAGAGACTTCTTTCAACGGGTAATGATTCTCTACCTTTCAATTCATAGTGAATTATATCTGTGAAAACTCCTTTCCAAAATCAGTGCTCCCTCTTAAAACGAAAATCTACTCCATTAGGCAAATAGCCACCACCAAACTTAATTCTAGCAAGGGCTCTTCTCCCATTCGCACCTAAATTTCATTGGAAGTGTTTGTTTCTAAAATGAGGCAGGGCCATCACAATATTAAAGGACTTGTGGTTTTGGAGAGGTGCCCTACTGGGAAACCCCTTACATTGTTTTGGTAAAACTCACACCATGAATTTGCCTTTGGAACATTTGAAAAATATTATTCAGTTGTGTTGTTTGCCAACAGCATTGTGCTTTCCTTAATCCTTTATCTCGAATACCATTGTTCTCATTACAAGCAATCAATAGAAACACAAGCCATGAGACTTTCCCATCCAAGCTGCCCACAACTCCCATCCACGCAACCCCACACCTTGCACCCTGTCAAACACTGACCTGTCTTGCTTCCCTATGAATTTGACTTTGTCCTTCCCTTATCAGAAGACAGAGACAGAGTATGTGGACTTGGGTTGCTAGCTTCTTTCTCTTTCCAATTTCTCAAGATACTTTCTTGCTGTGGCAAGTATCAGTACTTCTGTCACCTTATGACTATATCTTGTTTCATTTTATAGATATACTACCATCGATAACACATTCATCAGTTGACCTAATACTGTGTTTCCACATTTTTCTCATTACCTACAGTGCAGCTCTGATTCGTTTAGGAGTTTCTGGGCATCCATTTCAAGCACTATTGTGTGTGTGTGTGTGTGTGTGTGTGTGTGTGTGTGTGTGTGTAAATGGTCACGTGATATTTTCCTTCTCAATATCCTAAAGAAATAGTGAACTTTTTTCCAATGTAGCTGTCTCATTCTATGTATCCAGAGAGACATGTGAGCATTCCAGTTCTTCCACATCACACTGTCAACACACATGTGATCTTTTATCTTAGGTTGATCACAACATTCTTGAAGGAGTAGTATATTGTCTCATTATGCTTTTGATTTTCCCTCCATGTCTGATAAATAGTCCAATATTCACAACAAATTATTATAGACTGTGGCTTCAATAACTGAAGTGCATTTTTCACCGTCATGAAATTCACAGATGAAGGTGCCAGAACGTTGATTTCTCAGGAAGGTCTGTCAATAGGACACTGCTCAGCAGGATCTGATGCTGATGGCATCAGGAGGAAGGAACAGCCCAAGTAGAGACACAGAAGTCACTCTCCTTACAGACTCACACTCGGTTGTCTGTAAAGCACTAGAGCTGTATTCTGTACATAGCAGCCACCTGGCCAATCACATATCCATATCCTCATGTGTCACAAAAAGACCACCATGACATCATCATCCCCTCTCCACTAGGAGCAGCAACAGTGGTGCTTTGAACAATTTTCTGCCCAGAGACTTATCCAGGACAGTCCTTCCACTTTGAGACCTTGTTTTGAATTCACCATTCTCTGTATTCTGTAGAGACATCTTTCGCATACTACAGAATCCCTTGGGCCCACCATAATTCCTTGCCAGAAATCACCTTGCCACTTCAAAGAGGAGCAAGAACTGGCATGCAGTTGGTGTGAAACCTGCTCCAAAAAGTGCCCCATCAAAGAGTGTTACCAGATGAATGTGAGTTCCAGATAGAAGCTGATAGGGTCTTCTAGTCTCTCATGGTGATTTTCAACAAGAACCACTTATCATACCTGGAAAGTTTGGGCATCAGGTTCTGGATTGTCCTCATCATTTGCTGTGTAGTGTGAAGGGAGTGATGGTACACAGAGATGAAGGATACACATTTGTATGGATCCCTGTAAGTTCTGACAGGCAGGATGAGATCCAAGGGTCTGCTGTCTGTATTCCACAAAGTATGCCTATTGAATGGCTGATTTCAGAGGTTTGTATACAATTCAGTAGAGATCAGGTTTGCCAGAAATTATCTAAGGAAGAAAAGAAGTTATACAATCTTTTGTGTGGGCTCAGAAGCTGGCTCAATTTATACTGTAGTTCTCCATATTTTACCTGTCAAAGACACTGAGTTTATCTGGCGAAGACACTCTCAGCCACCCCTAAGCAGGAGATATAACAAAGAACAGGAAGTCTTGATGGATTCTCTGACCACACATGGGGTCCCACCTGCAAAATGTACAGAATCTATGAGTAAAAGTGTGAAAAATGGGAATATTTCCTCAAATGTGAAGATCAGAGTATTAATGTAACTCACAAAATATTCACAAAATGTAAATGAGGAAACAGAGAGGTATGCCATAGGAGACCCTCAGTAACATGGAACAGAATGGGAGATACACAGCACATCAGCAGCAATCTGAGCTTTACCCTGATTTAGACTACACGTCCTTCAGGGTAGCCAAGGCTTGAACCCCATAAGAGACCACAGCTGTTGCCCTGGCTTTCTCACCAATAAATCATTTCCACTAAAAGGAAATATCTATGCTCACAGGTGAGGAGCCCCATCATGTTTGTTTCAGAGACTTCTTTCAATGTGTAATGATTCTCTGCCATTCAAGTCACAGTGAATGAAATCTGTGAAAACTCCTTTCAAAAATCAGTGCTCTCTCTGTAAAATTGTACTGTACTTCATAGGGAAATATCTGCTTCCACACTTAATTCTAGCAAGGGCACTTCTACCTTTGGGACCTAAATTTCACTGTAAGGTTTCTATTTAGAACTGAGGAGCTTTCTCATGTAGGCCAAACTGTCTAGGAGGCAAGTCCACCACTACACTAGAGGACTTGTGGTGTATGAGTGGTGCCCTACTGGGTATATCCCTTACAGTGTTTTGGTAAAATTCACACAACAGGTTTACCATTGGAACTTTAAAAGAAAAAATCAGTTTTGTAATATACCAACACCATTTTTTTACCTCAATCTTTGATGGCTAATAAGCTTTTTGACTTAGGCAATGAATAGAAACCCAAGCCATAAAACTTTCACTTCCCATTCACGCTGCCCACACCTTGCACTCTGGCAAACACTGACCTGCTTTATTTCTCTATGAATCTGACATTGTTGTTCTGCTATCTTAATGGAGAGACAGTTTATGTGCCCTTGCGATGCTAGCTTCTTCCTCTTGCAATTTATCAAGTTACTTTCTTGCTATAGCCAGTATCAGGACTTCTGTCTCCTTTATGATTGTATCTTGTTTCATATTATACATATATCACCTTCGCTAATGCATTCATCAGTTGACACGATATTGTGCCTCTATATTTTTTCTATCATCTACTGTGCAGTTCTGAATTCTGTTTAGGAGTTTCTGGGCATCCGTTTAAACACTACAATGTATATAACTATGATTAAATGACATTTTCATTCTCAACATTCTTGACAAATAACAATTGTTTTCCACAGTATCTTTACCATTCTATGCATCCACCAAAGTCATGTTAGCATTCCAGTTCTTCCACTTCACATTGTCAATGTACATGTGATTTTTTCTCTTTGGTTGATCACAGCATTATTGAAGCAGTATCATATTGTCTCTTTGTGCTTTTGATTTTCCCTCCATGACCGATAGAGTCCGATTTTCATATCAAAATGTTATAGATGTTGATTCAATAAGAGAAGTATCCAAAAGTCCAAAATTTCTCACTGTCCAAAAGTCCAAGATTAAGGTACCAGTATGTTGCTTTCACAGGAGGGTCTGTCAATAGGAAACTGCTCAGGAGGGTCTGACACTGAGGGCGTCAAGAGAGAGGAATAGACCAAGCTGAGCCACAGAAATCACTCTCCTCACAGACTCACACTCTGTCGTGTGTCCAGCACAGAAATTTAATCCGTGCCCAGCAGTCCCCTGCCAATCACATACAGAAAGACAACTGTGACATCATCATCCCCGTTCCGGGAGGCCGCAGCTACATAGGTTACTTGGACCATTTGCTGCCCACAGTCTTATCCAGGACACCCTTGTACTTTGTGCCCTGATGTGACTTCACCGTTCTCTGTGCTCTGTACTGACTACTACAGAGGCAATTGGGCCCATCCTTAATGACTTGCCAGGAATCATCTTGCCACTTCAAAGGGGAGGAAGAACTGACACAGAGTTCCTGTGAGCACTGGCTCCAAAAAGTGCCTCATCAAAGAGTGTTACCGAATTAATTTGAGTTACAGATAGAAGCAGATTGGGTCTCCTAGTCTCTCTGGTGATTTTCAACAAGAACCACCTACCAAAATTAAACAAGTTGGGCACTATGTTCTCGATTGTCCTCATCGTTTTCTGAGCAGTGCCAAAGGAGTGTAGGAATATGGAGAAGGACGGATACATATTTGTATCGTGCTATACCAGTTCTGACAGGCAGGATGGGCTCCATGGGTCTGCCAACTGAATCCCCGATGCATGCCTATCAAACGGCTGATTTCAGAGGGTTGGATGTAATACAGTAGAGATGAGGTTCGCCAGGAATTATTTCAGAAAGAAAGGAAGGTCCACATTCTTTGTCTGTGGGCTCAGTATCTTGCTCAGTATATAAGGTAGTTCTCCTTCATCTACTTGTCAAAGACAATGAATTTCTCCAGGGAAGACACTCTCTACCACCCCTTAGCAGGTGATGTAACAAAGAATTGGAAGTCACAATAGACTCTCTTAACACACATGGAGTCCCACATGGTGAATATATAGACTCCCTGAGTAAAAGGGTGAAATTGAGAAGGTTTCCTCAATTATGAAATCAGAGTATTTAAGTAATGCACACAACATGCACAAAATGTAAAAGATGAAACAAAAGGGATGCTATAGGAGGCCCTCATTAACATGGAAGAGAATGGGAGAGACAGAGCAGATCCACAGCAATTGAGATTTAGCCTGATTTAGACTCCAGGTCCTTCAGGACAGACCAGGCTGACCCCGCAAGAGACCACAGCTGTTGCCCCCACTCTCTGACCAATCCTTCCTTTCCACTCGAAGGAAATATCTATGCTCACAGGTGAGAAGGCCCATCATATATTCTTCCAGAGGCTTCTTTCAATGAGTAATTATTCTCTCCCTTTCAATTCACAGTGAATGAAATCTGTAAAAACTCCTGTCTAAAATCATTGCTCTCTCTTTAAAACTGTCATCCACCACCACCACACTTAATTCTAGCAACAGCAAGTCTCCCATTTTGACGTATATTACACTGGGAGTGTTTGTTTTTAACATAAAGAACTTTGTAACATGGCCCAAAAGAGTCTAGGAGGCAGGGCCATCACAACATGAGAGGACTTGTGGCTGATGAGAGGTGACCTACTGGGAATAGCTCTTACATTGTTTTGGTAAAATTCACAGATCTAGTTTGTTATTGCAACTTTTAAAAAGTACAATTCTGTTTTGCAACATCCAAAAAGCATTGTGATTTGCCCAATCCTTGCTGTCCAATACTATTTGTCTGATTAAAAGCAATCAATAGAAACCCAGGTCATGCAACTTTCACTCCCAATCCATGCTTCCCCACAGCTTTCACCTGAAAAACACTGATCTGCCTTCTCTCCCTAGGAATTTCACATTGTCGTTCTGTTGTCTTAATGGAGAGACAGAGTATGTGGACTTGGGATGCTGGCATCTTTCTCTTCCCAATTTCTCAAGATGCTTTCTTGCTGTGGCCAGTATCAGGACTTCAGTCACATTTATGACTCAATCTTGTTTCATTTTATACATATAACCCCTTCTACAAGGCATTCATCAGTTTACCTGATATTGTGTTTCTACAATTTGCCATTATCTACAGTGCAGTTCTGAATTCTGTTTAGGAGTTTTGGGGCATCTGTTGTAAACACTACTGGGTATATATCAATGGTCACATTATATTTTCATTCTCAACATCCAGAAAAATAGCGAAGTTCCAACACAGCTGTATCATTCTATGTATCCAGAGAGACATGTGAGCGTTCCAGTCCTTACACATCACATTGTCATTGCACATGTGATCTTTTCTTTTGGTTGATCACAGCATTCTTGAAGGAGTAGCATATTGTCATATTGTGCTTTCGATTATCCTCCCTGAACCATAAAGTGTCTGATTTTCATAGGAAATAGTTATAGATTGTGTTGCTTCAATAACAGAAGTGTATTTCTCACCATACTGAAAGTCCAAGATGAAGGTGCCAGAACGTTGCTTACTCACAGGGTCTGTCAACAGGAAACTGGTCAGCATGGTCTGACACTGAGTTCTTCAGGAGGAAGGAACAGCCTGAGAAGAGCCACAGAAGTTGCTCTCCTGGAAAACTCTCACTCTGTTGTCTGCCCAGCACTGGAGATGTAATCTGTTGCCAGTAGCCACCTGGCCAATCACAAATCAGTATCCTCATGTGTCACAGAAAGACAACGGTGACATCATAATCCCCTCTACAGGAGGCTGCAGCCACAGAGGTGCCTTGGAGCATTTGCTGCCCTCAGACTTATGCAGGACAGTACTTTAATTTTCAGCCCAGAATGTGACTTCTCCATTTTTTATACTATGTTAAGCCTTCTTTCTCATATTTTAGATGCCATTTGACCCAGCCATAGTGACTTGCCAAGAATCACCCTGCGACTTCAAAGAGCATCAAGAACTGACATGCTGTTGGTGTGAGCACTGGTTCCAGAAAATGCCCCATTAAAGACTATTACTGGATCAATATGAGCTACAGATAGAAGCAGATCGGGACTTCTAGTCTATGATGGTGATTTTCAACAAGAAGTACTTTTCATACCTAGCAAGTTTAAGCATCAGATTCTTTTTTTTTAAATTTTATTTCATTAGATTTATTGGGGGGAGCATCAGATTCTTGATTGTCCTCATCATGTGCTGAGTAGTGTCAAGGGAGTGCTGAATTGTATTTTTTAACACTTCAAATGGAAAAGTGGTAGTGTGAAATTTACCAAAACAATTTAAGGGATAATACCGGGAGGGCTCCACTCATAAACCACAAGTCCTCTAATATTGTGATGGTCCTACCTTCTAGACAGTTTGGGCTACATGAGAAAGCACCTCAGTTCTGAAAACAAACATGACCAGTGAAGTTTATGTCCCAATGGGAGATGTGTCTTTCATAGAAATATGTGTGGTGGTGGATATTTGCCTGATGGAATAGCTTGTCGTTTTAAAGAGAGAGCACTGGTTTTGGAAAAGAGTTTTCACAGATGTCATTCACTGTGAATTGAAAGGGAGAGAATCATTACACATTGAAATAAGTCTCTGAAACAAAACGTGATGGCCTCCTCACCTATGAGCATAGATATTTCCCTCGAGTAGAAAGGAAAGATTTGTCAGAGAGCTGGGGTAACAGCTGTGCTCTCTTGAGGGTTTCAAGCCCAGGCTATCCTAAAAAACCTGGAGTCTAAATCAGGCTAAAACTGAATTGCTGTGGATCTGCTTGCCTCTCCCATTCTGTTCCACGTTACTTAGGGCCTTCTATGGCATGTCTATCTGTTTCATGTTTAACATTTTGCTCATGTTATTTGCATTTGTTTAATACTCTAATCTTCATAATTGAGGAAACAGTGCCTACTTTCACCCTTTTACTCAGAGAGTCTGTCCATTTTGCATGTGGGACTCCAATGTGCTCACCGAATGTTTCGTGACTTACAATTCTATGTTATGTAATCTGCTAAGGGTGGTAGACTGGGTCTTCCCTGGAGAAATTCAGTGTCTTTGACAAGTAGAATATGGAGAACTACAGTATATAATGAGCCAGCTACTGAGCCCACACACAAAGAAAGTGGACCTTCCTTTGTTTCTTAGGTAAATCCTGATGAACCTTCCCTCTAGTGAATTACATCCAACCTCTGAAATCAACTGGCTTATAGGCACATATCGGATATTCAGATGGCGGACCCATGGAGCCTACCTTGCCTGTCAGAACTGATAGAACACCATACAAATGTGCGTCCTTCATCTCCATGTACCAACAACCCCTTGACACTACTCAGCAAACAATGAGGATAATCAAGAACCTGATGCACAAACTTGCTCTCTATGACATGTACTTCTTTTTGAAAATCACCATCAGAGACTAGAAGACCCAATCTGCTTCTGTATGGAGCTCACCTTCATCTAGGAACATTCTTTGATGGGGAACAACTTGGAGGCAACACTGACACCAATTGTCTGTCACTTATTGCTACTGTTTAAAGTGGCAAGATAATTTCTGGGAAGTCATCATGTCTGGGCCCAAGGACCTCTGTAGTATGAGAAAGAAGACTCTAGAGAACACAGAGAATGGTGAAGACACACTCAGGGCTCTAAGTGGAAGGACTGTCCTGGATAAGTCTCTGGGCAGCAAAAGGTCTAAGGCACCTCTATGGCTGCAGCCTACTGGAGAGGGATGATGATGGCACAGTGGTCTTTTTGTGTCCCATGATGATACTGACATTTGAATGGCCAGGCGACTGCTGGGCACGGATTACACCTCCAGTGCTGGGCATCAACAGAGTGTGAGGCTGTGAGGAGAGAGACATCTGTGGCTCTGCTCAGGCTGTTTCTTCCTCCTGATGCCTTAGCGTCAGATCCTGCGGAGCAGTTTCCTGTTGACAGACCCTCTTTGGAAAGCAATGTTTTGGCACTGTCATCTTTGACATTCAGGACAGTGAAAAATACACTTATTTTATTGATGCCACACAGTCTATAACATTTTGCTATGAAAATCAGACCCTTTATCACTCAGGTAGGGGGAATTGAGAGCACAATGATACAATATGCTACTCCTTCAAGAATGCTGTGATCAACCAAAGAGGGAAGATCTCATGAGCATTGACAATGTGATGTGGAAAAACTTCAATGCTCATATATGTATGGTGGATACATAGAATGATAGAGTTACTGTGGAAAACACTGTGCTATTTGTCAAGTATGTTAAGAATGAAAATATCACGTGACAATGAATAAACACAAAATCGTATCTTAAAGAGATGTGCAGACTCCTAAAGAGAATTCAACATGCACTGTAGATAATGTCAAAAATGTAGAGACACAATATCAGATCAACAGATGAATGCATTAGCAAAGGTGGTATATGTATAAAATAAAACAAGATACAGTCATAAAGGTGACAGAAGTCCTGATACTGGCCACAGCAAGAAAGAATCTTGAGAAATTGTCAAGAGAGAGAAGCTAGTACCATGAGGCCACATATGTTGACTCTCAATTCAGATACCAGAATTGCAATGTCAAATTCACATTTACAGAAGGCACATCAGTGTTTGCCAGAGTGTAAGATGTGGGGCAGCCTGGATGGGAAGTGAAATGTGGTTTCTATTGATTAATTGTAATCAGAAAAATGGTATTACAAAGTATGGATTTCGGAAACCAAAATGCTGTTGGCATATTACAAAACTGAATTGTGTTTTTTAATGGTTCCAATGGCAAACTGGTGGTGTGAAATTTACCAAAACAATGTAAGTTATATTCCCTGTAGAGCACCTCTCATAAACCAAAGTCCTCTAATGTTGTGATCTCCCTGCCTCCAAGACAATTTGGGCTACCTGAGAAAGCTCTTCAGTTCTAAAATCAAACACTGACAGTGAAATATAGATATCAAATAGAGAAGTGCCCTTGCTAGAAATAAGTTTTGTGGTGGATATCTGCCTGGGGGAGTAGCCTGACATTTTACAGAGAGAACACTGATTTTGGAAATGCGTGTTCACACATTTCATTCACTGTGAATTGAAAGGGAGACAATCATTTCACATTCAAAGAAGTCTCTGGAACAAAACATGATGGGCCTCCTCACCTGTGAGCATAGATGTTTCCTTCAGGTGGAAAGGAAGGATTGGTCAGAGAGAGGCGGCAATGGCCATGTTCTCTTGCAGGGTCCATGCCTGGCCTATTTAAATGACCTGGAGTCTAAATAAGGATAAACCTCGGGTTGCTGAGGATCTGCTGTGACTCTACCATTCTCCTCCATGTTGCTGAGGGCCTCCTATGCCGTGCCTTTCTGTATCATCTTTCACATTTTGCACAAGTCATATGAGTTTCATTAATACTCTGATTTTCATAACTGAGGAAAAATTCCCAATTTTCAGACTGTCACTCATAGAGTCTGTACATTTTCCATGTGGGACTCCATGTTTGGTCAGAGAATCTATCGTGACTTCTAATTCTTTGTTACATCACCTGCTAAAGTATGGCAGAGAGAGTCTTTCCTGGATAAATTAACTGTCTTTGACAGGTAGAATATGGAGAATTACAGTATATCCTGAGCCATTAGTGAGCTCACACACAAAGAAAGTGGTCCTTCCTTTCTTTCTTAGGTAATTCCTGGTGACCTTACCTCTACCGTATTATATCCAACCCTCTGAAATCAGCCAGTTGATAGACCAATAGCAGGGAACTCAGATGGCAGAACCATGGATCCAATCCTGCCTGTCAGACCTGACAGAGCACCATAAAAATGTGCATCCTTCCTCTCCAAGTACCAAAACTCCCTTGACACTACTCAGCAAATGATGAGGACAATCTACAACTGGATGCCAAGACTTGATAGTTATGATAAGGGGTTCTTGTTGAAAATCACCATCAGAGATTAGAAGACCTGTTCTTCTTCTATCTGGAGCTCACATTCGTTCGGTAACACTCTTTGAGGGGGCACTTTTCGAGTCAACACTCACACCAACTGTATGTCAGTTCTTGCTCCTCTTTGAAGAGACAAGGTGATTTCTGGCAAGTCATTTTTGCTGGGCCCAAGGTGGCATATGTGTATAATGCAACAAGATTCATTCATAAAAGTGACAGTAGACCCACTGCTGTACATAACAAGAAAGTTATGTGAGAAATTGGCAAGTGAAAGAAGCTAGCATCCCAAGGTCTCATACACTGTCTCTATTAAGATTACAGAACAACAATGTCAAATTCATAGGGATAGAAGGCAGGTCAGTGTTGCCAGAGTGCAAGGTGTAGGGCAGCATGGATGGGAAGTGGAATTTGCTTGGCTTGGGTTTCTGTTGAATGCTTGTAATCAGAAAAATGGTATTAGGCAGAAAGTATTGAGGAAAGCACAATGCTGCTGTCAAATTCCTAAATTGAATTGTTTTGTTTAAAGGATACAAAAACAAACTGGTGGTATGAATATTACCAAAACAATGTAAAGGATAGTCCCAGTAGGGCACCTCTCCTAAACCACCAGTTCTCTAATGCTGTGATGGCCTTACCTCCTAGACATTTTAGGCTACATGAGAAAGCTCCTCAGTTCTAAAAAACTAACACTGACAGTGAAATTTAGGTCACAATGGAAGAAGTACCCTTGCTAGAATTATGAGTGTTGGTGGACACTTGCCTGATGGAATAGATTACCGTTTTACAGAGAGAGCACTGATTTTGGAAAGGAGTTTTCACAGATTTCATTCACTGTGAATTGAAAGGGAGAGAATCATTACCCACTGAAAAAGTCTCTGAAACAAAATGTGATTGGACTCCTCATCTGAGGTAAGGAGCATAGATATTACATCAGAGATTTGCATGTAATTCAGGTGAGCATAGATATTTCCTTCGAGTGGAAAATAGGGATTGGTCAGAGAGCAGGGGAAACAGCTGTGGTCACTTTCGGGTTATAGCCTGGACTCTCCTGAAGGACATGGAGTCTAAATCAGGCTAAAACTCAGATTGCTGTGAATCTGCTGGGCCTTCCACATTCTCTTCCATGTACTGAGGGCCTCCTATGGCATTCCTATCAATTCATCTTTTACATTTTCCACATGTTATGTGCATTTATTTAATTCTCTTATCCTCATAATTAATTGAGGAAACATTTACAATATTCATGCTTTAACTCAGAGAGTCTGTCGTTTTGCATGAGGGACTCCATGTGTGCTCGAAGAATCTATTGTGATGTCCAGTACTTTGCTACATCACCTGTTAAGGGGTGGCAGATGGTGTCTTCCCCAGTGTCTTTGACAAGTATAATATGGAGAACTACAGTATATCCTGAGCTTGCTTCAAAGCTCACATGCAAATAAAATGGACTTTCCTTTCTTTCTTAGGTAATTCCTGGTGAACCTGACCTCTACTAAATTACATCCAACACTCTGAAAATAGCCGGTTGATAGGCACATCTCAGGGAATTCGGATGGCAGAACCATGGAGCCCATTCTGCCTGTCAGAACTGACAGAGCACCATACAGATGTCTATCCTTCCTTTCCTTGTACCAAAACTCCCTTGAAACTACTCAGCAAATGATGAAGACAATCAAGAACCTGATGCCCTAACTTGCAAGGTATGATAAGTGGTTCATGTTGAAAATCACCATCAGAGACTAGAAGACCCAATCTGCTTCTATCTGGAGCTCAAATTCATCCAGTAACACTCTGATGGGACACTTTTCGAGGCAGTGCTCACACCAACTACATATTAGTCTTCCTCCTCTTTGAAGTTGAAAGATGATTCTTGGCAAGTCATTATTGTTGGGCCTTAGGTCCTCAGTAGTATGAGAAAGAAGTTTCTATGGAGCACAGAAAATGGTGAAGTCACACTGTTGGCTCTAAGTGGAAGGTGGTCCAGGAAAAGTCTCTGGGCAGCAAATGGTGTAAGGCACCTCTGTGACTGGAGCCCCCAGGAAAGGGAATGATGATGTCACAGATGTCTTTTTGTGACAAATGAGGATACTGATTATATGTCATATGCCAGGTGGCTGCTGGGCACAGATTACACCTCCAGTGCTGGGCATACAACAGAGTGCGAGACTGTGAGGAGATCAACATCTGTGGCTCTGCTTGGGCGGTTTTTGTCCTCCAAATGCCCTCATTGTCAGACCCTGCTGAGCAGCTTCCTGTTGACAGAACCTCCTGAGAAATCCACGTTCTGGCGCCTTCATCTTGGACTTTCAGAACGGTGATAAATACAATTATGTTATTGAAGCAACATGGTCTATAACATTTTGCTATGAAAATCTGAGACCTTATCAGTCAGGGAGGGATAATCGAAAGCACAATGAGATGATATGCTACTCCTTCCACAATGGAGTGATCAACCAAAGAGAAAAGATCACATATGGTTGACAGTGCAATTTAGAAGAACTGGAAAGCTCACATGTCTGCCTGATACATAGAATGATATAGCCACTGTGGAAGCAGTTCACTATTTGTCCAGAATATTCAAAATGAAGATATCACGTTACCACTTATACATACACCATAGTATTTCAAACGGATACCAAGAAACTTCAAAACAGAATTCAGAACTACACTGTGGAAAATGGCAAAAAGGTGAAACACAATGTCAGGTCAATTAATAAGTGCATTTGCGAAGGTTGTATAGGTATAAAAGAAACAAGATGAAATAAGATACAGTCATAAGGTGACAGATGTCCTGATACTGGCCACTGCATGAAAGTATCTTGTGAAATTGGCAAGAGATTGAAGCTAGCATCACAAGGCCACATACGCTGTCTCTCAATTAAGATAACAGACTGGCAATGTCAAATTCCTAGGGAATGAAGGAAGGTCAGTGTTTGCCAGGCCGCATGGTGTGGTGCACCATGCATGGGAAGTGAAAGTCGCATATCTTGGGTTTCTATTGATTGCTTGTAATCAAAAAATTGTATTAGATAGCAAGGATTGAGGAAAGCACAATGCTGTTGGTATATTACAAAACTGAATTGTATTATTTAAAGGTTCCCATGGCAAACTGTTGGTGTGAATTTTACGAAAGCAATGTAAGGGATATTGCTTGTAGGTCACCTCTCCTAAACAACAAGGACTCTCATTTGTAACGGCCCTACCTCCTAGACACTTTTGGGCTACGTGAGAAATCTCCTCAGTTGTAAAAACAAACACTGCCAGTGAAATTTAAGTCCCAATGGGAGAAGGTCCCTGGCTTGAAATAAGAGTGCTGGTGGATATTTCCCTGATGGAGTACATTACCATTTTACAGAGAAAGCAGTGATTTTGGAAAGGAGTTTTCACAGATTTCATTCCTTGTGAATTGAAAATGAGAGAATCATTACCCATTGAAAGATGTCTCTGAAACAAAACATGATTGTCCTCCTCACCTGTGAGCATAGATATTTCCTTCGAGTGGAAAGGAAGTGTTGGTTAGAGAGCTGGGGCAACAGTTTTGTCTCTTGTGGGATTCAAGCCAGAGCTATCCTGAAGGAACTGGAGTCTGTATCAGGCTAAAACTCAGATTGCTGCGGATCTGCTATGCCTCTCCAATTCTCTTCCATGTTAATGAGGACCTCATGCGGCATGTCTTTCTGTTTCATCTTTTACATTTAGTTCATGTTGTGTGTGTTACTTTAATACTCTGAACCTCTTAATTGAGTAAACGTTCCCAGTTTTCAGTCTTTTACTCATACAGTCTCGTACATTTTGCATGTGGGCTCCATGTGCGTTAACGAATCTATCGTGACTTCTAAATCTGTGTTACATCACCTGCTAAGGGGTCTTAGAGAATGCCTTCCCTAGATAAATTCAGTGTCTTTGACAAGTAGTATATGGAAGTACAGTATATACTGAGCCAGCTACTGAGCCCAAACCAAAAGAAAGTGGACCTTCCTTTATTTCTTAGGTAATTCCTGGTGAACCTGACCTCTACTGAATTACATCAGCTCTCTGAACTTAGCCGGTTGCTAGGCACGCATTGGGGAATTCAGATGGCAGACCCATGGAGCCCATAATGACTGTCAAAACTGACAGAGCACCATAGAGGTGTGTATCCTTCCTCTACGTGTACCAACTCTCCCTTGACACTACTCAGCAAGTGATGAGGACTATCAAAAACCTGATGCCCGACTTGCTAGATTGAAAAAGCGTTTTTTGTTGATAATCACCATCAGTGATTAGAAGACACAATCTGCGTCAATGTAGAGCTCAGATTCATCCAGGACACTCTGATGGGTGACTTTTTGGAGCCAGCACTCACACCAACTGCATAGCAGTTCTTTCTCCTCGTTGAAATGGCAAAGTGATTCCTGGCAAGTCATTAAGGCTGGGCCCAACAGCCAATTTAGTATGAGAAAGATGCCTCTAAGGAGCACAGAGAATGATGAAGTCACACACAAGGCTGAAAATGGAGGGAATGTCCTGGATACTCACTCTGTGGCTGTTTCTCCTGGAGAGGAGATGATGATATCACTGTTGTATTTTGTGATGCAAGAGGATACTAATATATGATTGGCCAAACATGTTCTGTGCATGGATTACAGCTCCAGTACAGGGCAGACAAGAGAGTGTGAGTCTGTGAGGAGAGCATCTTCTGTGGCTCTGCTCAGACTGTTCCTTCCTCCTGACGCCCTCGGCATCTGACCTTGCTGAACAGTTTCCTGTTGACAGAGCATCCTGACAAACAACATTCTGACACCTTTATCATGGACTTTCAGGATGGTGAGAAATACACTTCTGTTATGAAGCCACACAGTCTATAACATGTTGCTATGGAAATTGGACATTTTATCCGTCAGTGAAGGAAAATCAAATGCACAATGAGACAATATGCTACTCCTTCAAGAATGCTATGATCAACCCAATATTAAAGATCACTTGTGCATTGACAATGCGATGTGGAAGAACTGGAATACTCACTTGTCTCCGGTGGAAACATAGAATATCGCTCCCTTGGAAAAAAGTTTGGTATTTGGCCAGGACGAACAGAATTCAGAACTGCACTGTAGATAATGGCAAAAATGTAGAGACACAATATCAGGTCAACTGATGATTGCATTAGCAAATGTGGTACATGTATGAAATAAAACAAGATACAGTCATAAAAGTGAATGAAGTCCTGATAATCACACAGCAAGATAGTGTTTTCAGAAATTGGAAAGAGAAGAAGCTAGTGTCCCAAGGCCACATATGCTGTCTCTGCATTAAGATAACAGAACGACAGTGTCAAATTCATAGAGAAATGAGAGAGGTCAGTGTTTGCCAGGGTACAAGGTGTGGGGCAGCATGGATGGGAAGTGAAACTTGCAAGATTTGGTTTTCTATGATTTGCATGCAATCCAAAAATGGTGTTATATAGCAAGGATTCAGGAAAACACAATGCTGTTGTCATATAACAAAACTGAATTGTGTTATTTAAAGGTTCCAATGGCAAACTGGTGCTGTAAAATTTACCAAAACAATGTAAGGGATATTCCCTGTAGGTCCCCTCTGCGAAACCACATGTCCTCTAATGTTGTCATGGCCCTGTGTGCTGGACACTTTTGGCTTCATGAGACAGCTCTTTGTTTCTAAAAATAAACACTGCCAGTGAAATTTAAGCTCCAATGTGAGAAGTACCCTTGCTAGAAATAATTGTGTTGGTGGATATTTGCCTGACGGAGTACATTACCATTTTGCAGAGAAAACACTGATTTTGGAAAGGAGTTTTCACAGATTTCATTCAATGTAAATTTAAAGGAGATGATAATTACCCATTGAAAGAAGTATCTGAAAAAAATATGTGATGGGCCTCCTCACATGTGAGCATAGATATTTCCTTCTAGTGGAAAGGAAAGATCGGTCCGAGAGCTGGGGCAATTCCTGCGGTCTATTGCTGAGTTCAAACATGGGCTATCCTGTAGTACCTGGAGTCTAAATCAGGCTGAAGCTCGGATTGCTGTGCATCTGGTGTGCCCCTGCCATTCTCTTCCATGTTACTGAGGGCCTCATTCGTCGTGCCTATGTGTTTCATTTTTACATTTTGCCCATGTTATGTGTGTTCTTTAAAACTCTGATCTTGATGATTGAGGAAACATCCCAATTTTCACACTTTTCTCGTATAGTCTGTACATTTTACATGTGGGACTCCATGTGTGGTCAGAGAATCTATCGTGTCTTCCAATTCCTTGTTATGTCACCTGATAAGGGGTGGCAGAGAGTGTCTTCCTGGAGGAATTCAGTGTCTTTGACAAGTAGAATATGGAGAACTACATATACTGATACAGCTACTGAAGTCAAACACAAAGAAAGTGGTCCATCCTTTCTTTCTTAGGTAATTCCTGGCTATCCTGACCTCTACTGAATTACATTGAACTCTCTGAAATCAGCTGGTACATAGGACTATATCAGGGAATTCAGATGGCAGACCCATGGAGCCCATCCTGCCAGTCACAACTGACACAGCTCTATACAAATATGCAACCTTCCTCTCTGTGTACGAACAATCCCTTGACACTTCTCAGCATATGATGAAAATAAGGAAGAACCTGATACCCAAGCTTGTGAGCTATGATAAATGGTTCTTGTTGAAAATCACCATCAGAAGTAAATAACTGATCTGCTTATATCTGGAGCGCACATTCATCTGGGACACTCTTTGATGGGGCATTTTTTAGCCAGCGCTCACACGAACTGCATGCCAGTTCTTTCTCCTCTTTAAAGGGGCAAGGTGATACCTGGCAAGTAATTTTGCCTGTCCCAAGGGCTTCTGTAGTATGAGAAGATGGATCTATACAGCTTAGAGAATGGTGAAGTCACACACAAGGCTCAAAGTGGAAGGACAGTCTTGCATAAGTCTCTGGGCAGCAAATTTTCCAAGGCACCTCTGAGGCTTTGGCCTCCTGGACAGTGGATGATGATGTCACAGTTGTCTTTTTGTGACCCATGATGATACTGATATATGATTGACCAGGCAGCTACTGGGCAGTGTTTAAAGAGCCAGTGCTAGGCAGACAATAGAGTTTGACTCTGTGAGGAGATAGACTTCGGTGGCTCTTCTCAGGCTGTTCCTACCTCCTGATGCACTTAGTGACAGACCCTGCTGAGCAGTTTCCTGTTGACAGAACCTCCTGAGAAAGCAACGTTCAGGCAACTTTGTTTTGTACTTTCAGGATGGTGAGAAATATACTTATGTTATTGAAGCCACACAGTCTACAAAATTTTGCTATGAAAATCAGACACTATATCAGTCAGGGAGGGAAAATCAACAGCACAATGAAGAAATATGCTACTCCTTCAGGAATGCCATTATCAACCAAACAGAAAAAATCCCATGTGCATTGACAATGCGATGTGGAAGAACTGGAACGCTGGATACACAAAATGGTATACCTACCCAGGAAAACAGGTCGCCATTTGTCCAGGATGTTGAGAATGAAAATATCACCTGACCATTCATATATAGACAGTAGTATTTAAAATGGATGTGCAGAAACTCCTAAACAGAATCAGAACTGCCCTGAAGATAATGTCAAAAATGTAGAAATACAGTATCAGGTGAACTGATCAATGCATTAGCGAAAATGGTATACGTATAAAATGAAACAAGAAACAGTCATAAAGGTGACAGAAGTCCTGATGCTGGCCATCGGAAGAAAGTGTCTAGAGAAACTGGCAAGAGAAAGAAGTTACAAGGCCCCACATGCTGTCTCTCCATGAAGATAACAGAACCACAATGTCAAATATGTAGGGAAAGAGGGCAGATCAGTGTTTACCAAGGTGCAAGGTGGGGGGAAGTTTGGATGGGAATTCAAAGTTGAATAGCTTGGGTTTCTATTGATTGCTTGTAAACAGAAAAAATGGTATTAGAGAGCAGGATTGAGGACAGCACAATGCTGTTGGTATATTACAAAACTGAAATTTATTTTTGAAAGGTGACAATGGCAAACTAGTTGTGTGAATTTTACAAAAACGATGTAAGGGATGTTACCAGTAGGGTACTCCTCCTATCCACATATCCTCTAACGTTCTGATGGCCCTGTCTCCTAGGCACGTTTAGCCTACATGAGAAAGGGTCTCAGCTCTAAATATGAACACTGCCAGTGAAATTTAGGAACCAATGGGAGAAGTGTTCTTGCTAGAAATAAGTGTAGTGGTGGCTATTGGCCTGATGGATTAGACAACCATTTTACACTGATTTTGGAAAGGAGTTTTCTCAGATTTCATTCACTGTGAATTGAAAGGGGGAGAATCATTACACATTGAAATAATTCTCTGAAACAAAACGTCATGTGCTTCCTCACCTGTGAGCGTAGATATTTCCTTCCAGTGGAAGGGAGGATTGGTCAGAGTGCAGGGCAATGACTCTGGTCTCTTGCATGGTTCAAGCCTGGATTATCCTGAAGGATGTAGAGTCTCAGTCAGGCTGAAACTCGGATACTGCCAATCTGCTGTTCCTCTCCCATTGTCTTCAATGCTGAGGGCCTCCTACGGCATGACTATCTGTTTCATCTTTTATATTTTGCATATGTTATGTGTGTTTCTTTAGAATTCTTATCTTCATAATTCAAGAAACTTTCCAATTTTCAACCTGTTACTCATAGAGTCTGCATATTTTGCATGTGGGACTCCATGTGTGGTTAGACAATCTATCGTGATTTCTAGTTCTTTGTTAAGTCACCTGCTAAGAGTGGCAGAGAGTGTCTTCCCTGGAGAACTTAACTGTCATGATAAGTAGATTATGGAGAAATACAGTATATACTGTGCCAGCTACTGAGCTCACACACAAAGAAAGTGGACCTTCCTTTCCTTCATAGGTAATTTCTTGTGAACCTAACATCTACTGAATTACATCCAAATCTCTGAAATCAGCAGGGGAAAAGAATACATTGGGAAATTCAGATGGTAGGCCCATTGAGCCCATCCTGCCTGTCACACCTGACAGAGCAATATACAAATGTGTATACTTCCTCTTTGTGCATGAAAACTCTCTTGACACTATTCAGCACATGAGGAGGACAATCAAAAACGTGATGCCCAAACTTGCTAGGTATGATAAGTAGTTCTTACTGAAATTCATCATCAGAGACTAGAAGATCTGCTTCTACTGGAACTCACATTCATCCAGTAACACTGTTTGATGGAGCACTTTTTGGAGCCTGCACTCACAGCCACTGCATGTCAGTTCTTGCTCCACTTTTAAGTGGCAGGTTGATTCCTGGCAAGACATTGTGGCTGGGCCCTAGGGCCTCTGTAGTATGAGAAAGAAGAGATGGGCCTCATCACCTGTGAGAGTGGATATTTCTTTTGAGTGGAAAGGAAAGAATTGATCAGAGAGCCAGGGAATAGGCTGTGGCCTCTTGCAGGGTTGAAGCCTGGGCTATCCTGCATGTTCTGCAATCTAATTCAGGCTAAATCTTGGACTGATGCGGATCTGATGTGCCACCCACATGTTTTTCCATGTTAGTAGGGGCCTACTATGTCATGCACATCAGTTTCAATTTTACATTTTGCTCATATGATGTGCATTTCTTTACTATTCTGACCTTCATGATCGAGGAAACATTCCTAATTTTAACACTTTTACTCAGAGAATCTTCACATTTCACATATGGGCCTGCATGTGTGGTAAGAGAATTTATCGTGATTTCCTATTGTTTCTTACGTCATTGTTAATGGTTGGCAGAGAGTGTCTTCCCTAGAGAAATTCAGTCTTTCACAAGTAAAATATGAAAAACTACAGTATATACTGAGCCATCTAATGAGCCCACTCACAAGAAAGTGGATCTTCCTCTCTTTCTTAGGTAATTCCTGGCAAACCTGACCTCTACTGAATAACATCCATCTCTCTGAAATAATCCGGTTGATATTCACTTACCAGGGAATTCAGATGGCAGCACCAAGGAGACCATTCTGCCTGTCAGAACTGACAACCACCATACAAATGTGATTCCTTCTTCTCCGTTTACCATCAATCCCTTGACAATACTCAGCACATGATGAGGACTATCAAGAACCTGATGCCCCAACTTGCTAGATAGGATAAGCGGTTCTTGTTGAAAATCACCATCAGAGATTTGAAGAACCAATATGCTTCTATGTAGAGCTCACATTCATCCAGGACCCTCTTTGATGGGGGACTTTTTGGAGCCAGCGTTCACAACAACTACATATCACTTCTTGCTCCTCTTTGAAATGGCAATGTGATTCCTGGCAAGTCATTAAATCTGGGCCTAACAGCTACAGAGAAAGAGAAAGATGGCTCTATGGAGCACAGAGAATGAAGAGGTCACACATAGGGCTCAAAAAGGAAGGACTGTGCTGCATAGTTTCTCGGCAGCAAATGATCCAAAACACCTCTGTTGCTGTGGCCTCAAGGAGAGGGGATGATGATGTCACAGTTGTCTTTCTGTGACACATGGGGATACTGATATATGATTGGCAATGCTGTTGCTGGTCATGGATTAAAAGTCCAATGCTGGGTAGACAACAGAGTGTGAGTCTGTGAGTAGAGTGACTTCTATGGCTCTGCTCGGGCTGTTCCTTCCTCCTGACCTTATCAGGGTCAGATCCTGCTGAGCAGTTTCCTGTTGACAAACCTCCTGAGAAAGCAACATATTGGCACCTTCATCGTGGAATTTCAGGAAGGTGAGAAATACGCTCTTCTTATTGAAGCCACACCGTCTATAACATTTTGCTCTGAAAATCCGATGATTTATCAGTCAGAGAGGGAAAATTGAAAGCACAATGAGACAATGTGCTACTCCTTCATGAATGCTGTGATCAAAGAGAAAAGATCACATGTGCGTTGTCAATGCAATGAGGAAGAACTGGAACCCTCACATTTATCTGCTAAATACATAGAATAAGATAGTAAACATGGAAAACAGTTCTCTATTTGTCCATTATGTTGAGAATGAAAATATCACGTGAAGGTTTATATATACACAATAGTGTTAAAGACGGGCGCACAGAAAATCCTAGATATTATTCAGAACTGCTCTGCAGATAATGGCACGAATGTAGAAATGCAACATCAGGTCAACTGAATAATGCATTAGCGAAGGTGTTATGTGTATAAAATGAAACAAGACAAAGTAACAAAGGTGAGAGAAGTCCTCAAACTGGCCACCACAAGAAAGTATGTTGATACAATGGCAAGAGAAAGAAGCTACCATCCCAAGGTCACTTACACTGTCTCTCGATTAAGATAACAGAACCAGCATGTCAAATTCATAGGGAAAGAACGCAGGTCAGTGTTTGTCAAGACGCAAGGTGTGGGCCTTCATGGATGGGAAGTGAAACTGGCATCTCTTGGGTTTCTATTGATTGCTTGTAATCCGAAAAATTGTATTAGACAGCAAAGATTGTGGAAAGCACAATGTTGGTGGCATATTGCAAAACAGAATTGTATTTTTCAAAGGTTCCAATGGCAAACCGTGGTGCATATTTTACTAAAACAATGTAAGGGATATTCCCAGTAGGGCTCCTCTCATAAACCACAAGTCCTCTAATGTTTTGATGATCCTGCCTCCTAGACCCTTTGAGCTCCAAGAGAAAGCTCCTCAGTTCTAAAACCAGTAACTCAGTGAATTTTAGGGCCGAATGGGAGAAATGCCCTTGCTAGAAATAAGTCTGGTGGTGGATATTTACCTGATATAGTAGATTACAATTTTACAGAGAGAGCACTGATTTTGTTAAGGAGTTTCTACAGATTTCATTCACTGTGAATTTTAAGGGATAGAATCATTATACATTGAAATAAGTCTCTGAAACAAAATGCGATGGGCCTCATCACCTGTGAGAGTGGATATTTCCTTTGAGTGGAAAGGAAGGATTGATCAGAGAGCCAGGGAATAGGCTGTGGTCTCTTGCAGGGTTGAAGCCTGGGCTATCCTGCATGTTCTGCAATCTAATTCAGGCTAAAAGTTGGACTGATGTAGATATGATGTGCCTCCCACACTCTTTTCCGTGTTAGTAGGGGCCTACTATGTCATGCTCATCAGTTTCAGTTTTACATTTTGCTCACGTTATGTGCATTTCTTTAATACTCAGACCTTCATAATTGAGGAAACATTCCTAATTTTAACTCTTTTACTCAGAGAATTATCACATTTGGCATATGGGCCTGCAGGTGTGGTCAGAGAATCTATTGTGATTTCTAATTATTTGTTACGTCATTGCTAAGGGTTGGCAGAGGGTGTCTTTCCCGGAGAAATGCAGTGTGTTTCACAAGTAGAATATGAGGAACTACAGTATACACTGAGTCATCTAATGAGCCCACTCACAAGAAAGTGGAACTTCCTTTCTTATTTTTTTATTTATTTTTTATTTTTTAAATGTATTGGGGTAACAATTCTTAGTACAATTACATAGATTTCAGGTATACAATTCTGTATTACATCATCTATAAATCCCATTATGTGTTCACCACCCAGAGTCAGTTCTCCTTCCATCACCATACATTTGATCCCCCTTACCCTCATCCACCACCCCAACCCCCTTCCCTCTGGTAACCACTAAACTATTGTCTGTGTCTATGAGTTTTTTTTTCTCATTTGTTTGTCTTGTTCTTTTGTTGTTTTTGGTTTATATACCACATATCAGTGAAATCACATGGTTCTCTGCTTTTTCTGTCTGACTTATTTCGCTCAGCACTACACTCTCAAGATCCATCCATGTTTTCATTCTTAGGTAATTCCTGGTGAACCTGACCTCTACTGAATTACATCAGCTCTCTGAACTTAGCCGAGTGATAGGCACATATTGGGGAATTCAGATGGCAGACCAATGGAGTCCATAATGCCTGTCAAAACTGACAGGATACCATAGAAGTGTGTATCCTTCCTCTACATGTACCAAGCTCCCTTGACACTACTCAGCAAGTGATGAGGACTATCAAAAACTTGATGCCCCAACTTACTAGATAGGTAAGCGGTTCTTGTTGATAATCACCATCAGAGACCAGAAGACCCAATCTGATTCTATGTGGAGCTCAGATTCGTCCAGGACACTCTTTGATGGGTGACTTTTTGGAGCCAGCACTCACACCAACTGCATATCAATTCTGCTCCTCTTTGAAATGGCAAGATCATTACTGGCAAGTCATTAAGGCTGGGCCCAACAGCCAATGTAGTATGAGAAAGAAGGCTCTAAGTAGCACAGAGAATGATGAAGTCACACACAGGGCTCAAAATAGAAGGACTGTTCTTGATAGTCTCTGGGCAGCAAATGGTCCAAAGAACCTCTGTTGCTGTGGCCTCCAGGAGTGGGATGATGATGTCACCATGGTCTTTTCGTGACACATGAGGGCACTGATTTGTGATTGGCCAGACAGCTGCTTGGCATGGATTACAGCTCCAGTGCTGGGCAGAAAACAGAGTGTGAGTCTGTGAGGAGAGCAACTTCTATGGCTCTGCTCGGCTCTTCCTTCCTAATGAAGTCCTCAGTGTCAGACCTTGTTGAGCAGTTTCCTGTTGACAGGCCCTCCTGAGAAAGAAACATTCTGGCACCTTCATCTTGCACTTTCTGGATGTAGAGAAATACTTTTATCTTATTGAATACACACAGTCTATAACACTTGGCTATGAAAATCGGACACTTTATCAATCAGGGATGGAAAATCAAAAACATAATGAGACAATGTGCTACTCCTTCAAGAATGCTATGATCAACCAAAGAGAAAAGATCACATGTTCTTTGACAATGTGATATGGAAGAACTGGATGGCTCACATGTCTCTCTTGAATGCATAGAATGATACAGCTACATTAGAGAACACTTCGCTATTTGTGCAGGATGTAGAGAATGAAAATATATCATGAGCATTGATTTATACACAATAGTGTTTTAAAATGGATGCTCAGAAACTCCTAAACAGAATTCAGAACTGCAGTGCAGATAATGGCACAAATGTAGTAACACGATATCAGGTCAACTGATGAATGCATTAGTGAAGGTTTTATATGAATAAAATGAAACAAGATACAGTCATAAAGGTGACAGTAGTCCTGATGCTAGACACTGCAAGAAAGTTACTTGAGAAATTTGAATGGAATGATGCTAGCATGCCAAAATATCATAAGCTATCTCTGGATTAAGATAACAGAGACAATGTCAAATTCATGGTGAAAAAGGCAGGGCAGTGTTTGCCAGGGCAAAGTTGTAGGGCACTGCACTGTGGATGGGAAGTGAAAGTTGCATGGCTTTGGTTTCTGTTGATTGCTTGTAATCAGAAAAATGGTATTAGACAGCATGGATTGAGGAGAGCACAATGCTATTGGCATATTACAAAACTCAGTTGCATTTTTTAATTATTTTTAATGAAGCTATTTTATTCATTGGGGTGGCAACTGTTTGTAAAATTACATAGATTTCAGGTGTATAATTCTGTATTTCATCATCTATAAATCCCTCTGTTGTTCACCACTCAGAATCAGTTCTCCTTCCATTGGCATATAATTGATCCCCCTTACCGTCATCTCCCAACTCTCACCCAACTTAACCCTGGTAACCAGTAAATGATTTTCTATGTCTATTAGTTTTTGTTTCTCATTTGCTTGTCTTGTTGTTTTGTAGTTTAGGATTTATATACCACATATCAATGAAATCATTCCAAGTTGTCACAAATGTTCCTATATCATCTTTTCTTACCACCAAATAGTATTCCATTGTGTAAATATACCACAACTTCTTTATCCATTCATCTATCGAAGGACATTTTGGTTGTTTCCATGTCTTGGCCACCGTAAACAGAGCTGCAGGGACTTTAGAGCACAGATGTCTTTATGTAAAAATGTTTTCAGATTTTTTGGGTAGATACCCAGGAGAGGGTTTGCTGGGTCATATGGCAATTCTATTCGTAATTTTTGGGGGAACCTCCATACTGCCTTCCATAATGGCTGCACCAGTCTGCATTCCCACAAACAGTGTATGAAAGTTCCTTTTTCTTCACAGCTACTCCAACATATGTCTTACTATATGTCTTGTTGATGACAGCCATTCTGACTGGAGTGAGGTGATATCTCATTGTGATTTTTATTTGCATTTCTCTGATGATTAGTTATGTTGAGCATTTTTTATGTACGTCTATTTGCCATTTGTGTGTCCTCTGTAGAGTAATGTCTCTTCAGGTCATCTGCCCATTTATCAATTGCGTTGTTTCTTTTTTTGTTGTTGAGTTTCATGAGTTCCTTTTATATTTTTGATATTAGCCCCTTATCAGAGGCACTATTTGCAAACATCTTCTCCCATTCAGTTGGTAGCCTCTTTATTTTGTCAATGGTTTATTTTGCTGTACAGGAGCTTTTAAGTTTCATATAGTGTCATTTATTTATTTTAGCTTTTACTTCCTTTGCCTTTGGAGTCAAATTCATGAATTGCTCTTTGAACCAATGGTCCATAAGTTTAGTACCTATGTTTTCTTCTATGCAGTTTATTGTTTCAGGTCTTATGCTTAAGTATTTGATCCATTTTTAATTAATTTAGGTACATGCCGACAGATCAGTCCCATTACATCTTTTTGCTGTGGCTGTGCAATTTTCTCAGCACCATTTATTGAAGAGGCTGTCTTTTTTCCATTGTATGTTTTTTGCCTCTTTGTCAAAAAATAACTGTCCATATTTATGTGGTTTAATTTCTGGATTCTCAATTATATTCCATTGGTTTATGTGTCTGTTTTTCTGCCAACACCATGCTGTTTTGATTCTTGTATCCCTGTAGTACAAGCTAAAGTCAGGGAGTGTGATACCTTCAGTATAGTTCTTTTTTCTTAAGAACTATAAGGCTATTCGGGGTCTTTTGTGGTTCCCAGAAAATCTGATGATATTTTTTTCTATTTCTTTAAAAAAAATGCCATTGGGATTTTGATGGGGATTGCATTATTTTTGTATGTAGCTTTTGGTTAATAGAGCCATTTTAACTATGTTGATTCTTCCAATCCATGAGCATGAAAATTCTTTCCATTTCTTTCTGTCTTCTTCAATTTCTTTCAAAAATGTATTATAGTTTTCAGTATATAGATCTTCACATCCTATGTTAAGTTTATTCCTGGGTATTTAATTCATTTTGTTGCAATTGCAAAATGACTTGTTTTTTGTATCTCTTTTTTGAGATTTCATTGTTAGTATACAGGAATACAACGGACTTTTGCACATTGATTTTGTAGCCACAAACTTCACTGTATTCGTTGATTGTTTCTAATAGTTTTTTGGTGGTGTCTTTAGGGTTTTCTATATATAGCAACATGTCGTCTGCAAAGAGTGACAATTTAATTTCCTCATTCCCAATTTGATGCCTTTTATTTTCTTCTCTTGCCTGATTGCTCTGGCAAGGACTTCCAACACTACGTTGAAAAGCAGAGGTTATTGGGGACAGCCCTGTTGTGTTCCTAAACGTAGAGCAAAGGACTTCAGTGTTTCACCAATAATTATGAGATTAGCTGAGGGTTTTTCATATATATGGCCTTTATTATGTTAAGGTCTTTTGCTTCTATACCTATTTTATTAAGTGTTTGAATCATAAATGGATGTTGTATCTTGTCAAATGCTCTTTCCGCATCATCTGATATAATCATATGATTTTTGTCTTTATTTGGTTTATGTGATGTATCACATTGATGGATTTGCGGATGTTGAACCATACTTGTGTCATGGGGATGAACCCCACTTGGTCGTGATGAATAATCTTTTTAATGCATTGTTGTGTTCAATTGCTAGAATGTTGTTTACGATTTTGCGTCTGTATTCGTCAGAGATATTGGTGTGTAGTTCTCTTTTTTTGTGTTGTCCTTATCAAGTTTTGGTATCACGCTAATGGCCTCATAAAATGAGTTATGGAGTACTGTCTCTTCTTCAGATTTTGTAAGAGTTTGAGCAGAATTGGTATTAGATCTTCTTTGAAGGTTTGGTAGAATTCACAAGTGAAGCCGTCTCATCCAGGTCTTTTGGTTTGGGGAAGGTTTTGGATGACTGATTCAATTTCATTACTTCTGATCAGTCTGTTTAGATTTTTCAGTTCTTCATGGTTCAGCATTGGAAGGCTATACTTTTCAAAGAACTTATCCATTTCTGCTAGGTTATGGAATTCAGTGGCATATAGTCCTTCGTAGTATTCTAGGATGATCCTTTTTATTTCTGTGGTGTCCCTGATAACTTCCCCTTTTTCATTTATGATTTTGTTAATTAGTGTCTTTTCTCTTTTTATCTTAGTGAATCTAGCCAACATCTTATCAATTTTGTTAATCTGTTCATAGAACCATGTATTTTTCATGTTAATTTTTCCTAATGTTTTTGGTTCCCTATTTCATTTGCTCTGCTCTGATTTTTATTATTTCCTTTCTTCTGCTGACCTTGGGTTTTATTTGTTCTTCTTTTTCTAGTTCTTTAAGTTGTAACATGAAGTTATTTATTTTGGATTTTTCTTGTTCCTTGAGATAGGCCTCTTGAGATAGGCCTGAGATAATGACATACATTTCCCTCTTATAACAGCTTTTGCTGTATCTCTAAAATTGTGGTAGGATGTATTTTCATTGTCATTTGTTTCTATGTGTCTTTTGATCTCTCCCCTAATTTCTTTTTTGGCCCAGTCATTCTTTAAAAGTATGTTGGTTAATCTCCATGTGTTTGTGTATTTCTCCTGCTTTGTTTCGCAGTTGACATCCAATTTCAAAGCCTTGTGATCAGCGAATATGCTAAGTATTATTTCAATCTTAAATTTGTTGAGGTTGATTTTATGTCCAAATATATGGCCTATCCTTGAGAATGTTCCATGTGCACTAGAAAAAAATGTATCATCTGATATTTTAGGCTGAATTGCTCTATATATGTGAATTATGTCAATTTCATCCAATGTGTCATTTAAGGCTGATATTTCTTTAATTATTTTTTGTTGGGATGATGTATCCATAGCTGTCAATGATGTATTTAAGTCCCCTAGTATAATCGTGTTTTGGTCAATTTATCCCATTAGTTCTGTTAGTAGTTGCTTGAAATATTTTGATGTTCCCTGATTGAGGGGATAAATATTGATGACTGTTATGTCTTCTTGTTGTATAGTCCCATTTACAACTATGTAATGTCCATCTTTGTCTCTTTTTACCTTCTTCACCCTGACGTCTGTTTCATTTCTCTGGATACCATTTGCTTGTTGTGTCAATTTCCACACTTTAACTTTGAGTCTGTTCTTGTCCTTGTAGCTGAGATGTGTCTCTTGGAGACATCAAATGCTTGAGTTTAGTTTTTTTATCTAATCTGCTACTCTGTGCCTTTATATTGGTGAGTTCAATCCATTTACATTTTGGATGATTATTGATATCTGAGTATTTCCTGTCATTCTATCTTTAGTTTTCTGGTAAGCTTGTGTCTCCATTGTTTCTTTGCCATTTTGTTGTTGCCTATTATTTCTGTGTGGTGGTATTCTAAGCTGTTTCCCTCTGTTTTTGTTTTTTTGTTTGTTTGTTTGTTTTTCTTTATTATAGTATATATTTCAGTCCTGGATTTTTTTTTTTTTATTTTATTTATTTTTTTTTTTTTGAGTGGTTACTCTTAAGTTTATGTAAAATAAATTTGATATTTAGAATATACCATTTTCTTTAGCACACTTACTCTCTCCATTCCCATATTCTGGTTCAGGCCTTGACTCTTCTTTTTTATGTTTCTGTTGCAACAAATTATCTCTGTTGATGGTTTTTGAATAGCCTCCTTTAGTATTTATTGTAGTGCCGGTCGTGTATTGGAAAATTCCCTGACCTTAATTATGTCTGGAAAGGTCTTTATTCCTCCATCATATCTAAAGGATATATTATTATTTGCTGGATATATTATTCTTGGCTCATAATTTCTCTCTTTCAATTGTTTGAATATTTGGTTCCACTCACTCCTGGCTTGTAGAGTTTCTGTTGAAAAATCTGATGATAATCTAATGGGCTTTCCTTTGTAGGTTACCATCTGCTTTTCCCTGGCTGCCTTGAGGATTCTTACTTTGTCATTGATTTTGGAGAACTTCAATGCAATGTGCCTTGGAGAATGTCTGTTGGGATTGAGTTAAATAAGTGTTCGATTTCCTTCTTGGATTCGAGGTTCCAGTTATGTCCACAAGTTTGGGAAGTTCTCATTGACAATGTGTTTGAATATATTCTCTGTTCCCTTCTCTCTTTCTTCTCCATCTGGTATGCCCAGTATATTTATGTTGCTTTTCCTGATGGAGTCAGAAAGTTCTTGTAGAATTCTTTCATTTGTTTTAAGTCTCAAGTCTCTCTTACCTTGCATCCGTGTCCTTTCCATGTTTTTATCATCAATGTCACTGATTCTTTCCTCCATCTGGTCAACACGACTACCTAAGCTAGCTATTTCATTCTTAATTTCTTCTACTGAGTTCTTAATCTCCAGAAATTCTATTTCATTCTATTTTAAAATTTCGGTCTCTTTCGTAAAATGCTCATATTGTTATTTAATTGTCTTTCTGAGTTCATTAAACTGCCTTTATGTGTTTTCTTGCATCTCATTGAGTTTTTGCAGAACTGCAATCTTGAATTCTCTGTCATTTAAGTCACACGTTTCCATATCTTTAAGTTCCTTTTCTGGAAACTTTTCACTGTCTTTCTGAGCTGTCTTGTTCCTTGGTTATTCATGGAAATTACTGATTTACTATTTCTCTTCCTCGACATCTACAGGAGTGGCTTCTGCAACAGGTTGATAGGAAGAGGTCTTTCTTTTGTTTTCCAGTACTTGTCGGTAGAATCTTTTATGTTCTCTCCTACTGCAGCTGTTTTTTTTTTTTTTTTTTTTTTTTTTTTTTTTTTTCCCTCTGTCACTGTCATGCTATGTTTTCTCTGCACTTTTTCAGCTTCTCACACAATGGGAGGATTCACTGGGATACGGGCTTCTCCTCTGTTAAGAGTTCACATGGGTCACAGGGCGCAGTGTCTGTGTGGGTATGCAGAGAGCTTTAGAAGTTCCAAATCTCTTAACGCACCAGATTCAGAGTTCATATGCTTCAGCGGTTCTGTTTACTCCTGTAGGGATTCTCCCAGATAGATGGGGTCAGGGGCGGGGTGAATTTTGAGAGGTGGCCCAGAGCAATGGTGGTGACCACCACCAAAGCCGGTCCTGCTTCCACAGCACCCTCCCCATCCCCATTGCCCAAAAATGTTGGGCAAATCTGTGTCTGTGGTCCACGTTTCTCAGAAGAGCAAATATTCTGTTCTTTCAATCTGACACTGCTACTGTTCTGCTTCTATCACCAGGTAGGTGGTGGCAGGGCAAGCTTTGGGATGGTAGGGAGGGGATCGCTAGCCTTAGTGCCTAATGATTCGGTCCTCTGTTCTGCAGTGAGGGCTTAACCACCATTTTCAGCCTTGTTCCCTCAGTCTTTTCTCCAAGGTCTCTGCCATGAGCGTTGGGTTCAGTGGTGTTATTTGCTGTCCCCTCAGACCTGTGGGCCATAAACAGAGCCCTAGCATTCTGAGTTCTCAATCACCTGCATCTTCATCAGTTCCTGGATGCAGCGAGCTCGGAGCACTGAGCTAGGTCTGTGTACTGTGCCTGCGCTTCCCCGTCTCTGCACTTCCTCTTTCCCTCTGCCCCTGGTTGCACAATTCACCCACCTTTAGGAGAATTCTGTAATGGGCCTCTTCATCTTGCCTGTTTGCTGTGCAGGGAGTCCTTTGTTGTGGTATAGTAGTTCAATTAGTTGTAAATTCCAGGGGAGATTTACAGAGGCTCACTTCAAGCCGCCATTTTGATGATGTCAATCTGAGTTGCAATTCTTAAAGTTTCCCATGGCAAACTGCTGGTGTGCATTTTACCAATGCAATGTAAGGAATATTCCCAGTACGTAACCTCTCCTAAACCAGAAGTCCTATAATGTTGTGATGGCCCTGCCTACTAGACCTTTTGTGATACATGAGAAAGCATCTCAATTCTAAAACAAACACTGCCAGTGAAATTTAAGTTCCAATGGGAAAAGTGCCCTTGCTAGAGATAAGTGTGGTGGTGTACATGTGCATGAAGGAGTAGATTACCATTTAACAGAAAGAGCACTGATTTTGGAAAGGAATTTTCACTGATTTATTTCACTGTGAATGTTAAGGGAGATAATCATTACACACTGAAAGACTTCTCTCAAACAAAACATGATGGAAGTCCTCACCTATGAGCACAGATATTGTCTTGAAGTGGAAAGGAATGATTGGTCAGAGAGCCGGGGCAATGGCTGTGGTCCCAATCTGGGTTCAAGCCTGGGTTTTCTGACTGTCCTGGAGTCTAATCAGCCTGAAAGTCAGATTGTTGTGAATCTTTGTGCCTCTCCCATTCTCATCCATGTTACAGAGGGCCTCCTATGACATGTGTATCTCTTTTCTATTTTACATTTTCCGCATGTTGTGTGCATTACTTTCATACTCTGATTTTCATAATTGAGGAGACTTTCCCAAATTTCACACTTTTACTCATAGAGTATGTACATTTCGCAAGGAGGACTCGATCTGTGGCCAGAGAATCTATCATGACTTAAAGTTTTTTGCTATTTCACCTTCTAAGGGGTGGAAGAAGGTGACTTCCCTGGAGAAGTTCGCTGACTTTGAGAAGTAGTATATGGAGAAGTACAGTATACACTGAGGCAGCTATTGACCCCACACACAAAGAAAGTGGACCTTCGTTTCTTTCTAAGGTCATTCATGGCAAACCTTACATCCACTGAAAAACATCCAACACTCTGACATCAGCTAGTTGATAAGCATGTATTGGGGAATTCATTTGGCAGACTCATGGAGCCTTTCGTGCCTATCAGAAGAGACAGAGCACCATACAAATGTGCATATTTTCTCTCCATGTACCTAAACTCCTTTGACACTACACAGCACGTAATGAAGACAATAAAGAACTCGATGGCCAAACTTGCTGAGTATGATAAGTGGTCCTTGTTAAAATCAACAGCAAAGACTAGAAGACCCAGTCTGCTTCTCTCTGGAGCTCACATTCACCTGGAAACACTCATTGATGGGACATTTTTGGATCCAGTGAACACACCAATTACATGTCAATTCTTGCTCCTCTTTGAAGTGTCAAGGTGATTCCTGGCAAGTCATTGGGGATGGGCGAAAGGTCCTCTGTACAATGAGAAAGAAGGCTCTACAGAGCACAGAGAAAGGTGAAGTCACATTCAGGGTGGAAAGCAGAAGGACTGTCCTGGATAGCTCTCTGGGACCAAATAGTCCTAGGCTTCTCTGTGGCTGGGTTCTCCTGGAGATGGGATGATGATGTCATAATTGTCTTTTTGTGACACAGGAGACTCTGACATATGATTGGGCAGGTGGCTGCTGGGCACGGATTACAGGTCCAGTGTTCTGCAGACAACAGAGTATGAGTCTGGGAGGAGAGTGAATTATGTGGCTCTGCTCAGGCTCTTCCTTCCTCTGACACCCTCAGTGTCAGACTTTGCAGAGCAGTTCCCTGTTGACAGACCCACCTGAGAAAACAACCTTCTGGCACCTTCATCTTGGTCTTTCAGGACGGTGAGAAATACTTTCTGTTAGTGAAGCCACACAGTCTATAACATTTTGCTATGATAATTCTAATTTTCATCAGTCAGTGAGGGAAAACAGAAAGCACAATGATACAACATGCTACTTCTTCAAGAATGCTGTGATCAAACAAAGAGAAAAGATTACATGTGCGTTGACATTTCCATGTGGAAGAACCAGAATGCTCACATGTCTCTCCTGGATACATAGAATGATATAGCTACCGTGGAGAACAGTTTGATATTTGTCCAGGATGTTGAGAATGAAAATATCATGGGACCATTCATATATACACAATCATGTTTACAGCATTTGCCTGGATTCTCCTAAACAGAATTCACAACTGCAGTGTATATAATGGCAAAAATGTAGAGACACAATATCATGTCAACTGATGAATGTATTAGTGAGGTATATATATATATATATATATATATATATATATATATATATATATATATATATATATATATATATATATATATATAATGAAACAAGATACAGTCCTAAAGGAGACAGAAGTCCTGGTACTGGACACAACAAGAAAGTGGCTTGAAAATTGGAAAGAGTATCCCAAGGCCACATTCACTGTGTGTCTATTAAGATAACAGTCTGACAATGTCATAATCATAGGGAAAGAAGGCAAGTCAGTGTTTGCCAGGGTGAAAGTTATTGGGCAGCATGGATGGCAAGTGAAATTTCCATGCCTTGGGATTCTATTGATTGCTTCTAATCAGAAATATGGCATTCGACAGAAAGGAGTGAGGAAAGCACAATACAGTTGGCAGAATACAAAACTGAATTGTATCTTTTAAAGGTTCTAATGGCAAACTGGACTTGTGAATTTTACCAGAACAATGTAAGGCATATTCCTAGTAGGGCACCTCTCGTAAACCACAAGTCCTATAATGGTGTGATAGCCCTACCTCTTAGACCCTTTTGGCTAGAGGAGAAAGCAACTTAGTTCCAAAAGAAACACTGCTACTGAACTTTATGTCCATATTGAAGAAGTGCCCATTCCAGAAATAAGTGTGGTGGTGAATGTTTGCCTGATGAAGTAGCTTGCCCTTTCACAGAAGAGCACTGATTTTGGAAAGGAGTTTTCACAGATTTCATTCATTGTGAATTTCAAGGGAAAGAATCATTACACATTAAAAGAAGTCTCTGATACAAAATATGATGGGCCTCCTCTCCTTTGAGCTTAGATATTTCTTTCAAGTGGAAATGAAAGATTGGTCAGAGAGCCGGGGCAATGGCTGTAATCTCTTGTGGCATTGAAGCCAAGGCTATCCTGAAAGACGAGATTCTAAACCAGGCTAAAACTCGTATTGCTGTTGAAGGCTTTGCATCTCCCATTCTCTTCCATGTTACTCAGGTTCTCCTACAGCATGACTGTGTTTCCTCTTTTACATTTCATGCATGTAGTCTGTGTTACTTTAATACTCTGATCTTCATAATTGATGAAACATTCCCAATTTTTACTCTTTTACTCATAGAGTCTGTACGTATTGCATGTGGGAATCCTTTTGATGTCAGTGTGTCTATCGTGACTTCCAATTGTTTGTTATGTCACCTGTAAAGGGGTGGCAGAGTTCTTCCCTGGAGAAATTCTGTGTCTTTCACAAGTACAATATGGAGAACTACAGTATATACTGAGTCAGCTACTGAGCCCACACACAGAGAAAGTGGACCTTCCTTTATTTCTTAGGTAATTCCTGCTGAACCTGACCTCTACTGAATTTCATCCAACACTATGAAAGCAACCAGTTGATCGGCACACATCTGGTGATTCAGAAGGCAGACCCATGGATCCATCCTGCCTGTCAGAACTGAGAGAGCACCATACAAATGTGTATCCTTCTCCTCCGTGTACCAACACTTCCTTGACACTTCTTAGCAAATGAGGAGGACGATCAAGAACCTGATGCTCTGACTTGCTAGTTATGATAAGTGGTTTTTTGTTGCAAATCACCATCAGAGAATATGAGACCAGATCTGCTTCTATGTGGAGCTCACTTTCATCTGGAAGCACACATGATGGGACACATTTTGGAGCCAGTGCTCACAACAACTTCGCAAGAGTTCTTGTTCCACTTTGAAGTGGCAAAGTGATTCCTGGCAAGACATTTTGGCTGGCCCCCAGAGCCTGTGCAGTATGAAAAAGAAGGCAGTATGGAGCACAGAAAATGGTAAAGTCACACTCAGGGCTCAAAGTTGAAGGACTTTGCTGAATAATTCTCTGGGCAGCAAATGTTCCAAATCACCTCTAAGGCCGAGGACTCCTGGAAAGGGGATGATGATGTCATTCTTGTCTTTTTGTGACACATGAGAATACTGATATGTCATTAGCCAGGTGGCTGCTGGGCATGGATTACAGCTCCTGTGCTGGGCAGAAAACAGAGTGTGAGTCTGTGAGGAAAGTGACTTCTGTGGCTTTGCTCAGATTATTCCTCTTGACGTCCACAGAGTCAGACCCTGCTGAGCAGTTTCCTGTTAACAAACCCTTCTGGGAAAGCAATGTTCTAGCACCTTCATCTTGGGAGAGAATCCTTACACATTAAAAGAAGTCTCTGAAAAAAAATGTTATGGTCACGGTCAGTTGGGTGTGTAGATATTTCCTTCGAGTCAAAAAGAAGGATTAGTCAGAGAGCCATGACAACCGCTGTGGTCTCTTGTAAGGTGCAATCCTGGGCTATTCTGCAGGACCTGGAGTCTAAATCTGAATAAAACTTCGATTGCTGGGGACCTGCTCTGCCTCTCCAATTCTCTTCCATGTTACTGATGGCCTCCTATGGCATGCCTATCAATTCATCTTTTATATTTTGTGCATGTTGTGTGTGTTAGTTAAATGCTGTGATCATAATTATTGAGGAAACATTTCCAATTTTCACATTTTTACTCATAGAGTCTGTATATTTTGTATGTGGGACTCCGGGTGTGGTCAGTGAATATATCGTGTCTTCTAGTTCTTTGTTATGTCACCTGCTAAGGGGTGGTGTAGAGCGACTTTCCAGGAGAAATTCAGTGTTTTTGACAAGTACAATATGGAGAACTACAGTATATATTGAGCGAGCTACTGAGCCCACACAGAAAGAGAATGGGTCTTTCTTTTTTCTAGGTAATTCCTGGCGAACCTGACCTCTACTTAGTTATATCCAACCCTCTGAAATCAGCCAGTTGATCAGCACGCATTGGAAGATTCAGATGGCTGCACCATGGAGGCTATCCTGCCTGTCAGAACTGACAGAGCACCATACAAATGTGTATCGTTCCTCTACATGTACCAACAACCCCTAGACACTACTCAGCAAAGATGAGGACAATCAAAAAACTGATACCCCAACTTGCAATGTATGATACTTTGTTGTTGTTGAAAATCACTATGAGAGACTAGAAGAACCAATCTACTTCTATGTGGAGCTCACATTCATCCAGGAAACACTATGATAGGGCCTTTTTGGAGCCAGTGCTCCAAGCAACTGTATGTCAGATCTTGGTCCTCTTTAAATTCTGAGGTGATTTTTGGGAAGTCATTATGTCTGTACCCAAGGAACTCAGTAGTATGAGAAAGCAGGCTCTGTGGAGCAGAGAAAACGGTGAGGTCACACTCAGGGCTCAAAGAGCAAGGACTGATCTGGATATGTCTCTGGGCAGCAAATGGTCCAAGGCACCTCTGTGGCTTCAGCCTCCTGGAGAGGAGATGATGATGTCACTGTTGTCTTTTGGTGACATATGTGGATACTGATATGTGATAGGCCAAGGGGCTGCTGGGCATGGATTATACCTTTATGCCTGGCAGACAACAGAGTGTGAATCTGTAAGGAGAGCAAATTCTATGGTTCTGTTTGAGCTGTTCCTTCCTGTTAATGCCCTCAGCATCAGATCTTGCAGAGCGGTTTCCTGTTGACAGACCCTCCTGAGAAAGCAACGTTCTGGCCCCTTCATCTTCGATTTTCAGGACGGTGACAACCACACTTCTGTTATTGAAGCCACACAGTGTATAGCATTTTGCTTGAAAACTGGACACTTTATCAGGCAGGGAGGGAAAATCGAAAGCACAATGAGACAATATGCTACTTTTCAAGAATGCCATGATCAACCAAAGAGAACAGATCACATGTGCATTGACAATGTGATGTGGAAGAACTTGAAGGCTCACATGTATCTCCTGGATACATAGAATGATATAGTTATCATGGAAAACAGTTCTCTATTTGTCAAGGATGTTGAGAATAAAAATATCATGTGCCCATTGATATATACACAACAGTGTACAAAACGGTTGCCCAGAGACTACTAAACAGAATTCAGAACTGCACTGTAGACAACGGCAAACTTGTAGAAACACAATAATAGAGCAGCTGATGAATGTGTTAGTGCAGGTGGTATATGTACAAAATGAAACAAGATACCATCATAAAGGTGACAGAAGTCCTGATGCAAGCCACCCATAGAAAGTGTCTTGAGAAATTGGAAAGAGAAAGAACCTAGCATCCCTAGTTCACATACACTGCTTCTCCGTTAAGATAACAGTATGACAACATCAAATTCATAGGGAAAGAAGGCAGGTCAGTGTTTGCCAGGCACAAGTTGTGGGGTAGCGTGGAAGGGAAGTGAAAGGTGCATAGCTTGGGTTTCTATTGAATGCTTGTAATAAAAAAATGTTATTAGACAGCAAGTATTGAGGAAAGCACAATGCTGTTGGCACATTACAAACTGAATTGTATTTTTTAAAGGTTCCATTGGCAAAACAATGGCGTGAATTTTACCAAAAACATGTAAGGTATAGTTCCTGTAAGTCACCTCTCATAAACCACAGACCTCTAATATTGTGATGGCACTGCCTCCCAGATCTTTGAGGCTTCATGAAAAAGCTCCTCATTTTATAAAAATAAACACTGACAGTGAAATTTAGGTCCCAATGGGAAAAGTGCACTTGCTAGAAATAAGTGTGTTGGTAGATATTTGCCTGATGGAGTATATTACCATTTTACAGGGAGAGCACTGATTTTTGATAGGAGTTTTCAAAGGTTTCATTCACTGAGAATTGAAAGGGAGAGAATCATTACACTTTGAATGAAGTCTCTGAAACAAAACATCGTGTGCCTCCTCACCTGTGAACATCGATATTTCCTTCAAGTGGAAAGGAATGATTGGTCAGAGAGTTGGGGCAATGGCTGTGGTCTCTTGCTGGTTTCAAGCCTGGGCTATCCTGAAAGACCTTGAATCTCAATCAGGTTAATCTCGGATTGTTGCAGTGCCTCTCCCATTCTCCTCCATGTTACTGAGGGCAACCTGTGGCATGCCTTATCTGTTTCTTCTTTTACTTCTTGTACATGTTGTGTGCGTTACTTTAATATTCTGATCTTCATAATTGAGGAAACATTCCCAATTTTCACACTTTTACTCATGGAGTCTGTATATTTTGCATGTAGCACTCCATGTGTGGCCATTGAATCTATCGTGACTTCCAATTCTTTGTTATATCACCTGCTAAGGGGTGGCAGAGTAACTTCCCTGGAGAAATTCAGTGTCTTTGACAGTAGAATATGGACAACTACAGTATCTACTGAGCCAGCTACTGAGCCCACATACAAAGAAGTTGGACCTTCCTTGCTTCCTCAGGTAATTCCTGGCAAACCTGACCTCCACTGAATGACATCCAACTCTTTGGAATCAGCAAGTTTATAGGCACATATCAGGGAATTCAGGTGGCAGTCCCATGGATCTCATCCTACCTGTCAGACTTGACATAGCACAACAAATGTGTATACTTCCTTTCCGTGTAAAAACAATCCCTTGACACTACTCAGCAATTGATGAGGATAAACAAGAAACTGATCGATAAATTTCTAGGTATCATAAGTGGTTACTGTTGAATATCACCATCAGAGACTAGAAGACACAACCTGCTTCTATCTGGTGCTCAAATTCATCCGGTAACACACTTTGAAGGGGCACTTTTTGGTGCCAGCACTCACACCAACTTCATGTCAGTTCCTGCTCCTCTTTGAAGTGGCAAGGAGATTCCAGGAAGTCATTATGGCTGGACAAAGTTCCTCTACAGTATGAGAAAAAAGGCTCTCTGTAGCACAGTGAATGGTGAAGTCATAGTCAGGGTTCAAAGTGGAAGGACTGTAATGGATAACTCTATGGGCTGCAAATGGTTGAAGGAACCTCTGAGAATGTGGCCTCCTTGAGAGCAGATGATGATGTCACAGTTGTCTTTCTGTGACACATGAGGATACTGATATGTGATTGGCTAAGTGGCTGCTGGGCATGGATTAAAGTTCCCATGCTGGGCAGACAAGAGAGTGTGAGACTGTCAGGAGAGCGATTTCTGTGGCTGGGGCTGTTCTTTCCTCCTGAAGCCCTCAGCTTCAAAACCTGCTGAGCAGTGTCTTGTAGACAGACCCTCCTGAGAAAGGAACGTTCTGGAACCTTCATCTTGGACTTTCAGAATGTGAGAAATACACTTCTGTTATTGAAGCCACACAATCTATACAATTTTGATTAAAAAATCAGACAATTTATCAGTTAGGGAGGGAAATCGAAAGCATAATGCTATAATATGCTATCCCTTCAAAAATGCTGTGATAAACCAAAAAGAAAAGTTCACATGTGCATTGAAAATGAGATGTTAAAGAACCTGAATGCTCCTTTGTCTCTTCTGGATACATAGAATAATATAGCTCCCTTGGAAAAAACGTTTGCTCTTTGTCCAGGATATTGAGAATGAAAACATCACATGACCATTGATATATACACAATAGTGTTTAAAACAGATGCCCAGAAACTCCTACAGAGAATTCATAACTGCACTGTGAATAATGGCAAAAATGTAGACACAGATATCAGGTCAAATGATGAATGCATTAGTGTAGGAGGTATATGTATAAAATAAAACAAGACACAGCCATAGAGTTGTCAGAAGTTTTGATACTGCCCACAGCAAGAAAATATCTTCATTAATCAGCAAAAGAGGGAATCTAGGATCCCTAGGCCACAAACACTGTCTCTCCATTGAGACAACCGACCAAAAATGTCAAATTCATAGGGAAAGAAGGCAGGTCAGTGTTTGACAGGCTTCAATGTTGTGGGACAGTTTGGATGGGAATTCAAAGTTGCATGGCCTGGATTTCTATTGATTGCTTGTAATTACAAAAAAATGGTACTTGAGAGTAAGGATAGAGGAAAGCAAAATGCTGTTGGCATATTACAAGACTGAATTGTATTTTTGAAAGGTTACAATGGCAAACTATTTTTGTGAATTTTACCAAAACAATGTAAGGGATATTCCCAGTTGGGCACTCCTCAAACACCATAAGTCCTCTAATGTTGTGATTGCCCTGCCTCCTAGACACGTTGGGCTACATGAGAAGCACCTCATTTCTAAATACAAACACTGCCAGTGAAATTTAGGACCCAGTTGTGAAAGTGCACTTGCTAAACATAAGTGTGAGAGTTGATATTGTCCTGATGAAGTAGATAGCCACTTTACAGAGAGAGCAATGACTTTAGAAAGGTGATCTCACAGATTTCATTCGCAGTGAATTGAAAGCGAGAGAATCATTCCACATTGAAAGAAATCTCTGAAACAAACCATGATGGGCCTCTTCACCTGTGAGCATAGATAGTTCCTTAGAGTGTAAAGGAAGGATTGACCAGAGAGCTGCAGCAACAGCTGTGGTCTCTTGCGAAGTTCAAACCTTTTCTTTACTGAAGGACCTGGAGTCTAAATCAGGCTAAAGCTCGGTTTGCTGTGCAAATGCTGTGCCTCTCCCATTCTCTTCCATGTTACTGAGGGTCTCCTACGGCATTCCGATCTCTTTCATCTTTCACATTTTGCTCATGTTTTGAGCGTTATTTTGATACTCTGATCCTCATGATTGAGGAAACATTCTCCATTTTCACTGCTTTTATCATAGAGTCTGTACATTTTGCATTTGGGACTCCATGTGTGGTCAGTGAATTTATCCTGACTTCCAATTCTTTGTTACATGACCAGCTAAGCGGTGGCAGAGAGTGTCTTACTTACAGAAATTCAGTGTCTTTCAAAAGTATAATATGGAGAACAACAATATATGCTGAGCCAGCAACTGAGCCCACACAGAAATAAAGTGGACCTTTCTTTCTTTCTTAGGTTATTCCTGGCAAACCTGACCCCTAAAGAATCACATCCAAACCTCTCACACTAGCTGGTTGATAGGCATGCAATGGGGAATTCATATGGCAGACCCATGGAGCCCATCTTGCCTGTCAGAACTGACAGAGCAACACACAAAAGTTTATCCTTCCTCTCAGTGTAGCAAAACTCCCTTGACACTACTTAGCAAATGATGAGGACAATCTAGAACCTGACACCAAACTTGTAGCTATATTAAGTGGTTCTTGTTGAAAATCACCATAAGAGATTAAAATATTTGATCTGCTTCTATCTGGAGCTCACATTCATCCTGTAACACTCTTTGATGGGGCACTTGTTGGAGCAAGTGCTCACAACAACTGCATGTCTCTTCTTGCTTCTTTTTGAAGTGGCAAGGTCATCCCTGGTATGTCATTATGGCTGGGCCCAAGGGCCTCTGTAGTATGAGAAAGAATGCTCTATGGATCATAGAGAACGTTGAAGTCACCCTCTGGGCTCAAAGTGGATGTACAGTCCTAAATAAGTCTCTGGACAGGAAATGGTCCAAGGTACAACTGTGGCTGTGCTCTCCTGGATAGGAGATAATGATGTCATTGTTGTCTTTTTGTGACATGTGAGGATACTGATATGTGATTGTCCAGTCAGCTGCTGGCCACAGATTACATCTCCAGTGCCAGGCAGACATCCGAGTGTGAGTCTTTGAGGAAAGCAACATCTGTGGCTCTGCTCAGCCTGTTCCGTCCTGCTGATGCACTCAGTGTCAGACCCTGCTGATCACTTTTCTTTTGACAAAACTTCCTGAGAAAGAAACATTCTGGCACCTTCATCTTGGACTTTCAGGACACTGAGAAATACACTATGGTTATTGAAGCCACACAGTCTATAGCATTTTGCTCTGAACACTGGAGAGTTTATCAGTCAGGGAGGTAAAATCAAAAGCACAATGAGACAATATGCTATTCCTTCATGAATGCTGTGATCAACCAAATAGAAAAGATCACATGTATGTTCACAATATGATGTGGAAGAACTGGAAGGCTCACATAGCTCTTCTGGATACATAGAATGAAATGGCTACAGTGGAAAACAGTTTGCTATTGGTCCAGGAGGTTGAGAATGAAAATGTCACATGACCACTGACAAATACACAATAGTGTTTAAAAAGGATGCCCAAAATTCAGGACTGCTCTGTAGATAAAGGCAAAAAAGTAGAGACACAATATCAGGTCAAATGATGAATGCATTAGCAAAGGTGGAATATGTATAAAATGAAACAAGATACAGTCATAAAATGACAGAGTCATGATGCTGGCCACCACAAGAAAGTATCTTGAGAGATTGGCAGGAGAATGAAGCTATCATCCCAAGCCCAAATAGGCTCTCTCTTCATTAAGATAACAGAACACCAGTGTCAAATTCTTAGGGAAAGAATGAAGCTCATCGTTTGCCAAGCCACAAGGTGTGGGGTAGACTGGATGGGAATTGAAAGTTGCATGGCTTGTGTATCTAATCATTGCTTGTAGTCAGAAAAATGATACTGGACAGCAACAATTGAGGTAAGCACAATGCTGTTGGTATATTACAAAACTGAATTGTATTTTTTAAAGTTTCCAATGGCAAACTGGTGATGTGAATTTCACCAAAACAATGTAAGGTATATTCACAGTAGGACACTTCTCATAAACCACAAGTCCTCTAATGTTGCAATATCCCTGAAATCTAGACCCTTTTGGACACGTGAGAGAGCTCCTCAGTTCTAAAATCAAACACTGCCAGTGAAATTTAGGTCCCAACTGGAGAAGTGCTCTTGCTTGATATAAGTTTGGTGGCAGATATTTGCCTGATGGAGTAGATTGCCAGTTTACAAGGTGAGCACTGATTTTGGAAAAGAGTTTTCACAGATTTCATTCACTGTGCTTTGAAAGGGAAGGAATCGTTACTCATTGAAAGAAGTCTCTGAAACAAAATGTAATGGGACTCTTCACCTGTGATCATACATATTTCCTTCAAGTGGAAAGGAAAGATTAGTCAGAGAATCATGGGAATGGCTGAGGTCTCTTGTGGCATTCAAGCCAAGGTTATCCTGAAGGACCTGGAGTCTCAATTATGCTAAAACGCGGATTGCTGCAGATCTGCTCTGCCTCTCCCATTCTCTTCCATGTTACTGAGGGCCTCCTATGGCATGGCTATTTGTTTCATATTTTACAGTTTGCGTTTGTTGTTTGCATTACTTTAATACTCTGATCCTCATAATTGATGAAACATTCCCAATTTTCACCCTTTTACTCTTCGAGTCCGGATATTTTACATGTGAAAATTCATGTGTTGTCAGGGTATCTACTGTGACTTAATTCTTTATTATGTCGCCTGCAAAGCAGTGACAGACAGTGTCTTCCTGGAGAAATTATGATTTTGAAGTAGAATAAGGAGAACTACAGTAGATACAGAACGAGGTACTGATCCCACACACAAAGAAAGTGGACATTCCTTTCTTCTTAGGTAATTCTTGGAGAACCTGACCTCTACTGAATTACATCCAACCTTCTGAAATCATCAGGTTGATAGGCAAGAAATGGGGAATTCAGATGGCAGACACATGGAGACCATCCTGTCTGTCAGAAATGACAGAACACCATAGAAGTGTGCATCCTTCCTCTTCATGTACCAACACTCCATTGACCGTACTCAGCAAATGATGCATAGAATTATGTAGCTAACATGGAAACAGTTGGCTATTCATTGAATATGTTGACAATGAAAATATCATGTGACCATTGATATATACACAATAGTGCTTGAAACGGTTGCCCGTTTAAACACCGTTTTAGGATTTAAACATAAACCCGTAAACAAAATTCAGAACTGCACTGTAGTTAATGGCAAAAATCTAGAAACACAATATCTGGTCAACTGATGAATGCATTAGCGAAAGTGCTATATGTATACAATGAATGTAGACACAGTCATAAAATTGACCGAAGTCCTGATACTGGCCACCGCAAGACAGTTTCTTGAGAAATTGGCAAGAGAAAGAAGCCAGAATACTAACGTCACATATGCTGTGTGTTCATTAAGATAACAGAATGACAATGACAAATTAAAGGGGAAAGAAGCCAAGTCAGTGTTTACCAGGATGCAAGGTGTAGGGAAACGAGGATGGGGAGTTGAAGTTGCATGGCTTGGGTTTCTATTGATTGCTTGTGATATGAAAAATTGTATTAGGCAGCGAGGATTGAGGAAAGCACAATGTTATTGGCATATTACAATACTGAATTGTATTTTTCAAAGATTACACTGGCAAACTGGTGGTATGAATTTTATCAAAACAATGTAAGGGATATTCCCAGTAGGGCACGCCTCATACACCACAAGTCCTCTAATGTTGTGATCACCCTGCCTCCTAGACCCTTTTGGCTACATGTGAAAGCTCCTCAGTTCTAAGAACAAACACTGCCAGTGAATGTTAGTCCCCAAAGGGAGAAGTGCCCTTGCTAGAAATAAGGGTTGTGGTCGATATTTGACTCATGAAGTAGTTTGCCATTTTACAGAGAAAGCACTGGTTTTTGAAAGGAGTTTTCACATATTTCATACACTGTGAACTGAAAGGGAGACATCCATAATAATTTGAAAGATGTCTCTGAAACAAAATGTGATGGGCCTCCTTAACTCTGAGCATAAATATTTCTTTCGTGAGGAAAGGAAGGATTGTTCAGACTGCTGGGGCAATGGTGGTGGTCTCTTGGGGGTTAAAGCCTAGGCTATCATGAAGGACCTAGAGTCTCTATCAGGCTAAAACTCGTATTGCTACAGATGTTCTGGGCCTGTCCCATTCTCTTCCGTGTTAGTGAGGGCTTCCTACGGCATGCCTATCTGTTTCATCTTTTATATTTTGCAACTGTTTTTCACATTTCTTTAATACTCTGATATTCATAATTGCGGAAACGTTCCCAATTATCACACTTTTTTTTTTTTTTTTTTTTTTTTTTTTTTTTTTTTTTTTATTAGTTTCAGGTGCACAAGACAAAGCAAAACTTAGACATTTATCATTTATATCCCTCACACTGTGTGAACCCCCCTCCCCCCATCCACTATCCCTCTGTACGTTCCCAAAACCTCTCACCTTCCCCTTATCCCCACCCCCCCGCCCCTCTAGCAACCCTCTGTTTTTCCTCCATGTTTCCAAAACTGTTTCTGATTAGTTCATTCACTTATTCTTTTCTTTAGATTCCGCATATAAGTGAGATCATATGGTATTTGTCTTTCTCTTTCTGACTTATTTCACTTAACATAATGTTCTCTAGGTCCATCCATGTTGTTGCAAATGGTAAGATTTCTTTCTTCTTTATGGCTGCGTAATACTCCATTGTATAAATGTACCACAGTTTCTTAATCCAGTCATCTACTGATGGGCATTTCGGTTGTTTCCAGGTCTTGGCTATTGTATATAGTGCTGCAATAAACATAGGAGTGCATAAAGATTTTTGAATTGGAGTTTTGGATTTCTCCGGATAGATACCTAGGAGTGGGATTGCTGGATCATAAGGTAGTTCCATTTTCAGATTTTTGAGATATCTCCAAACTGTTTTCCATAGTGGCTGCACCAATCTGCATTCCCACCAACAGTGCACCTTTATTCATAGAGTCTGTACATTTTGCATGTGGGACTCCAAATGTGGTCAGAGGATCTAGCGTGACTTCTAATTCTTTGCTACGTCAGCTGCTAAGAGATTTCCCAGTGTGTCCTCCCCAGAGAAATTTGGTGTCTTTGAAAAGTAGAATATAGTTCTCCTTTGAAAAGTAGAATAGTTCACCTTTGAAAAGGAGAACTACAGTATATATTTAGCCAGCTACTGAGATCACACAAAATGTGAGTGGACCTTTTTTTTTTCTTTCTGAGGTAATTCCTGAGGAAGATGACCTCTACTGAATTACATCAAACCCTTTGAAATCAGCCAGTTGATAGGCTTGCATTGGAGAATTCAGATGGCAGATCCATGGAGCCCATGCTGCTTGTCAGAACTGACTGAGCACCATACAAATGTGTATCCTTCCTCTAGGTGTACCAAGACTCCTTTGACAATACTCAGCAAATAATTAAGACAATCAAGAACCTGATCCCCCAACTTGCTAAGTAGATAAGTGTTTTTTTTTTTCTCTCTAAAATCACCATCAGAGACTAGAAGACCCGATCTGCTTCTACAAGGAGCTCACATTGATCTGACAACACTTTTTGATGGGGTATTTTTTGGAGCCATTGCTCACACCGACTGCAGGTCAGTTCTAGCTCCTCTTTGTAGTGGCAAGTCGATTAATGGCAAGTCATTATGGCTGAGCCAAAGGGCCTCTGTAGTATGAGAAAGACGTCTCTACAGAGCACAGAGAATGCTGAGGTCACAATCAGGTCTCAAATTGAAGGACTGTCCTGGATAAGTCTCTGGGCAGCAAATGGTCCAAGGCACCTTTGGCAGCGGTCTCCTTGGAGGGGATGATAATGTCATAGTTGTCATTTTTGACACTTGAGGATACTGATATGTGATTGCCCAGGCAACTGTGGGGCACAGATTGCAGTTCCAGTGCTGGCAGACAACAGAGAGTGAATCTGGGAGGAGACCAACTTCTGTGGCTATGCTCTGGCTGTTCCTTCCTACTGATGCCCTCCACTTAGGACACTGCCAAGCAGTTTCCTCATGACAGACCCTCCTAAGAAAGCATCGTTTTGTCACCTTCATCTTGGACATTCAGGACGGTGAGAAATAAGCTTCTGCTATTGAATCCACATAGTCTATAACATTTTGCTATGTAAATCGGACATTTTATCAATCATAGAGGGAAAATCAGAAGCACAAAGAGACTATACACTACTCCTTCAAGAATGCTGTGATCTACAAAAGAGAAAAGATCATATGTGCATTGACAATGTGATGTGGAAGTACTGGAATGCTCACATGTCTCTGGTTGATATGTAGAATGATATAGCTACTGAGGAAAATGGTTTGCTATTTGTACATATGTTGAGAATGAAAATTCCACGTGACCATTGATACACATACCATAGTGTTTAAAACAAGTGCCCAGAAACTCCTAAACAGAATTCAGAACTGCACCATAGTTAATGGCAAAAACGTAGAAATGCAATATCAGGTAAACTGACGAATGCATTAGAGAAGGTGTTACATGTATAAAGTGAAAGAAAACACAGTCATAAGGGTGACAGAAGTCCTGATGTAGGCAATTGCAAGAAAGTACCTTGAGAAATTGGAAGAGAAAAAGCTAGCATCCCAAGGCCACATACACTGCCTCTCAATTTAGATAACAGAATGACAAATTGGGAAAGAAGGCATGCCATGTTTGCCAGAGTGCAAAATGTGGGTCAGCCTGGATGGAAACTGAAAGTTGCATGGCTTGGGTTTCTATTGATTGTTGGTAGTTAGAAATATGGTATAGACAAGAAGCATTGAGGTAAACACAATGCTGCTGGTATATTAGAAAACTGAATTGTATTTTTTTTTAAGTTTCAATGGCATACTGGCACAGTGCATTTTAAAAAATCAATGTAAGTGATATCCCAAGTAGGGGTCACTCCTAAACCAGAAGTCCTATAATGTTGTGATGGCCGGGCCTCCTAGACCTTTTGGACTTCATTACAAAGCTCCTCAGTTCTAAAAACAAACAAAGCAAAACAAAAATGATAGGGAAATTTGGACCCAATGGGACAAGTGCCCTTGCTAGAAATAAGTGTGGTGGTGGATATATGACTGATGGAGTACATTGCCATTTTTAGAGAGAGACCAAGGATTTTGGAAAGTTGTTTTCACAGATTTCATTCACTGTGAATTGAAAGAAAGAGAATCATTACCCATTGACAAACATCTCTGAAACAAAATGTCATCGGCCTCCTCATCTGTGAGACTATATATTTCCTTCGAGTGGAAAGGAGGGATTGCACAGAGAGATGGGGCTATGGCTGTGGTCTCTTGCAGGGTTCAAGGCTGGGCCATCCGGAAGGACCTGGAGTCTAAATCAGGCTAAACCTCGGATTGCTGTAGATCTGCTCTGCCTCTCCCATTCTCTTCATAAATTACTGGGGGCTTCCTACAACAATCCTACCTGTATCATCCTTTGTATGTTGCACACTTTGTGTTTGTTACTTTAATAATCTGATCTACCTAATTTAAGAAACATTCCAAATTTTCACCCTATTACTCATAGAGTGTGCATTTTGCATGTGGACTCCATTATTGCTCATAGGATCTCTCGTAACTTCCAATTCTTTGTTACGTCACCTGCCAAGGGGTGGCAGAGAGGGTCTTCCCCAGAGAAATTCTGTGTCTTTGTCAAGTAGAATATGCAGAACTACAGCATATACTAAGCAAGCTACTGAGTCGACACACGAAGAAAGTGGACCTTCCTTTCTTTCTTCGGTAATTCCTGGCAAAACTGACCTCTACTGAATTGCAACTAACACTCTGAAATCAACCGTTTCATAGGCACATATTGGGGAATTCATGGCAGAACCATGGAGCTCATCCTTCCTGTCAGAACTGACAGAGCAACATAGAAATATGTATCATTCCTCTCCATGTACCAACACTCCCTTGTCACTACTCAGCACATGATGAGGTCCATCAAGTACCTGAAGGCCAAACTTGCTAAGTATGATAAGTGGTTCTGGTTGAATATCACCATCAGAGACTAGAAGACCCAATCTGCTTCTCTCTGGAGGTCATAGTCATCCGGTAACATTCTTTGATGTGGCAATTTTTGGAGCCAGTGCTCACACCAACTGCATGTGTGTTAATTCTCCTTTCTGAGGTGGCAAGGTGATTCCTGGCTATTCATTATGGTGGGACCAAGGACCTATGTACTATGAGAAAGAAAATATATGGAGTACAAAGATGGTGAAGTCACACTCAGGGCTCAAAGTGGAGGGCTATCCAGCATAAGCATATGGGAAACAAATGGTCCAAGGCACCTCTGTGGCTGCCGACTCCTAGAGAGGGGAAGATGATGTTTCAGTTCTCTTTTTGTGACACATGAGCATACTGATATGTGAGTGGCCAGGCAGATGCTGGGCATGGAATACAGTTCCAGTGCTGGGTAGACAAAAGTGTGTGTGTCTGTGAGGAGAGCAACTTCTGTGAATCTGCTCAGGCTGTTCCTTCTTTCTGACACCCTCAGGGTAAGTCCCTGCTGTGCAGTTTCCTGTTGACATACCTCCTGAGAAAGCAACATACTGGTACCTTCATCTTGTTCTTTCAGGACGGTGAGAAATACACTTCTGTATTGAAGCCACAAAGGCTATAATATTTTGCTGTGAAAATTGGACACTTTATCAGTCAGGGTGGGAAAATCAAAAGTACAATGAGAAAAGATGCTTCTCCTTAAAGAATGTTGTGATCAACAAAAAAGAAAAGACCATATGTGCATTGAAAATGTGATGTGGAAGAACTGGAATGCTCACATGTCTCTGGTGGATACATAGAATGATATAGCTACCATGGAAAACAGTTCCCTATTTGTCCAGTATTTTCAGAATGAAAATATCATGTGACCATTAATATACGCAAAATAGAGTTTAAATCAGATGCCCAGAAACTCCTAAACAGAATTCAGAACTGCCCTGTAGATAAAGGCAGAAATGTGGAAACACAATATCGGTTAACTGATGAATGCATTAGCAAAGGTGCTATATGTATAAAATGAAACATGATACAGACATAAAGCTGACAGAATTCTTGATGCTGGCCACTGCAAGATAGCATCCTGAGAAATTGGCAAGAGAAAGAAGCTAGCATCGATTAAGATAACAGAAGAGAAATGTGAAATTCATAGGGAAAGAGGGCAGGTCAGTGTTTCCCAGGGCGCAAGGTGTGGGGCAGCGTGGATGGGAAGTGAAAGTTGCATGGCTTCAGTTACTATTGATTGCATGTAATCAGAAAAATGATATTACACAGCAAGGATTGAGGAAATCAAAAAGCTGTTGGCATCTTACAAAACTGTATTGTATTTCTGAAAGGTTCCAAGGCAAATTGGTGATATGAATTTTAATAAAAAATGTAAGGGATATTCCCAATAGAGCACCTGTCCTAAACCAGAAGTCCTCTAATGTTATGATGCCCCTGCCTCGTAGACATTTTGGGCTACATGAGAAAGCTCCTCAGTTCTAAAAACAATCACAACCAATGAAATTTAGGTCCCAATGGGATAAGTGTCCTTGCTAGAAACAGTGTGATGGTGGATATTTGCCTGATGGAGTAGATTGATGTTTTACAGAAAGAGTATTGATTTTGGAAAGGAATTTTCACAGATTTCATTGCCTTTGAATTGAAATGGAGCTAATCATTACACATTGAAAGAAGTCTCTGAAACAAAATGTGATGTACTCCTCACCTGTGCCCTTAGTCTTTTCTTTCATGTGGAAAAGAATGATTGGTTAGAGAGACTGGGCAATGCCTACGATCTCTTGTGGTGTTCAAACCTGGGCCCTCATCAAGGATCTTGTGTCTAAATCAGTCTGAAACTCGGATTGCTTCGGATCTGCTGTGACTCTCCCATTCTCTTCCATGTTACTTAGGGTGTCCTACGTCATGCCTATCTGTTTCATCTTTTATGTTTTGTGCATGTTGTTGGCATTACTTTAATACTCTGATCTTCATAATTGAGGAAACATGCCCCATTTTCAAGGTTTTACTCAGAGAGTCTGTAAATTTTGCAAGAGGGACTCCATTTGTGGACAGAGATTCTATCATGACTTACAATTCTTTGTTATGTCACCTGCTAAGGGGTGGCACAGAGTGTCTTCCCTGGAGAAATTCCGTGTCTTTGACATGAAGAATGTGGAGAACTACAGTATATACTGAGCCTACTTCTAAGACAACACACTAAGAAAGTGAACCTTACATTCTTTCTTAGGTAATTGCTGGCAAACCTGACCTCTACTGAATTACATCCAACCCTCTGAAATCAGCTGGTTGGTAGGCACAAATCGTGGAATTCAGACAGTAGACCCATGGATCTCATCCTGCCTGTGAGAACTAACAGAGCACCATACAAATGTCTATCCCTCCTCTCCATGTACCAACACTCCCCTGACATTACTCAGCAAATGATGAAGACAATCAAGAACCTGATGCCCAAACTTGCTAGGTATGATAAGTGGTTCATGTTGAAAATCACCATTAGAGACAGAAGATTTGATTTGCTTCTATCTAGAGCTCACATTTATCTGCTAACACTCTTTGATGGGGCACTTTTTGGAGCCAGCACTCACACCAACTGCATGGCAGTTGTCGTACTCTTTGAGTTGGCAAGGTGATTCCTGGAAATCATTATATCCGGGCCCATGTGCCTCTGTAGTATGAGAAATGAGGCTCTACGGAGCACAGAGAATGGTGAAGTCACACTCAGGGCTCATAGTGGAAAGACTGTGGTGGATAAACCTCTGAGCAGGAAAGGTTCCAACTTACCTCTGTGGCTGTGGTTTCCTGGAGAGGTGATGATTCTGTCACACTTTTCTCTATGTGACATGGGAAGATACTGATACATGATTAGCCGGGTGGTTCGTGTGCATGTTTTACATCTCTAGTGCTGGGAATACAACAGAATGTGAGTTTATGAGGAGAGTGAATGCTGTGGCTCTGCTCAGGGTGTTCCTTCCTCCTGATGCCCTCAGCATCAGACCCCGCAAAGCAGTTTCCTGTTGGCAGACCCTCCTAAGAAAGTAACATTCTGGCACCCTCATCTTAGACTTTCCGGACGGTGAGTAATACACTTCTGCTATTGAAGCCACACAGCCTATTACATTGTGCTATGAACATCGGTCACTTTTTCAGTCAAGGAGAGAAAATAGCAAGCACAATGAGACTTTATGCTACTCCATCAAGAATGGTATGATTAACCAAAGATAAAAGATCACATGTGCTTTGACAATGCTAGGTGGAAGAACTAGAACACTCACATGTCTCTGCTGGATACAGAGAATGACATAGTTACCATGGAAAACAGTCCGCTATTTGTCCAGAATGTTGATAATGAAAATATTATGTGACCATTGATATATGCATAATAATGTTTAAAATGGATGCCCAGAAACTCCTAAACAGAATTCAAATATTTCCTTCGAGTGGAAAGGAAGGATTGGTAGAGAGCCAGATAAATGGCTGTGCTCTCTTGCGGGGTTCACGCCTGGGCTTTCAGACTTGGAGTCGGAATCACGCTAAATATCAGATTGCTGCAGATCTGCTGTACCTCTCCCATTCTCTTCCATGTTACTGAGTGCTTACTGCGGCATGCCTATCTGTTTCATCTTCTACACGTTGTGTCCATTACTTTAATACTCTGATCTTCATAATTGAGCGAACATTTCAATTTTCACCCTTTGTCTCAGAGAGTGTGTACATTTTCCCTTTGGGTCTTCATGTGCGGTCAATGAATATATTGTGAATTCCAATTATTTGTTACGTCACCTGCTACGGGGTCTCAGAGAGTGTCTTCCCCAGAGAAAGTAACTGTCTTTGACAAGTAGAATATGGAGAACCACAGTATATACTGAGCCAGCTACTGAGCCCACTCACCAAGAAAGTGGACCTTCCTTTCTTTCTTAGGTAATTCCTGGGGAACCTGACCTCTACTGAATTCTATCCAACCCTGTGAAATCATCCAGTTGATAGGCATGCATTAGGAGATTCAGTTGGCAGACCCATGGAGTCCATCCTGCCTGTCAGAACTGAGAGAGCACCATACAAATGTGTATCCTTCCATTCCATGTTCCAACACTCCCTTGACACTACTCAGCAAATCAAGAGGACAATAAAAAAAGTGATGACCCGTCTACTAGTTTTACTAAGTGGATCTTGTTGAAAATCACCATCAGAGAATAGAAGACCTGGTCTGCTTCTATCTGGAGCTTACATTCTTCTGTCAACACTCTGTGTTTGGGCACTTTTTGGAGTCAGTGCTCACACCAACTGCATGTCAGTTCTTCCTCCTCTTTGAAGTGACAAGGTGGTTCCTGGCAATTCATTATGGCTGCACCTAGGGACCTCTCTAATATGAGAAAGAAGGCTCTTCAGAACACAGAGAATGGTGAAGTCATACTCAGGGCTCAAAGTGGATGGAGTATCCTTGGTAATTCTGTGGGCTGCAAATGGTCCAAGGCTCCTTAGTGGCTGTGGCCTCCTAGAGGGGATGATGATGCCACCGTTGTGTTTTCAAATATATGAGGACACTTATATATGATTTGCCAGGTGGCTACTTGGCACAGATTAAGTTCCAGTGTTGGACACACAACACAGAGTGAGTCTGTGAGGAGAACAACTACTGTGGCTCTGCTCGGGGTCTTCCTTCCTCCTGAAACCATCCACGTGATTTCCTTCTGAGCAGTTTCCTGTTGACTGACCCTCCTGAGAAAGCAACGTTGTTGCACCTTCATCTTGGCCTTTCAGGATGGGGAGAAATACACTTCTGTTATTCATTCCAAACATTCTTTAACATTTTGCTATGAAAATTGTGCAATTTATTGGTAAGGGAGGGAAAATCAAAAGCACAATGAGACACTATGCTACTCATTCAAAAATACTGCTATCAACCAATGAGAAAAGATCACATGTGCTTTGACAATGCGATGTGGAGGAACTGGAAGGCTAACATGACTCTAATGGATACATATAATGATATAGTTACATTATATAGAAAACAGTTCGCTGTGAGAGTAGATTACCATTTTCAGAGACAGCATTGATTTTGAAAGGAGTTTTCACAGATTTCATTCATTGTGAATTCAAAGGGAGAAAATTGTTACACATTGAAAGAAGTCTTATTGTCCTCTAAATGGAGGAGTGATGTGAGCCTCTGTAAATCACCCCTGGAATTTACAACTAATCGAACAACTATAACTCCAATAAGGACTCTCTGCACAGCAGACAGAAAACACGAAGAGGATCACTACTGAATTCACCTAAGGTGGGTAAATCATGCCATAAGGGGAGGAGGGAAGGGAAATGTGGGGACATGGAGCTGGGCGGGCGCAGTACACAGACCTAGCTCAGTGCTCTGAGCCCCCTGCCTCGCACAACTACCACAGCTGTGGAAAAGGGAAGAACTCGGACTGCTAGGGCTTCGCTTATGACTGACAGGGGACAGCATATAACATGGCTGAACCCAACGCTCACAGCAGAGACCTCGAAGAAAAGACTAAGGGAAGAAGGCTGAAAATGGTGGTTTAAGCAGTTGCTGCTGCAGAGAACAGAAGCTTTAGGCACTGAGACTAGCTGCCCCCTCCCTAGCCTCCCAGATCATGCCCCACCCCTACTGCCAGGTGCTAGAAGCAGAACAGTAGCAGTGTCACATCAAAAGTGCAGAATATTTGCTATTCTGACAACTGTGGACTGCAGACACAGATTCACAGTACAACTAGTTCCAACAAAGGGGAGGGAACTGAGGAAGCAGGACCTGCTGTGATGGTGGTCGCTGCCACTGTACTGTAGCACTTCTCACAATTCAGCCTGCCCCTAGCCCCACCTATATGGGCGGATCCCTGAAGGAGTAAACTGAACTGCTGAAACACAAGGGCCTTGAATCTGAGGCAGAAAGAGCTTCGGGACTCCAAATGCTCTCCACATACCCGAATGGATATTGCGGCCTGTGACCCAGACAAACTATTATCAGAGGAGAAGCCCATCGCCCAGGGAAACCCTCCATTTTGACAGAAGCTACAATAGTGCAGATAAAATATAGCACTACACGTGAGAGGAAAAAAAAAAAAAAAAAAGGCTGCAGTAGGAGAGAAAATAAAACTTTCTACCAACAAGTACTGGAAAAAAAAAGAAAGAAATCTTCCTATCAACCTGTTGCAGTAGCTGCTCCTGTGATATCTAGGAAGAGAAATAGTAAATCAGTAATTGCCATGAATAGCCAAGGCAACCGGACAGCTCAAAAAGAAAGTGAAAAGTCTCCAGAATAAGAACTTACAGATACGGAAATATGAGACTTAGATGACAGAGAAATCAAGATTGCAGTTCTGAGAAACTCAACGAGATGCAAGAAAGCACACAAAGGCAATTGAATGAATTCAGAACCACAATAAAAAACAACATAACCATTTTACAAAAGAGATTAAAATTTTAAAAAAGAACCAAATAGAATTTCAGGAGATTAAAAAATGCTCAACATCACTAATCATCAGAGAAATGCAAATCAAAACCACAACGAGCTGTCACCTCACCCCAGTCAGAATGGCGATCATCAACAAGACAAATAGTAACAAATGTTGGAGAGGCTGTGGAGAAAAAGGAACCCTCATACACTGTTGGTGGGAATGCAGACTGGTGCAGCCATTATGGAAGGCAGTGTGGAGGTTCCTCAAAAAACTACGAATAGAATTGCCATATGACCCAGCAATCCCTCTCCTGGGTATCTACCCAAAAAATCTGAAAACATTTAGAGATAAAGACACATGTGCTCCAATGTTCACTGCAGTTTTGTTTACGGTGGCCAAGACATGGAAACAACCAAAATATCCTTCGATAGATGAATGGATGAAGAAGTTGTGGTATATATACACAATGGAATACTATTCAGTGGTAAGAAAAGATGATATAGGAACATTTGTGACAACATGGATGGATCTTGAGAGTGTAATGCTAAGCGAAATAAGTCAGACAGAAAAAGCAGAGAACGATGTGATTTCACTGATATGTGGTATATAAACCAAAAGCAACAGAAGAACAAGACAAACAAATGAGAAACAGAAACTCATAGACACAGACAATGGTTTGGTGGTTGCCAGAGGGTAAGTGGGGTGGGGGGTGGGGTGTGGGAGATGAGGGTAAGGGGGATCGAATATATGGTGATGGAAGGAGAACTGACTCTGGGTGATGAACACACAATGGGATTTATAGATGATGTAATACAGAATTGTACACCTGAAATCTATGTAATTTTACTAACAATTGTCACCTCAATAAATTTAATATATAAAAATAATAAGTATAGAAGGAAAATTCCTTAACATAATAAAGGCCATATATGACAAGCACTCTGCTAATCTCATAGTTAATGGTGAAAAACTGAAGCCCTTTGCTCTACGTACAGGAACACGGCATGACTGTCCCCTATCACCTCTGCTTTTCACCATACTGCTGGAAGTCCTTGCCAGAGCACTCAGGCAAGAGAAAGAAATAAAAGCATCCAAATTGGGAATGAAGAAGGTAAATTATCACTCTTTGCAGATGATATGATGCTATATACAGAAAACCCTAAAGACTCCACCCAAAAGCTATTAGAAATAATCAACGAATACCATAAAGTTGCTGGCTTCAAGATCAATGTACGAACGTCCATTGCTTTCCTACATACTAACAATGAAATCTCAGAAAAAGAAATACAAAAAACAATTCCTTTTGCAATTACAGCAAAAAGAATAAAATACCTAGGAATAAACTTAACCAAGGATATGAAAGACCTATATGCTGAAAACTGTAAGACATTTTTGAAAGAAATTGAAGAAGACACAAAGAAATGAAAAGGCATTCCGTGCTCATGGATTGGAAGAATCAACATAGTTAAAATGGCCATATTACCCAAGCAATATACAGATTCAATGCAATCCCCATCAAAATCCCAATGGCATATTTAAAGAAATAGAACAAAAAATCGTCAGGTTTGTTTGGAACCACAATAGACCCCGAATAGCCAAAGCAATCTTAAGAAAAAAGAACAATAATGGAAGTATCACACTTCCTGACTTTGTCTTGTATTACAAGGCTACAATAATCAAAACAGCATGGTATTGGCAGAAAAACAGACACATAGACCAATGGAATAGAATTGAGAACCCAGAAGTAAAACCACATAAATATGGACAGATAATTTTTGACAAAGAAGCTGAAAACATACAATGGAGAAAAGACAGCCTCTTCAATAAATGGTGGTGGGGGGATTGGATAGCCACGTGCAAAAGCGTGAAACTGGACTGCTATTTGTCACCATGTACCAAAATTAATTCAAAATGGATCAAAGACTTAAGCATAAAACCTTTCATAATAAACTGCATAGAAGAAAACATAGGTCCTGAACTTATGGACTTTGGGTTCAAAGAGCATTTTATGAATTTCACTCCAAAGGCAATGGAAGTAAAAGCTAAAATAAACAAATGGGACTATATGAAACATAAAAGTTTCTACACAGCAAAAGAAACCATCAACAAATAAAGAGGCCAACAACTGAATGGGAGAAGATTTTGCAAATAGTGCCTCCGATAAGGGTCTAATATCCAGAATATACAACGAGCTCATGCAACTCAAAAACAAAAAACAAAAAACCCAATAGAAAAACGGGCAGAGGACTTGAAGAGACATTTCTCCAAAGAGGACATACAAATGGCAAATAGACATATGAAAAAATGCTCAACATCACTAATCATCAGAGAAATGCAAATACAAACAACAATGAGATATCACCTCACCCCAGTCAGAATGGCAGTCATCAACAAGACAAATAGTAACAAGTGTTGGAGAGGCTGCGCAGAAAAAGGAACCCTCATACACTGTTGGTGGGAATGCAGACTGGTGCAGCCATTATGGAAGACAGTGTGGAGCTTCCGCAAAAAATTATGAATAGAATTGCCATATGACTAGCAATCCCTCTCCTGGGTATCAACCGAAAATATCTGAAAACTTTTACAGATAAAGACACATGTGCTCCAAGGTTCATTGCAGCTTTTTTTACGGTAGCCAAGACATGGAAACAACCAAAACGCCCATCGATAGATGAATGGATAAAGAAGTTATGGTATATATACACAATGGAATACTATTTTGTGGTAAGAAAAGATGATGCAGGAACATTTGTGACAACATGAATGGATCTTGAGAGTGTAATGCTGAGCGAAATATGTCAGACAGAAAAAGCAGAGAACCATGTGATTTCATGGATATGTGGTATATAAAACAAAAACAACAAAAGAACAAGAAAAACAAATGAGAAACAGATACTCATAGACACAGACAATAGTTGAGTGGTAACCTGAGGATAAGGAGGGTAGAGGATAGAAGATGAGGGTAAGGGGGATCAAATATATGGTGATGGAAGGAGAACTGACTCTGAGTGGTGAACACACAATGGGATATAGATGATGTAATACCTAATTGTACACCTGAAATCTATGTAATTTTACTAACAATTGTCACCCCAATATATTTAAAATATAAATTATAAAAAAGGACAGTGAGAAATACATTTATCTTTTTGAAGTCACACAGTCTATAACATTTTGCTATGAAAATAGTTCTCTTGATCAGTCAGGGATGGAACATCAAAAACACAATGATACAATATGCTATTCCTTCAAGAATGCTGTGATCAACCTAAGAGAATAGATAACATATGTGTTGACAATGCGATGTGGAAGAAGTGGAATGCTCAATTATCTCTGCTGGATATATAGTATGATGTAGTTACCATGGGAAACCCTTCACTATTTGTACAGTATGTTGAGAATGAAAATACCACGTGACCATAGATGTATACAAACTAGTATTTAAATAGCACGCCCAGAAACTCCTAAACAGAATCAGAACTGCACTTTAGATAATGGCCAAAATGTAGAAACACAATATCAGGTCAACTGATGAATGCATTAGCGAAGATGCTACATGTATAAAATGAAGTAAGACACAGTCATAAGGTAACAGAAGTTCTGATACTGGTCACCACAAGAAAGTGTCTTGTGAAACTGTCAAGAGAAAGTAGCTAGCATCCCCAGGCACAAGTACTGCCTCTCCATTAGGGTAAAACAATGACAATGTCAAATTCATAGTGAAGGAAGGCAAGTCAGTGTTCGCCATAGCTCAAAGTGTGGGGCAGCATGGATGGGAGTGAAAGGTGCATGGCTTTTTGTTCTATTGATTGCTTGTAATTAGAAAAATGGTATTACACAGCAAGGATTGAGGAATCCACAATGCTGTTGGCATATTAAAAACTGAGTTGTATTTTTTAAAGGTTCTGATGGCAATCTAGGAATGTGAATTTTACCAAAAGAACGTAAGGGATATTCCCAGGGGACCACCTCTGATACACCACACGTCCTCTATGTTGTGATCGCCCTGCCTCCTAGACACTTTTGGCTACATGAGAAAGTTACTCAGTTCTAAATACAAACTCTGTCAGTGATATTTAGGTTTCAATGGGAGAACTGCCCTTGCAAGAAATAAGGGTGTTTGTGGATATTTGCTTTATGGAGTAGCTTGCTGTTTTACAGAAAAAGCACTGAAAATGGAAAGAGTTTTCACATATTTCATTCACTGTTAATTGAAAGGGAGAAAATCATTATGCATTCAAAGAGGTCCCTGAAACAACAACTGATGTACCTCCTCACCTGTGAGAGTAAGTATTTCCTTCGAGGGAAAGGAATGATTGGTCAAAGAGCTGAAAAAACATCTGTGGTCTCTTGCAGGGTTCAAGCATGGACATCCTGAAGGACCTGGAGTCTAAATCAGGCTAAAACTTAGATTGCTGTCGATCTGATGGCCTCTCCCTTTCTCATCCACGTTACTGAGGGCCTCCTACAGCATGCCTATCTATTTCATCTTTTACATATTGTGCATGTTGTGTGCATTACGTTAATACTCTTATCTTCATAATCGAGGAAACACTCCCAATATTTCCCCCTTTTATTCATACTGTGTATACATTTTGCATGTGGGACTCCATGTGTGGTCAGAGAATCTATTGTAACTTCCAATCCTTTGTTACATCACATGCTAAGTGGTGGCAGAGAGTGTCATCCCCCAGAGTAATTCAGTGTCTCTGACAAGTAGAATATGGAGAACTTCAGTATGTACTGAGCCAGCTACTCAGCCCTTACAGAAACAGAGTGGACCTTCCTTTCTTTCTTAGGAAATTCCTAACGAACCTAACCTCTACTGAATTATATCCAATCCTCTGAAATCAGCTGCTTGATAGGCACACATGGGGGAAACAGATGGCAGACACGTGGAGCTCATCCTTCCTGTCAGAATTGACAGAAGAGCATACAAATATGTATCCTTCCTCTCCATGTACAAACTCTCTCTAAACTCTACTCAGAAAAAGATGAGGAAAATCAAGAATCTGATTCCCCAACTTGCTTTGTACGATAAGTTATTCTTGTTGAAAATTACCATCAGAGACTAGAAGACCAACTATGCTTCTTTTTTTTATTTATTAAATTTATTGGGGTGTCAATTGTTAGTTATCTGGACCTCACATTCATCTGGAAATTGCCTTTGATGGACACTTTTTGGAGCTAGCACTCACACCATCAGCATGTCCATTCTTGCTCCTCTTTGAAGTGGCAAGGTGATTCATGGCAAGTCGTTATGTCAAGGCCCAGGACCTCCATAGTGTGAGAAAGAAGGATCTATGTAACACAGTGAATGGTGAAGTCACACTCAGAGCTCAAAGTGGAACAACTGTCCTGAATATGTTTCTGGACAGCAAATGGTAAAAGGCACTTCTGTTGTGCGGGCTCCTGGAGAGGGGATGTTGTTGTCACAGTTGTCTTTTTGTCACTCATGAGGATACTGATATTCATAGCAGGGCACCTCTCCTAAACCACAAATCCTCTAATGTTGTGATGGTCCTGATTCCTAGACCCTTTGGACTACATTACAATGCTTCTCACTTCTAAAAACAAACAATGATTGTGAATTTTGGTCCCAATGTGAGAAGTGCCCTTTCTAGAAATAAGTGTGTTAGTGGATATTTGCCTGGTGGAGTAGATTGCCATTTTACAGAGAGAACACTGATTTTGGAAAGGAGTTTCCATAGATTTCATTTACTGTGAATTGAAAGGTAGAGAATCACTACACATTGAAAGAAGTTTCTGACAAAAACGTGATAGGCCTCCTCACCTGTTATCATAAATATTTTCTTCAAGTTGAAAGGACGGATTGGTCAGCGAGCTGGAGCAACAGCTGTGGTCTCTTGCAGGTTTCATTCCTGGGCCTACCTGAGGACCACGGAGTCTAAATCAGGCTAAACTTCGGATAGCTGTGTGTCTGCTGTGCCTCTGCCATTCTCTTTCATGTTACTGAGGGCCTACTATGGCATGCCTGTCTGTTTCATCTTTTGAATTTTGCGCATGATGTGTGTACTTGTTTAATACTCTGATCTTCATAACTGAGGAAACATACCCAATTTTCACCCATTTACTCATAGAGTCTGTATATATTGCATGTGGTTCTCCATGTGTGGTCAGTGAATTTATCGTGACTTCCAATTCTGTGTTACATCACCTGCTATGGAGTGACAAATAGGGTCTTCCCCAGATCAATTCAGTGTTTTTGACAGGTAGAATATGGAGAACTACAATACATACTGAGCCAGCTAATGAGCCAACACATAAAAAAGTGGACCTTCCTTTCTTTCTTAGGTAATTTCTGGTGAACCTGACCTCTACTGAACTATATACCACCCTGTGAATTCAGCTGGTTGGTATGCACATATACGGGAATTAAGGTGGCAGATCCATGGAGCCCATCCTACTTCTCAAAACTGAGGTTCTCTGTAGCATGATAAAGATGTCTCTATGGAGCACAGAGAATGGTGAAGTCACACCAGGGCTCAAAGTGGAAGGATTGTCCTTGATAAGTCTCTGGAGCAGCAAATGGTGCAAGGCACCTCTGTTACTGTGGCCTCCTGGACATGGGATGATGATGTCACAGTTGTCTTTTTGGGATACATGAGGTTAATGGTATGTGATTGTCTAAGGAGCTAATGGGCATGGATTACAGCTCCAGTGTTGGGCAGACCAAAGAATGTGAGTCTGTAGTCAGAGCAAATTCTGAGGCTCTGCTCGGGCTATCCTCAGTTTAAAAGAAAACACTGCCAGTTAAATTTAGGTCCCAATGGGAGAAGTGCCCTTGTTAGAATTATGTGTGGAGGTGGATATTTCCCTATGAAGTAGATTGCACTTTTACAGAGAGAACACTTATTTTGGAAAGAAGTTTTCACAGATTCCATGCACTGTGAATTGAAATGAGAGAAAGATGTCTCTGAAAATATTGTGATGGGTCTCCTCACCTGCGAGAATAAGTATTTCCTTTGAGTGGAAACGAAGCATAGCTCAGACAGCTGGGGCAACGGCTGTGGTCTCTTGTGGGGTAAAAGCAGGGGCTATCCTGAAGGATGAGGAGTGTAAATAAGGCTAATACTCGGATTGCTATGGATCTCCTCTACCTCTCCCATTACCCTCCATGTTACTGAGGGCATCCTATGGCATGCCTATGTTTTTCATCTATTACATTTAACGCATATTGAGTGTGTTACTTTAATACTCTGCTTCACAACTGCACTGTATATAAAGACAAAAATGTATAAACACATTATCAGGTCAACTGATGAATGCATTAGTGAAGGTGATATGAGTATAATATGAAACCAGATACAGTCATCAAGGTATCAGAAGTTCTGATACTGTTCACAGCAAAAAAGTATTTTCAGAACTTAGCAAGAGAAAGAACCTAACATCCCAAGGCCACATACGCTGCCTCTCAATAAGGATAGCAGACCGATATACCAAACTCATAGTGGAAGAAGACAGGTCATTGTTCCAAGCCTGAAGGTGCGGGACCGCGTAGATGGGAAGTGAAATTTGCATGGCTTCGGCTTCATTGATTTCTTGTAATGAGAAAAAAAAAATGTATTAGATAGAAAGGATTGAGGAAAGTACAATGCTGGTGGCATATTACAAAACTGAATGCAGGTTTTAAAGGTTCTAATTGAAAACTGGTGATGTGAAATTTACCAAAACAATGTAAGGGATATTCTCAGTTGGGCAAAACTCCTAAACCACAAGTCCTCTAATGTTGTGATGGCCCTGTGTAATAGACACTTTGGGCTAAATGAGGAAGCTCCACAGTTCTAAAAACAAACACTGCCAGTGCAACTTAGGACCTAATAGGAGAAGTGCCCTTGCTAGATATAATTGTGTTGGTGAATATTAGCCTGATTGAGTACATTACCATTTTAGAAAGAGAACACTGATTTTGGAAATGAGTTTTCACAGATTTCATTTACTGTGAATTGAAAGGGAGTGAATCATTACAAATTGAAGGAAGTCTCTGAAACAAAACAAAATAGGCATCCTCACAAGTGAGCATAGGTACTTCCCCTGTGTGGCAAAGAAGGATTGGTCAGAGAGTGGGGGAAATGGCTGAGGTCTCTTGTGGAATTCAAACCAGGGCTATCCTGTAGGATCTGGCGTCTAAATCAGGCTAAAACTTGGATTGCTACAGATCTGCTGTACCTCTCCCATTCACTTCCATGTTACTGAGGGCCTCTGACAGCATGCCAATCTGTTTCATCATTTAAATTTTGCACATGTTGTGTGTGTGGCTTTAAAACTGTGATCTTCCTAATTGAGTTAACAGTCTGAATTTTCACCTTTTTACTCATAGAGTCTGTACGTTTGGCATGTGGGACTCCACGTGTGGTCAGAGAATCTCTCATGACTTCAAATCTTTGTCACATCACCTGCTTAGGGGTGGCCGAGAGTGTCTTCCCAGGAGAAATTCAGTGTCTTGACAAGTAGAGTATGTAGAATTATAGCATATACGGACCCAGCTAAAGAGCCCACACACAAAGAAAGTGACCTTCCTTTCTTTCTCAGGTAATTCCTGGCAAAACTTACTTCTACTGAAACTTCCTTCTACTGAATCGCAAACAACCCTCTGAAATCTGCCGGTGGATAGGCACCCGTTGGGGAATTCAGATGGTAGAACAATGGAGCCCATGCTGCCTGTCAGAAATGAGAGAACACCACACAAATGTGTACCTTCCTCTCCTTGTACCAACACTCCCTTGACCCTACTCAGCAAATGATGAGGATATTCAAGAACCTGATGCCCCAACTTGCTAGTTATGATAAATACTTCTTTTTGAAAATCACCATCAGAGACTTGAAGACGCAATCTGCTTCTATCTGGAGCTACTTTCATCCGGTAACACTCTTTGATGGGACACTTTTTGGAGCCTGTGCTCACACCACCTGCATCTCAGTTCTCTCTCCTCTTGAACTCGAAAGGTGAACCCTGGCAAGTCATTATGGGTGAGCTTACGGGCCTCTGTACTATGAGAAAGAAGGCTCTGAGGAGCACAGGGAATATGAAGTGACACTCAGGGCTCAAAGTGGAAGGTATCTCCTGTATAAGTCTCTTGGCAGCAAATGGTCCTAGGCTCCTCTGTGGCTGTGGCTTCCCAGAAGGTGATGATGATGTCACAGTTGTCCTTTTTTGTCATATGATAATACTGATATGTGATAGGCCAGGAAGCTGCTGTGGACAGATCAATGCTCCAGTGCTAGGCAGACCACAGAGTGTGAGTATGTTAGGAATCTGTTGAGCAGAGTGTATGTGGCTCTGCTCAAGCTGTAACTTCCTCCTGACTCCTTCAGCATCAGACCCTGCTGAGCATTTTCCTGTTGACAGAACCTCCTGAGAAAGCAATGTTCTGGCACCTTCATTGTGGACTTTCAGGATGCTGAGAAATACACTTAAGTTTTTGAATCCAGTCTATAACGTTTCACTATGAACATTGGACACTTTATCAGTCAGGGAGGGAAAATTGAATGCACCATGAGACAATATGCTTCTCTTTCTAAAATGCTGTGATCAACCAAAGAAAATGATCATATGGGGATTAACAATGCGATGTGGAAGAACAAACGCTCACATGACTCTGCTGGATCCATAGAATGATATAGCCACCTTGGAAAACAGTTCTCTCTTTGTCCCGTATGTTGAGAATGACAGTATCATGTGACCACCGATTTATACACAATAGTGTTTAAAACGGATGACTAAAACTCATAAGTAGATTTCAGAACTGCACTGTAGATAATGGCAAAAAAGTAGAAACACCATGTCTGGTCAACTGGTGAATATGTTAGTGAAAGTGGTATATGTATAAAATGAAACAAGATACAGTCATGTAGGTGACAGAAGTCCTGATGCAGGCCACACAAGAAAGTATCTTGAGAAAATGGCAAGAGAAAAAGCTACCATCGCAAGCACACAGACACTCTCTGTCCATTAAGATAACAGAAAGAGAAAGTCAAATTCATAGGGAAAGAAGGCAAGGCAGTGTTTGCCATTTTGAAAGGTGTGGGGCAGCGTGGATGGGAACTGAAAGTTCCATGGCTTGGGTTTGTATGAATGCTTGTAATTAGAAAAAGTATTAGACAGCAAGGATTGTGGAAAGCACAATGCTGTTGGCATATTACAAAACTGACGTGCATTTTTTAAAGATTCCAATTCTTTAACGGTTCCAATGGAAAACTGGTGGTGTGTATTTTACCAAATAATGTAAGGGATATTCCCAGTAGTGCATCTCTTAAAAACCAGAAATATTCTAATGTTGTGATGGCCCTCCTCCCTAGATCATTTGGGCTACATGAGAAGGGTCGTCAGTTCTAAAAACAAACACTGCCAGTGAAATTTAGGTCCCAATGGGAAACTGCCCTTGCTAGAAATATGTGTCATGGCAGATGTGTGCCTTGTGGAATAGATCATCTTTTTACAGAGAGAGCACTGATTTTGGAAAGGAGTTTTCACATATTTCATTCGCTGTGAATTAAAAGGGAGAGAATCTTTACTCATTCAAAGAAGTTTTGAAACAAAACATGATGGGTCTCCTCACCCTTGAGCATAGATATTTCCTTCAACTTGAAAGGATGGATTGGTCAGAGAGCTGGAGCAATGGCTGTGGTCTCTTTCAGGGTTTGAGCCTGGGCTATCCTGAGGGACCTGGATTCTAAATCAGGCTAAAACTCAGATTGCTGCAGATCTGCTGTGCCTCTCCCATTCTCTTCCATGTTACTGAGGGCCTCTGTGTTATGATAGACTTCACTACAGAGCACAGAAAATGGTGAAGTCACACTCAGGGCCCAAAGTTGAAGGATTGTCCTTGTTAAGTCTCTGGGCAGCAAATGGTCCAGGGCACTTCTGTGGCTGCAGCCTTCTGGAGAGGGGATGATGATGTCACAGTTGTCTTTTTGTGACACATAAGGATACTGATATGTGATTGGCCAGGCAGCTACTAACACTGATTACAACTCCAGTGCTGGGCAGAAAAAAGAGTGTGAGTCTATAGGCAGAGTGACTTCTTCAGGCTGTTCCTCAGTTCTAAAAACAAACACTTCCAGTGAAATTTCAGTCCCAATGAGATAAGTGCCCTTGCTAGAATAAAGTGTGGCGGTGGATAGTTCCCTAAGAAATAGATTACACTTTTACAGAGAGACCTCTGATTTCGGAAAGGACTTTTCAAGATTTCATTCACTGTGAATTGAAAGGGAGAGAATCATTACCCATTGAAAGAAGTCCCTGAAACAAATGTGATGTGCCTCATCACCTGTGAGTGTATATATTTTTTGAGTGGAAAGGAAGGATTGGTCCAAGAGCTGGATCATGGGCTGTGGTCTCTTGCGGTGCTCAAGCCTGTGCAATCCTCATGGACATGGAGTGTAAATAAGGCTAAAACTCAGATTGCTGCTGATCTGCTGTGCCTCCCCCATTCTCTTCCATGTTACTGAGGGCCTCCTGTGGCATGCCTATCTATTTTATCTTTCACATGTTGCACGTGTTGTGTGAGATACTTTAATACTCTGGTCTTCATAATTGAGGAAACATTTCCAATTTTCACACTTTTACTCATAGAGTCTGTACATTTTGCATGTTGGACTCCAAGTGTGGTCAGATAATCTATTGTGATTTCCAGTTCTTTGTTAAGTCACCTGCTAAGGGTGGCAGAGACTGTCTTTCCCCAGAGAAATTCAGTGTCTTTTACAAGTAGAATATGGAGAAATATAGTATATACTGAGCCTGCTTCTAAGCCCACTCACAAGGAAATTGGACCTGCCTTTCTTTCTCAGGTAATTTCTGGTGAACCTGACCTCTACTGAATTACATCCAATCCTTGAAATCAGCCGGTTGATAGTCAGGTAACAGGGAATTCACATGGCAGACCCATGGAGGCCATGTTGCCTGTCAGACCTGACAGAGCATCACACAAATGTATATCCTTTTTCTCCTTGTACAAATACACACTTGACACTACTCAGTACATGATGAGGACAATAGAGAACCTAATGCTCAAACTTGTTAGACAGGATAAGTAGTTCAAGTTGAAAACAACCATCAGAGACTAGATGACTCAATCTGATTCTATCTGGAGCTCACATTCACCTGGGGACACTCTTTGATGGGGTATTTTTTGGAGCCAGTGGTCACACCAACTGCACAAAAGTTTTTGTTCCTCCTTAAAATGGGAGGTTATTGCTGGCAAGTCATTTTTGCTGGGCTCAAGGGCCTTTCTAGTATGAGAAAGATGGCTCTACAGAACGCAGAGAATGATGAAGTCACATTCAGGGCTCAATATGAAAGGACTGCCCTAGATATGTCTCTGGGCTGTAAATGGTTAAAGGCTCCTCTGTGGCTGTGGCCTCTTGGAGAGTGGATGATGATGTCACGGTTGTCTTCCTGTGACACAGGAGTACACTGATGAGCAATTGGCCAGGCGACAGCCTGGCACCAATTAAAGCTCCAGTGCAGTGCATACAAGAGGGTGTGAGTCTGTGAGGAGACCAAATTCTGTGGCTCTGTGTGGGCTGTTCCTATCTCCTGATGCCCTCAGCATCAGCCTTTGCTTTGCAGTTGACTGTGTACAGACACTCCTGAGAAAGCAACGTTCTGGCACCTTCATCTTTGACTTTCAGGATGGTGAGAACATACTTCTCTTACTGAAGCCACACAGTCTATAATATTTTGCTATGAAGATCGAACACATTATTGGTCAGGTAGGGAAAATAGAAAGCAGAATATGACAATATGCTATACCTTCAAGAAAGCTGTGAACAACCAAAGAAAAAAGATAACATGTGTTGAGAATGCTATGTGGAAGAACTGGAACACTCAATTGTCTCTGCAGGCTACATAGATTTATATAGCAACTGTGGAAAACTGTTCGCTATTTGTCCAGGAGGTAGAGAATGAGAATATCACCTGACCATTGATATATACCCAATAGTGTTTAAAACGGATGCCCTGAAACTTCTGAACAGAATTCAGAACTACACTGTAGTTAATGGTAAAAATGTAGAAATGCAATATCAGGTCAACTGACATATGTATTAGCAAAGGTGATATATGTATAAACTGAAAAAAGATACAGTCATAAATGTGAAAGAAGTCCCAATTCTACAAGAAAGTATCTTGAGAAATTGTAAAGAGAATGAAGCTATCAACCTAAATATAAATACGTTGCCTATCCATTCAGATAAGAGACCAACAATGTCAAATTCATAGGAAAATAGGCAGGTCAGTGTTTCCCAGGCCACAAGGTGTGGAGCAGTGAGGATAGGAAGTGAAAGTTGCATGGCTTGGGTTTCTATAGATTGTTTGTAATATAAAAAATTTATAAGACAGCAAGGATAGAGGACAGTACAATGTGTTAGCATATTAAAAAACTGAATTGTAATTTTTAAATGATTCAATGGAAAACTGGTTGTGTGAATTTTACCAAAGCAATGTGAGGGATATTCCCAGTGGGGCACCTCTCATAAACCATAAGTCCTCTAGTGTTGTAATGGCCCTGCCTCCAAGACCTTTTGGGCTACAGGAGATAACTCCTCAGTGCTAAAAACAAAATTGCCAGTGAAACTTATGTCCCAATGAGAGAAGTGCCCTTCCTAGAAATCAGGGTGGTGGAAGATATTTTTATGATGGAGTAGCTGGCCGTTTTCCAGGGAGAGCACTGATTTTGGAAAGGAGTTTTCACAGATTTCATTCACTGTGAACTAAAAGGCAGAGAATCATTACACATTGAAATAATTCTCTGAAAATAAAAAGTGATGTGTCTCCTCACCTTTGAGCATAGACATTTCCTTCAAATAGAAAGGAAGTCTGGGCAGAAAGCCAGGGCAATACCTGTGGTCCTTTGCGAGGTTCAAGCCTTTGCTATCTTGATGGACCTGGAGTCTAAATCAGCTAAAACTCGGATAGCTACATATATGCTGTGCTTCTCAAATTCTATTCTGTGTTACTGAGAACCTCCTACGGAATACCTATCTGTTTCACCTTTTACTCTTTGCACATGTGGTGCACGTTACTTTAATATTCTGATCATCATAATCGAAAAAACGTTCACAATTTTCACCCTATACTCATAGAGTCTGTACATTTTGCATGAGGGACTCCATGAGTGGTCAGTGAATCTATCGTGATTTTCAATTCTTTGTTATGTCACCTGCTAATGGGTGGCAGAGAGTGTCTTCCCCAGAGAATTTCCTTGACTTTGACAAGTAGAATATGGAGAACTTCAATATACACTGATCCAGCTACTGAGACCACACACGAAGAAAGTGGACCTTCTTTCTTTCTTAGGTAATTCCTGGTGTACCTGATCTCTACTGAATTATATCCAACCCTCTAAAATCAGCCAGTTGATAGGCACGCATCTCGGGATTCTAATGGCAGACCCATGGAGCCCATCCTGCCTCTCAGAACTAACAGAGCTACGTACAAATGTGTAACACTCTTCTCCATATACCAACACTCCCATGATACTACTCAACAAATGATGAGGTCTATCAAGGACCTGATGCCCAAACTTGCAAAGGATGACAAGAGGTTCTTGTCGATAATCACTATCAGAGACTAGAATACCTGTTGTATCTGTTCTATTTGCTTCTATCTGGAGCTCATATTCATCCAGAAACATACTTTGACGGGGCACTGTTTGAAGCCAGTGCTCACACCAACTGCATTTCAGATCTTACTCCTCCTTTAAATGGTAAGGTGATTCTTGTCAAGTCTTTATGGCTGGGCTCAAGGTCCTCAGTAGTATGAGAAAGAAGGCTCTATGGAGCACAGTAAATGGTGAAGTCACACTCAGGGTCAAAGTGGAAGGACTTTCATTGATAAATCTGTGAGCAGCAAATGGTCGGAGGCACATTTGTGGAAGAGGCCTCCTGGATAGGGGATGATGATGTCACAGTTTTCTTTTTATGACACATGAGCATACTGATATGTGTCTAGACAGGCGGTTGCTGGGCACAGATTATAGCTCCAGTGCTCGGTAGAGAACAGAGTATGAGTCTGTCAGGAGAGTGCACTCTGTGGCTCTGCTCAGACTGTTGCTGTCTCTTGATGCTATCAGTATCAGACCCTGATGAGTAGAATCCTGTTCACAGACCCGCCTGAGAAAGCAATATTCTGCCACCTTCATTTTGGGTTTTCAGGTCGTTGAGAAATACACTTCTGTTATTAAAGCCACACAGTCTATATTTTGCTATGAAAATAAGACACTTTGTCAGTCAGGGAGGGGAAATTGAAAGCACCATGAGACAATATAATACACCTTCAGAATGCTGTCTTCAACCAAAGAAAAAAGATCACATGTGCATTGAAAATGCGACGTGGGGGGATGGCCAGGTGGCTCAGGCGGTTAGAGCTCCGTGCTCCTAACTCCGAAGGCTGCCAGTTGAATTCCCACATGAGCCAGTGGGATCTCAACCACAAGGTTGCCAGTTCAGTTCCTGAAGTCCCGCAAGGATTGGTGGGCTCTTCCCCCTGCAACCTAGATTGAACATGGCACCTTGAGCTGAGCTGCCTCCCAGATGGCTCAGTTGTTGGTTGGAATGCGGGCTCTCAACCACAAGATTGCCAGTTCAATTCCTTGACTCCCGCAGGGATGGTAGGCTGTGCCTCCTGCAATTAGCATCAGCAACTGGACCTGGAGCTGAGCTGTGCCCTCCACAACTAAGACTGAAAGAACAACAACTTGAAGCTCTACAGAACCCTCCACAACTAAGATTGCAAGGACAACAACTTGACTTGGAGAAAAGTTCTGAAAGTGCACACTGTTCCCCAATAAAGTCCTGTTCCCCTTCCCCAATTAAAAAAAAATGTGATGTGGAAGACCTGGAGTGCCCACGTGTCTCTGCTGCGTATATAAAATGATATAGTTACCATAGAAAACAGTTCTCTATTTTTTCAGGATGTTATGAATGAAAATATCACATAACCACTGATATGTAAACAGTAATGTTTAAAACGGATGGCCAGAAACTCCTAAACAGAATTGAGAACTGCAATGTTGATAATGGCAAAAAATGTAGAAACATAATATCAGGTCAACTGATGACTGCATTAGCGAAGGTGGTATTAGTATAAAATGAAACAAGAAACAGTCATAAAGGTGACAGAAGTCTTAATGCTGGCTGCTGCAAGAAAAATATTTGAGAAATCGGCAAGTGAAAGAAGCTAGCATGCCAAAGCCACAACGCTATCTCTCAATTACGATAACAGAATGACAATGTCAAATTCATAGGGAAAGAGGCAGGTCTGGGTATGCCATGGCTCAAGTGTGGGGCAGCTTCAATGGGAAGTTTAAGTTGCATGGTTTGGGTTTCTATTGATTGGTTGTAATCAGACAAATGGTATTAGACAGCAAGGATTGAGGAAAGCACAATGCTGTCGGCATATTACAAAACTGAATTCTAAATTTGAAAGGTTACAATGGCAAACTAGTGTTGTGAATTTTACCAAAACAATTCAAGGGATATTCCCAATAGGTCACCTCTCCTAAAAAACATGTCCTCTAATGTTGTGATGGCCGTGCCTCCTAGATCCTTTGGACTACATGAGAAAGGTCCTCAGTTCTAAAAACAAACACTGCAAGTGAAATATGCACCCAAATGAGAGAAGTGCCTTTGCAAGAAATAAGTGTGGTGGTAGATACTTTCCTGAACGAGTAGCTTGCCATTGTACAGAGTGAGCACTGATTTAGGAAAGGAATTTTCACAGATTTCATTCACTGTGAACTGAAAGGCAGAGAATCATTAGACATTGAAAGAAGTCTCTGAAACAAATCGTGATGGGCCTCCTCACCTGTGAGCATAGACCTATCCTTTGAGTGGAAAGGAAGGGTTGATCACAGAGCTGGGGCTACAGCTGTGGTCTATTGTAGGGTTCAAGCCTGGGCTATCCTGAAGAACCTGGAGTCTAAATCAGGCTGAAACTTGTATTGCTGCAGATCTGCTGTGCCTCTCACACTCTCTTCCATGTTACTGAGTGCCTCCTATGGCACATATATCTCGTCCATCTGTTACTTTTTGTGCATATTGTGTGTTACTTTAATACTCTGATCTTCATAATTGAGGAAACATATCCAATTTCACTCTTTTGCTCATAGAGTCTTAACACTTTGCATGTGGGACTCCATGTGCGGTAGTGAATCTTTCATGATTTATAATTCTTTGTTTGGTCACCTGATAATGGGTGGCAGGGAGTGTCTGCACCAAAAAATTCAGTGACTTTTACAGGTAGACTATGGAAAATTACTGTATACATGGACCTATCTACTGAGTCCACAACAAGGAAAATGGACCTCCCTTTCTATCTTAGGTAATTACTGGCATTCTTGACCTCTACTGAATTACGTCCAACCATCTGAAATCAGCCAGTAGATAGGCATGCATTGGGATATTCAGATGGCAGACGCATGGAACCTATCCTGCCTGTCTAAACTGAGAGAGCACCATACAAATGTGTGTATTTTGTCTCCACGTACCAACACTCCCTTGACACTACAGCACATGATGTGGTCTATCAAGAACCTGATACCCAGAAAAAGTGGCGGCATGAGGTGAGCCTCTGTAAAGCTTCAATGGAATTTACAATGAATCAAACAACAAAAACTCCACAGAGGACTCCTTGCACAGCAGACAGGCAAGACGAAGAGGCCGACTCCCGAAGTCACCTACAGGAGGGTGAACCGTGCGAGTGGGGGAAGAGGAAAGGGAGAAGTGCTGACACGGAGCCGTGCGGGAACAGGACACAAACCTAGATCAGTGCTCCGAGCTCGCTGCATCCTGGAACTACAGCAGCTGTGGGAGAGTGAAGAACTCGGACTGCTAGGGGCCCGCTTGTGGCCCACAGGGCTGAGGGGGCAGCATATAACACGTTTGAACCCAATGTTCATGGCAGAGACTTCGGAGAAAAGACTGAGGGAAGAAGGCTGAAAACGGTGGTCTAAGCCCTCAATGCCAAGCAGACAACAGCAGCCTTAGGCACTGAGACTAGCCGTTCTCTCCCTACACTCGCACAGCTCGCCCTGCCCCCACCTGCTGGTGTTGGAAACAGAACAGAGGCAGTGTCAGATCAAAACAACAGAATATTTGCTATTCTGAGAACTGTTGGTCGCAGACACAGATTCGCAGCCCAACTAGTTCCAGCAAAGGGGAGGGAGCTGTGGAAGCAGGACCGGCTGTGGTGGTGGTCGCTGCCATTGCTCTGGACCACCTCTCACAACTCACCCAACCCCTGACCCCACCTATCTGGGCAGATCCCTACAGGAGTAAACAGAAATACTGAAACATATGGGCTCTGTATCTAGAGCTGGAAGAGCTTTGTAACATCAAAAGTTATCCACATACCCACTGGGACACTGCGCCCTGTGACCTAGAGGAACTATTAAGAGAGGAGAAACCAGAGGAGAAGTAAAAGCTAAAATAAATGAATGGGACTATATGAAACTTAAAAGCTTCTGCACAGCAAAAGAAACCATCGACAAAATAAAGAGGCCACCAATGATTGGTAAAGATTTTTGTAAACAGTGCTTCCGATAAGGGGCTAATATCCAAAATATACAAGGAACCCATGCAACTCAACAACAACAACAGCAACAACAACAACAAAAAAAACATACAACCCAAATGAAAAATGGGCAGAGTACCTGGAGAGACATTTCTCCAAAGAGGACAAACAAATGGCAAATAGACATATGAAAATATGCTCAACATCACTAATCATCAGAGAAATGCAAATCAAAACCACAATGAGATATCACCTCACATAGTCAGAATGGCTATCATCAACAAGACAGATAGTAACAAGTGTTGGAGAGGCTGTGGAGAAAAAGGAACCCTCATATACTGTTGGTTGGAATGCAGACTGGTGCATCCGTTATGGAAGGCAGTGTGGAGTTTCCTCAAAAAATAACAAACATAATTACCGTATGACCCAGCAATCCCTCTCCTGGGTATCTACCCAAAAAATCTGAAAACATTTAGAGATAAAGACACGTGTGCTCCAATGTTCATTGCAGCTTTGTTTATGGTGGCCAAGACATGGAAACAACCAAAATGTCCTCCGATAGATGAATGGATAAAGAAGTTATGGTATATATACACAATGGAATACTATTTGGCGGTAAGAAAAGATGATATAGGAACATTTGTGACAACATGGATGGATCTTTAGAGTGTAATGCTGAGAGAAATAAGTCAGACAGAAAAAGCAGAGAACCATGTGATTTCACTGATATGTGGCATATAAACCAAAAACAACAAAAGAACAAGACAAACAAATGAGAAACAGAAACTCATAGACACAGACAATAGTTTAGTGGTAACCAGAGGGTAAGGGGGTTGGGGGATGGGAGATGAAGGTAAGGGGGATCAAGTATATGGTGATGGAAGGAGAACTGACTCTGGGTGGTGAACACACAATGGGATTTATAGATGATGTAATACAGAATTGTACCCTTGAAATCTATGTAATTTTACTAACAATTGTCACCCCAATAAATTAAAAAAATACATATCACGTGACCATTGATATATACACTATAGTGTTTAAAACGGATGCCCGGAAACTCTTAACAGAATCAGAACTGCACTGTATATAATGGCAAAATGTAGAAACACAATATCAAGTCAACTGATGAATGCATTTTTAATGAGATATAGGTATAAGATGAAATAAAATACAGTCATAAATGTGACAGAAGTCCTGATGATGTCCACCGCAAGAAAATAACTTGAGATATTAGCAAGAGAAACACCTTGGCATCCTAAGGCCACATATGCTGTCTTTCCATTAAGATAACAGAATAACAATGTGAAATTCACAGGGATGAAGGCAGGTCAGTGTTTGCCAGAGCACATGGTGTGGGGTAGTGTCAATGGGAAGTAGAAGCTGCATGGCTTGGATTTCTGTTGATTGCTTGGAATCAGAAAAATAGTATAAGAGAGCAAGGATTAAGGAAAGCACATGTATTTTCCTTAAACATATTACAAGGCTGAATTGTATTTTCTAAATATTCCAATGGCAAACTGGTGTTGTGAATTTTACCAAAGCAATGTAATGGGTATTCCCATTAGGGCACATCTCATAAACCACAATTCCTCTAATGTTGTGATGGCCCTGCCTCCTAGACCCTTTGCACTACATGAGAAAACTTTTCAGTTCTGGAAACAAACTCTGCCAGTGAAATATAGGTCCCAATGGGATAAATGCCCTTGGTAGAAATAAGTGTGTTGGTGGATATTTGTCTGATGAGGTACCTTGCCATTCTACACAGAGGGCACAGGTTTTGGAAAGGAGTTTTCACAGATTTCATTCACTGTGAAATGAAAGGCAGAGAATCATTCCACATTGAAAGAAGTCTCTTAAACAAAACGTGATGGGCCTCCTCACCTGTGAGCATAAATATTTCTTATGAGTTGAAAGGAAAGATTGGACAGACAGCCCGTGCAATGACTGTTGTTTCTTGTGGGGTTCAAGCCTTAGCTACCCTGATGGACCTGGGGTCCAAATCAGTCTATACTTGGATTGCTGTTGATCTGCTGTGCTTCTCCCATTCCCTTCCGTTCTACCGAGGGCCTCCTATGACATTCCTATCTGTTTCATCCTTTACATTTTGAGTCTGTTATGTGATTTTCTTTAATACTCTGATCTTGGTAATTGAGTAAACATTCTCAATTTTCACATTATTACTCACAGAGTGTGTACATTTTACATGTGGGACTCCATGTGTGGTCAGAGAATCTATCGTACCTTCCAATTCTGTGTTACATAACCTGCTAAAGAGTGGTAGGGGGTAACTTCCATGGAGAAATTCAGTGTCTTTGACAAGGAGAATATGGAGAACTGCAGTATACACTGAGCCTACTTGTACACATACACACAAAGAAAGTGGACCTTCCTTTTTTCTCAGGTACATCCTGGCAAACCTGACCTCTACTGAATTACATCCAACCCTCTGAAATCATCCTGTTTTTAGGCAGGTATCAGAGAATTCAAATGGCAGACGCATGGAGCCCATCTTGCCTGTCAGAACTGACAGAGCACCATACAAATGTGTATCCTTCCTCTCAATGTACCAACACTCCCTTGAAACTGACACCAAAAGAACCTGACACCAAAACTTGCTATGTATGGTAAGTGTTCTGGTTGAAAATCACCATCAGAGACTAGAAGACCCGATCTGCTTCTATGTGGAGTTCACATTCATCCAGGAACTCTCTTTGATGGGGCACTTTTTGCAGTCATGGCTCACACCGACTGCATAGAAGTTCTTGCTCCTCTTTGAAGTGGCAACATTATTCCTGGCAAGTCATTTTTGCTCGGCTCAAGAGCCTCTCTAGTATGAGAAAGATGCCTCTACAGAAAATACAGAATAATGAAGTCACACTCTGGGCTCAAAATGGAAGGACTGCCCTGGATAAGTCTTTGAGCTGCAAAAGGTAGAAGGCACCTCTGTGGCTGTGGCTTCCTGGAGAGGGAATGATGATGTCATAGTTGTCTTTCTGTGACACATGTGTACACTTGTATGTGATTGGCCAGTCGGCTGCTAGGCATGAATTAAAGCTCCAGTGCCACGGAGACATTAGAGTGTGAGTCTGTGAGGATACTGAATTCTGTGGCTCCTCTCAGCTGTTCTTTCTCCTGATGCCCTCAGCATCAGACCTTGCTGTGCAGTTCCTGTTGAGAGACCCTCCTGACAAAGCGACATTCTGGCACCTTCATCTTGGACTTTGAGGACACTGAGAAATACACTTCTCTTATTGAAGCCACACAGTCTATAACGTTTTGCTCTGAAATCAGACACTTTATGTCAGGGAGGAAAAATTGAAAGGACAATGAGACAATATGCTACTCCTTCAAGAATGCTGCGATCAACCGAAAAGATCACATGCGCATTGTCAATGTGATATTGAAGAACTGGAACACTCACATGTCTCTGCTGGATAGATAGAATGATATGGCTACCATGAAAAACAATTTCCTTTTTGTCCAGGAGGTTGTGAATGAAAATATCACATGACCATTGAGATATACACAATAGTGTTTAAAAAGGACACCAGAAACTCCTAAACTGAATTCAGAACTGCTCTGTAGATAATGGCAAAAATGTAGAAACACAAACTCAGGTCAACTGATGAATGCGTTAGCGAAGTTGGTGTATGTACAAAATGAAACAAGATACAGTCATAAAGGTGACAGAAGTGTTGATGCTGGCCACAGCAAGAAAGAATCTTGAGAAATTGTCATGAGAAAGAGGCTAGCATGTAAAGGTCAAATACACTGTGTCTCAATTAAGATAACATAATGACAGTGTCAAATTCATAGGGAAGAAAAGCAAGTCATTGTTTTCCAAGGCACAAGGTGGGGGCAGCCTGGATGGGAATTGAAAGTTGCATGGCTTGTGTATCTATTGATTGCTTGTAGTCAGAAAAATGGTACTAGAGAGCAACAATTGAGGTAAGCACAATGATGTTCGCATATTAAAAACTGAATTGTATTTTTCAAAGATTCCAATTGCAAACTGGTTGTGTTAATTTTACCAAAACAATGCAAGGGATATTCCCAGTTGGGCAAGCCTCATACACCATAATTCCTCTGATTTTGTGGCAACCCTGCCTCCTAGACCCTCTGGGCTACCTGAGAATGCTCCTCAGTTCTAAATCCTAACACTGCCATTGAAATATAGGTCGCAATGAGAGAAATGCCCTTGCTAGAAATAAGTGTCTTTGTGGATATTTGCCTGATGGAGTAGATTGTCTTTTTATAGAGAGAGGACTGATTTTGGAAAGGGTTTTCACAGATTTAATTCACTGTGAATTGAAAGACAAAGAATAATTAAAGATTGAAAGAAATCTCTGAAACAAAATGTGATGGAACTCCTCACCTCCAAGCACAGATATATCCTTCAAGTAGAAATGAAGGATTGGTCAGAGAGTCAGGGCAACTGCTGTCATCTCTTTTGGGGTTCAAGCTGGGGCTATCCTGAAAGAGCCAGAATCAAAATCAGACTAAAACGTGGATTGCTGCGCATCTGCAGTGCCTCTCTCATTCTCTTCTATGTTACTGAGAGCCTCCTATGGCATGTCTATCTGTTTCATCTTTTACATTTTGCACATGTTATGATTGTTTCTTTAATAATCTGATCTTCATAATTAAGGAAACATTCCCACTTTCACTCTTTTACAAATAGAATCTGTACATTTGAATGTGGGACTCCATGTGACATCAGAGTATCTATAGTAACATCCAGCTCGTTGTTATGTCACCTTGTAAGGGGTGGAAGTTAATGTCTCCCCTGGAAAAATTCAGTGTTTTTGAAAAATTGAATATGAAGAACTGCAGTATATACTGAGCCACCTATTGAGCCCACACACAAAGAAAGTGGACCTTTCTTTCTTTTTAGGTAATTTCTGGTAACCTGTCCTCTACTGAATTACATTGAACTCTGAAATCAGCCACTTTAAGGCACATATCGGGGAATTCAGATGGCAGACACATGGAGCCCATCCTGCCTGTTAGAACTGACAGAGCACCATACAAGTGTGTATCCATCCTCTCCATGTAACAACACTTCCTTGACATCACTCAGAAAATTATGAGGACATTAAGAATCTGATGCCACAACCTGCTAGGTTTGATAAGTGGTTCTGGTTGAAAATCACCATCGGAGACTAGAGAACATGATCTGCTTCCGTGTGGAGCTCACATTACTCTGGTAACAATCTTTGATTGGGGTCTTTTTGGAGCCAGCGCTCACACCAACTACATGTCAGTTCTTGTTCCTCTTTGAAATGGCAAGATGATTCACGACAAGTCATTATGGCTGTTACCAAAGGCCTTTGTAGTATGAATAACATGGCTCTATGGAGCACAGAGAATAGTGAAGTCACACTAAGGGCTGAAAGGGGAAGAACTGTCCTGGATGGTTCTTGGGCAGCAAATGGTCCAGCCAACTCTGTGGCAGTGGCCTCCTGGAAAGGGGATGATGATGTCACAGTTGTATTTTTGAGACACAGGAGGATAGTGATATGTGATTGGACAGGCTGCTGCTTGGTACGGATTACAGCTCCAGAACTGGGTAGAAAACAGAGTGTGAGTATGTGAGGAGAGCAATTTCTGTGGCTCTGCTGGGACTGTCCCTTCCTTCTGATTCTGTCATGGTGATTCTTCGCTGTGTACTTTCATGTTGACAGACCCTCCTGAGAATGAAACATTCTGGCACCTTCATTTTGACTTATAGGATGGTGAGAAATAAACTGATATTGAAGGCAAACAGTCTATAACATTTTGCTATGAACACTGGACAGCTAATCAGTCAGGGAGGAATTGAAAGAGAGAGACTCATTACACATTGAAAGAAGTCTCTGAAACAATATGTGATGGGACTCCACACCTGTGATCACAGACATTATTTTTTTTGTGTGTGGACAGGAAGGATTGGTCAGATAGCCAGGTTAGCCAATGTGCTCTCTTGCAGGGTTCAAGGTTGGGCTATCCTGAAGGACCTGCAGTCTAAATAAGGCTAAAACTTGGGTTGCTCTGGATCTGCTCCCTTTATCTTCCATATTACTGAGGGCCTCCTGCAGCATGCAGATCTGTTTCTTCTTTCACATTTTGTGCTTGTTATGAGCATTTCTTTAATACTCTGGTCTTCATAATTGAGAAAACATTCCCAATTTTCACACTTTTACTCATAGAGTCTGTACATTTTGCATTAAGGGACTCCATGTGTAGTCAGACAATCTATCGTGACTTCCAATTATTTGTTACGTCACATGATAAGGGGGGGCTAAGAGGGTCTTCCCTAGAGAAATTCAGGGTCTTTGACAAGTAGACTATGGAGAACCACAGTACATACTGAGCCAGCTACTGAGCCCACATACAAAGAAAGTGGACATTCATTTCTTTTTTATGTAATTCTTGGTGAATGGAACTCTACTGAATTGCATCCAGCCCTCTGAAATCAGCTGGTTCATAGGCATGCAGCAGGGAATTCAGATGGCACACCGATGGAGTCCATCCTGCCTTTCAGGACTGACAGAACACCATACAAATGTGTATACTCCCTCTCCGTGTACCAAAACTGCCTTGATACAACTCAGCAAATGACGCAGATAATCAAGAACCTGATGCCGAAACTTACTAGCTATGATAAATATTTCTTTTTGAAAATCACCATGAGAGACTAGAAGACGCAATCTGCTTCTCTCTCGAGCTCACATTCATCCAGTAATAGTCTTTGATGGGGCAATTTTTGGAGCCAGCACTCACACCAACAGCATGTTAGTTCTTGTTCTTCTTTGAAGTGGCAAGGGGAATCCAGTGAAGTCATTAGGGCTGAGCACAAGGGCCTCTCTAGTATGACAAAGAAGGCTCTACGGAGAACAGAGAATGTTGAAGTAACACTCTGGGCTCAAAGTGGAAGCACAGTCCTGGATAAGTCTCTGGGCAACAAATGGTCCAAGGCACTTCTGTGGCTACGGCCTCCTGGAGAGGGGATGATGATGTCACAGTTGTCTTTTTTGATACATGTCGATACTGACTTGTGATTGGCCAGGCAGCTGCTGGGAACAGATTACATCTCCAGTGATGTGCAGACAACAGAGTGTGAGTCTGTGAGGAGAGTGAGTTTTGTGGCTCTGCTTGGGCTGATCCTTTCTCCTGATGCTCTCAGCATCAAACTCTGCTGAGCAGTTTCCTGTTGACGGACCCTCCTGAGAAAGTGACGTTCTGGAACCTTCATCTTGGACTTTCAGGATGGTGAGAAATACACTTCTGTTATTGAAGCCAATCAGTCTATAACATTTTGCTATGAAAACCAGACATATTATCTATCAGTCAGGGAGGTAAGATCGAAAGCACAATGAGACAATATGCTACTCCTTCAAGAATGCTGTGATCAACCAAACAGAAAAGATCACCTGTGCATTGACAATGCGATGTGGAAAAACTGGAATGCTCAGATATCTCTGCTGGATGCATAGAATGATATAGCTATCGTGGAAAACTGTTCACTATTTTTTCCAGGATTTGGAGAATGAAAATAACAGGTAACATATATGCACAATAATGTTTAAAGTGCATGACCAAAACTCCTAAACAGAATTCAGAACTACACAGTAGATAATGGCAAAAATGTAAAAACACAATATCAGGTAAACTGATGAATGCATTATCGAGGGTGGTATATGTATAAAATGAAACAAGATACAGTCATAAAGGTTACAGAAGACTCGATTCCACAAGAAAGTATCTACAGAAATTGGCAAGAGAAACAAGCTAGCATCTCTAGGCCATATGTGCTGTGTCTCCATTAAGATAACAGAATGACAATGTCAAATTCATAGGGAAAGAAGGCAGGTCAGTGTTTGCAGGGCACAAGGTGTGGGGCAGCATGCATATAGAGTCGAGTTGCATGGCTTGGTTTTCCATTGATTGCTAGTAATCAGAAAAATCGTATTAGACTGCAAGGATAGAGGAAAGCACAATGCTGTTGGCATATTACAAAATGTAATGGCATTTTTAATGGTTCCAAAGGAAAGATGGTGATATGAATTTTACCAAAACAATGTGAGGTATAGTCCCAGTTGGGCACCTCTCCTAAACCACAGTCCTCTAATGTTTTGATAGCCCTGTTTCCTAGACTCTTTGGGCAACATGAGAAAACTCCTCAGTTCTAAAAACAAACACTGCTAGTGAAATTTAAGTCCCAAAGGGAGAGGTGCCCTTGCTAGAAATAAGAGTGGTGTTGTATATTTGCCTGATGCAGTAGATTATCGTTTGACAGAGAGAGCACTGATTTTGAAAAGGAGTTTTCACAGATTTCATACACTGTGAATTGAAAGGGAGAGATGCCTTACACATTGTAAGATGTCTCTGAAACAAAATGTGATGGGCCTCCTCCATTGTGACCTTAGATAATTCCTTCTATTGAAATCAAGGTTTGGTCAGACAGATGGGGCAACAGCTGTGGTCTCTTGCAGAGTTCAAGCATGAAATAACTAAATGAACTGGAGTCTAAATCAAGCTACAAATCGGATTCCTGCTGAACTGCTGTGCCGCTCCCATACTTTTCCATGTTACTACAGGCCTCCTACGGCATCCCTATCTGTTTCATCTTTTACATTTTGCACATGTTATGTACATTTCTTTAATACTCTGATCTTCATAATTGAGAAAACATACCCAATTTTCACCCTTTACTCATAGAGTCGGTACAATTTGCATGTGGAACTCCATTTGTGGTCATATGGTCTATTGTTACTTCCAATTCATTGTATGTCACCTGCTAAGTGGTGGCAGAGAGTGTCTTCCCCAGATAAATTCAGTGACTTTGACAAATAGAATATGGAGAACTACAGTACACACTGAGCTGGCTACTGAGCTCACACTCAAAGAAAGTGGACCATACTTTCTTTCTACAGTAATTCCTGATGAACCTGATCTCTACTGAATGTCATCCACCCTCTGAAATCAGCTGCTTGATAGCAAAGCATGGGGGAATCAGATGGCAGAACCATGGACCTCATCCTGCCTGTCAGAATTGACAGATCATACAAATTGGTATCATTCCTCTCCGTGTAAGAACACTGGTTTGACACTCCTCAGCAAATGATGAGGACAATCAAGAACCTGATGCCCCGACTTCCTAGGTGTAATGAGTGGTTCTTGTTGAAAATCACCATCAGTGGATAGAACACCCGATCTGCATCTAACTGGAGCACACATTCATCTGGTAACACTATTTCATGATGCATTTTTTGGAGCCAGCGCTCACACAAATGCATGTCCGTTATTGCTCCTCTTTGAAAAAACAAGCTGATTCCAGGCAAGTCATCATGGCTGGACTCAAGGGCCTATGTAGTATGAGAAAATAAGCTCTATGGAGCACAGAGAACGGTGAAGACAAACTCAGGGCTCAAATTGGATGGACTGTCATTGATAAGTCTCTGTGGAGCAAATGGTACAAAACAACTCTGTGGCTGTGGCCTAATGGAGCGGTTATGATGATGTCACAGTTGTCTTTTAGTGACACATGAGCATATTGATATGTGATTGACCAAGTGTCTGGTGTGCACAGATTAGAGCTCCAGTGCTAGGCAGACCACAGTGAGTGAGACTGTGAGGAGAGCAAATTTGTTGGTTCTGTTTAGGCTGTCCTTTCCTACTGATGCCCTAAACTTCAGACACTGTCAAGCACTTTCCTGCTGACAGACACTCCTGAGAAGGCAACATTTGTAATTTTTTGAGAAAGCGCCACACTGCCTTCCATAACAGCTGCACCAGTCTGCATGCCCACCAACAGTGTATGAGGCTTCCTTTTTCTCCACAGCCTCTCCAACACTTGTTATTATTTGTCTTGTTGATGATAGCCATTCTGACTGGGGTGAGGTGATATCTCCTGTGGTTTTCATTTGCATTTCTCTGATGATTAGTGATTTTGAGCATATTTTCTTATGTCTATTTGACATTTTTATGTGCTCTCTGGAGAAACGTCTCTCCAGGTGCTCTGCCCATTTTTCAATTGGGTTGTTTGTTTTTTTTTGTTGAGTTGCATGAGTTCCTTGTATATACTGGATATTAGCCCCTTATCAGAGGCACTGTTTGCAAAACTCTTCTCCCATTCAGGTGGTGGCCTCTTTATTTTGTCGATGGTTTCTTTTGCTGTGCAAAGCTTTTAAGGTTCACATAGTCCCATTCATTTATTTTAGCTTTTACTTCCATTTCCTTTGGAGTCAAATTCATAAAATGCTCTTTGAACCCAAGGACCATAAATTTAGCACCCATGTTTCCTTCTATGCAGTTTATTGTGTCTTGTCTTATGCTTAAATCTTTGATCAATTTTGAATTAATTTTGGTACGTGGTGACAAATAGCAGTCTAGTTTCATTTTTTGCACGTGCTTATCCAGTACACCCAGCACCATTTGTTGAAGAGGCTGTCTTTCCTCCATTGTATGTTTTAGCTTCTTTGTCAAAAATTATCTGTCCATATTTATGTGGTTTTATTTCTGGGTTCTCAATTCTATTCCATTGGTCTATGTGTCTGTTTATCTGCCAATACCATGCAGTTTTGATTATTGTGGCCCTGTAGTACAAGCCAAAGTCAGGAAGTGTGATAGCTGCATTATTGTTTTTTTTTATTATTATTATTATTATTAAACTTATTGGGGTGACAATTGTTAGTAAAATTACATAGATTTCAGGTGTACAATTCTGTATTACATCATCTATAAATCCCATTGTGTCCCAGAGTCAGTTCTCCTTCAATCACCATATATTCGATTCCCCTTACCCTCATCTCCCACACCCCACACCCCACCCCCCTTACCCTCTGGCAACCACCAAACCATTGTCTATGTCTATGAGTTTCTGTTTCTCATTTGTTTGTCTTGTTCTTTTGTTGCTTTTGGTTTATATACCACATATAAGTGAAATCACATGGTTCTCTGCTTTTTCTAACTTATTTCGCTCAGCATTACACTCTCAAGATCCATCCATGTAGTCACAAATGTTCCTATATCATCTTTTCTTACCGCCGAATAGCATTCCATTGTGTATATATACCACAACTTCTTCATCCATTCATCTATCGAAGGACATTTTGGTTGTTTCCATATCTTGGCCACCGTAAACAAAGCTACAATGAACATTGGAGCACACGTGTCTTCATCTATAAATGTTTTCAGATTTTTTGGGTAGATACCCAATAGAGGGATTGCTGGGTCATAAGGCAATTCTATTCGTAATTTTTTGAGGAACATCCACACTGCCTTCCATAACGGATGCACCAGTCTGCATTCCCACCAACAGTGTATGAGGGTTCCTTTTCTCAACAGCCTCTCCAACATTTGTTACTATTTGTCTTGTTGATGATCGCCATTCTGACTTGGGTGAGGTGATTGATATCTCATTGTGGTTGTGATTTGCATTTCTCTGATGATTAGTGATGTTGAGCATTTTTTCATATGTCTATTTGCCATTTGTGTGTCCTCTTTGGAGAAATGTCTCTTCAAGTCCTCTGCCCATTTTTCAATTGGGTTGTTTGCTTTTTGTTGTTGAGTTGCATGAGTTCCTTGTATATTCTGGATACTAGCCCCTTATCGGAGGCACTGTTTGCAAAAATCTTCTCCCATTCAGTTGGTGGCCTCTTTATTTTGTCAATGGTTTCTTTTGCTGTGCAGGCGCTTTCAAGTTTCATATAGTCCCAATCATTTATTTTAGCTTTTACTTCCATTGCCTTTGGAGTCAAATTTATAAAATGCTCTTTGAAACCAAGATCCATAAGTTTAGTACTTATGTTTTCTTCTATGCAGTTTATTGTGTCAGGTCTTATGCTTAAGTCTTTGATCCATTTTGAATTAACTTAGGTACATGGTGACAAATAGTCCAGTTTCATTCTTTTGCACGTGGCTATCCAATTCTCCCAGCACCATTTATTGAAGAGGCTGTCTTTGCTCCATTGTATGTTTTTAGCTTCTTTGTCAAAAATTATCTGTCCATATTTATGTGGTTTTATTTCTGGGTTCTCAATTCTATTCCATTTGTCTAGGTGTATGTTTTTCTGCCAATACCATGCTGTTTTGATTATTGTGGCCCTGTAGTACACACCAAAGTCAGGAAGTGTGAACCTCCATTATAGTACTTTTATCTTAAGATTGCTTTGGCTATTCGGGGTCTTTTGTGATTCCAAACAAATATGATGATTTTTTGTTCTATTTCTTTAAAATATGCCATTGAGATTTTGATGGGGATTGCATTGAATCTGTATATTGCTTTGGCTAATATGGCCATTTTAACTATGTTGATTCTTTCAATCCATGAGCACGGATGTTTTTCCATTTCTTTGTGTCTTCTTCAATTTCTTTCAGAAAAGTCTTATAGTTTTCAGCATATGGGTCTTTAACATCCTTGGTTAAGTTTATTCCTAGGTATTTTATTCTTTTGCTGCAATTGCAAAAGGAATTGTTTTTTTTTTGTATTTCTTTTTCTGAGATTTCATTGTTGGTATATAGGAAGGCAATGGACTTTTGTGCGTTGATTTTGTAGCCAGCAACTTTACTGTATTTGTTGATTGTTTCTAATAGCATTTTGGTGCAGTCTTTAGGGTTTTCTATATATAGCATCATGTCATCTGCAAAGAGTGATAATTTAACTTCTTCATTCCCAATTTGGATGCCTTTTATTTCTTTCTCTTGCCTGATTGCTCTGGCAAGGACTTCCAACATTATGTTGAAAAGCAGAGGTGATAGGGGACATCCCTGTCATGTTCCTGAACATAGAGCAAAGGGCTTCAGTTTTTCTCCATTAATTATGAGATTAGCAGAGGGCTTGTTATATATGGCCTTTATTATGTTAAGGTATTTTCCTTCTATACCTATTTTATTAAGTGTTTTAAACATAAATGGATGTTGTATCTTGTCAAATGCTTTTTCTGCAACAATTGGTATAATCATATGATTTTTGTCCTTTATTTTGTTTATATGATGTATCACATTGATGGATTTGCGTATGTTGAACCATCCTTGTGCCCCAGGGATGAACCCCACTTGGTCGTGATGAATAATCTTTTTAATGCATTGTTGGATTCAATTTGCTAGAATTTTATTTAGGATTTTTGCATCGGTATTCATCAGAGATATTAGTCTGTAGTTTTCTTTTTTTGTGCTGTCCTTACCAGGTTTCGGTATCAGGGTGATGTTTGCCTCATAAAATGAGTTGGGGAGTACTGTTTCTTCTTCAAATTTTTGGAAGAGTTTGTGCAGAATTGGTATGAGATCCTCTTTGAAGGTTTGGTAGAATTCACTATTGAAGCCATCTGGTCCCAGACTTTTGCTTTTGGGAAGGTTTTGGATGACTGATTCAATATCATTACTGATGATCTGTCTGTTAGGAATTTCCAGTTCTTCATGGTTCAACCTTGGAAGGCTATATGTTTCTAAGAACTTGTCCATATCTTCTAGGTTATTGAATTTGGTGGCATATAGTCCTTCATAGTATTCTCGGATGACCCTTTGTATTTCTGTGGTGTCCGTGATAACTTCCCCTTTTTCGTTTCTGATTTTGTTAATTAGTGTCTTCTCTCTTTTTATGTTAGTGAGTCTAGCCAAGTGTTAGTCAATTTTTTGAATCTTTTGAAAGAACCAGCTCTTTGTCACAGTAATTTTTTCTATTGTATTTTAATTCTCTAATTCATTTTGTTTGCTCTTATTTTTGTTATTTCCTTTCTTCTGCTGACCTTGGGTTTCACTTGTTCTTCTTTTTCTAGTTATTTAAGATGTAACAGTAGGTTATTTATTTTGGATTTTTCTTGTTTCTTGAGATAACCTGCAGTGATATAAATTTCACTTTTAAAACTGCTTTTGCTGCATCCCTTTTTGGAAGGATGTATGTTCATTGTCATTTGTTTCTATGTATCTTTTGATATCTCCTCTAATTTCTTCTTTGACCCTGTCTTTCTTTAAAAAAATATGTTGTTTAATCTCTATGTTTTGTTTTTTGTGTTTTTCTTCCTGCTTTCTTTTGCTGTTGACATCCAATTTCAAATCCTTGTTATCAGAGAATAAGCTTGGTATGATTTCAATCTTCTTAAATTTCCTGAAGCTGATTTTTGTCCCAATACATGGTCTATCCTTTAGAATGTTCCATGTACAGTAGAAAAGAATGTATAGTCTGATGCTTTAGGTTGAAGTGCTCTATAATGTAAATTATGTCCATTTCATCTAATGTGTCTTTTAGGACTACTATTTCATTATTTATTTTCTTTCGATGATCTATCCATAGCTGTCAATGACATATTTAACTCCCCTAGTATAATTGTGTTTTGGTCAATTTCTCCCTTTAGTTCTGTTAGTAGTTGCTTGGTGTATTTCGGTGCTCCCTGATTGGGGGCATAAATATTGATGACTGTTATGCCTTCTTGTTGTACAGTCCCCTTTACCATTATGAAATGTCCATCTTTGTCTCTTGTTATCTTTTTCACCTTGAAGTCTGTTTCATCTGATATCATTATGGCTACACCGGATTTTCTCTGGTTACCATTTGCTTGGAGTGCCAATTTCCACCCTTTCACTTTGAGTCTATGCTTTTCCTTGTAGGTGAGATGTGTCTCTTGGAGACAGCATATGGTTGGTTTAGTTTTTTGATCCAATCTGCTACTCTGTGCCTTATTATTGGTGAGTTTAGTCCATTTACATGTAGGGTGATTATTAATATGTGAGGATTTCCTGTCATTCTATCTTTAGTTTTCTGGTAATGTTGTGTCTCCATTGCTTCTTTGCCTTTTTATTGTTGTCTATTATTTCTGTGTGGTGGTATTCTATGATGTTTCCCTCTGTTTCTTCTTTTATTACAGTATATATTTCAGTTCTAGATTTTTATTTTTGTGTGGTTACCCTTAAGTTATGTAAAAGAAAGTTTGTTATTTAGAGAATTCCACTTTCTCCAGAATGCTTAATTTCTCCATTTCCATATTCCGGTTTAGCCTTTACTCTCCCCCTTTTAATGTTTTGGTTGCCACAAATTGTTCAAGAATTGATGGTGGTTCAATAGCCTCCTTTAGTATTTCTTCTAGTGCAGGTTGTGTATTAGAGAATTCCCTCAGCTTCTGTATGTCTAGAAAGGTATTTATTCCTCCTTCATATCTATAGGATATCTTTGCTGGATATATTATTCTTGGCTCATGGTTTCTCTCTTTCAATAGTTTGAATATTTGGTTCCACTCCCTCCTGGCTTGTAGAGTTTCTGCTGAGAAATCTGATGATAATCTAATGAGCTTTCCTTTGTATGTTACCGTCTTCTTTTCCCTGGCTGCCTTGAGGATTCCTTCATTGTCATTGATTTTAGACACTTCAATATAATGTACCTTGGAGAAGGCATGTTGGGATTGAGGTAATTAGGTGTTCTATTTGCTTCTTGGAGTCGAAGGATCCAGTTCTGTCCACAATTTTGGGAAGTTCCCATCGATAATTTGTTTGAATATATTCTCTGTTCACTTCTCTCTTTCTTCTCCTTCTGGTATGCCCATTATTCTTATATTGCTCTTTCTGATGGAGTCAGAAAGTTCTTGTAGAGTTCATTCATTACTTTTAAGCCTCAAGTCTCTTTCTACTTCCATCTGTGCCATTTCCAGGTTTCTATCTTCGATGTCACTGATTCTTTCCTCCATTTGGTCAACTCTACTACCTAAGCTGGTTATTTCATTCCTAATTTCTTCTATTGAGTTCCAGTCTCCAGAAATTCTATTTGTTTCCTTTTTAAAAATTCAATCTCTTTCGTAAAATGCTCATGCTGTTCTTTGATTGTGGTTCTGACTTCATTTAACTGCCTATCTGTGTTTTCTTGCATATTTTTGAGTTTTTTCTGAAGTGCAATCTTGAATTCTCTGTCATTTAAGTCACATATTTCTGTATATTTAAGTGTCTTTTCTGGAGACTTTTCACTGTCTCTTTGAGCTATCTTGTTGCCCTGGTTATGCATGATAATTACTGATTTACTGTTTCTCTTCCGAGACAGCTACAGGAGTGGCTTCTGCAACAGGTTGATATGAAGCGTCCTTTCTTTTTTTTTTTTCCCAGTAGTTGTTGGTAGAATGTTTTATTTTTTCTCCAACTGCAGTCTTTTTTTCCTCTCCCACATTGTAGTGCTATGTTTTCTCTGCACTATTCCAGCTTCTCACACAATTGGGGGATTCCCTGGGGACAGTCTTCTCCTCTGGTAATAGTTCATCTAGGTCACTTGGTGCAGTGTCCTGGGGGGGTATGCAGAGAGCTTTTGATGTTCCAAAGTTCTTCCAGCTCCATATACAGAGCCCGTGTGTTTCAGCAGTTCTGTTTACTCCTGCAGGGATCTGCCCAGATAGGTGGAGTCAGGGGCAGGGTGAGTTGTGAGAGGTGGTCCAGAGCAATGGTGGCGACCACCAGCACAACCGATCCTGCTTCCACAGCTCTCTCCCCTTTGCCGGAACTAGTTTGGCTGCAAATTTGTGTCTGCGGCCTACAGTTCTCAGACCAGCAAATATTCTATTATTTTGATCTGACACTGCCACTGTTCTGTTTCTAGCACCAGGCAGGTGGGGGCGGTGCGATCTCTGGGAGGGTAGGAAGGGGGCGTCTAATCTCCGTGCCTGAGGCTTCCATTCTCTGCTCGGCAATGAGTGCTTAAACCACCATTTTCAGCCTTCTTCCCTCAATCTTTTCTCTGAGGTCTCTGCCATGAGCGTTGGGTTCAGCAGTTTTATATGCTGCCCCCTCAGCCCTGTGGGCACAAGCAGAGCTCTAGCAGTCCGAGTTCTTCCCTCTCCTGCACCTGCAGTATTTCCGGGATGCAGTGAGCTCGTAGCACTGAGCTAGGTCTGCCTCCTGCGTCCGTGCGACTCCGTCTCCGAACTTCTCCTTTGCCTCCTCCCCTGCTCTCGTGATTCGCCCACCTGTAGGTGACTTCGGTAGTGGACCTCTTCTTCTTACCTGTCTGCTGTGCAGGGAGTCCTTTGTGGAGTTTTTGTTTTTCGATTTGTTGTAAATTCCAGGGGAGCTTTACAGAGGCTCACCTCAAGCCGCCATTTTGTTTACGTCTCTCCTGAATTGTATTTTTTAAACATTCTAATGGCAAACTGGTGGTGTAAATTTTACCAAAACAATTTAAAGGTTATACCCATTAGAGCACTTCTCCTAAACCACAAGTCGTCTAATATTTTGATGGACCTGCCTCCTAAACACTTTGGCCTACATGAGAAAGATCCTCAGTTGTAAAAACAAACACTGACAGTGAAATTTAGGTACCAATCAGAGAATTACCCTTGCTAGAATTAAGTGTGTGGTGGATATTTGCCTGATGGAGAAGCTTGTCTTTTTACAGAGAGAGCACTTATTTTGAAAAGGAGTTTTCACAGATTTCATTCACTGTGAATTGAAAGAGAGAGAATCATTACATATTCAAAGGAGTCTCTTAAAAAAAAGTGGTGGGCCTCCGCATCTGTGCGCATAGACATTTCCTTTGAGTGGAAAGGAAGGATCAGTCTGACAGTCAGGGCAATGACTGTGGTCGCTTGCAGGGTTCAAGCCTGGGCTTTCCTGAATGACCTGGTGTTTAAATCAGGCTAAAACTCAGAGTGCTGTGGATCGGCTGTGCCCCTCCCTCTCTCTTCCATGATAGTGAGGGCTTCCTGTTGCATGCCTCTCTGTTTCATCTTTTTCATTTTGTGAATATGATGTGTGTTTCATTAATACTCTGATCTTCCTAATTGAGGAAACATTCCCAAATTACACCCGTTTACTCATAGTTCTGTACATTTTGCATGTGGGACTCCATTTGTGGTCAGGTTATCTATCGAGACTTCTAATACTCTGTTATGTCACATGCTAAGGGGTGTCATAGAGTGTCTTCCCCAGAGAAATTCAGTGTCTTTGACTGGTAGTATATGGACATCTATAGTAAATACTGAGCCAAATACTGAGCCCACATACAAAGAAAGTGGACTTTCCTTTCTTCCTTAGATACTTCCTGGCAATCCTCACCTCTACTGAATTACATCCAACTCTCTGAAATGAGCCGCTAGATAAACACATATCGGGGAATTCAGAGGGCAGACCCTTGGAGCACATCCTCCCTGTCAGAACGGACAGGGCACCTAACAGATGTGTATCCTCCCTCTCTTTGTACCAACACTCCCTTGACACTACTCAGCAAGTGATAAGGACAATCATGACACACAATCTTGCCAGGTATGATAAGTAGTTCTTGTTGAAAATCACCATCAGAGACTAGAAGATCATGTTCACTACTATCTGGAGTCTACATTCATCCAGTAACACTCAATGATGGAGCTCTTTATAGCCAGCACTCACACCAACTGCAACTCCCTTCTTGCTACTCTTTGAAGTGGCAAGGTGATTCCTGGAAAATCATTATGCCTGGGCCCAAGATCCTCTGTAGTATGAAAAGGAAAGTTCTATGGAGCACAGAGAATGGTGAAATCACACTCAGGGCTCAAAGTGACATGACTGTCCTGAATAAGTTTCTGGATAGCAAATTTTCCAAGGCACTTTTGTAGCTGTGGCCTCCTGGAGAGTGGATGATAATGTCACACTTTCCTTTATGTGACACATGAAAATACTGATATGTGGGTAGCCAGACGGCTCCTTGGCACGGATTACAAGTCCAGTGCTGGGCATACAACAGAATGTGAATCTGTGAGGAGAGTGAATTTTGTGGCTATTCTCAGAGTGTTCCTTCCTCCTGACGCCCTCAGCGTCAGACCCTACTGAGCGGTAACCAGTTGACAGACCCTCTTAAGAAAGCCACATTCTGGAACCTTCATCTGGGACTTTCAGGATGGTAAGAAATACACGTCTGTTATTTAAGCCACACAGCCTTTAACAGTTTGCTATGAAAATTGAACAATATATAACTCACCAAGGGAAAATCACAAGCACAATGAGACTTTATGCTATGAAAGAGAAGTAATCACATGTGTCTTTTACACAATGCAATGTTTAAAAATTGGAATGTTCTTATGTCTCTGCTGAGTACATAGAATGATATAACTAACGTGTAAAACAGTTCGCATTTGTCCAGTATTTTGAGAATGAAAATATAACATGAACATCAGTATGTACACAATAGTTTAAAATGGATGCCAGAAACTCCTAAACAGAAGTCACAACTACAGTGTAGATAAATGCAAAAATGTAGAAACACAATATCAGGTCAACCAATGAAGGCATTAGTGAACGTGTTATATGTATAAAATGAAACAAGATGCAGTCATAAATGTGACAGAAGTCTTGATACTTGAGACCACAAGATAGTATCTTGAGAAACTGGAAGGAGAAAGAAGCTAGCATTACAAGGCCACATATGTTGTCTCTCGACTAAGATAACAGGAAAACAATGTCAAATTCATAGGGAATGAAGGCAGTTCAGTGTTCGCCAGGGCGCAAGTTGTGGGGCAGCTTGGATGGAAAGTGAAAGTTGCATGTCTTGGATTTTTATTGATAGCTTGTAATCATAGATATGATATTAGACAGCAAGGATTGAGGAAAGCACAATGCTGTTGTCATATAACAGAACTGCATTGTGTTTTTTAAAGGTTACAAAGGCAAACTGAGGTGTGAATTTTACCAAAACAATGTAAAGGATATTGGCCAACTCTCCTAAACCATTAGACTTCTAATATGATGGGCCTGCCTTTAAGACATTTTGGGCTACATCAGAAAGTTTATCAGTTATAAAAACAAACACTACCAGTGAAATTAGCACCCAATCAGAGAAGTGCCCTTGCTAAAATAAGTGTGGTGGTGGTATTTGCCTGAATGAAGTAGTTCACCATTTTATAGAGAGAGCACTGGTTTTGTAAAGGAGATTTCACAGACTTCATTCACTGTGAATTAAAGGGAGAGAATCGTTACCCATTGAAAGAAGTCTCTGAAACAAAACATTATGGGCTCCCTCACCTGTGAACATAGATATTTCCTTTGATTGGAAAGGAAGGATTGGTCAGAGAGTTGAGGCAACAGATGTGGTCTCTTTTGAGGTTCAAGCCTGAGTTATCCTGAAGGACCTGGAGTTCAAATCACCTAAAACTCGAATTGCTGCGGATCTGCTGTGCCTCTCCCATTCTCTTCCATGTTACAGTGTGCCTCCTATGGCATGCCTATCTGTTTCATCTTTTACATTTTGTATATGTTGTGTACATTACATTAATACTCTGATCTTCACGATTGAGGAAACATTTCAAATTTTCACCCATTTCTCATACAGTCCGTACATTTTGCATGTGGGACACCATGTGTAGTCAGATAATCTATCATCACTCTAATTCATATTACGTCACCTGCTAAGGGGTGGCAGAGAGTTTCTTCCCCAGAGAAATTCAGTGTATTTCACAAGTAAATTATGGAGAACTACAGTATATCCTGAGCCAGCTATTCAGCCCACACACAAAGTAAGTGGACCTTCCTTTCTTTCTTAGGTAATTCCTGGTGAACATGACCTCTACTGAATTAACTCCAACACTCTGAAATCAGCCGCTTGATGGGCACGCATCGGGGAATTCAGATGACACACCCAAGGAGACCATCTTGTCTGTCAGAACTGACAGAGCACCATAAAAATGTGTATCTTTCCTCTCCGTGTACCAACACTCCCTTGACACTATTCACCATGTGATGAGGACAATCAAGAAGGTGGTGCACTTTCTAGCTAAGCATGATAAGTGATTCTTTTAGAAAACCACCATCAGAGAGTAGCAGACCAGATCTTCCTCTATCTGGAGCTCCCATTCATTCAGTAACATTCTTTGATGGGGTATTTTTTGGAGTCAGTTCTCACAACAAATGCATGTCAGTTCTAGGTCCTCTTTGAAGTGGCAAGGTGATTCCTGGCAAGTCATTATGCCTGGGCCCAAGGGCTTCTGTAGTATGAGAAATAAGTCTCTATGGAGCACAGAGAATGGTGAAGTGACCGTAAGGGCTAAAAGGGAAAGAACTTTCCTGGATAAGTCTATAGGCAGCAAATGGCCCAAGACACCTGTGTGGCTGAGGTCTCCAGGAAAGGGGATGATATCACAGTTGTCTTTTTGTGGCATATGAATGTACTGATTTGTGATTGTTAAGGCATCTGCTGGGGACAGATTATAGCTCCAGTGCTGGGCATACAACTGAGTGTGATTCTTGCTCTGCACAGAAGGCACTTAAAGATACAGAAATATGTGATTTAACTGACAGAGAATTCAAGATTGCAGTTCTGAAAAAAATCAACAAGATACAAGAAAACACAGATAGGCAGTTAAATGACCTCAGAAACTCAATCAAAGAACAGCATGAGCATTTTACGAAAGAGATTGAAATTTTAAAAAAGAACCAAAGAGAATTTCTGGAGATTAAGAACTCAATAGAAGAAATTAAGAATGAAATAACCAGCTTAGGTAGTAGAGTTGACCAGATGGAGGAAAGAATCAGTGACATCGAAGATAGAAACCTGGAAATGACACAGAGAGAAAAAGAAAAAGACTTGAGACTTAAAAGAAATGAAAGAACTCTACAAGAACTTTCTGAGTCCATCAGAAAGAGCAATATAAGAATAATGGGCATACCAGAAGGAGAAGAAAGAGAGAAGGGAACAGAGAATATATTCAAACAAATTGTCGATGAGAACTTCCCAAATTTGTGGACAGAACTGGACCCTCAAATCCAAGAAGCAAATAGAACACCTAGTTACCTCAATCCCAACAGGCCTTCTCCAAGGCACATTGTATTGAAGCTGTCTAAAATCAATGACAAAGAAAGAATCCTCAAGGCTGCCAGGGAAAAGAAGACGGTAACTTACAAAGGAAAGCCCATTAGATTATCATCAGATTTTTCATCAAAACTCTACAAGCCAGGAGGGAGTGGAACCAAATCTTCAAACTATTGAAAGAGAGAAATCATGAGCCAAGAATAATACATCCATCAAAGATATCCTTTAGATATGAAGGAGGAATAAAGACCTTTCCAGACATACAGAAGCTGAGGGAATTTTCTAATACATGACCTGCACTACAAGAAATACTAAAGCAGGCTTTTTGACCACCATCAACAGGGACAATTTGTGTCAACGAAAACTCAAAAAGGGGGAGAGTAAAGGCCTGAACCGGAATCTGGGAATGGAGAAAGTAAGCGTGCTGAAGAAAATGGAATACTCTAAATATCAAACTTTCTTTTACATAAACTTAAGGTAACCACTCAAAATAAATCCAGAACTGAAATAAAAGAAGAAACAGAGGGAAACATCATAGAATACCACCACACAGAAATAATAGGCAACAACAAAAAGGCAAGAAACAATGGAGACACAGCCTTACCAGAAAACTAAAGATAGAATGACAGGAAATATTCACATATCAATAATCACCCTAAATGTAAATGGACTGAACTCACCAATAAAAAGGTACAGAGTAGTAGATTGGATCAAAAAACTAAACACAACCATAAGCTGTCTCCAGGAGACACATCTCAGCTACAAGGACAAGCATAGACTCAAAGTGAAAGGGTGGAAATTGACACTGTAAGCAAATGGTACCTAGAGAAAATCAGGTGTAGCCATAATGATATCAGATGAAACAGACTTCAAGGTGAAAAAGATAACAAGAGACAATGATGGACATTTCATAATGGTGAAGGGGACTATAAAACAAGAAGACATAACAGTCATCAATATTTATGCCCCCAATCAGGGAGCACCAAAATATACCAAGCAACTACTAACAGAACTAAAGGGAGAAACTGACCAAAACACAATTATACTAGGGGACTTAAATACATCATTGACAGCTATGGATAGATAATCCAAATAGAAAATAAATAACGAAATAATAGCCTTAAAAGACACATTAGATGAAATGGACATAAGTGAAATTTATAGAGCACTTCATCCTAAAACATCAGACTATACATTCTTTTCTAGTGTACATGGAACATTCTCAAGGATAGACCATATATTGGGACATAAAATCAGTCTCAACAAATTTAAGAAGATTGAAATCATACCATGCATATTCACTGATCACAAGGCTTTGAAATTGGATATCAACTGTAAAAAGAAAGCGGGAAAAAACACAAATACATGGAGACTAAACAACATACTTTTAAAGAAGGATTGGGTCAAAGAAGAAGTTAGAGGAGAGATCAAAAGATACATAGAAACAAATGACAATGAAAATACATGCTACCAAATTTTTGGGATGCAGCGAAAGCAGTTTTAAGAGGGAAATTTATCTCATTAGAGGCCTATCTCAAGAAACAAGAAAACTCCCAAATAAATAACATCATGTTACACCTTAAAGAACCAGAAAAAGAAGAACAAGTAAAACCCAAGGACAGCAGAAGAAAGGAAATAACAAAAATTAGAGCAGAACTAAATGAAATAGAGAACAAAAAGACAATAGAAAAAATTAATGTGACAAAGAGCTGGTTCTTTGAAAAGATTCAAAAAATTGACTAACACTTGGCTAGACTTACCAAGATAAAAAGAGAGAAGGCACTGAATAACAAAATCAGAAACGTAAAAGGGGAAGTTATCACGAACACCACAGAAATACAAAGGGTCATCCAAGAATACTATGAAGGACTATATGCCACCAAATTCAACAACCTAGAAGAATTGGACAAGTCTTAGAAACATATAGCCTTCCAAGGCTGAACCATGAAGAACTGGAAAATTTAAACAGACTGATCACCAGTAACAAAATTGAATCAGTCATCCAAAACCTTCCCAAAAGCAAAAGTCCGGGACCAGATGGCTTCACTAGTGAATTCTACCAAACCTTCAAAGAGGATCTAATACCGATCCTGCACAAACTCTTCCAAAAAATTGAAGAAGAGACAGTACTCCCTAACTCATTTTATGAGGCCAAAATTACCCTGATACCAAAACCTGGTAAGGACAGCACAAAAAAAAATACTACAGACCAATATCTCTGATGAATACCGATGCAAAAATCCTAAATAAAATTCTAGCAAATCGAATACAACAATGCATTAAAATGATTATTCATCACGACCAAGTGGGGTTCATCCCTGGGGCACAAGGATGGTTCAACATACGCAAATCCATCAATGTGATACATCACATAAACAAAATAAAGGACAAAAATCATATGATTATATCAATTGATGCAGAAAAAGCATTTGACAAGATACAACATCCATTTATGATTAAAACACTTAATAAAATAGGTATAGAAGGAAAATACCTTCACATAATAAAGGCCATATATGACAAGCCCTCTGCTAATCTCATAATTAATGGAGAAAAACTGAAGCCCTTTGCTCTACGTTCAGGAACACAACAGGGCTGTCCCCTATCACCTCCTCTTTTCAACATAGTGTTGGAAGTCCTTGCCAGAGCAATCAGGCAAGAGAAAGAAATAAAAGCATCCAAATTGGGAATGAAGAAGGTAAATTATCACTCTTTGCAGATGACATGATGCTATATATAGAAAACCCTAAAGACTCCACCAAAAAGCTATTAGAAACAATCAACGAATACAGTAAAGTTGCCGGCTACAAAATTAACGCACAAAAGTCCATTGCCATCCTATATGCTAACAATGAAATCTCAGAAAAAGAAATACAAAAAAACAATTCCTTTTGCAATTGCAGCAAAAAAGAATAAAATACCTAGGAATAAACTTAACCAAGGATGTGAAAGACCTATATGCTGAAAAGTGTAAGATATTTTTGAAAGAAATTGAAGAAGACACAAAGAAATGGAAAGACATTCCATGCTCATGGATTGGAAGAATCAATATAGTTAAAATGGCCATATTACCCAAAGCAATATATAGAATCAATGCAATCCCCATCAAAATCCCAATGGCATATTTTAAAGAAATAGAACAAAAAATCATCAGATTTGTTTGGAACCACAAAAGACCCCGAATAGCCAAGGCAATCTTAAGAAAAAAGAACTATAATGGAGGTATCATACTTCCTGACTTTGGCATGTACTACAGTGCCACAATAATCAAAACAGCATGGTATTGGCAGAAAAACAGTCACATAGACCAATGGAATAGAATTGAGAACCCAGAAATAAAACCACATAAATATGGACAGATAATTTTTGACAAAGAAGCTGAAAACGTACAATGGAGCAAAGACAGCCTCTTCAATAAATGGTGCTGGGGGGATTGGATAGCCACGTGCAAAAGAGTGAAACTGGACTGCTATTTGTCACCATGTACCGAAGTTAATTCAAAATGGATCAAAGACTTAAGCATAAGACCTGACACAATAAACTGCATAGAAGAAAACATAGGTACTAAACTTATGGACCTTGGGTTCAAAGAGCATTTTATGAATTTGACTCCAAAGGCAATGGAAGTAAAAGCTAAAAGAAACGAATGGGACTATATGAAACTTAAAAGCTTCTGCACAGCAAAAGAAACCATTGACAAAATAAAGAGGCCACCAACTGAATGGGAGAAGATTTTTGCAAACAGTGCCTCCAATAAGGGGCTAGTATCCAGAATATACAAGGAACTCATGCAACTCAATTATATTCTTGTGTGTGTTTGTTTTTTCTCTTTAAAAAGGAAGTTTTAATATTTATAATATAATGACCCAATAAAACAGGAAGAAAAAAAACATTTTTTCTTTAAGAATCACACAAGATTTAGAACCTACATTTTCTCACTAAGCAATGGGGCATTAGTAAGAAATGCCGTCATACTTGGAATGATATAAATGATTCTTATCTTCAGGGTCACTTTTATTTTATTATTATTTTTTATTATTTTTCATTATTTTTATTTTTTTTAAATTTGATTAGTTTCAGGTGCACAAGACAAAGCAATAACTTAGATGTTTATCATTTATATCCCGCACACTGTGTGATGCCCCCTCCCACCATCTACTAGCCCTCTGACATTGCACAGAGCCATTACATTTCCACTGTCTCTATTCCTAATGCTGTACTCCGCTTCCTGTAAAAAAAAATATATATATATATATATATATATATATGTATATATATATACATATATATATATATATATATATATATATATATATATATATATATATATATATATATATATATAATTATAGTTGGAATTTATTATTGTTCAGCTTCAGGTGTACAGTGCAGAGATCAGGCATCTACATCACCCCTGAGGTGGTCTTCCAAATGGTACACATGTCCATCGGATACCCTACAAAATCTTTACATTATTGATTACCTTCCCCAAATTAATTTTCAAAACCCCGTGGCCATATTGTGGTTACCGACTATTTTCTAAACCTCTCATGTTCCCCATTATCCCCACCACCCCGCCCATCTGGCAACCCTCAGTTTTTCCTCTATGTATCCAAAACTGTTTCTGATTAGTTCATTCACTCATTCTTTTCTTTTGTTTCCACATATAAGTGAGATCATATGGTATTTGTCTTTCTCTGTCTGACTTATTTCACTTAACATAATGTTCTCTAGGTCCCTCCATGTTGTTGCAAATGGTAAGATTTCTTTCTTCTTTATGGCTGCGTAATACTCCATTGTATAAATGTACCACCGGTTCTTAATCTACTACTGATTATCATCTACTGATGTGCATTTCAGTTGTTTCCATGTCTTGCCTATTGTGTATAGTGCTGCAATAAACATAGGAGTTTATAAAGATTTTTGAATTGGAGTTTTGGATTTCTCCAGATAGATACCTTGGAGTGGGATTGCTGGATCATAAGGTAGTTCCATTTTCAGATTTTTGAGATAACTCCATACTGTTTTCCATAATGGCTGCTCCAATCTGCATTCCCACCAACAGTGCACAAGCATTCCTTGTCTCCACATCCTCGCCAGCACTTGTCTGTTGATTTATTGATAGCTACAGCCATTTTTACTGGAGTGAGGTGGTATCTCATTGTGGTTTTTATTTGCAATTATCTGCTAGTTAGTGAGTTTGAGCATTTTTTCATATGTCTGTTTGCCATCTGTATGTTCTCTTTAGAAAAATGCGTCTTCATGTCCGCTGCCCATTTTTTAATTAGGTAGTTTGTTTTTTTTGGAGTTGAGCTGAGTGAGTTTTTTATAAATTTGTGATATTAACCCCTTATCAGATATATGATTGTCAAATATCTTTTCCCATTCAGTATGATCCCTTTTTGTTTTATTGATGGTTTCCTTTGCTGTGAAAAAACTTTTTACTTTGATGTAATCCGACATGTTCATTTTTTTTTTTTTTTTAATTTTATTTTATTAAACATGTTCATTTTTTCTCTTACTTTCCTCGCGCAAGGGGATACTCAGTAAAAATCTTTCTCTGGGTAATGTCTGTGAAGTTTCTTCCTATATTTTCTTCTAGGAATTTTATGTTTTCAGATCTTACATTTAAGTCTTTAATCTGTTTTGATTTATTTTTGTATATGGTGTAAGGAGGTTATCCAAGTTCATTTTTTTGTATTTTTCTGTCCAGGTTTCCCAGCACCATTTATTGAAAAGACTGTCTTTACCCCACTGTACATTCTTGCTTCTATTGTTGTAGATTAAATGGCCATATAGGCATGGATTTATTTCTGGACTCTCTATTCTGTTCCATTGAAGTATCTGTCTATTTTTATGCCAGTTCCATGCTGTTTTGATTACTGGAGACTTGTAGTATAATTTGATGTCAGGTATTGTTATACCTCCCACTTTGTTCTTATTTCTCAAGATTGCTGAGGCTATCTGGGGTCTTTTTGGTGCCTTATAAATTTTAGGATTATATGTTCTATTTCTGTGAAAAACGTCGTTGGTAGTTTGATAGGAATTGCATTGAATATGTATATTGCCTTAGGCAGTATGGGCATTTTAACTATATTACTTCTTCCTATCCATGAACATGGTATGTGTTTCCATCTATATGTATCTTCTTTCATTTCTTTCTTCAGTGTCTTATAATTTTCTGAGTACAGATCTTTTACTTCCTTTGTTAAATTTATTCCCAGGTATCTTATAGTCTTTGGAGCAATTGTAAATGGGATTGCTTTTTTAATTTCTCCTTCTGATGTTTTATTATTGGCATGTACAAATGAAACCAATTTCTGAATATTAATTTTGTATCCTGCTACTTTACTAAATTCATCTGTCAACTCTAATAGTTTCTTGGTGGAGACTTTAGGATACTCTATATATAGTATCATGTCCTCTGCATATAATGAAAATTTTACTTCCTCCTTACCGATTTGGATGCCTTTTATTTATTTTTCTTGTCTGATTGCTGTGGCTAGAACTTCCAGCACTATGTTGAGTAGAAGTGGAGAAAGTGGGCAACCGTGCCTTTTTCCTGATCTTAAGGGGAATGGTTTTAACTTTTCCCCATTGAGTATGATGTCATCTGTGGGTTTATCATAGATGGCCTTTATTATGTTGAGATATGATCCCTCTATACCCACTTTTTTATCATAAATGGCTGCTGGATTTTATCAAATGCTTTTTCTGAAACTATTGATATAATTATGTTATTTTTATTTTTCATTTTATTAATGTGGTGTATCACATTAATTGATTTGCGGATTTTGAACCACGCTTGCATACCATGGGTGAATCCCACTTGATCATAGTGTATGATCTTTTTAATGTATTGCTGAATTATGTTCACTAATATTTTGTTAAGGATTTGCATCTATGTTCATTAGCGATATCAGCCTGTCATTTTCATTTTTTGTGGCATCTTTTTCTGATTTTGGGATCACGGTGGTAGTGACTTCCTAGAAAGTGTTTGGAAGTCTTCCCTCCTTCTGGATTTTGTTGAAGAGCTCTATGAGAATAGGTGATACTTCTTTTTTGAACGTTTTGTAAAATTCACCTGTAAAGCCATCTGGTTCAGGGTTTTGTTTGTTGGGAGATTGTTGATTACTGATCAATTTCCCTGGTGGTAATCAGTCTAACCAGGTTTTCTATTTCTTCTTGAGTTAGCCTTGGAAGGTTGTACGCCTCTAGAAAACTGTCCATTTCTTCCAGATTGTCAAATTTGTTGGCATATAGTTGCGCATAATAATTTTTATTTTTTTTTTATTTCTGCGGTGTCTGTTGTCACTTCTCCTCTTTCCTTTCTGATTTTATTAACTTGGTTCCTCTCTCTCTTTTTTTTTAATGAGTGTGGCTATAGGTTTGTCAATTTTGTTTATCTTCTCTAAAAAACAACTCTTGGACTCATTGATCTTTACTATTGTTTTTCTGGTTTCTATTTCATTTATTTCCACTCTGATCTTTATTATCTCCTTCCTTGTACTCCCTTTGGGCTTATTTTGTTGCTGTTTTTCCCGATCACTTAAGTGTGAAGATAAAGTGTTTATTAGTGATGTTTCCTATTTCTTTAGGTAGGCCTGCAATGCTATGAACTTCCCTCTTAGGACTGCTTTCGCGGCATCCCATAGATTTTGGCTTGTCGTGTTTTCATTTCCGTTTGTCTCAAGATATCTTTTGATTTCTTCCCTGATCTCCTGCTTGACCCATTCATTATTTAGTAACGGGTTATTTAGCCTCCATGAATTTGTGTGCCTTCCAGTTTTTTCCTGTAGTTCATTTCTAATTTCATTCCACTGTGGTGAGAGAAGACAATTGATACGATTTCAATTTTCTTAAATTTATCAAGACTTGTTTTGTGGCCTAACATATGGTCTATCTTGGAAAATGTTCCATGTGTTCTGGAGAAGAACGTGTATTCTGCAGCACTGGGGTGAAATGCTCTGCAAATATCGATTAAATCCAAGTGGTCCAATGTATCATTTAAGGCTGTTGTTTCTGTATTGATTTTCTGTCTGGAAGACTTGTCCCTTGTTGTCAGAGGTGTGTTGAAGCCCCTACGATGATAATGTTACTATTGATCTCTGTCTTTATGTCAGTCAATATCTGTTTTATATATTTAGGTGCTCCTATTTTGGGTACATAGACGTTTACTAGGGTTATGTCAGGTTATCCTCTTGTCAGATTGATCCCTTTATTACTATATAGTGCCCATCTTTGTCTTTTAATATTTTCTTCATTTTAATGTCTATTTTGTCAGAAATAAGTATTGCAACTCCAGCTTTTGTCTCATTTCCATTTGCATTAAATATCTTACTCTAACCCTTCCCTTTCAGCCTCTGTGTCTCTTTTGATCTGAGATGAGTCTCTTGTAAACAGCATATACAAGGGTCTTGCTTTCTTATCCACTCAGCCACCCTATGTCTCTTGATTGGAGCATTTAATCCATTTAAATTTAAAGTGATTAGTGATAGGTACATAGCTATTGTCATTTATAAATTTGTGTTAGATTGTTTTCATCTTTCTTCTATTTACAGAAGTCCTTTTAGTATTTCTTGCAATGCTGCCTTGGTGGTAATAAATTCCTTTAGCTTATTATTTTCTGGGAAGCTCTTTATCTCTCCATCAACTTTAAATGTTAGCCTTGCTGGATAAAGCAATCTCCATTGTAGGCCTCTGTTTTCCATCACTTTGAGTATCTCCTGCCACTCCCTCCTGGCCTGCAATGTTTCTGCAGAAAAGTCATTTGATAGTCCCTTGTATGTAACCCTCTGTATTGCTCTTGCTCCTTCTAGGATTCTCTCTTTGTCTTTAACCTTGGCCATTTTAACTATAATGTGTCTTGGTGTAGACCTGTTTGGGTTTATCATGGTTGGAATGGTGTTTATCTCTGCGCTTCCTGGGCTTGTATGTTGGTTTCCTTCGGCAGGTTCGGGAAGTTTTCGGACATTATTACTCAAATATATTCTCAATCCCTTGCTTCCTCTCTTCAACGTCTGGTATTCCTATGATGCACATGTTGTTGCACTTGAGTTATCGCAGAGGTCTTTTAAACCTTCTTCATTTTTTTTTTATTATTCTTTTTTCTTTCTGTTTTTCTGTTTGGGTGATCTCTGCTAACTTGTCTTCTAAGTTGCTGATTCAATCCTCTGCTTCATCTAGCCTGCTGTTAATTCCTTCAAGTGAGTTCTTTTTTCAGTAATTGTGTTCTTTAGTTTTAACTGGTTGTTTGTTATGATTTCTACATCCTTCTTGATGTCGTCTCTGAGCTCCTTAAACATTCATATCATCAGAGTGCTGAACTCTGTCTCTTGTAGGTTGGTTATCTCTGTTTCATTTGGTTCCATTTCTGGAGGTTTCTTCTGTTCTTTTATTTGGGACATGTTTCTTTGTTTCCTCATTCTGGCTGACTCTCTGTGTTTGCTTCGATGTATTAGATAGATCCCCTATAGTTCTTAGTTCTTGTTGGGTTATCTTATGTAGTATGTGTCCTTTATATTTGACTTGCACTACTTCATTTTTCTCCTCTGCGTGTGCTCCAAAGGTGACTCTTGTGTTGTGTATATTCTCCTGTTGAAGATCTTTAATTGCTTTTCGCTTGTGAGTAGGTGTGGTTTACTGGTAGGCTAACTAGCTGTGAGACTTGGCTCTGCCCACTGCAGGGTGTTCTACTGCGTGAGTGTTGACCGCTTAAATGTTGTTTAGCCTCTATGGGCTCTTGTGCCTGTAAAGAATTCCCTCTGGGTTTGTCATTGTAGGTCAAGCCCGGTATTACTCTGGTTTGGTCTGGAGTTGGCCACTGGGAATGGTGAATCTTGTGCCTCTTAAGCTGGGCCATGGCAGGGCAATTTCAGAACAAAACAAATCACCAAGCACAACAAGAACAACAACAAAGAAAAATATCAAATACATTCACATGTAAAAACTACCAACAACCCCCACTCAACACAGGCAAATATATCAAAGATATAAAGACAAAACAAAACAAAACAGAAGGCAGCACCAGTCTTGGCATAAGGCCACCAAGAAAACTCTAGGTTGTCCTATGCTGTACCAAAGAGTCCCCTGCATATTGTGCAGGCAGAGCCATTCACCTGGTGCCTAGATTGACGTTGGGACTGCAGATTTAGATTTGTGAGGTGAGGGGTCTGGATGGTAGTTTTTACAAAGCCAGTGCAGTTTCTGCCCTTGCCTGCATATATGCACACTGAGAGTAACACCACCAGCCCTGTGTCCAGTTCTCCTGAGTCTTAGGGCACTTCTTCCGTGTGTGTGTGTGTGTGTGTGTGTGTGTGTGTGTGTGTGTGTGGCGGGCGGGAGATTTCAGAGCTGCTAAAAGCTGGTTGCTGCATCTGTGGCTTACTGCTGGGTCCTGGGAGTGCCTCATAGTTGTAATTGCCCCGCCCGAGGCAGGCCAGAAAGAGTTGGGTCTGTGGATGGAGGGGTCTTCTCTTTCCAAGTCCAGCTGTGTCACACTCTTCATGTAGGCCAGAAAAGATGGTGGCTGGGGGCGGAAGAGTTACCTCTCTCCTAGCCGAGAAAAAACCACACTCCTCCAGCCTCCTCCCTGGGCGAGAGCCACCCGCCAGTCTTCCCAGAGCCCGTGTACCGAGGCTCCTCTGTAATCTGACACCACTCCTCAGTTCAGGGGCCAGTTCAAGTCTCTGAACGGGTAGGGGTAGGATTGGAAGAGCGGTAGAAGGGGCCCAGGTATGGAGTTTGTGTCCTTTGTCCGGCCTAGGGCTTAACTGGAGGTATCAGCTGAGGTTATTGCCTCAAATGCTGGATATGCTGCCCCCTCGGCAGGAGAAATCAGCTGTGGGATGCAAGGGAAATGCCCACCTCCTGGCTTTTTTGTTTGTTGTTCCGTCCTGGGATCCCCTGCATCTCTGCAGCTGCGGATTTCGGCCGGGATTCCACCAATGCAGATGAGGGCCACGTCCCCACAGACACAGGGGTGGACTGCATTTCCACCGCCACTGATGCAGACCCCGCAGATGCAGAAGTGGCCGTGTCTCCACTTCGCTTCCTTCCCACTTCCCCTGCTCGCCCAATTTTCCACCTGCAAGTAATCCTTGCACGAGTCTCTTAGCTGTTCTGTGTGATGAGCAGAGAATCCTTTGATGGGTTATAAATGTCCCATTTCTGATAAGATCCAGAGAAGAACTCAAAAAATATGCCCCACTGCCGCCATTCCTGTGACGTCTCAATGATATTCTTGGACGGAGGAAACAATGCAGGCAGCTCAGGACAGGGCCTAGACTCCTTCCATGCACTTGGGGTCTCCTTCAGCATCATTTCTGACCATGGCCAGAGGGCTTATACCTCAGTTATCCTGCTAGACCCTGGGAAGTTGTGGTCAGATAACCAGTTGAATAAGTTAAGGCCCATGATGTTGTGACTGTGACTGCTGCATCCTTGTCCATAGGCCCAGAAACACCATACTGGAGTGGAACAAGATGCCCTATACCCTGGGAGCAGAGGGGAGGAACACAAGGGACACACTGGCCCAGCACCCATGCCTTGCCTCTTTTGCCCCTGTCCTGAGCACCACCATTTTCCAGGAAAGTTAATGTGATACTCCTTGATGATCACTTCATTGTAGAAGAAGGGGTTTCTCCAAAAGGGAAACTTCAACTGACTGATACCTGGGTAGCTCAATTACTGCACCTGTCACGTGCAAGAGGTTGAGAATAGGGACATGTCTTTTTGCTTGCTGAGCTAGCATGGTGGCAGGACTAGAGCCCCTTCTCTGAATCACATCACCCCAACCAAGTGCCCCTAGCCCTGCTCCAGGCACATCATCTCACTTCCAAACTGGTCATGTAGCTAAACATGTCTTCATCTTGGCCACTGATCAAGGCTGACAAGTGTGGGTGGTTCAGAATCAGTGCTCTGGTCTAGGAGTCTTCATGCTTTCAAGGTAGGGCCTAAAGCAGCTGAGCCAGTCTGGGATAGAGGAGGTACTAGATTGGCATGTGGCAGGATGCTAGGCAGTGCCACCCAACCAAACCCTCAGCCCCTGCCATTTATCTCATGTGCCCACGACTGTGGTATCCCAGGGTGCAGGTTTACCTTATGCTGCCTGTGATGACATGAGGAGGGCCTGCGTGCTGACTTACCCCTATTCTGCAGCTCACTTATGTGTGCACATGTTCAAAAACCACTTCTTATGATGTTTCTCTCTTGTCTGCAGGTTCCCTGAGGAGGGTGTGTTTGTTCCCATGAAGCTGTGTCCACACACAGCTTCTCGAGATACCTGCATGCGGAAGGGAGCTCTGCTGCACTCACACCTTGTCCTGTGATTGTTTTTGTGTGTGTGAGAGGGGTTAGTGGTGGGGATTTGCATGGAGGCTTTGGGGTAGCAGTGCTGTAGCCTGCTCCTGAGCTCATCTAGCTGAGTATTGTCTTGGGAAGGAGAGTGGCATCATACCGCTTAAACCCTACATACAACACCTACCTGTGCTTTGGCACTCAACTATGGAACAACTACCCACACACAGAGTGCCTGGGAGGAGTGTGTGGGCTCCATTTCTGCTGGGATTGCCCAGGACACTGTGTCCTTGAAATGTCTGCAGTGTGTCACGTAGCCTCCATACACGTTGCCCGGGCACACTCCCTGAGGCCAAGGAAGTGTGCTCGGGCAACCTCTGTGTCGAAAGGATTGGCCCATAATTTCTGCTCAGACGCCTGAGGACTCTCCTGGTCCTCCTAAACCTGACCCCAAGACGTGCGTTCGAGGCACTCAGGCCCTTCCCTCAGCCCTTACCGGGCTTCCACCTGGCCCTTGCAATTTGTGCCTGCCATGGCTGTCTTCCGTTCAGCAGCATACCCCAGGAGTCATCCGTAAGGATACAGCTTTGGCCCAGAAGCCGTGGATGCACTGGATGATGTTCCTTCTACGCTCCAGATGCGGCTGCCTGCTCTGACAGATCTTGCGCCTCAGCCGATAGTAGGCGCTACTGTGCCGGGCCTTAACACTCAGCTGTAACTGAAGGGCCTGCAGCAGCTGCAGTGGGGACTGCGGGCTGTACGCAGACCTCCGGCGTGGTGCCGGCAGGGCCGGCCCAGGCTTGTCCTTCCACACTGGGGCCTGTGATTCCTCCTCACTCCCAACACACTGTACCTCATTCTGTCCGTCCCCCATGACCCCGAGTTCCTCCACTTGCCGGACCTCCGAATCATCGTCCACAGACTCCTGGGCCACCACTTCCTCTTCTGTCATGACCTCTACCTCATGTGTGACGTCCTTTACAAGCAGCACTGCCTCATGTGGCCACGCAGGGGCCCCTCCTTCCTGCTCCGACGCCACGCTGAGGATGGAGGCCTCTGCTACCCTCGCACCTGCGGTGGCCTGCAGGGTCTCCAGGAGTCCCGCTGGGCCGGGACACTCTCGGGCCGCTGCCTGTTGAAGGCACGGTTCCACAACTAAGTCATCCGAGGACTCCCAGACCGCCAGACCTGCCCCCTTCCCAGCCTCACTCTCCATGGGGCCCTGTTCTAAGCTGTACAGTGGAGAAGGCGTGGAAGGAGGACGCTCGTGTGTGCAGAGCCGACAATTCAGTCCAGTAGCCTCGGGCCCTAGAGCGGGGCTCTGGGTTTGGCTGCTGGTCTCCGGTAGGTAGTGCGAAGCTCAAAGTGCCCGCCTGCCCCCATACTCAATCTGCTGGAAGGATGCCAGAGCCCCGCTCAGTCAGCTGGCCCCATGTCCACCAATCAGAAAGAGGACCTGGCGACCCTGGACCCACGCCCTTCCTATATAATGACCACCCTTCAGTTCCCCCATCCCGCCTGCTTCTTGGACAAGGCTTCTTCCTCAGGCCCAATGCAAGCACATTCACAAATGGCCCTTGTGACCTCTCCAATCACCCGCCTGTAGAAAGTTCACTGAACCTGGCATCTCAGGGGTTTCCTGGACGTGGGTGCCACCTGCTGGGACACTGGGTGCTAGGCCGGGCTTCCCACTACCAAATCATTGTGTTGTAGCACTTGTCCAACTGTTCCACAAAGAGCTCTCAGGAAATAGCCCATAGTATATGTGGCATGGCTAACACGATGATATCCATGGAATTGGCATGTCTGGGAACCAAGCTGCAGACACTGGCAACGATTCTACAAGTAGGGGCTGTGACCTTAATATTTGCAGAATTGACCTCCGGTACTCAAGGAGAAAAAAAAGTCACTCATTAAAGGGCTCATTCTGTTGGCCTGTTCCTCTCTCTCTCTCTCCCTCCCTCCTTCCCTTGCTCCCTCACTCCTATATTTTTAGTTAGGAATTTTATGCTATCAGATCTTTCAATGAAGACTTCAATTCATTTTCAATTTATTCTTGTATATGGTGTAAGGAGAAGGTTCAGCTTCATTTTTTTCCCATGTGTCTGTCCAAGTTTCCCAACACTATTTATTGAGTAGGCTGTATTTACTCTACCATAAATTCTTGCTTGCATTGTCGTAGATTAAACGACCATATAGGCATGAATTTATTTCTGGGCTCTCTATTCTGTTCCATTGATCTATGTATCTGTTTTTATGCCAGTACTATACTGTTTTGATTACTGAAGCCTTGTAGTATAATTTGATGTCAGGTATCATTATACCTCCCACTTGGTTCTTATTTCTCAAAATTGCCAAGGTTTTCCAAGGTCTTTTATATTTTCATATACATTTTAGGATTATAGGTTCTATTTCTGTGACAAATGTCCTTGGTAGTTTGATAGAAATTGCGTTGAATCTGTATATTCCCTTAGGTAGTATGGAGATTTTAACTATATTATATTAATTCTTCCTATCCTTGAGTATGGTATGTGTTTCCATCTATTTCTATCTTATTTAATTTCTTTCTTCAGTGTCTTATAATTTTCTGAATACAGATCTTTTACTACTTTGGTTAAATTTATCCCCAGTTATTTTATAGTCTTCGAAGCAATTGTAAATGGGATTGTTTTCTTACTCCTTCTGATTTTTTGTTTTTGGTGTATATAAATGCAACTGATTTCTGAATGTTAATTTTGTATGGAGGAGTCTTTAGTGTTCTCTCTATATAGTATCATGTCATCTTCATGTAATGGCAATTTTACTTCCTCCTTACCTATTTGGATGCCTTTTATTTCTTTTTCTTGTCAGATTGCTGTGGCTAGAACTTCCAGCACTATGTTGAATAGAAGTGGAGAAAGTGGGCAACCTTGTCTTGTTTGTGATCTTGAGAGGAATGGTTTCAGCTTTTCCCCATTAAGTATGATGTTAGCAGTGAGTTTTTCATATGTGGCCTTTATTATGTTGAGATATGGTCCCTGTATTCCCACTTTCTCAAGGGTTTATATCAAAAATGTTTGCTGGGTTTTGTCCAATGCTTTTTCTGCATCTATTGATATGATCATATTATTTTTATTTTTCATTTTATTAATGTGGTGTATCACATTAATTGATTTATGACTGTTGAACCACCCTTGCATACCAGGCATGAATCCCATGTGATCATGGTGTATGATCTTTTTAACATATTGTTAAATTATGTTCGCTAATATTTTCTTGAGAATTTTTGCATCTATGTTCATTAGAGATATCAAACTGTAGTTTTTTGTTTGATTGTTTTGTTTTGTAGTGTAATTGTCCGATTTCGGGATCGTAAAATGTACTTGAGAGCCTCCCTTCCTTTTGGATTTTTTGGAATACTTTGAGGGAATAGGTGATAATTATTTTTATTTTTTTTGTAAAATTCACCTGTAAAGCCATCTGGTCCAGGGCTTTTGTTTGTTGGGAGATTGCTGATTACTGATTCAATTTCCCTGATGGTAACCAGTCTATTCAAGTTTCCGTTTCTTTTTGAGGTAGCCTTGGAAGGTTGTATGCTTCTAGAAAATTGTCCATTACTTCAAGATTGTTTAATTTGTTGGCATATAGTTGCTCATAGTAATTTCATAAGATTTATTTATTTATTTATTTTATTTTATTTTTTTCTGGTATTTCTGTGATGTCTGTTGTCACGTCTCTTATTTCTGATTTTATTAATTTGGGTTCTCTCTCTCTCTCTGTCTCTCTGTCTCTCTGTCTCTCTGTCTCTCTGTCTCTCTCTCTCTCTCTCTCTCTCTCTCTCTCTCTCTCTCTCTCTCTCTCTTTTGAGGAGTCTAACTAAAGGTTTGTCAATTTTGTCTATGTTCTCTGAAAACCAATTCTTGGATTGATTGACCTTTAGTATTTTTTTTTTTCTGGTTTCTATTTCATTTTTTATTTTCCACTCTGATCTTTATTATCTCCTTCCTTGTACTCCTTTTGGGCTTATTTTGCTTTTATTTTTCCAGATCCCTTTAGAAGATAAATTTTTGATTAGTCATTTTTCTTATTTCTTTAGGTAGACCTGAAGTACTACATATTTCCCTCTTAGCACTGCTTTCACTGTATCCCATAGATTTTGTATCATCGTGTTTTCATTTTCATTTATCTCAAGATATCTTTTGATTTCTTCCTTGATCACATGGTTGACCCATTCATTATTTAGTAACATGTTAGTCAGCCTCCATGAATTTGTGTGTCTTCCTGTTTATTTATTTATTTTTTCTTGTAGTTCATTTCTCATTTCAGCACATTATGGTCAGAGAAGACAATTGGTATGATTTCAATTTTCTTATATTTATCAAGAATTTTCTTGTGGCCTAACATGTGGCCTGTCTTGGAATATGTTCCATATGCACTTGAGAAGAATGTGCATTCTGCAGCTTTGGGGTGAATTGCTCTGAAAATCTCGATTAAATCCAAATGGTCCAATGTGTCATTATGCTATTGTTTACATATTGATGTTTTTGTCTGGAGACCTGTCCCTTGTTGTCAGAGTTGTGTTGAAGTTCCCTACTACGATAGTGTTACTGTTTATCATTATGTCATTCAATATCTGTTTTGCATATTTAGGTGCTCTTATGTTTGGTGCATAGATGTTTACAATGGTTGTGACCTCTTGTCAGATTGATCACTTTATTATCTAGGACCCATTTTTGTCTTTTAATATATTCTTCATTTTAAAGCCTATTTTGTCAGATATAAGCATTGCAACTCCAGCTTTTGTCTCATTTCTATTTGTATGAAACATCTTACTCCAACCCTTTACTTTCAGCCTGTGTATCTTTTGATCTGAGGTGAGTCTCTTGTCCACAGCATATACAAGGGTCTTGCTTTCTTATCCACTTAGCCACCCTATGTCTTTTGATTGGAGCATTTAATCCACTTATATTTAAAGTGATTATTGATAGATACATAGTTATTGCCATTTTTTAAATTCGTAGTCTGATTGTTTTCATCTTTCTTTTGTTTACAAAAGCCCCTTTAATATTTCCAGCAGTGCTGGCTTGGTGGTAATAAATTCCTTTAGCTTATTCTTTTCTGGGAAGCTCTGTATCTCTCCTTCAATTTTAAATGATAGCCTTGCTGGATAAAGCAATCTAGGTTGTAGGCCTTTGTTTTCCATCACTTTTTGAGTACCTCCTACCACTCCCTCCTTGTCTGCAATGTTTCTGTAGAAAAGACATTTGATAGTCTTATAGCAGTTCCCTTGTATGCAACCTGCTGTCTTTCTCTTGCTCCTTTCAGGATTCTCTCTTTAACTGTTGCCATTTTAACTATAATGTGTCTTGATGTGGACCTGTTTGGTTTTATCCTAGATGGAACTTTCTGCACTTCCTGAGTTTGTATGTTGGTTTCCTTCACCGAGTTAGGGAAGTTTTCAGACATTATTATTTCAAATATATTCTTGATTGCTTGCTCCCTCTCTTCACCTTGTGATATTCCTATGATGCTCATGTTGTTGTGCTTGATGTTATTCCAGAAATCTTTTAAACCATTTTCATTGTTTTTCATTCTTTTTCTTTTTGTTGTTCTGTTGGGTGATCTCTGTTAACTTGTCTTCTAAGTCGCTGATTCGATCTTCTGCTCATCTTACCTGCTGGTCATTCCTTCAAATGTGTTCTTTATTTCAGTTATTTTATTTTTATTTCTAACTAGTTGTTCATTATGATGTCTCTATTCTTCTTTATGTCAACACTAAGCTCCTTAAACATTCTTATCATCAGTGTTCTGAACTCTGTCTCTGATAGGTTGGTTACCTCTATTTCATTTGATTCCAATTCTGGAGGTTTCTTCTCTTCTTTATTTGGACATGTTTCCTTCTTTCCCCATGCTGGCTGACTCTCTGTTTGCTTTGCTGTATTAGGTAGATCCCCTAGGGTTCTTGGTTTTTGCTGGGATGTCTTATGTAGTATGTATCCTTTATATTTGACTTGCACCACTTCTTTCTTCTACTTTGTGTGTGCTCCTTAGGTGACTCTTGTGTTGGATATATTGTCTTGTTAAAGGTGATCTTTAATTGCTTTTGGCTTGTCAGTAGGTGGGATTGACTCCTACACTGACTAGTTGGGAGACTTGGCTCTGCCCACAGTGGATGTTCTGCTGTGTGAGGGATGTTCTGCTGTGTGACTACTCAAATGAGGCATGGCCCCTACGGGCACTTGTGCCTATAGAGAAGTCCCCCTGGGTTTGTCATTTGTAGGTCAAACCCGGTAATACTCTGGTTTGGTCAGGAATTGGCCTCTGGGTGTGTTCAATCTTGTTCCTCTTGAGCTGGGCCCTGCTGTAGGGCAATTTCAAAACAAAGCAAATCACCAAGCACAACAACAACAACAACAACAAAAACGAAATAGTCTCACATGTAAAAACGACCGATAACCCATGCTTAACACAGGCAAAAGTATCAAAAATACAGAAACATAACAAAACAGAAAAAGCAGCATCAGTCTTGGCTTAAGCCCAACAGGCAATCTTTAGGTTGTCCTCTGCAGAATCAAAGAGTCCTCCATGTATTGTGCAGGCAGAGCCGGTCACCTGGTGCCCAGAGTGATCCTGGGACTATAGTTTTAGATGAGTGTGGCTCTGGGGTGTGGATGGTAGTTTTTACAAAATCAAGGCAGTTTCTGCTCTTGCCTGCACATGTGCGCACTGAGAGTAACACAACCAGCCTTGTACCCAGATCTCCTGAGTCTTAGGGCACTTCTTCCGTGTGTGTGTGTGTGTGTAGGGTGGGAGATTTCTGAGCTGCAGAAAGTCCAGATCTGCATCTGCCACCTACTGCTGACCCCTGGGAGTGTCTCTACAGTTTAATTGCACTGCACCAGGTAGGCCAGAAAAGGTGGGGGCTGGAGATGGGGAAGTCTTCTCTCTCCAAGCCCAGTAATGTCACACTCTTCCAAGCCTCTTCCCTGGGTCAGAGATAAAGCTGGGGCTTCCCAGATCCTGAGCGGTATGGCTCCTCTGTAATATGACACTACTCTTCAGTTCAGAGGCCATCTTGAATCTGGAAGGGTGAGGGTAGCATTGGGAGAGTGAAGGGGAGGGGCCCAGGTATGGAGTTTATATTCTCGTCCGAACTAGGGCCCAGCTAGATGTCTCAGCTGAGGTTACTCCTCAAAGGCTGGATATGCTGCTCTCTCGGCAGGAGATATCAGCTGTGGGATGCAACGAAAGAGTCCACCTCCTGGCTCTTCTGATGTCTGTTCTGTCCTGGGACCTCCTTTGTCTCTGCAGCCACTGATGCGGTCCGCGTCTCCATTCTGTTCCCTTCCCTCTTACCCTGCTTGCCCAATTTGCCCACCTTCTAATAATCCTCATGCACATCTTTTAGCTGTTGTGTATGATGAGCAGTGTGTTCTTTGAAGGGTTACACATGTTCAATTTGTGGTAAGTTCCAGTGGAGAACTCAAGAAGACCACCTCACTGCCACCATTCCTATGACATCACTCCTGTTCCTGCCCTAAAAGAATCTGAGTCTCTGTGCAGTTACACCTTTGTAAACTACTTCTATCATGGGTCATGCAAGGATGCCTGCCTTCCTTTCACAGACAGATTCCAAGAACACTGACAAATGTCCCTCCAACTTGGACATTGTACTGCACAAATCTTAGAGACTCGGGAGAGCAGGTGACAGACACAATGTCCTCCTTGTCTTGGTGAACTCAGAGATCATTGCACGGCAGAGCACAATGGATGAGCTGTCTGCTCCCTGGTTAGCATCTCAGGCAGATGCATGCCTTCCCTGTGGCAGTGACATGGTATGGAATTGTCCCACAACACGATTTCTAGGGCAATGGTTATTGCTATTGGGCAGCGTGCACAGCAGAATTCTTCCCAGCCAACACGCCCTTCCACCCTATTGACCATGACAGAGAGCAAAGCTGAGGATGGTGTTTCCATAAGACTAACCTGCCTAAATTGTGACTGAAAAAGGAGTGTTGTCTCTGGAGTACCAGTCAGCTACCCATACATTACTCAAGGTGTTTTTCTCCTATGTAGGTCACCTCAGGGGAAAGATTTATGTTTTGCTTGACAAGTACATTAAGAAATGTGGTTCATTTTGTGTTTCTATGTCTCCTGCATATGCTGATTGGGACCATTCAGTCTACTGTTGTGTATGGCATCAGCCTCTCAACACAGGTGTTTCTTTTACTCTGTGTCTGCCCTCATATGGCACTATAATAGTGACACTCTTGGTCAGATATCTGTCATCCTGGAGTTCAAAATTGCCCAAAGTTCACATGTTATTATTTTATGATAGGTACCACATTTCAGTGTATGCATAAACATACATAGATTAAAGCACACACCATGGATGTCCATATATATATATATATATATATATATATATATATATATATATACACACACACACACACACATGCATACATATAAACACATGTGTGTATATATGTGCTAGTCAGCTGCTCACATGCATGGTTACATATGGACATTTTAGGTATTATTTTTAAACAGCAGATATTATATGTGCACCCATGTTTTGTGACTCTATCTATCTGCTCATGCAATCATGGATGCTCACAAATTTCATTTCTCCTACCATTATATTTTCAAGATATGATGGAAAAACTGGGGTTCCCCTGGCAAAGGATGAACAGAGAATAGGACACATGATGGAGATGTAGGGCCTTGGAAGAGGTAACGATGGGAACCCAGGTCTTGTGCACCAGTGTTCTCAATCCGCCCTGTGACCCTCAGACATTCAAAGAGTGATTCTTCCACATTAGTCCTATCCAAGACACCATCCAGAAACATCAAATAGTTTGTGCAGTGCTTTTTTGTGCCTACCTCTCTCTCTTCATTCAGTCTCACAGTCCTTCCACTACCACCACCGATCTGCCTAGAGAGGCCTTCACAACCTATTTTCCTGAGTGTACACACTCTGTTTCTGTACTGGTACCTTATACCTTGTCACACACGTCTAAAGTGCCCAGCGAGACTCAGCTTCAGGCAGGTAATATTGCCCTGTAGAGGCAGAAGGCCAAATAACACCCCCCCCCCCCCGTAAATGTTTGTTACAGCGTTCATCACAAAGAGCAGATCCTGCTTATCTTGCCATATCCTTTTCTGTACGGATAATGCAAGTACCCTTGAAATTTGACATACACCCAGGAGGCCCTCACAACTAAACCCATAATTCTGCCAATGGCAATGGATGTCTGCATCTCTGTATTTAAAACCCTGGGTGTAAATGTAATGTGATTTCAAGGGTAAGGTGCACTGCCCACTGAGCCAACTAGTGGATCCGTCACATGATCGCACATTGACTTACATGGATTTACTCATGTTGGTGTGTGCCTCCTTGCCTGCTTGGTGTGTGTATGTGTTGGGGGCACTACAGATCCTGAGAGGAAGAGGACAGATCATGAAATGTGGCCAAGTAGAACAATGGCAACAAGAGTCTGCCGATGGGAGAGATGGCACAATGGATCCACTTGGTTATTTTGCACATCATAGATATGAGGAATGGATCTCCTGTGGAAGTTTCAGAGGATTGCACCAGCTATCTGGAGTGACACTGAAAGAGACATAAGGAAGCTGTGCAGTGCTGCCATCGTTGTGTTGTGTGTATGATAGATTTACGTGGGATTAATGAGCAGACCGCCTCCTGTGGTGGGATAGGATCTGTAACCTGTGGAATGTGCTGTGTACGGGGCAGAGGCAGGCTTCTGGAAGTGAAGATGAGAGTAGAGCAGGAAGTGCAATTACTGAGAGGCCATGGTTCTTTGTAGCAGGCTACAGTCTGTGGGGTTGGGATCAGTAGGAAGACACGATGCTTTAATGATAAAGACTTGTCCTGCATGAAGGTGCCAGACACAGGGCGCAGTCCCGATGAGCAAAGCCTAAAGTAACCTGTGACCCCCACTGTCCCTAGTTTCTGTGGCTTAGGCAGCTTCATGTATACCCTTCTTCTTGGATGGTGGCCGCACACTGACAAAAGACAAGTGACTTTCTGAGGTAGGCGTCACTAGCCCTAGGAGTGGTGATGGGAATTTTGACAGTTTGCAGGCACTCCTGACCTCTGCACGAGGGAGCAGCATTTAAGGCAGTGTGTGGGAAGTGTAGCTGTTCAGTGTGATGTTACCCTTGTACCACGCTGTCTGGGCCTTTCTCCTATCATCCTGGAGGAAGGGACTGTGGGACAGATAATGAGAGAGTGCCCTGCGCTGAGTCAGTGGTGACACCACTGGTCTACTTGCTCTTCTGCCCTTGTCCAGGAAGTTCTGCAGGGTACCAGCAATTAGTATGAGTGGTGCCACAGGGGAGGGCATCTCTCCTCAGGAGACACTGCAGTGAGGCTAAAGGATAGCCATACTAAGTTACATTCACCTCCGCATGACCCTTTCATTTTCATTGGGTTCCTTGCATTTTAGGGTGTCTCAGGCTACAGGAGGGCCGAAGCCCTGGAGTAGATAGAGCAGGGGTGTAATAGATTGAGGGAAGGGTGTGCAGACAGGATGGATTTGGTCGCAAGCAGCTAGCCTGCTCCTTCCAGAGTTGACAGTAGTGGTGAAGAAAGCGCTGTAATTCAGGTGGACGGATAGGGACTTACTGCCGTCGCTGGGCTCCAAGATTTTATCAGTGTGGCTGAGAGGTCTCTCCCTGTTGAGGATAAGTTTTATCCTGCATGAGGCTATCTGTCCCTACCATACTGTCAGATGTCCCTCATGCTGTCTGATCACCCTGAGTACACTAAAGGATTCACTATCGAACAGCCTGTCTCAGAGCAGAGAGGCTTTGAGAGCCACTTTCACCAGTCTCTGCTACCCTGCAAGTAAATCTGTGTATGACCAGCTGCTTGTCAGGGTACAGCCTCAGAGGGTGTATGAGGGTGTCGAGAGGCCTTGGCAATGGAGAGGATGGATGGTCTACCTCTGCGTGATGCTCACACTGATGCAAAGAAAACCTGTCTTTCCAGCACCAAATTTTATACTAGGTTTATTCCTGGCACCTCTCATATTGAATCCCTAGAATCTGTGTTCTGGCGAAAGGGAAAGGTTTTCCAGTGACCCTAAGATCGCCTTGTATTGTCACACCAGTCCGGGCCATGCTGGACTCCAGGAGTAGTCCCATAGGATTTCTTTAACAGCCTTTATCTCTACTCTCTGCGACTAGGAAGGGCACACAAAGAGTTAATGATGTGGTTTTGTGTAGGATGGGCGTGTCTGCTATCCTTTCCTGAATAGACAATGGCTCATACACACCAGGGTTGGGTGCATATTCAGCCTGACTTTGGATGATGAGTGGGCTCAATTTCATTTATGAGTCCAGCTGGGAAGGAAGCCTGAGACTGTTATATGTAGAAGTGTGTGCCTTTGATCAGTCTTTGATCCAGCCCTGAGAACGAGGGTGTTGGCACTGTGCTTTGGGAACACAGTTGTGCAGAGGTGGAGCCCTGTGAGAGCAGTTGAAAAACTTCTCATGGGGTGCAAGTCTTAGGTGTTGTTCCAAGTAAAAGTCACGCACACTGAAAATTCCCAATAATTGCACACAGATACCGGGCTGCATGTCAGGACAGATAAATATTGTGATCTTGTTTTGATTATCAGGGCATGGTGACCCAACCTCAGAGTTCCTACACCTTTCAGGTAGCACGCTCTCCCTGCATGCATAAGCATGCATGAGCAAGTAGGCTTCATCCCTCTAAAGGGGAGGACTTGTGGTGGGTGTCACTGTCTTTGTCTTACCAAATAATACTTAAGATGTCCATATGTAACCCTGCATCTGATCATGTGAATAACATACACACACACACACACACACCACACATACACATGTACACATATATATTTCATATAATATTCATATATACATATGTATATGTTATTCACATGCTCAGATGCAGGGTTACATATGGTCATTTTATATATTATTTAAGTGTGCATATAGACAACTATGGTGTGTGTATTCACCTATGTATGTGTATGCGTACACTGAAATGTTATAAATCTCATAAAAAAGCATCTGAACTTAAAGAAATTGAGAACTCTGAGACAACAGATATATGACTAAGAGTGTCTCTGATGCATTGACATTTGAAGGCAAACACACTAAAGGAGTATCTTTGCACCCCCTGGGATAGAACAAAGAGAAAGAAACACCTGTGTTGACAGACCAATGCCATAGACACAGTAGACCAAATGGTCCAAAACAGCATATGCAGGAGAGAAAGAAACCCCAAATCAATCACATATCCTTATGTTCTTGTCAAGCCAATGAGAAATCTTTCCCCTGAGGTGACCAATATATGAGAAAAACACCTTGAAGTAATCTTAGGGTAGCTGACTTGTGCTCCAGGAGAGTACACTACTTTCTTCCATCAAAACTTTGGCAGGTCAGCCTTATGGAAAACACCATCCTCAGCCCTGCTCTCTGTCACGGCAAACTGGCTGGAAGCACGGGGTCAGATGGGAAGCATTCTGTCGTCGATGCTGCCCAACAGCAGGAACCACTTGCCCTAGAAATCGTGTTTTGGGACAATTCTATCTACTGTCACCGCCACAGTGAAGGTTTGCGTCTGCCTGAGCTGCTGACCAGGCAGCAGAAGAGCTCATCCTTGGTGCTCTGCCAAGCAACAGTCTCTGTGTTCACCAAGAAAAGGAGGAGATCCTGTGTGTCTCCTGCCCTCCTGAGTCTCTAAGACTCATGCAGTGACAAGGCCACATTTGAGGAACATTTGTCAATGTTCCTAGAATCATTTGGTGAAAGGAAGGCAGGCATTCTAGCATGACCCACGATGGGAGGATATTACAAAGGTGTAACCACAGAAAGGCTCAGGCTCTTTTAGGGAAATTGAATGGTGGTTGACCAAAACACTCTAGTATGTACTTTATTTGCAAAAGCTCCACCTTTTTGGACATCACAGTAAACCCAAGATTAAAAACATGGGGGAGTGAGAGACACAAAGTCAGGGGATCAAAGGAGAAGGACATAAGAATAGAAAGAGAGTAAGAAGTAAAGACAGTGGAAGAGAGAAGGAGGTAGGCAGTCAGGCAGGGAGGGAGGGAGGGACGGTGGGTGGCAGAGAGGGAGAAAGAAAGAAACATTCCGACATAATGCACTGTTCAATGAAGGGCTTATATCCCCTAAGTACAGGAGGTCAACTTTGCAAGTATTAATGCCACAGCTCCCCACGTGTAGTGTCCGTGACAGTGTCTGCATTTCGTTTCTCAGATATGTCTATTCCAGGGATATACTGCGCTGGCCAGGTCCTATACCCAGGGCTATTTCCTGAGAACTCCCTGTGATCAGCTGCACAAGTGCTACAAGACTGTGATTTTGTAGTAGGAAACCCTGCCTAGCGCTCAGGGTCCCAGCAGCTGGCGCCCATGTCCAGGTAAACACCAGATGCCAGCTTCAGTGGACTTTCTACACACTGGTCCTTATAGAGGGAGGGACTGCACATTGGGAAGGGTGGTGAGGAAGAAGCCTGGCCAAGAAGCTGGTGGGATGAGGCAAGGTGGATAGGAGGTCCTTAGCCAGGAAGGGACAGGGTCTGTAGTCGACAGATCCTCTTTCTGATTGGTGAAGACAGGGTCAGCAGACTGAGCATGGCTTTGGCATCCTTCCAGCAGATTCAGTGAAGGGTGTGTGGCCACATTCCGCATGCGCCCTTCCAATCAGAGACGGGCAGCCAAACGTAGAAGTCCAGCTCTACGGTTCTAGGATTGCAGCTGACAAATGTCCCTTCAACATGACACATGTGCTACTGCCTTCTGCATCTTCTCCGCTGCACTTCTCAGGGCGGGGCCCCATGGCAAGTGAGGCTGGTTCTAGGCGGGTCCAGTGATCTGTCATCCTCAGATCATGTAACTCTGGGATTGTGCCTTGAAGGGGCAGCAGCTGGAGCCAAGGGTCTTCCGGCCAGGGGGACACATGGAGACCCTGCCTGCCTCAGCAGGTGGGAGGGTGACAGAGGCCTCCATCGTCGGTGTGGAGGTGGAGCAGGAAGGAGGCCCTGGAGTGGCATCAGGAGGCAGTGCTGGCTGTAGAGGACATGGTTCAGGTTTCATTGATGAACAGGAGGTGGTGACCAGCGGGTCATAGTGGATGTGGTGGGCTGTTGTTTCCACACAGCCTGCTTCCCCACACACATATACAGGCTTTTCAAGCTGTGAGTCTGGCAGAGCTCCAAACACAACCAGGAAGCCCTTTCTGCACACAGGTTTCTTGAGGGGCTGTGTGTGGATACAGCTTTTAGGAACCAACACACTCCTCAGACAACGTGGACACAGGAGAGATCATCTGCAGACCTAAGCAGTGCCTTTCCTGCACTGGCACACACAAGAGAAGTGCAGATTAGCGATTGTCAGGAAGCAGGCAGTGACAGATGATCCAGTAACCAAGGACGCACGCTAGTCCTGCACGTGTGTAATGCATGGCGGGAGCTTTAACTAACATTTATCTATTGGCCTTTGCTGTGCTTCCACTTGGGTATTGCAAAGAGTGTTGTGATGAATACGTATCTGTTTAATTAGTCATTTCGATTTCTTCAGATTTATACCTAGAAGTGGAATTGCTGAGTCATTAGGAAATTCTCTTTTCAGTTTTCTAAGAAAACTCCAAACTGTGTTCCACGTTGGCTGCATCAGTTTGGAATTCCATCGACAGTGTATGTTCGTGTGTTCCCTTAAAATATTAAGGTATGGAAGCAACCCAAATGCCCATGAACGATGAGTGGATAAAGAACATAGGATATCCATTTGATGCTTCAATCTAATATGGAAATTGTAACATTTTTACCCCCTTAATATTCCACAAGCTAAACTTCATTTGCACTGTTCCTTTAAAGGAATACTTCTAAGAATCCTCAAAGATACATGCTAGTTTGGAAACTCAATTTGACGGACTTAATAAAACTTTATATACTCAAGCTTCCAAGAATGCATGAGTTTTTTTAAAGTATTCTTATTAATGATCTTTGACTACATTTACTGATAAATATCCTAAGACTGGCAGATCCTTCTGTATTTGTAAGAGCATACAGTATTAAACCTTTGGATTTTCACTGATTTTCAATATCTCAAGGTAAAGTTAATGAGTGCTTCCTTAAGAACAATGCTTTGTTTCCACCATTTACATATATTTGTAAATATATGTACGTATGTATTTACATATGCACATATATTTACATAGGCACACAAACAATACAGAGAGTGTCAAACATTGTATACACATTTTAAGAAAGGAAAACCTGTGTTAAATTTGCAATACTCAATATATACTGGTAATAAAAAAATGAATACAAGTCATGTGTATGCATTTTCTGGACCCCCAATACACACATAAATATATACATACACACACACACACACAAACACACACACTCACTTAAGCACACTTATTTCATTTCATTAAGATACATACTCAGGAAAGTTAACTGGCTCAGTTTTATTTTTCCATTATAGTTGATATTCACTATTAATTTCTGATATAAAGGGTAGTCATCAGACTAACTGGATCAGTTTTGTTTTCGTGGAGAAAATGGATTAACTTACCATTATTGACACTTGGGCCATCTGCTGCTATAGAATGGATAAGCAAATGGATGCTTAATTTTACATCCTTAAAACCTTTATATCATTCCATATGTTCAATTTTTATCTTCACATATACCATTTCTTTAAGGGATATAAACACACACACAATGTCACACTTATGAGGCAAAAATTGTTTTGCAGCCTTGTTGTAAAATGTTCAAACCTTTTCTTTTATTCATTTAGTTTTTCAAAGAGGAACATATGATTTCTTTAGCCCTTCAAGCTGGCAAACAGGCACAGTTTCCTGATGGTAATGTAACAGGCTGCTTAATTTTGTATGCCTTTTTATGTTCAAAGACATAAAGGGAAATTTTACAGAAACAGAGCAACTCACCTCCACATTGCTTTTATGGTTGTTTTAGTCAGGAGTAAAATAAGATATAAAATAGTATTTTGTGGATATTTGACTCTGAAAAGTATAGCAAAAGAGACATGAAATTTAAACTGTTAAAGTTTCATATCTCAATTAAAATGAACAATTATGAAATTACTTTGAGAAATTCCACTTTATCATCTTATCCAAAAATTCATGGATGGAAAAATAATACACACATCTACCCAAACAAACACTTTTTTTTTTCTTTTGTAGTACTCAACTAACAGAAACATGGCATTTAAAGTTTCTCTTCTCACAGAAAATTTAGTACATAACAGCATTGTTCAGTATCTGTTTCAGCCTGATCTTTCAGGTCGGGTTCCCCCACAAACTGCTCTGGAAACCCTGTAACTTGAGCTACTATATGATTCATGAGGAATAGAGTATACCCTATCCATAAAGGGTGAAAACCATCATTCCTGTCTGCCACCTAAATCATGACCACTTAGAGATGTACCACTTCGGCTGATTAATTATTTTTCAGCCATCCACCATATCCTTTTCGGGTGTTATACTCATCGTAAGAACCACTTCCATCATAAGTCAGAGGGGGCCCTCGTGCTGGTGGTACACCCCGAGAGTTTCCTGTAAAGTCAATGATCAAAGAACAAAATCTAAACTACATTACAAAATATTCTGGTATCATGACACCATGACATTATAAAGTGATAACTAAATATCTGGAAAATGTGCCTTCGTTTTCCTCTGCTCAGAAGGCAACAAAGATGCAAATACCTTTCACTAAAGGATCTCATGTTCCTTTAAAAGATAGTGTAAGAGTATATCTGTAGCCTAAGTCATTTCTTTAAAATAAATGTCCTATTCACAGTTTATGAAATTAGGCTGTGATTCTGATTTTAACACTGTTCCTTTGCTTCATACTCTTAAACACCTGTTAAAGTGTTAAAGTAAGTTTTATTTAATTAGGAAATAAGATGAGACATCCAATTTACCCTTAAAAGCATTCTATTTGTTTGAAAGAGCTATTAAGATAATGATTCCAAGACCTTCAACCTAATCAAAAGTCCACAGTAGTGTTTTCCCGTCGTAGAATTAGAAGCAAAATAAAACAACACTGGCCTGCTAAGTCTAACTGTATGATTTACAAGTCAAAACTGGACTCTTACCATAACTACCATGTGAATCTCTGTAAGAACCTCTCCTGTATGTTCAGATTACTCTATATCATGACCCCACCAGAGTCATCACGATCACAAAATTAAAAAAACAAAAAAAAAAGTCAACACAGAGTATGAGCCATTGTCCAAATTGAGAAATGCAGTTTGTTAAGAAGGAGAAAAATTCATAGTACCTATGTATCCTAGAGGAATGTCCATCCTGAGGAGGTGAATGGTTATAATCACGGTAGCCTCTAGGTTGTATTTTTACAGTAATTCTTGTAGTCTTTGGAACTGTGATTATCTCTACTTGAAGAACTTAAACAAATAAAGTAGCAAATATTTTAAAATACACCTTCTGATACACAGAAGAATATATTAAAAGCTCTGACAAAGAAAATACAAAGTATTTGAAAAGAACAAAGGACCTGAATACGCTTGTCTCCAAAGAACACATATAGTCAACGGGCACGTGAAAACATGCTCAATATAATTAGTCATTAGAGATATGCAAATCAAAACCAATATTAGATACTACTTTACTCGTAAGTTGGCTACATAATTTGTTTTTAAATGAAAGTTCTCCTCACTCTGGGTAGTGAACACCCAGTGTGGTGTGTAGGTGATGTATTGCAGAATTGTACCCTTGACATCTATGAAATTTTACTAACCATTTTCACGCCTATAAAGTTTAATTAAAGAAACAAAGAAAACAGAAAAAGAAAAGTATATAGTGTTGATGAAGATGTACAAAAAATGGAATCCTACATACACTGGTGATAGAGATGTCAAATGGTGCAGGTGCTATGGGAAAGATGAGTGGTTCCTTAAAAAAGTAAACAGAGTTATGATATGACCAGGAATGCCATTCCCTCAGTACATACCCAAATAATAGGATACTTGGGTATTCTATACCCAAATACTTGTACATGAATATTCACAACAGCAGTATGATGGAAATAACCCTAACAGACAAATGGATGAACAAGCTCGGTTAATTAACGACACCTACAATGGACTATATATTTAATCAGTCTTGAAGGTGTGATGTACTATTCATGCTACAAGACTGATGATCCTCAAAAACATTCATGCTAATGAAAAACAGCCAGATAAATAAAGGTCACCTATTGTTTGATTCCAATAGAATGATTCATCCAGAATAGGAATGTTGATATAGACAGAACACATATAAGAGCTTGCTAGTGCCTGGGGCAGGGGAATAAATTGGGAGTGATTGCTTAAATGTCAGATCATTTTACTTGCTGGTAATGAAAATATTTTGTAACCAGACAGAGGTCATGACTGCAAAACACTGTGAATGTTATTGCATCGTTCACTCTGAAAATGTTTAATTTTATGGTAGATGAATTTCACCTGAACAAAATATATCAACTATGATATAACGGTTCATATATTTTATTGTCCTTTACCTATGTTTAGTAGAATAACCACTATACCTCAGTGTCATACACTATTTTCTCCTGGAAGAGACTGACTCTCGGCATGGAGGACCTCCGTATTTTTTTCTCCAACACAATACTGGTCCTGCAATTTAAAAATGCCTAAGTGTCTCAGAATTGAGCATAATGTTTCAAAGAAAAAGAAAAAAACATTAAAAACATCGTGTTCTTTCCTCTTTCCAAATTGATGTACAATAATTAGTCTAAGATTCCATTTATGCTCATTTTGTCTGCCCTTTAAAGTGTTATTCTTGAATAATGGTTTTATCCTGAGACCTCTCCCCTCCCAGTATACATTTTGTATAATCTTTACATGACCTTCAATAAGCAAAACCTCAAAAATCTGAACCAAATATGATTTTGACAGCTACTTTCACGTATACAATGCTTACATATGTCTTCTAAAATCTTATCTGTAAGTTTTTCTCCTTTTCTATTTGTCATTGTCGTACTTCATCCATCTCTTGCCTCAATTATTTAAAAGTCTCTGTCTTGCCTTCATCCTTACTACTTAATGTATTACTCATTATAATGGTCCCATTACAACTAATTAGTCTTTTCAATACCCAAGTCTGGTACTATTACCACTCTCCCAGTTTGTCCTGAGACTACAATATTAACCTAAGTGAAGGTAAAATAGCCTTGGTCAGGCTCTCTCCCCGACCAGTGGCTGGCTCTCCCCCAGCGATATGCTGGTCTGAGATATAGTAGCAGTGCTAACCCTGACCCGGAGACCTTCTGGTCCGACATAAAGGAACAAGGTGAAGGCACCATCCATTTGAAAGATATACTCCTATGTAAGCACCTTTGCTGTAAGCCACCTTTGTCTCTGTATGGCATAAAGTTGTCCAGCTGTTTCACAAGGTTGGTGGCTGAGACTTGACAAGGGTGCTGGCTGTATCCAGTAAAGGGGCTGAGTATTCCCCCTAAGTCTGAATAAAGTATGTCTACTTTGCCTTCAGCTCCATGTATCTTCTTCCAGCTCCCTGAGGTGTACACACATTACTCCTGAGACTCAACCCACCAGGACACCTAGCGAAGCAAGCAGGATCTAGGTCAGGTAAGAGATCTCTACGCCCCTGGACAGAACATGTGCCTTCAACGGTTTGTGGCACCCAGTGGCCAATACTCTGAGGAGCTGGGCCTCCTTGGAAGGGTGGGAAGACGTGGATGATTCTCAGGTCAGCACAGATAAAGCCTTACAGGTTTTAACTGAGCAGCTGCTGGAAGAAGCAAGAGGTGCTGCCAGATGTGTGAGCTGGATGTGCCGCAATGTGCTGTGCGGACATGCATTGAAGAGGAAGTGCTTGCTGAAGTGACCAGAGTATGGGACCTACAGTCTCTGGAGGAACTGCTGGAGGCCAGACTCCATCAGCTCGAGAAGGAACTCCGCAGTAGGGGGGTGCGAAGCAGACAGCACCCTGGAGTTCCTGACAAAGGACTCTGGGGAGGCTGACGATGTCCCGCACCCCTGCATTTGGTCCACTGTACAACAAGAGGTAAAACATGAACAGCCTTTGGACCCGGGGGCATTGATGCTATCAACACAGCAGTGACTGAGTTCACAAATTATACTCCTTATACTCCCACGGTGTTGTGAGAGTTAATAAAACCGTGGTTGCAATGCCCCGATGATCCACTCGAAGCTTGGTGGCTGTGCTTGTGGGACGAGGGAGCAGACAGCATTCTCTGTTCCTCAGGTAAAATTGAAAAGGTAACCTCCCTGATGGTGCACCCATCTCTATGGCAATGGCTGCAAATTACTGCACGCTAGTTCAAGGCCAGGGCAACCAATCCTTAATGGAGTGGCTCACTGCTGTGGTGCACACAGTAGGGGGAAATGTAGGCAAGTTGCCTTGGACTGTGAACAAATGGTAATCATATACTAAACTTGTGCAAAGCATCCGTAATATGGGTATGAGACATGCTGTTTGTCTCTAACACACATGGGCCAGGTGATGAGCATTTTATGATCAACATGAGAGATTTGATTTTGCGTACTGCTCCTGCAAATGTCTTTGGGTCCTTGGGTGCTCTCCTTGACCCCTATACGGGACGGTGGAATCTTAAAGTCACAACCCCCATGGCCACCCTGAGAGATGTGGAGGGATGGCGGCAGGATAAATTAGGGTGCAAGGTCTTAGAGGTTAAGACAAGAAGTCCAAAATAGAAGTATGGGAGGGCAAACCAGAAGGCCCCAAAGGGTGATGCACATGCACATGTGAAAAGATGTCTTAGCAGCGGAAGTTGATCAAGGAAAAGGTAGCCTGACAACCTGATGTGGTCTTGTTCAAACTGTGGGAACAGTTACGTCAAGAACAGCAATTCTGGCAAAACCCCAAAGAGAAGTCTGGGAAAGCGTGATCCACGTCCCTCTGGGAGTTCATGCTACCACAGGAGGCTAGCTCCTTCCAGTTTGTCTGGTTTAGGGTTGGCAAGGTACCCGGTCACAGAGAATGAGTGGGGACCAGAGGCCCCACCTAGAACTGTCCATACATTGATCCCCTTCAAATGTACAGAGGGTTTGGCATGAGGTTGACACCGGAGCAAACTACAGCCTTATCTTTGGGAACCCTGAACTGTTTCCCAGACCTGCAATCTATATTGATGGCTATGGGGGGAGGGGACTTTGAAGGTGAGAGTCATTTGCTTACCACTGGGTATAGGAAGTCTTCCCATCTATACCTACACAGTGTATGTCTCCCCCATCCTGGAATATACTCTAAGGGTAGATAAGTTGCATGGCCTCAGGTTATAGACTTTGGTCGGAGAGTTCCGCCTCTGAATCCATGTAATGAAAACTGTGATATGGACATGCTCACTCCCTCCTGCTTGTGTATTGCTGTGGCTCAATCACGTGGTTACAGTGACACATCCACTGACAGATGTGGGATGAGGATTGGCCACACAATTTTAGAGCTGGATAAAGCACACATTGTTGAGATCAATGCATAGTCTCTTTAACTCCCTGGTATGGCAGTGAAGAAACCGGGTGGGACTTGATGAATGACAACAGACTACAGGAAATTAAATAAGGTGACACCACCTCTGCATGCTGCATTGCCTTCAGTTCCTGATTTTATGGACCGCTTCACTATACGCTTGGGAACGTATCGCTATGTAGTGGATCTGGAGATCTTCTCTATTGACATTGAACCTGAGAGTCAAGAACAGTTTGCCATCACATGGGTCGGGCATCAGTAGACCTCTGAAGCCCTCCAACAGTGATATTTAAATAGTCCCACTATTGGCCATAGTCTTGAGGCCAATATTTGGCACAGTGGAAACAGCCATCTTCTGTGGCTCTGCTTCAATATGTTGATGATATATTACTAACATCTGATTCTCTTTCAGATTTAGAACAAGCAGCTCTCTCTCTCTTCTGCCACTTGAAGTCATGTGGCTGGGCAGTGAACGAAGGAAAGTTCCAGGGCTCTGGCTTATCTGTCAAGTTTTTGGGTGTTGTGTGGTCGGGTTAGGCAAAGGTTATACCAGAAGTTGTTATTGTAAAATACAGGTATTTCCCCGACCGACCAAGGTTTCCCAACTACAAACGTATTTAGGTCTGTTGGGGTATTAGTTGGGTTTACCCCATTTAGCACAGATGGCAAGACACTTATGTGCCTGGTGAAGAAGGGTGCCTCATGGGATTAGACAGAGACTATACCACAGACATGTGTTGCCACTAATGGGCAGCTCAACAGACACAGGTACTACAAATACTAGATCCAGGTTGCCTGTTTGAACTCCATGTTCACATAATCCATGAGGGGTATGATTGGGGCCTCTGGCAACAGCAGGAGCATCTCAGTTGCCAGTGTGGTTCTGCTCCCAACTGTGTAAAGGAGCGGAAGTCTGCTACTCCCTGATGGAAACAAATGGCCACTGTGTACACAGCTTTGGTGGCTACAGAAGCCATCTTAGAAATGACATCGTTATTGTGGACCCAGGGACCCATAACCGGGGTGACACTGACCACGAGCCGTGCCAAGTGGTGTGCCTACTTAGAGCAATGTAGTACCCTCAGTTCAAGCCCTTTGAGCACAACTATAGTATGTCCTATGTCCTGTGGATCTTGTAGCTTAGGTCACGCCTGGTGATTTACCTAGTGGGGGAATTTAGAACCCTCAACTTATAGACAGGGACAGCCACACAGTACCTGAAGATGCCCCGTATACTGATGGCTCTTCAGAGAGTTGCTGCCATTTAGACAGCTTTTGGTGTACAGTCCAAAATAGACACCATTTGGTTTGATGCTGGGGTGGGTAAGAGTAGTCTCTGGGCTGAGCTAAGGGCTGTTTAGATCATCATCAGCCACGAACCTGGTTCTTGGTAATTTGCACAGAGAGCTCGGGGGTGTTTCAGCGTCTGATGTTGTGGCTCCCCATGTGGAAGCACCAAAAATGTAGGTAGGACACCATCCACGGTGAACTCAATACATGTGGCAAGACTTCTGGGATTTAGGACAGGAAAAAGAGGTGACCCAGATGCACGTTACGGATCACTCCCCTTTAACGCCCCAGGTAATGATGACGCAGATGCTTTAGCACAGGTCTGTTGGTTAGAACGGTCACCTGCCACTGATGTAGCTCACTGGCTGCATAGAAAGTTGCAGCACGGAAAAACAAAACCATGTGGCAGGTGAACAGAATCTGGGGGCTGTCCTTGAAATGGAAGGAGATGGCTGGTGTCTGTCACAACTGTTTCTTTAGTGCCCAGGACAGTCCCAAACAGCAAACATGAGGGAGGTTGACACAATAACTCACGCGAGGGAGGGTGCCCCTCACTTGCTGACAAGTAGATTACCTAGGACCCCTGTCCAAAGCCCAGAATGACACTTACACGTTCACAGCAGTAGACACTGCTACAGGGTTATTGATTGCTTGGCCATGTCTCTTTGCAGACCAGAGACATAAATTAACATTGCTGTATGCCCTCTAAGGGTGCACACATTGCTGTGTGCCCTCTATGGATGCCCACAGGTCATTGAAAGCAACAGGGGTACTCACGTTATGGGATATATAGTGCAGCAATTGACTGCCAGGATGGAATACAATGGCTCTTCCATGCCCCATACAAGCCACAGATACCTGGAATAATTGAGCATTATAAAAGCCTATTGAAACAAGGCCTTCAGGTGTCGTAACACCCTCCCACGAAGTCTGACTGGGCCTCGTGACTGTGGAAAGTTTTGAGAATTTGCACGTGAAGTCTAGAAGGGGTGTGCCCTCACCAGTAGAGATTCTGCTACATTGGATGGCCACTCCCATACAACTACAAGTCACTACCAGTGAGACCCGACTATAGCTGGGATATGGCAAAAATAAAAACATCCTTTAACCAACAACCGCATACTTAAAGCACAAAAACGACTACAACAGACTTGGCCTTGGCAGATCAAAAGTCCCCACTGTCATTGGAAGGACCTGCTAGCACCATGGGGAGCTGGTGTGACCCAAGACTGACAAGTGACTCCAGGGTTCGTGGCCAAATGGCCACCACAGGTGACTGTGGTCTATGAAGGTCCCGACACCTGGACAATCACGCAGGGCCTTCTGTGCTCTCACTGTGACCTGTCATAGGGTTCCCTATTGTTTACGTGTTGAAATCACACAAGGGATTCCCAACACTGCTCCAAACATGGGAAAGGTGCTGGGAGCAGAAACTCTCCTCTCCCAGGAAAAAGAGCTAGCATGTATACTCCCAGATGGGAGGGATCAGCCATTGCTCTTTCCTACGTCTACTGTTTCTTTCAGCTCATAGATGCCTGTAGGCCAATATGATGGTAGGCTGGGCCCAAACCTACACCAGAATGGCCAACATCTACAGTGTTGGATTTACAGAGTTTCCAGCCCACACCGACAGGGTTTCCATGGTGTATCTATGCAGCCAGTGCAGATAACTGGACTTGGTTGCAAGGATGGAACCCTCGACAGATAGGCAGGAACTTTAATTGGTGACACGTCCTCTCCCACATCAGGATGCAAAGAAAACACACCATGGCGTGGTTGGGGCATGCAGTGTACGATGGGTCAGATGTCTCAGGAATAAAGATGTAGAATTTACCCAGGTCATCCCTCTGTTTTGGTAATGACAGACTGACACCAGAGACATGGGTTGGTTACCTGCGACCCTATGTCAGAACGCAACCCAAGTCTCCGAGGGTCATATATGGTAAAAGGGCAAAAAGGAACAGGGGTTGGACCCCACCAATTTAGACCCCTTATGGCTGGCCCTAAGTCCCTTTCCAGTAGATAGGGAATTGTACATGGGGATGGCCAAACCATCCAGCCAGTGTGCGACCCACACTAGAAACTCGACACCCAAAATTGGGAGCCCTTTACAGCCAGACATCACTTTGTCAAGAGGACACCCGCATGGTTTTATCCTTTGGTTATTTGCAGTCCACAAGCTAGTTCTATTGTGCTGGAAACACAAATTACTGTACTTGCTGAGCACACCGCCTGAGCACTTAACCAAACCCACCAGGCCCTGCACTTCCTGATGGAGAAATTTGATCGATGAAAAAGATAGTCCTCCAAAACCGGATGGCTTTGGCCATTTTAACTACTGCCCAGGGTGGTACCTGTGTAATTGTACATGCTGACTACTGTTTATACATTGCTGATAATAAGACAAATGTATGCCAGGCACTGTCTGCCCTGACAGGAGAAATTAGTGGCACTCGTGCCAGAAGGAGACCCCTGACAAGAATGGTGGTCCTGACTCTCCTCCTCTTGGAGATGAGCTTTTGCTCTGTTGAAAAGAGGGGCTTGTATCCTAGTGGCCTTCTGCTATTCTTCATATCGCTGTTGTATCCTCTGGGTACACGGCTCTGCCCTTTGACACAAAGATCTACAGAGAAGGCTGAGGCAGACGCGACTAGCTGGCAGGTGAGAAACTCTTAAAGGGATCAGGTGTAGGAAAAATAACCTTTGTCAGGCTCACTCCCTGACCAGATACTGGCCCTGACCCGGTGACGTGCTGGTCCAGGACGATGCTATACATTACTAGCCCTGACCAGGTGACCTGATAATACACAATGCTGGCGCCATACATCTTACATATGTACTCTTATGTAAGCACCCTGGCTGTATGCCACCTTTGTCTCTGTGTGGTATAAAAGTGTCCGGATGTTTCACTAAGAGAGCAGCTGAGACATGACCAGAGCTGCTGGCTGTATCCAGCGATGGGGCTGATTGTGCCCCTAATTAAGCCTAAATAAAATGTCTACTTTGCCTTCGGGTCCACACATCTTCTTCCAGCTCCCCGAGGCACACGCACCTTACTCTGAGACTCGACCCACCCAGACAACAAATTATCACAAATGAGTTTCAAGATCTTATTTCCCACTTACACTAGTCTTTTCATGCTAATCTTTGTAGGTTTCAGGATACTCCATCTTCTTATCTTCCACTTCTATGTATTATTACACTGTAAATAATACTCTTTTGGGCTTATCAATATTTTTATTGTGCTACTTCATGCCAAATTCTTTACATATATTTTACAATTTATTGCCAACTGGTTGACTCTATTCTAATGCTCCTAAATTTCAATGTACAAGCTGAGACTCTATAATGATGACAACATAGAATTCTAATGCATATCCATAATACTATTTAAAGGATCACTTTAAGAGCATTGTATCTCATTTAACACATGACTTTCTTTGATCAGTAATATTCTTCATGTGTTAATTTTTACTCCCAGCTCCTAGAGGTAATCCTTTCACTTATTTGTGTTTGTTCACTAGCTCATAAACTAACAGGGATGTATAGGCGTCTTGTGTATTTTGAAGTTGATAGCCATGCTGTACTTACTTAGATTTAGCGATCTTCTGCATATGAAATGTAATTTTCTTTTAAATTTACTTTCAATTTCAGTTGACATTCCATATTGTTTTATATCGGTTTCAGGTGTACAGCACAGTGGATAGTCATTTCTGTAACTTACAAGTTGATCCCCCAGATTAGTATAATACCCATCTGGAACCATACATACATTAATACAGTATTATTGACTGTATCCCCTATGCTGAAATTGTATCCCCACAATTATGTTTTAACTTCCAATTTGTACTTTGTAATCCCTTCACTGTTTCAGCAAGCCTCCCAACCCCTCTGCCATCAGGCAACTATCCGTTTCTTCTCTGTATCTGAGTCTGTTTCTGTTTTGCTCACTTATTTGTTTCTTTGGATTCCACATGACAAATGAACTCAGATTGAACTGAGAAGCAAAATTAAGAAGTTGTTTTAGAAACAACGCTTACTAAGGAAGTATAATATATCTTCCAAATCAGTGATTTTTCAAGTTCTTACCATATCAAGGGTCAAAGAGAAAATCTGAAGGGGTAAGGGAGCTCAAATTGTCTTTTAACTTCAGTAAAATAGAAGACATGTTGTTATATGGATTACTAAGAATTGTTTGTCAAGCCTTACTAAGAGTTGTTTCTAAAGCCTCTTGCTTCCTTCTCTGTTCAATCTGAGATGGGACACCTCCCTTTCAAATTTATTATCTCTTCTTATATTTGATTCTACACTTCATCCGCTGCTTTGCTGCTTTAAATATTTTTTCAAACAATTTCAAATTATTATGTTAGACCATTATGTTAGAGTTTAAAACATCTCTGCACCAAATAGTCACAGAGATTAATTTATGTCCTCCATATATTTCACAATTTTATGCGCTTCTGTTATTTCCTCCCAACCTAAGATGTCTGAATCCTTAGACTTGCTTTTCAAGTCTTAATTTTATTTTAAAATACCACTTAGTGCCAATGATATCCCTTCAAGCTACATGACAAAATACTTAAGTTCTATCAGTTAAGCCATCATTACTTTTTCTTGTTATTTTCCTCTCAATGAAATGATTCTTAGAATCAGAAAATGTAAGACTTCCGGAAAAATGGCGGAGTGAGGTGAGCCTCTGTAAAGCTCCCCTGGAATTTACAAAGAATCGAACAACAAAAACTCCACAAAGGACTCCCTGCACAGCAGACAAGCAACACGAAGAGGCCCACTACCGACTGAAATCACATACAGGAGTAAACAGAACTGCTGAAATATACGTTCTCTGAATCAGCACTTGGAAGAGCTTTCGAACATCAAAAGCTCTCCGCATACCCACCGGGACACTGCGCCCTGTGACCTAGACGAACTATTAACAGAGGAGAAGCCCGTCTCCCAGGGAATCCCCCCATTGCGTGAGAAGTTGGAATAGTGCAGAGAAAACATAGCACTACTGTGTGGGAGAAGTAAAATAAGTTGCAGTTGGAGAAATAATAAAACATTCTACCAACAAGTACTGGCAAACAAAAGAAAGACCGCTTTCTATCAACCTGTTGCAGAAGTCACTCCTGTAGATGTCTAGGAAGAGAAATAGTAAACCAGTAATCGCCATGAATAACCAAGGCAACAAGATAGCTCAGAAAGAAAGTGAAAAATCTCCAGAGAAGGCACTTAAAGATACAGAAATATGTGACTTAAATGACAGAGAATTCAAGATTGCAGTTCTGAAAAAACTCAACGAGATACAAGAAAACACAGATAGGCAGTTAAAGGAACTCAGAAACTCAATCAAAGAACAGCATGAACATTTTACGAAAGAGATTGAAATCTTAAAAAAGAACCAAAGAGAATTTCTGGAGATTAAGAACTCAATAGAAAAAATTAAGAATGAAATAACCAGCTTAGGTAGTAGAGTTGACCAGATGGAGCAAAGAATCAGTGACATCGAAGATAGAAACCTGGAAATGACACAAATTGAAGAAGAAAGAGACTTGAGACTTAAAAGAAATGAAAGAACTCTACAAGAACTTTCTGACTCCATCAGAAAGAGCAATATAAGAATAATGGGCATACCAGAAGGAGAAGAAAGAGAGAAGTGAACAGAGAATATATTCAAACAAATTATCGATGGGAACTTCCCAAAATTGTGGACAGAACTGGATCCTTCGACTCCAAGAAGCAAATAGAACACCTAGTTACCTCAATCCCAACAGACCTTCTCCAAGGCACATTGTATTGAAGATGTCTAAAATCAACGACAAAGAAAGAATCCTCAAGGCAGCCAGGGAAAAGAAGACGGTAACTTACAAAGGAAAGCCCATTAGATTATCATCAGATTTTTCAGCAGAAACTCTACAAGCCAGGAGGGAGTGGAACCAAATATTCAAACTATTGAAAGAGAGAAACCATGAGCCAAGAATAATATATCCAGCAAAGATATCCTTTAGATATGAAGGAGGAATAAAGACCTTTCCAGACATACAGAAGCTGAGGGAATTTTCTAATACACGACCTGCACTACAAGAAATACTAAAGGAGGCCATTCGACCACCATCAACAGGGACAATTTGTGGCAAACAAAACTCAAAAAGGGGGAGAGTAAAGGCCTGAACCGGAATATGGGAATGGAGAAAGTAAGCGTGCTGAAGAAAATGGAATACTCTAAATATCAAACTTTCTTTTACATAAACTTAAGGGTAACCACTCAAAATAAATCCAGAATTGAAATACATACTGAAATAAAAAAAGAAACAGAGGGAAACATCATAGAATACCACCACACAGAAATAATAGACAACAACAAAAAGGCAAAGAAACAATGGAGACACAACCTTACCAGAAAACTAAGGATAGAATGACAGGAAATCCTCACATATCAATAATTACTCTAAATGTAAATGGACTGAACTCACCAATAAAAAGGCACAGAGTAGCAGATTGGATCAAAAAACTAAACCCAACCATATGCTGTCTCCAAGAGACACATCTCAGCTACAAGGACAAGCATAGACTCAAAGTGAAAGGGTGGAAATTGACACTCCAAGCAAATGGTACCCAGAGAAAATCAGGTGTAGCCATAATGATATCAGATGAAACAGACTTCAAGGTGAAAAAGATAACAAGAGACAAAGATGGACATTTCATAATGGTGAAGGGGACTGTACAAAAAGAAGACATAACAGTCATCAATATTTTTGCCCCCAATCAGGGAGCACCGAAATACACCAAGCAACTACTAACAGAACTAAAGGGAGAAATTGACCAAAACACAATTATACTAGGGGACTTAAATACATCATTGTCAGCTATGGATAGATCATCCAAACAGAAAATAAATAACGAAATAGTAGCCCTAAATGACACATTAGATGAAATGGACATAATTGACATTTATAGAGCACTTCATCCTAAAACATCAGAGTATACATTCTTTTCTAATGTACATGGAACATTCTCAAGGATAGACCATATATTGGGACATAAAATCAGTCTCAACAAATTTAAGAAGATTGAAATCATACCATGCATATTCTCTGATCACAAGGCTTTGAAATTGGATATCAACTGTAAAAAGAAAGCGGGGAAAAACACAAATACATGGAGACTAAACAACATACTTTTAAAGAAGGACTGGGTCAAAGAAGAAATTACAGGAGAGATCAAAAGATACATTGAAACAAATGACAATGAAAATATATCCTACCAAAATTTTTGGGATGCAGCGAAAGCAGTTTTAAGAGGGAAATTTATCTCATTACAGGCCTACTTCAAGAAACAAGAAAACTCCCAAATAAATAACCTCATGTTACACCTTAAAGAACTAGAAAAAGAAGAACAAGTAAAACCCAAGATCAGCAGAAGAAAGGAAATAACAAAAATTAGAGCAGAACTAAATGAAATAGAGAACAAAAAGACAATAGAAAAAATTAATATGACAAAGAGCTGGTTCTTTGAAAAGATTAACAAAATTGACAAACCCTTGGCTAGACTTACTAAGATAAAAAGAGAGAAGACACTGATTAACAAAATCAGAAACGTAAAAGGGGAAGTTATCACGGACACCACAGAAATACAAAGGATCATCCAAGAATACTATGAAGGACTATATGCCACCAAATTCAACAACCTAGAAGAAATGGACAAGTTTTTAGAAACATAGAGCCTTCCAAGGCTGAACCATGAAGAACTGGAAAATCTAAACAGACCGATCACCAGTAACGAAATTGAATCAGTCATCCAAAACCTTCCCAAAAGCAAAAGTCCGGGACCAGATGGCTTCACTAGTGAATTCTACCAAACCTTCAAAGAGGATCTAATACCAATTCTGCACAAACTCTTCCAAAAAATTGAAGAAGAGACAATACTCCCTAACTTATTTTATGAGGCCAACATTACCCTGATACCAAAACCTGGTAAGGACAGCACAAAAAAAGAAAACTACAGACCAATATCTCTGATGAATACAGATGCAAAAATCCTAAATAAAATTCTAGCAAATCGAATACAACAATGCATTAAAAAGATTATTCATCACGACCAAGTGGGGTTCATCCCCGGGGCACAAGGATGGTTCAACATACGCAAATCCATCAATGTGATACATCACATAAACAAAATAAAGGACAAAAATCATATGATTATATCAATTGATGCAGAAAAAGCATTTGACAAGATACAACATCCATTTATGATTAAAACACTTAATAAAATGGGTATAGAAGGAAAATACCTCAACATAATAAAGGCCATATATGACAAGCCCTCTGCTAATCTCATAATTAATGGAGAAAAACTGAAGCCCTTTGCTCTACGTTCAGGAACACGACAGGGATGTCCCCTATCACCTCTGCTTTTCAACATAGTGTTGGAAGTCCTTGCCAGAGCAATCAGGCAAGAGAAAGAAATAAAAGGCATCCAAATTGGGAATGAAGAAGTTAAATTATCACTCTTTGCAGATGACATGATGCTATATATAGAAAACCCTAAAGACTCCACCAAAAAGCTATTAGAAACAATCAACGAATACAGTAAAGTTGCCGGCTACAAAATCAACGCACAAAAGTCCATTGCCTTCCTATACACTAACAATGAAATCTCAGAAAAAGAAATACAAAAAACAATTCCTTTTGCAATTGCAGCAAAAAGAATAAAATACCTAGGAATAAACTTAACCAAGGATGTGAAAGACCTATATGCTGAAAACTATAAGACTTTTTTGAAAGAAATTGAAGAAGACACAAAGAAATGGAAAGACATTCCGTGCTCATGGATTGGAAGAATCAACATAGTTAAAATGGCCATATTACCCAAAGCAATATACAGATTCAATGCAATCCCCATCAAAATCCCAATGGCATATTTTAAAGAAATAGAACAAAAAATCATCAGATTTGTTTGGAACCACAAAAGACCCCGAATAGCCAAAGCAATCTTAAGAAAAAAGAACTATAATGGAGGTATCACACTTCCTGACTTAGGCTTGTACTACAGGGCTACAATAATCAAAACAGCATGGTATTGGCAGAAAAACAGACACATAGACCAATGGAATAGAATTGAGAACCCAGAAATAAAACCACATAAATATGGACAGATAATTTTTGACAAAGAAGCTAAAAACATACAATGGAGCAAAGACAGCCTCTTCAATAAATGGTGCTGGGAGAATTGGATAGCCACGTGCCAAAGAATGAAACTGGACTGCTATTTGTCACCATGTACCAAAGTTAATTCAAAATGGATCAAAGACTTAAGCATAAGACCTGACACAATAAACTGCATAGAAGAAAACATAGGTACTAAACTTATGGACCTTGGGTTCAAAGAGCATTTTATGAACTTGACTCCAAAGGCAATGGAAGTAAAAGCTAAAATAAACGAATGGGACTATATGAAACTTAAAAGCTTCTGCACAGCGAAAGAAACCATTGACAAAATAAAGAGGCCACCAACTGAATGGGAGAAGATTTTTGCAAACAGTGCCTCCGATAAGGGGCTAGTATCCAGAATATACAAGGAACTCATGCAACTCAACAACAAAAAAACAAACAACCCAATTGAAAAATGGGCAGAGGACTTGAAGAGACATTTCTCCAAAGAGGACATACAAATGGCAAATAGACATATGAAAAAATGCTCAACATCACTAATCATCAGAGAAATGCAAATCAAAACCACAATGAGATATCACCTCACCCCAGTCAGAATGGCTATCATCAACAAGACAAACAATAACAAATGTTGGAGAGGCTGTGGAGAAAAGGGAACCCTCATACACTGTTGGTGAGAATGCAGACTGGTGCAGCCGTTATGGAAGGCAGTGTGGAGGTTTCTCAAAGAATTACGAATAGAATTGCCATATGACCCAGCAATCCCTCTTCTGGGTATCTACCCAAAATATCTGAAAACATTTAGAGATAAAGACACGTGTGCTCCAATGTTCATTGCAGCTTTGTTTACGGTGGCCAAGACATGGAAACAACGAAAATGTCCTTCGATAGATGAATGGATAAAGAAGTTGTGGTATATATACACAATGGAATACTATTCGGCAGTAAGAAAAGATGATATAGGAACATTTGTGACAACATGGATGGATCTTGAGAGAGTAATGCTGAGCGAAACAAGTCAGACAGAAAAAGCAGAGAACCATGTGATTTCACTGATATGTGGTATATAAACCAAGAACAACAAAAGAACAAGACAAACAAATGAGAAACAGAAACTCATAGACACAGACAATAGTTTAGTGGTTGCCAGAGGGTAACGGGGGCGGGGGGTGGGGGGTGGGAGATGAGGGTAAGGGGGATCGAATATATGGTGATGGAAAGAGAACTGACTCTGGGTGGTGAACACACAATGGGATTTATAGATGATGTAATACAGAATTGTACACCTGAAATCTATGTAATTTTATTAACAATTGTCACCCCAATAAATTTAATTTAAAAAAAAAAAAAAAAGAATCAGAAAATGTATCCCATGTGTATTTGTATATATTTCTTAGTGTTTTCACACAACCAAAAATGATACCCTGCACATAAACACTATTATGGTCTTTTAACTGAACTTTTTAATAATGTTTAGGTCAGGGAACCATTAGCAAGGTTCATTGGCAAGAACTCATATTGAGATTAAGAATGTATCCATCAACATTATGTTAAAAAAAAAATCCATCAAGTGCCATCATGATCCAAACAAATAAAGGAAAATAGGTTAATATGGCAAGTCTTAGTTTATGTTTGTCATTTTGTCCAGTTGGTCAAAACACATAGCCTAATTACACCATTGATCAGAATATTCTCTCACCTTCACGAAAAGTTTCATCTTGATCCATGTGAAAAATAAGTGTACTAATCAAAGTTTATTAGCAGAAACTTTAAAAATTAGGAAGGACCCTGTGTCAAACAGGGACTCAGAGGAACTGCTTTTCCCACTGTAGTGTTAAATATCTACTGCATCCATAACTACAAGCTGAACATTATTTTCTTACCATGACTCAATTAATAACATTGTGATCAGTGAATATTCCCATGCACTTTCCACTCTCCATTTTGCTTGTTGATTTTAAAGTTAAGCATTCAGTTTACAATAGCTCAATTTCATTAATAAAAAAAATGATTGTTTTTACCTTACCTTCTCTTCCCATCCCACTATTGCTCCACCCTGAACCAGAACGGGCAGATGTTTTTGGAGGAGCACTTCCACTTCTTGATGATGGACCCATTTTTCACTGGATAGGGTGCATTGGAAGAACTCAGTTGAGATTAAGAATATATCCACCGACTTGGAGGAAAAATGGTGGCATGAGGTGAGCCTCTGTAAAGCTCTCCTGGAATTTACAACAAATAGAACAACAAAAACTCCATACAGGACTCCCTGCACAGCAGACAGGCAAGACGAAGAGGCCCACTACCGAAATCACCTACAGGTGGGTGATTTGCGTGAGCGGGGGCAGGAGGGGAGGGAAAAGTGCAGAGACGGAGCTGCACGGGCACAGGACGCAAACCTAGCTCAGTGCTCGAAGCTTGCTGCTTCCCAAAATTACTGAAGCTGCGGGAGAGGGAAGAACTCGGAATGTTAGGGCTCTGCTTCCCACAGGGCTGAGGGGGCAGCAAATAACATAGCTGAAACCAACGTTAACGGCAGAGACCTCAGAGAAAAGACTGAGGGAAGAACGCTGAAAACCGTGGTTTAAGCCCTCACTGCCGAGCAGAGAACAGAAGCCTTAGTCACTGAGACTAGCTGCCCCCTCCCGAGCCTCCCAAAGCTTGCCCTGCCCCACGTACCCAGTGCTAGAAACGGAACAGTAGTAGTGTCAGATCAAAAGAACAGAATATTTGCTGTTCTGAGAACTGTGGACCACAGACACAAATTCACAGCCCAACTAGTTCCGGCAAAGGGGAGGGAGCTGTGGAAGCAGGACTAGCTGTGGTGTTGGGTGCCTCCATTGCTCTGGGCCACCTCTCACAACTCAACTCGCCCCTGGCTCCACCTATCTGGGTGGATCCCTGCAGGAGTAAACGGAACAGCTGAAATATATGGGCTCTGTATCTGGAGCTGGAAGAGGTTTGGAACACCAAAAGCTCTCCGCATACCAACCGGGACACTGTGCCCTGTGACCTAGACGAACTAATGACAGAGGAGAAGACTGTCTAACAGGGAATCCCACCATTGAGTGAGAAGCTGGAATAGTGCTGAGAAAACATAGCACTACCGTGTGGGAGAAGAAAAAAAGCTGCAGTCGGAAAAAAAAATAAAACATTCTACCAACAAGTACTGGGAAACAAAAGAAAGACCGCTTTCTATCAACTTGTTGCAGAAGCCACTCCTGTAGATGTCTAGGAAGAGAAATAGTAAACCAGTAATCTCCATGAATAACCAAGGCAATGAGATAGCTCAGAAAGAAAGTTAAAAATCTCCAGAAAAGGCACTTAAAGATACAGAAATACATGACATAAATGACAAAGAATTCAAGATTGCAGTTCTGAAAAAACTCAATGAGATGCAAGAAAACACAGATAGGCAGTTAAATGAACTCCGAAACACAATCAAAGAACACCATGAGCATTTTACGAAAGAGATTGAAATTTTAAAAAAAGAACCAAATAGAATTTCTGGAGAATACTAACTCAATAGAAGAAACTAAGAATGAAATAACCATCTTAGGTAGTAGAGTTGACCAGATGGAGAAAAGAATCAGTGACATCGAAGAGAGAAACATGGAAATTACACAGATCAAAGAAGAAAGAATCTTGAGACTTAAAAAAAATGAAAGTACTCTACAAGAACTTTCTGAGTCCATCAGAAAGAGCAATATAAGAATAATGGGCATACCAGAAGGAGAAGAAAGAGAGAAGGGAACAGAGAATATATTCAAACAAATTGTCGATGAGTACTTCCCAAACTTTTGGACAGAACTGGACTCTCGAATCCAAGAATCAAATAGAACACCTAGTTACGTCATTCCCCACAGGTCTTCTCCAAGGCACATTGTATTGAAGATGTCTAAAATCAACGACAAAGAAAGAATCCTCAAGGCAGCCAGGGAAAAGAACACAGTAACATGCAAAGGAAAGACCATTAGATTAGTATCACATGTTTCAGCAGAAACACTACAATCCAGGATGGAGTGGAACTAAATATTCAAACTATTGAAAGAGAGAAATCATGAGCTAAGAATAATATATCCAGCAAAGATATCCTTTAGATATGAAGGAGGAATAAAGACCTTTCCAGACATACAGAAGCTGAGGTAATTGTCTAATACATGACCTGCAATACAAGAAATACTAAAGGAGGATATTCAACCACCATCAACAGTGACAATTTGTGATTACCAAATCTCAAAAAGGGGGAGAGTAAAGGCCTGAACCGGAATATGTGAACGGAGAAAGTAAGCGTACTGAAGACAATGGAATACTCTAAATATCAAACTTTCCTTTACATAAACTTAAGGGTAACCACTCAAAAAAAAAAAAAAATCCAGAACTGAAATATATACTGTAATAAAAGAAGAAAGAGAGGGAAACATCATAGAATACCACCACACAGAAATAATAGAGAACAACAAACAGGCAAAGAAACAAGGAGACACAGCCTTATCAGAAAACTAAAGATAGAATGAAAAGAAATCCTCACATATCAATAATCACCCTAAATGTAAATGGACTGAACTCACCAATAAAAAGGCACAGAGTAGTAGATTGGATCAAAAAACTAAACCTAACCATATGCTGTCTCCAGGAGACACATCTCAGCTACAAGGACAAGCATAGACTCAAAGTGAAAGGGTGGGAATTGACCCTCCAAGCAAATGGTACCCAGAGAAAATCAGGTGCAGCCATAATGATATCAGATGAAACATACTTCAAGGTGAAAATGATAACAAGAGACAAAGATGGACATTTGATAATGGTGAAGGGACTGTACAACAAGAAGAGGTAACAGTCATCATTATTTATGCCCCCAATCAGGGAATACCAAAAAATACCAAGCAACTACTAACAGAACTAAAGGGAGTAATTGACCAAAACAAAATTATACTAGGGGACGTAAATACATCATTGACAGCTATGGATAGATCATCCAAACAGAAAATAAATTACGAAATAGCAGCCCTAAATGACACATTAGATAAAATGAACATAATTGACATTTAGAGAACACTTCATCCTAAAACATCAGACTATACATTCTTTTCTAGTGTACATGGAACATTCTCAAGGATAGACCATATATTGGGACATAAAATCAGACTCAGCAAATTTAAAAAGATTGAAATCATACCAAGCATAGTCTCTGATCACAAGGCTTTGAAGTTAGATATCAACTGCAAAAAGAAAGCAGAAGAAAAACAAAAAATACCTGGAGATTAACAACATACTTTTAAAGAATGACCAGGTCAAAGAAGAAAGTAGAGGAGAGATCAAAAGATACAGAGACACAAATGACAATGAAAATACATCCTACCAAAATTTTTGGGATGCAGCGAAAGCAATTTTAAGAGGGAAATTTATATCGTTACCGGCCTATCTCAAGAAACAAGAAAAATCCCAAATAAATAACCTCATGTTACACCTTAAAGAACTAAAAAAAGAAGAACAAGTGAAACCCAAGATCAGTGGAAGAAAGGAAATAACAAAAATGAGAGCAGAACTAAATGAAATAGAGAACAAAAAGACAACAGAAAAAAATTAACGTGACAAAGAGCTTCTTCGTTGAATAGATTAACAAAATTGACAACCCCTTGGCTAGACTCACTAAGATAAAGAGAGAAGACACTAATTAACAAAATCAGAAATGAAAAAGGGGAAGTTATCACGGACACCACAGAAATACAAAGGATCATCCAAGAATACTATGAAGGACTCTATGCCACCAAATTTAATAATGTAGAATAAATGGACAAGTTCTTAGAAACATATAACCATCAAAGGCTGAACCAGAAGAACTGGCAAATCTAAAAAGACTAATCACCAGTAATGAAATTGAATCCTTCATCGAAAACCTTCCCGAAAGCAAAAGTTCGAGACCAGAATGCTTCACTAGTGAATTCTACCAAAACTTCAAAGAGGATCTAATACCAATTCTGCTCCAATTCTTCCAAAAAATTGAAGAAGAGACAATACTCCTTACCTCATTTTATGAGGCCAACTTTACCCTGATACAAAAACTTGATAAGGACGACACAAAAAAAGAAAACTACAGACCAATATCTCTGATGAATACCAATGCAAAAATTCTAAATAATATTCTAGCAAATCTAATAAAACAATGCACTAAAAAGATTATTCATCACGACCAAGTGGGGTTCATTCCGGGGCACAAGGATGGTTCAACATCCACAAATCCATCAGTATGATACATCACATAAACAAAATAAAGGACAAAAATTATATTATATCAATTGATGAGGGAAAAGCATTTGACAAGATACAATATCCATTTATGATTCAAACACTTAATAAAATAGGTATAGAGGGAAAATACCTTCACATAATAAAGGCCATATTGGACTAGCCCTCTGCTAATCTCATAATTAATGTTGAAAAACTGAAGCCCTTTGCTCTACGTTCAGGAACACACAAGGGCTGTCCCCTATTACCTCTGCTTTTCAACATTGTGTTGGAAGTCCTTGCCAGAGCAATCAGACAAGAGAAAGAAATAAAAGGCATCCAAATTGGGAATGAAGAAGTTAAATTATCACTCTTTGCAGATGACATGATGCTATATATAGAAAACCTTAAATACTCCACCAAAAGCTATTAGAAACAATCAACGAATACAGTAAAGTTGCTGGCTACAAAATCAACGGGCAAATTCCATTGCTTTCCTATATACTAACAATGAAATCTGAGAAAAATAAATACAAAAAACAATTTCTTGTGCAACTGCAGCAAAAATAATAAAATTACTAGGAATAAACTTAACCAAGGATGTGAAAGACCAATATGCAGAAAACTGTAAGACAGTTTTGAAAGAAATTGAAGAAGTCACAAAGAAATGGAAAGACATTCAGTGCTCATGGATTGGAAGAATCAACATAGTTAAAATGGCCGTATTACCCAAAGCAATATATGGATATAATGTAATCCCCATCAAAATCCCAATGGCATTAAAAAAAAAAAAAAGAACAAAAAATCATCAGAATTGTTTGGAACCATAAAAGACCCCAAATAGCCAAAGCAATATTAAGAAAAAAGAACAATAATGGAGGAATCACACTTCCTGACTTTGGCTTGTACTTCATGGCTACAATAATCAAAACAGCATGGTATTGGCAGAAAAACAGACACATAGACACAATGGAATAGAATTGAAAACCCAGAAATAAAACCACATAAATATGGACAGATAATTTTTGACAAAGAAGCTAAAAACATACAATGGAGCAAAGACAGCCTCTTCAATAAATGGTGCTGGGAGAATTGGATAACCACGTGCTCAAAAATGAATCTGGACTGCTATTTGTCACCATGTACCAAAATTAATTCAAAATGGATCAAAGACTTAAGCATAAGACCTGACACAATAAACTGCATAGAAGAAAACATAGGTACTAAACTCATGGACCTTGGATTCAAAGAGCATTTTATGAATTTGACTCCAAGGTAATGGAAGTAAAAGCTAAAATAAACGAATGGGACTGTATCATACTTAAAAGCTTCTGCACAGCAAAAGAAACCATCGACAAAATGAAGAGGCAACCAACTGAATGGGAGAAGATTTTTGCAAACAGTGCCTCCAATAATGGGCTGATATCCAGAATATACAAGAACACTTGAAACTCAACAACAAAAAAGCAAACATCCCAATTGAAAAATGGGCAGAGGATCTTGAGAGACATTTCTCCAAAGAGGACATACAAATGGTAAATAGACATATGAAAAAATGCTCAACATCACTAATCATCAGAGAAATGCAAATCAAAACCACAATGAAACATCACCTCACCCAAGTCAGAATGGCTATCATCAACAAGGCAAATAGTAACAAGTGTTGGAGAGGCTGTGGAGAAAAAGGAACCCTCATACACTGTAGGTGGGAATGCAGACTGCTGCAGCCGTTATGGAAGGCAGTGTGGCGGTTCCTCAAAAAATTATGAATAGAATTACCATGTGACCCAGTAATCCCTCTCCCAGGTATCTACCCAAAAAATCGGAAAACATTTATACATAAAGACACGTGTGCTCCAATGTTCATTGCAGCTTTGTTTACCGTGGCGAAGACATGGAATCAACCAAAATGTCCTTTGATAAATGAATGGATAAAGAAGTTGTGGCATGTATTCACAATGGAATACTATCTGGCGGTAAAAAAAAAGATGATATAGGAACATTTGTGACAACATGGCTGGATCTTGAGAGTGTAATGCTGAGAAAAATAAGTCAGACAGAAAAAGCAGAGAACCATGTGATTTCACTGATATGTGGTATATAAACCAAAAACAACAAAAGAACAAGACAAACAAATAAGAAACAGAATTTCATAGACACAGACAATAGTTTAGTCATTACCAGAGTGTCAGGGGGGTTGGGGGTGGGAGATGAGAGTATGGGGATCAAATATATGGTGATGGAAGGAGAACTGATTCTGGGTGGTGAACACACAATGGGATTTATAGATGATGTAATACAGAATTGTACACCTGAAATCTATGTAATTTTACTAACAATTGTCACCCAATAAATTAAAAGAAAAGGACTGCAGACTCCTTTCATCTCTAAGCACTGTTGGGACATGAGGAACTTGAATAGCTCAGATGGTTAGCTCACTGGGTATCAAATATTTAATGAAGGTCAGTATTTACTTTGCTTTCGAGGGTAGAGGTTAAAAAACTAGTGAGAGGAATGGTCCCTGCTTTTTATATTACAGCTCAAGGAAAATCTCTCATCACAGTTTTCTGCATTACTAAATGTAAGATTTTATATAAGTCAAATTTGTAATCTGAAACTTGTTTTTTTTCATGAGTTAATGATTTTCATAAAGTTTTACAGATGAAAAATATTACAAGAGAGATCTTTCTGCGTACAGTGAAGTTTCACAAGGAAGGTAGAAATAACTTGCCCCAACTTTCTCCTAACGTTAGAACAAAGGAAGGGAGTTTGTTTTGTTTTATTTATACTTATCTAGAAAAAATGAATTGGACCTGAAATGAAATTGATAATTTAAAAGTGAAACTGTCTTGTTTATTATGAAAAGCAGTATTGTAAAAGTTAGGGAATACTGAAACAAATTTGTGAAGTAAGATGCTAGTTGTGCTGCTAAGAAAATAAATGAAATTTTTGGCATGGAAAGTTAGTCATAAAGAGATGATATCGATCATGGTCTTAACCTCAGGGTGACTTGGGATTTTTATTTTCTATCTCTTTTGGTAGGAGAGACAGATGAGAACCCAAAAATATTATAGATGGAGTTGATGAGACCTTCATGCATTGCATACCTGTGCCCAGATATAGGCAGTTCTGTTGTGTGTTTCATGACTGAGGCCAAAGGCTCTGACACAAATGTGGTGAGCTGATGCTTTAAGTTAATGTCTATAATAAATGATAGAAACTACAACTTGCTCCATATACATGGTGTAGGCTACACCATCCATAAATTGTAAATAAAATAATCTTCATTCTTGCTTAGCAAGGAACAATTGTTCTTTAAATACAGACCAAACTCCCTCAAAAATAGTATGTTACTGAGATATGGCTTATCTGACATTATCTATTTTTCTCTACCCACACTAAAGAGCCGACTTGGTGCTTTCCAAAATAATTAGGAAATTGATATAATCCCCCCTCCTCTAATTGAAAAAAATATCATCCTCCACAGAATCCACCATATTTAAAACCTGCTTTATCTTCCTTTTTAAATTACGTCTCGATACTCTAATTACCATGGCTTTATTTCTAGCACTACTTGTGATAAGAATCTATTTGGTAATAATGTTTGTTTCCTTATGTACGTATTTTAATCCTCCTCTGTTATCTGACATTATCTATTTATCTATTTCTGTATTCCCACACTTTTACAATACTGCTTTTCATAATACCTTCTAAATACCTTCTCTTCCTGGCCATTTGCAGAATCTAGGATTAAGAATCAGAGACGGTGACTTGAATCTAAATTCTACATTTGACTTCACAGGAGTCAGTGAGTCCAGGCTGTGCTGTTATGTGCAGACCGATGTCTGGCAGAGAAGTGGGAGACAGGCAGGCTTCACAAGTCTGCATCACCTAATGACCATTGTGAGCCCACACACTGTCCCTGTATTATCCACTTCAACAAAAACAGGCCTCCCATAAATCTCATGAGCCACTCATGCCTTGGGTGGAAAAGCCCAAGTCATCTTGTGTGTTTAAACAGAAAACCACACTATCACTTTCTTTTTTAAAAAAATTATTTCATTAAATTTATTGGGGTGACAATTGTTAGTAAAATTACATAGATTTCAGGTGTACAATTCTGTATTACATCATCTATAAATCCCATTGTGTGTTCATCACCCAGAGTCAGTTCTCCTTCCATCACCATATATTCGATCCCCCTTACCCTCATCTCCCACCCCCCACCCCCCACCCCCCTTACCCTCTGGCAACCACTAAACTATTATCTGTGTCTATGAGTTTCTGTTTCTCATTTGTTTGTCTTCATTAATAATTACTGCACTTCAGAGTCATTTGTAACCCAGTAGCTAACAAGGCATTGCTAAAGTTTCCCTCCCAGGTTTTTTCCTTAGAGAAAGAAACACTGTAAATAATGACTCCTTTCTGTTTATAACATGAACATAAACTTTGGCGAAGTTTTCCCAAATTAGAGAGGATTTGATTCAAGAGAGTGATATCAGGTTTCTTAAAACTAAACAAAAGATTCAAATAAAAATCTACATGACTTGTGACCATATGCAAGAATCTCACATTTCTATTCTTATTTCTAATTACCGATTAACAACTCCACCACACATTCTCTCACAGACACAAACACACACACACACACACACACACACACACACACACGTTGTAAACACCCCGACTAACCCTGGCACAGAATGGCTTCCTTATTCACAGGCTTGGGCTTCAAGTGAAGGGCCTCCAGCGCCTCCAAGTGGGTGGGACCCAGGTCCCCGCACACCGACGTCGTGCCGGAAGGGGTTCCGGGGTATGTCCTCCCGCACAGTACCCAGGCCTGCTCCTCTTCCTCGGGGACCGCAGCTTGTGCCTAGTCTTCCCCAACCTCCATTCCTCCCACCTCCTAACCCCCACCTCTGTTTCATCCTTCACTACGTCCTGTGTCGCTACCTTGTCTTCTATCACCACACTGTCCACACGCCTGATGTCCTCCACACACAGTATCACCTCCGGCCGTGCCACCAGGGCCGCTCCTCCTGGCAGTATCACAAACCTGAGGACTTGGCCACCGCCCCTGCCCTGGCTGCTGCGGCCTGCAGGGTCCCCAGGCGCCCACTGCACTGGAAGGCCAGCAGGCCACTTCCTCATGAAGGCCCCCTTGCATAAGTAAAGCACCATAGCACGTGCAGATCACTTTACCTTCCCGGAAACAGGCCGCACTCGCCTTGTGCTACGATACTTTTGGGGACAGAGCCCCAGAAAGTAGTTTACAGGCTCTCAGCCTCACGTGGAAAGGTGCTGGTTCGGGTAGTAGATGGCCATCAGCTGCGGCTGAATGGCCGTCACCTGTAGCCAGTTAGCCAATTAGCCACTAATATAACTGCTGTAGCTACGGAGGAGAGCCAAGGAGAGTAGAGGAGCAGAGTTGAGGAGAGTGGAGGAGAGCTGTCGGTCGGTTGGCAGAAAAACGGATAGCAGGTCGCACGTCCGGTGAACCCAGCCTCCAGTGAGACCATCGTTGTAAGGCTCCTCTACCTATGGCTTCGTGGGTGTTCCTTTTTGTCCTCACCATATCCTGCGTTCTTGTGTGGGGAGCGGGAGCAGAGACCCTGAAGGCCGCCCCGCACGACAAATGGTGCAGCAAGCAGGGTATGGTGTCGGTTGAAACACTCGGAATATACTGGAGCAGTTTACACATATAAAAGCTCAGCTTCATAAGCAGAGTACGGTGCCGGCGAACACCTACCAAAGCATGGTGGAGCGGTTTGTGCGTTTGAGAGCCCAGCTTCTGAATGCCCATGAGAAGCGACACTAGGAACAGGAGGCATGGTCTGCCTGGGAGACTCAAGCCTCCAGCTGGCACATCACCCTCTTGGCCATGGACGGCATTTCCTTCATTTTGGTGATCTGCTGTGTCTTTAAGCTCTGAGAGTTGTGGACATCTTACACCGAGGCTTCCACCCACTCAGACACCTGGCGTGGCGAGCAAGATTCCAACCAGATAGGAATGGCGTCTGACTCTGGGCAGGAGCACGTGTGGCCCCCACACAGTGAATGGTGTCCGGTGGCCACTGTCCTCAGGAGTTGGACCCCCAAGGAGAGGTGGGAGGACATGGACGGCTCTCCGGCCAGTATGGAGAGGGCCCTGCAAGCTCTGGCTGAGCAGTTGCTAGAGGAGGACAAAGCTACAGCCAGCAGTGTGGGCTGGATGTTCCTCATGGCCTTGAGCCTCAACACGGAAAATGCACTTAATGAAATGGCCCAGGTGCCGGACCAGTTCCCGGTTGGAAGCACTGGAAACCAGGGTTTGCCTGTTAGAACAGGGTCCCCAAGATGGAGACTCTGAGGCAGAGGCGGAGGAAGCTAGTGGAGGCAACGTAGCTCCCAACCCACAAGCCCGGCCAATCTTGAAGCAAAGGGTAAAACGTGAGCAACATTTTAGCCCCGAGCGCATTGCTCCTGGCAACCCAGCTGTGACTGAGTTCACGACCTATACCCCATACACTCCCACTGAGTTGCAGGAGCTGGGGAGGTGGAACAGACAGTGCCCTGGAGAGCCAGTCTCAGATTGGCTATTGCGTTTATGGGATGAGGGAGCAGACGACATTCTCTGCTCCCCAGACGAGATGGAAAAGCTAGCCTTTGTGACAGTGAACCAGTCCCTGTGATAAAGGTTACAAAACTGCCACAGGTTGGCCCACAACCAGGGCTACCATTCTCTAATGGAGTGGCTCACTGCTGCAGTATGCACCACATGGGAACAGGTTGGTGAGCAGCCCGACACTATGAGTCAATGGCAGTCATATACAGAACTTACGCAAATAATCCATGAAATGGGTATGAGACATGCTATTTTTAACCTCAACATGCAGGGCCCAGATGACGAGCTTTTTACTGCCAGCATGAGAGATCTGGTTTTGGATACTGCACCTGCAAGGGCTTTTGGATCCTTGGTTGTTATTCTTACACCGTATGTAGGGAGACAGATCCATGAAGTTACAACTGCCATGGCCACCCTAGGGGATATTGAAAGCCGGAGGTGAAGGAAGTTAAGACAGGAGGTCTGCGCAGTTGAGACCTGGAAGCCCAAACCAAAGGTAAAGGGGCGAGGTCGCGGGCCTCAGAGAGTAACACGTGCACAGATGTTGCGTGATCTCGTGGCAGCAGGGGTTGATAGGAAGAAAATAGACCAACAACCCAATGCACTCCTGCTGGAACTTTGGAAACAGTTGCATCCGGAACAACAATTCCAGAGAAGCATAAAGGAGGAGTCTGGGAAAGCGCGACCCATGTCCCTCCAGGACTTCATGCAGCCGCTTGAGGCCGACCCCTTTCAGTTTGATTAGGGGTAGGGCCAAGGTACCCGGTCAGAGCGGATGAGCAGGGACCGGAGACCCCACGTGGAACTGTCCATGCATTGGTCCCCTTCGAATGTACAGAGGGTTTTGGCTCTAGTTGACATTGGCTCTGACTACAGTCTCGTTTATGGGAACCCAGAACTGTTCCCTGGACCAGCAATCTGCATTGATGGCTACGGGGGAAACACTGTGACTGTGAAAGCCATTTCCTTACCACTGGGTGTAGGAAGGCTTCCTCCTCATACCTACAAGGTTTATGTCTCCCCCGTTCCGTAGTATATTCTAGCGGTGGACTTGCTACATGGCCTCAGCTTACAGACATCGGTAGGACAGTTCCATCTCCGGATCCGGGTGGTGAAAGCGGTGACATGTGGGCATGCTCACCACCCTCCTCAAGTGTTGCCACAGCCCTGGTGCGTGGTTACAGTATGACAGTACCGCCTGCCAGGACAGGAGGAGATTCATCGTATAATATTGGAATTGGAGAAGGCACACATTGTGAGGCTAACGCACAGTCCCTTTAACTCCCGAGTATGGTCTGTCAAGAAGCCAGATGGGACCTGGCGAATGACTGTGGACTATAGAGAGTTAAATAAGGTGACTTGACCATGCATGCTGCAGTGCCTTCAATTCATGATTCAATGGATCGTCTGACTGTCCACCTGGGGACATATCACTATGCAATGGACTTGGCCCTGGCAGGTCAAAAGCCCCCACTGTCGATGGTTGGGCCTGATAGGCCCATGGGGGGCCGGTTTGACTCATGATTTGCAAGTGACGCCAGAGGTAGTGGCTGAGTGGCCACCGCAGGTGACTGTAATATACAGAGTTCCCGATACAGGGATGATTTTACGAAGAAACTATGTGCTCTCACTATGGCCTATTATGGGGTCCCCCGTTCTGTTACATGTTGAAACTATCCAAGGGACCCCAAGCACTGCCATAAAGGTCTGGTACCACAAACCGGGAATGGTGCCAGTGGCAGCGACCCTCCTTTCCCAGGACTAAAAGCTAGCATGTGTCCTCCCAGATGGAAGGGATTTGCCATTGTTGGTTCCTAAGACTACCGTTTCTTTTCGTCCGTAGGTGTCAGTAGGCTAATACGGCACAGGGACCCTTGTGGAAGACGCTTGCCACGTAGATTGTGAGGCGAGACCCTGTAGGGGTCACAGCAGCAAAGTAAGTTTGTGACAACTTATTCTGTTGTAATACACGTCAGTGACCCCACTCCCCCAGCATTACCAAAAGGCATTTCTCTTCTATACAGTAAACCTCGGGAGAAAGGTTTCTCATTCACTTGACAAGAGCATAAATGTCAATTTGGAATTTCTTCCATTCCGGCATATGCTGATTGCAACCATTCTGTCTATTTTACACAGGGAATCAGTCTCTGGACACAGGTGGTTCTTTCTCCCTGTTTTATCCCGGGAGATATCTAGAGACAAGGATGAAGCATGTTGATACATGGTGCTGCATCACTGAAATTATAGGTCACGTGTATATTGTTGGGCAGTTTTCAATGACACGGATTTCATGAGCGTTTTACAAGTGGTTTCATGTTTAATTGCGCACTATACATGGGTAGATGAATGCACATGCTTGAGACATCCATATGTATACATACATATGCATGTTATGGACATGTGCAGCCATGTATCCATGTGTACATGCAAACATACGTGAATATTCCCTGGAATTCTGCCGTAGTTCAGGGATTGTTCTGAAATCCCTTGGTCTAGGAAATGAAAATCTAGACCAAGACAGGGTACAATTAGTGTGTATCCACAAACCATGTAGGTGGTCTTCTAGACCTTGTGGCCATGGCAAAGCCTATGACTAAATCAATCCCAACTCTTCCTCTGAGACTGTGTTAGAAAGGCATTAGGCTGGAATTTATTACCTCTAAGTGGGACAAGTAAATAAAGGATTTGACACTAGCAGTCAAACTACACAATCAGGTAAAATAAAGTATCTTTCGACATCCCTCCTTTACTCCACTGCTATTACAAGAATTGCATTTAGAGACATTGGTTATCTGCTCCTGTTTGGTCAACTATCATCCTCTGCTTGAGGAAACTCTTCAACTGACATTCCAGAATTCACAGTGCACTGTCTGTACAAATTCAAGGTGAATTCTTGAAACCTATGTGCAAAATTTGTCCTTACATAATAAATAAAGATGTCCTTATAGGCCTCAAGTCCATAACAGGGTAATACAAGGATGAGGAGCTGTTGTCCCTTGTATCAGGACTTGTGATTCCTCCCACCCTTTGCTTGTAAGAAAGCCCAGTCCCTGGGGATGAAGATTTATCCAGGACATGGCAACACTAAACACCGTTATCCCCCAGTGCCCTGTAGTTGTTACTACTACACAGTCATGACATCCATTCCCAAGGAAAGCAAGCCTTTCAGGCTAATAGATTGATACAATGATGATAGGAGCAGCCAGCACCTTTTTTTGTTGGTTTGTTTTTGTTTTCTTTTTTTTTTTCTATTTTAGTTGATAAGACCAGCCAGTGCCTGTTTTGCTTTAAACCAGTTAGAAAAGCAACAAACCTTGGCAGCAATGCTTCAGGGCTTCTCAGCAATTCACTCTTACTGTTCACATATCTTGAGATCTCACTTAGGGGATATAAAACTTCCTTCAAGCTATCCTGTGTGGCACTACACAGGTGAATTCTCTGTGCTCTCCTTCTCAATGTTCTTACAGCAGGACAGCAGCAACCTGTTAAATGCTAACATTGAAGGTGCAAGACTCCAAAATATATCACATTGCACAAACTTGCGTTTGAGATTCCCAGTCTGGGAACAAGAAGAGCACTGGGTTCAGATGCTTACATGGCATCCTGAAATTCCCCCAAACTCAAAATCAGTGCCAGTTCCAAGGTTGTAGTGAACATTGCCTACTTTAGCGGTTAGAATGCAGGTGCATTTTGCATGGCCCAGCACCTATATGCTTAGTCTTTGGGACCTTGAAAAATATGTTCAGATCATCAGCCCTTGGACATCTTAATGAGCAACTGCCTTACCCTGTGCCATCTGTAAAGAATGAAAGTGTCATGGAAATACTTACCCTAAACTATGGACGTCCACAGGGACTCCTGGGAATTATAGCCAGTAACTAGACCCTGTGGTACAAGGACACCATCCCTCTCTCAGAGACATTCCTGCCACTGCCCATTTGCTTAAAGCCAGTGAGAAAAATCACAGGGTCCTCTTTTACATCTGTGCAAAATGTACAATTTCTAAAATTCTCACCACACTCAACAATTTTCAATCAGTTGTGCTCCCCCATGAAATCCTTTTGCTAACTGCAATTGTTATAAACCTTTCTCATTTGAAAAAACTGGACCTTCATATCCTGCCCATCTCCTCCACTGAGCAAAGCTCTTTTGTCACCTTAGAGCTGAATGATGACCATTTGACTCCTTGTAACATTTACACGAAGTAGAGTACCTGACTTAGAAGCTTCTGATCAATGAGTATTTTTTCATATTTCAATGAAGGCTCTTATTTACAGGTTGGAAACGTTCTATACTGTGCTGGGTATTCTCCTGTAACTCATTAAAAGTCATCACAGCAATATCTTTAACTTTGGATATGTCTGCAAAGGAACTAATATCCAGACCTCCATCAAGCTCTATTGTGATCCTCCATAGACGATAATCTAGAAAAATGAATGGGTAATGTCCCGAATTTGGCTACAAGAAAAGAAAAAAAAAATACTAGAAATTTTTTAACAGCTGTTTCAGATAGAAAAATGAGAGATCAGAGGAGTGGGCAAAACTAGCAAGGCAAAATTCCTACCAAAGTTCCAAGAATCCCAGTCCTCTCTATAGCACGTTTTCAACTTTGGGTGTCGTGAACAAATGATAGCATTCGTGAATGAATGTTCCTGCCCATATATCAATGAGGCCACAGGGTATATCTGGGGCTCTTGTCCCACTTGGACTACCAGCACCCACAAGAATGTGATAGAATGGATGCTAGATATTTTAACTTTCCTAGTGGGCCACTTAAGTTGGGCAACTCCATACCACACATTCGCCCATATCCCAGACATATGAATATGTTTCAGTCATGCTGTGTTTTCTCACTGGGCCCAAGCCTTCCCTTCTGGGCAAGCCAGTGGGTCTTCCGTGGCAACGATTAGTCTTCAATGAAAACCCCTATGTGAAAACCCCTCTCCAACTCCATAGGGATCAGGGAACGCAATCTATCAGCCAGGGGCTTCACCAATTCTGTGCTGCTGGTACCCTTTTACACCACTTGGATTGCACATTCCATCCCAATCCTCTGAGTAGGCTGAATGCACTAATGGGGCTGTAGTGTCTCTTGAACTGAATTAGACAACAGTCAGTCATTTCGCCTGAGAAACTATATATGTGTGCATATGTGTGTGTGTGTGTGTGTGTGTGTGTGTGTGTTTCATTTGGGAAGAGCAAGGCATTGCCTTTGTGCACATTTAAATGTGGCAGAGCCATAAAAAAAGTAGAGGAATTGTATTATTTAATGGAGGATGTTATTGAAAGTGGCACTAACAAAAATTTCCTTGGAGAAACCGAGAGTTTGAAGTTGTAGGGTGTTTCACTACGTGAGTTGTGAAAGGTCCCCATGGTACAGATATTGCTGACAAGGAGAAAATCAAGGTATTCCTTCTTGTTAGCATTCCAATCTGCACAGGATCACTTCAATGGGGACCATGACAGCAGAGAAATGTCCTGGCTTGCACTGCAGGCCCAAAACCAGGAAATAAAAGGAATATTACATTGAGCAGTGATGTTTCGGAGAAAGATCTTGACAAAAAGTGGGGAATGAGAAAATTTGTAAAGTGAAAATGCATGAAAAGTGAGCAGGAGACCGTAAGGGAAAGTTCCAACATAGCAACACTTGGAGTCAATTATAGGAAAGATTGCAAACTACAGTCCCGACAGTGTCATCCACACAAATGATTCATCAGTGTCATGCCCTGACACAAAGAGATGTGCTGCATCTCCTACAGAATAGATGAATAGCCAAGCAACTCAGCAATTAAGAAACTGTCAGTTCCACAACTCATTTTGTTCTCTTATACACTTTTGTTTCTCAGCAACCTTTCCAAATTTTTGCTTTCCCTCCACAAAACAATACACCTCTCCAGTTCATGGGACTTCTCATGGCATTCTTGTAGCATGCACATCCCAAAATGTGATACTTCATCTTAGTTGAGGTGAACCAGTATTTCTTCATACGATGGGGAATAGCTGGACACCCTCAGAAATGTTTACCTTGGGGCCACTGCATCTAGGACTAGAGAAAATTGCCAGGGAGAAAGGAGGTGGAAGACCCTGCCCTCCATTTCTGACAGAGTCAGTCCTTTGTGTGGCCACAACACAGGTGTTCCTAGGTGGCAACCAACCCTGGGCTGGGATCCCCCTGGATCTGACCTGTAACTTCCTGGGTCAGATTTGAAACAGATTCATGGTCCATACTCCAGGTACTCCCATTAGTGTTATACTTAGAAAGTTGAAAATGGTTCTGGGAAAGAACTGTTGGTAAGGTTTTATTTGTGCCTCATATGCTATGTACATGATTGTCGGGTGAGGAGGGACACTTTCATTTCTGTGTTCATGAGAAAAACATTGTTCCATGGTTGTCTTTTACGTGTTGGGGTCTCAACCTGATAGAGGACCTGGGAAAAAGGCTTCATCCTATGTAAAATCAGGAATACTCATGGTGGCGTCATCAGAGGACACAGAACACATGGGTGTGTGAGCTGGCCATTGCTTGTTAAACAATCCTGGCACCCTGCTCCCCTCACACATGTCTGTGCCTTTTATACCTAAAAAACAAAGGTTACTAAGAATTACATGTTGTCATCCTTAGTTTAAGGGGATAGTATGGAGTCCTGAAGTGGGGTGGAAAGCCAGGCAATGAAGTACAGAGGAGTGGAGTTAATGAGTGACCATTGATTTGGAATGACTCTGCACATTCTCACTACTTCATCCACCATGAGCTTCCCTAGTCATAAAGAGATTTGCTCTGCAGTTATGCAGACTCCCTGTGTCATCTTGCTGTCCTCCTGCACTGACTGAGTTCCTTTGAGCACAGGTTCTGTCACTGAGAAATAAATGCCCCAGCTACCTGATAGCACATGTTTCACTGCCCCAGCCCATGCTCCACACCTGTTCTCCTGTGAGATTCCTCCTGTGGTACTTTGCTCTTTACATAGTATTAGAAGGGATTGGCCCTTACTGATGATCTGGCCGGGTAAATGGGGCACATAAGGATGGGCAGGACTAAGATCCCAAATCTAACAGGGGCGAATGCACACTAAAGCTTTTTTTGATACAGCCTGGGAGACCCCACCGCAGTAATTGTGCCAGAGCTTGCAAAACGATGGTCAGAGAACCAGTTGAAAAAGTTAGAGCTGCTGGCATCGTGCCTGCGGCTATAGGTTTCACATGCATATTGCAGGTACAAATGAATTGGGGTGGCATGTGACAGACACCTTATATACCACAGGAAGACAAGTATATAAAAAGGGGCTGGATTTATTTCAACTTTCACACACCTCTCGAGCATCCCAACTAGTCAGCCTGTTCTTACTGGGCACGTGGATGACATACTCCTTTACTATCACCTGATTGTGAAAGTAGGGGTTACACCAAAAGAACAACCTGATCTTCCAGAAATCATGGCGATATCTGAATTCCTCAACTTGCCAGGAAAAAGTGGATGAGACAGTGGAAACCTCTTCCCAGCACACCTGCCCTTTCCTGTTTCCAAGAGTACATTGCTTCCCCTAGCCGCACTCACTCCCTATCCTCACCTGCAAATTCATCATGTAGCTAAGCATGTTTTCATTTTAGTCTCCGATCATAGCCTACATTTCTGTGTGGTTCACAAACTGCTTCAGGTCAAGGAGCCTGAACGCTGGACTCTGGGGCTGAAAGTGCTAGGTCAGTAGAACAAGTCTAGGGAAAAGCCTCACATGGGCTGACTATTCCATTGCCTAGGTCCGCTGTTTCAACCCAACAGCAACAAGGCCCGGGGTGTCCCCCTGGGTGCTACATGTCTGTGCACAAACACAGTGAGGCACAATTTCCTGAGAACACTTCACCTCCACCTGACAACAGTGTGCCCCAACCTGCACAGAAGCCACTTATGTTCGGATACCACACATGCCTGGTTCTGACAGAAGAGATGGACATTCAGAGTTCCATGCCTATGTCTCCATCACGATGAAAACCTGTGAGTCATAAACCAGTTTTGTATGAACAGTCCTCGTGTTATTCATAATTCTAATTTGGACCTCTGCTGCTAAGCCCAAGGAGTTCCAACCTGTGCCCAAGATCCATGCTTTACCCAAAATTTCAGGGTGAGTGTTGCAAGACTGCGTTCATAAGCCAGGGCTTGGCGCCATTAGGAATATTTCCTGAATGATCTGGCCCCTGGGTTTCCTATCTCCTGTACTAGCCAGCCACCACCTGGTCCCTCCCTTGCAGCATCAAGAGTACGAATATGGCGCAGATAATGGATGCCTTGGAAGAGGGCTCCTCTGACTTCTAGGTAGGACTTTCACCTCTGACTGATTCTGAGTTGCAAGTGACACTGGACCACTTGGAGTCACTCAAAACTACCAGTAGGTTCCCAAAACACCCCCAAAATACTCAAGTTGAACAGAAATCTCTCAGGAACACCAGAGAGCACTCAAGGCATTCAGTGGGTTGCCATAATACACTGTGTGCACTACCGCCAGCTGGCAACACCCTTGATCACTTTCAGTCACTCAGAACTACAGGGGGATATCAGACAACCTGGGGGCATTAATAACTACATGCTGATTATACAGTTTAGGAAAGTCCAATGATCATATCCACAGGTGTATGTGGTATACTGAGTATAGGTCATGACTTCCAGAAGACGATGTGACACACTAGGCATTAATCATTACATGAAACATCAACACAACCCTGGGGTGTTGAGGAAAACTACTGGTCACTCACAATTATCATGTGACTATTGGGGAAATCAAGGGTCTGTCAGGATAACACATGTGCTGATCAAGAGACACAGTAGACTACAAGGAAAGTTGTGTTAGAATCAACCAGGTTTCATGTTCGGACGAGAGAGCACAATTAAAAATATGAAAAGCCCTCAGCAGCACAAGAAGGCACTCAAAAACACCTGTCCTTTAACAGGAAAAAGAATGAGGGGCACAAGGCCACCAGAGAGGTTTTAAGATACTCAGGTGGTGCTCTAGTTAACTGGTGTTACCCTACGATGATTAGGATTGCAGCGTGGGCACCAGAGAGTGATCTGTGTTATACAGAGCCCTTACCGGACCACTATGGGATGGAAAAAAAGACATCCAAAAGCTATCAGAGGTATCAGGTGATTCTCAAAACCACCAGGTTGTACCTGCAAAGATACTTAGGCTCACCAGTGGATGCTTTGGAATAACAACCACAACAAATACAAACAAACAAACAAACAAACAGGCAAATCAATGTCTGTGGAGAAACCACAAATTACCTAAGGGATTTGGTGCTTATCATGATTGTATCAAAAACAATTAGGGTGTTCAGGTACCCTGAAAATCCAGAAATTGCAGAGGAAAAATGGAGCATTGTCAGAACCTCAGAGACCACTCAGATGAACTAAGTTCCACTCAGGACCAGCAAGTAACTATGTAGATTACATTGGGAGTTTTGTGGCAATATTCTGATGCTCAGAAAAAAAAAAATCAAGGTTTGTCCTGGGGACTCTGGGGTCACAACAACACCAGAAGACACATATGAACACAACAAAACCACCACAAATTCCAGTGGCTAATAATACTACCTACCATATGAAAACTACCTATTATGCCATCAAAACAAATAGGGAAAACTCATGGCTACTAGGGTCACTCAGTACCACCAGGCCACTGTCAGAAATATGAGGGAGACTGCAAAGTGCAAGAGGGTTCCTACAATTGTTAGGGGTATATTGTGAGCGTCTGGAGAAAATCACTACCACATGGGCTGCACAGGACAATGGTGCCCCTCAGCACAAATGAGGAGTATCTAGGATTTATATCAGATACTCAGCTCTTACGGGGTTTTCATCAGGGACTCCAGAACCCAAATAGGATTACCACTCAGCACAGGATTAGTAGTGGTCTCTTTGACAATGTTGGCTTCACATGAAAAAACAAAACAAGATTTTCTGAGCACTACCACAGCACTCTGAGCATCACCAGGGTACACTCAGTGCCAAGACTAGTCTCTTATGACAAACAAGAAGATGACAGGAACATCAGGCATACACTAGGACAGCAGACATAGTGGTCTATTTTTTAGTTTAAAGTGAACACTTCTGCTTTTTTTTGACATCACTTTTGGCGATAGTTATTTTAGCATTGGACAACCCTTGTCTAAGGAGCCAGACCAAATTTCCAATGAGTTGGGAATTACCTTAACATTTTCTCTCTGTCACTGAAAGAAATGAAATTACCTTGAAGATTTATGTTGCAACTGTATGTCAGTCTCATGTCAAAACTCTATATCCTCACTAGTGTATGAATTAGATAAGAAAACATGTTATTAGATATTGGGAATTAATCTCATAATTGGTGACATAATCATTTGGACTCAGTCCATTCTATGGCTCATGACCCTGTCTTAATTTAGATTCCACGACCATTACAAAACTGTTGTTAACTTTCTGTAGCCTTACTTTACTATGCTTGAAGCTTACTATGCTAGCATGTTACAATTTCATTGATATTCCCTGGTTAACAGTGAGCACCTTGAGGATTTAGGACACTCTGAGGTTGCTAGATGACTGGAGGTGACTCTAGCTACGCACAACTGGAGATGATGAACTTAATCACACATTCTCCGGAAATCAAGGAAGCAAGGAGAATTATCAGATAGATATCAGGACAATAAGGAGAAACAAATGACATTGCCGTGTCCCACAGGAAAAGAAGAGGGACTCAGAAAATCCGGGAGACCCAAAGAACGTTGGGTCACTTTCAGGAAATTCAGATGGCACACACCCCAACCGAGATGGATTACATTTTCAGGGAAAGATCAAGACAACCCAGATGTTCCCAACTTCACCAGGGAAATCTCACTACCACTAGGAAGCATTCGTTATCACAAAGGTACTAATGGGATCATGAAAAATCAGTCAGAAATGTGAGGGCACACTCAGAAGCAACAGGGCCAACCAGGATCACCAAGGTGTGCTCAGGGCAAGCTCAGGGATACCAGGAGTCACTGACGAACTCCAGGATGTACTCAGGTACACCAGGGAACAATCAGGAGACCACAAATGGCTTAGGACAAGCAGGGCCCTATCACTACACCCAGGAGTGGATATTTTATGTTATATATTCCCTTACTGTGTAATATAAGACAACATATTAACACATATGTATTACATTTATAGGACTGTATTATCCTTTGTTTGTTTGTTTGTTTGTTTACACTGACAGAATCTACTTAAAAGATCTCCATTTTTAAATATCATATTTACATTTACATGTACATATCTACACAGACAAAAAGTACAATGTTTTCATGCTTATATCTATGATTGTATAAATGAATTAAATGTGTTGTGATTGCAAAGCCATTCTTGTAAAACAGAAAAACAGCTATCCATTTTTATATTTGAATCAAATTGTACTGTTTTTCTCTAACAATTGAAAATTGTGCTTACACATCCATGGTGTTTATGCACACGGCTATTACACAGCATAGTTTTAAATACCACACTATGTAAAATTACTTACTCTGTCTATCTGATTTTGTACATTTTCAATTTATTATACCTGATACTATAGTGACTAATCTGAAATTCATTGCATCATATTGACTGGATGAACCACTAAGATGTACTGATTAAAATCTCTTGTGGCCCTCAGATTTTGCAGATCACACCATATAAATAACCATTCTGAAATAAATAACCAGTTTTTGAACTGAATAAAATGTGCACGGGAAAAATACACTGGTTTCATATAGTATGACATTGCTAGGAGACCAGTCTATTTGTGATATAACAGCTGATAGGTAGAAAACTGTTGTGTTGATCTGGATATTTTACACGTGTAAGCCTGTCAAAGCAACATTTGAAGCTGCAGTATTCAATACTATGGAGATGAGAGAAGGAACTCAAGAAAAGTTTTTTGAAATGGCACATGTTTCTTCAGGCATTCAACATATTTCTTGTAAGAGAGGATTCATAGCTCAGTAAACACCATTATATCTTTATTGGGAAAAAGACATACACTCACTGAGAACATGGACTTGTCAGTGATTCACAAATAGGCATTCTTGGCAGTGACTGAGTGAGCATTGCTAAGACAACCACATTATATGTACTGTGATTCTGAACAAAATGAAGATAATGATTTTCATTCCATGATCTTTCCCAGAAAACTTGGAATACAGTTGTGAGCAACACCTTTAAATCTATATGGAGGATGAGAATGGAACTTGTATATTGACTAATGATTAACTCCTCGAAAAGAAGCTTTGGAGAGAAAAGCTCCTTTCAAAATATTTGAAACTGGAAGCATGAAATGTTTACTTAGACAGCTAAACTTCTATGGATTTAATAAACTACAGCCCGCTTTTCAAAGATCTGCTTTTCCACATGACTTTCTGTCAAAAGAAATTCGGTCTCTGTGTTAAGTAAGGTAGTTTTTACTTGTAATATGATAAGGTCTATAAATACCTATGTTAAAATTATATAAAATTACTACATTAATTTTATTTCAAAATATAGATAAATGTGCATTCTGAATTTTGAAAAAAGTTGAACCTCCATTAAAATATTTGTTCACTGTTACTTTAAATATGGAAACAGTTTTTCACTTGAGGAAGTCAAATTTAGATTTCTATGCCCAATAAGTAATGTTTGAAAATAGTGAACACTGTAAATTTATAGATGAACTCATGTTTGGGTAAATTCTTGATTACAAAATTATAAAGTTCTTCATAGGATCTGGAGGTCTTCTTTCTTCTTTTACGTGTCAGTAAATAACTTTTTTCCCATTGTTTTAGATAGTGCTATTAAAATCTCTATTTTAAACAAGGCAGTGCCCATCTTTTACTGAGAATGAAGAGTTGAAAGGAAAAATGGTTCTTAATCACTTGCATCATTCAACTTCAAAAATAAATACTTTAGAGCAAAGTGTCATGTAAATAATCATAATTCTTATTTTGTTGCTGATCCAAGTAAAGTACACATAGTTTCAAACTCCACACATTTAACTATGCCACAAAAGGTAAAGCCAGACCAAATCAGAGAATTGCACATAGGGCTGCTCTAATCACAAGGGTTTTATAGTCTTCTCATCAGTTTTAGTTAGACTGTTAAAACAACTTGAACTACATCCAAATCCTGCTTCAAACCACATAACCACCTTTCATATGCACTCAAGGAAATGGCCCGATTTAAGATTTAATTGCAGGTATAACTTGTAATTCACATTCCCACATTACATCTTGTTTACAGAGAAGCTATTTTGAAGCTGATTTTCCAATCCATCCTCATGATTTATCCATCTCTTATGGTCAACTTTCTAACCCTACAATTAGCAGGAAAACCATGGTTCCCAATGATGGTAACAGCAGATACACCTGCTGCCTTTCCATCATCCACAGCCTCCATTGTGGGCACATCCTTTTTATTGCCAATGACCTAAAAGGCTATGCAGCATAACAAAGTCTAAAATGTGTGTTGGCGAGTGTCAGCAGAAGTCCTCATAAACTTTGTTTCCCCTATAAACTTACATGTTTACTTTGTCATTGTCTTGTGTCTATTATGGGAAATAGTTGGTTTAAAAATATGACAGGAGCCTTTGAATGACAGGCTACTAACTCCGCATTGAATATTTGGGAATAGTGGTCATTAGACTGGAATATTCAACACTATTCCTTCTAAGTGAATGATATCTATCTAATTATTTATTTATTTATTTATTTATTTATTTATTTATTTATTTTTTAATTAAATTTATTGGGATGACAATTGTTAGTAAAATTACATAGATTTCAGGCGTACAATTCTGTATTACATCATCTATAAATCCCATTGTGTGTTCATCACCCAGAGTCAGTTCTCCTTCCATCACCATATATTCGACCCCCTTACCCTCATCTCCCACCACCCACCCTTCAATGTGTAATGATTCTCTGCCTGTCAATGCACAGTGAATGAAATTTGTGAAAACGCCTTTCCAAAATCAGTGCTCTCTGTAAAACGGTAATCTACTCCATTGGGGAATTATCCACCACCACACCTCTCTCATCAGGACTTAAATTTCACTTGCAGTGTTTCTTTTAGAACTGAGGAGCTTTCTCTTGTAGCCCAAAGGTTCTAGGAGGCAGAGCCATCAAAACATTACAGGACTTGTGTTTTAGGAGAGATGCCCTACTGGGAATAGCCCTTAAAATGTTTTGGTAAAATTCACACCACCAGTTTGCCGTTGGAATATTTAAAAAATACTATTCAGTTTTGTAATATACCAACAGCATTGTGCTTTCCTCAATCCTTGCTGTCTAATATCATTTGTCTGATTACAAGTAATACAATGCATGGAACTTTCACATCCCATCCACGCTGCCACACACCTTGTACCATGGCAAACAAAGACCTGCCTTCTTTCCCTATGGATTTGACATTATTGTTCTGTTGTCTGAATGGGGAGATAGGGTATGAGAACTTGGGATGCTAGCTTCTTTCTTGCCAATTTCTCAAGATTTTTTTTTTTTTTTGTGGTGGCCCGTATCAGGACTTCTGTCAGCTTTATGACTGTGTCTTCTTTCATTTTATATATATAAAACCTTCTCTAATGCATTCATCAGTTGACCTGATAATCTGTTTCCACATTTTTGCCTTTATATACAGTGCAATTGTGAAGCAGAGTATTAAAGTAATGCACACAATATGCATGAAATGTAATAGATGAAACAGATAGGCATGTAATAGGATACCCTCAGTAATATGGTGGAGAATGGGAGAGGCAGAGGAGATCCTCAGCAATCCGAGTATTAGCCTGATTTACACTCCATGTCCTTCAGGATATCCCCTGCTTGAACCCCACAATAAACCACAACTGTTGTCCCAGCTCTCTGAGCTATCTTTCCTTTCCACTCGATGGAAATATTTATGCTCATAGGTGAGGAGACCCATCACAATATTTTCAGAGACTTCTTTCAGTGTGTAATGATTCTCTCATTTCAATTAACAGTGAATGAAATCTGTGAAAATTCCTTTCCAAAATTAGTGTTCTCTCTGTAAAAGAACTATGTAAAAGAAATTCATAGGGAAATATCCACCTCCACACATAATTCTAGCAAGGGCACTTCTCCCACTGAGACCTAAATTTAACTGGCAGTGTTTTCTTTTGAACTGAGGAATAGACCAAGAAGAACCACAGAATTCACTCTGCCTACAGACTCACACTTTTGTCTGCCCAACACTGGAGCTGTAATCCATGTAATCCGTGTAATCCATGTCTAGGGAGGTTTGCTCCCTGGACAATCACATTCCAATATTCTTATGTTTCCCAAAAATACAACTGTGACATCATTATCCCCTGTCCAGAAGGCCACAGTCACAGAGATGCCTTGCAAGATTTGCTGCTCCAGAGACTTATCAAGGACAATCCTTCCACTTTGAGCCCTGAGAATGACTTCACCATTCTCTGTGCTCCATAGAGACATCTTTATCATACTACAGAGGCCGACCGTTTTGACAAGCAGGATGGGCTCCATGGGTCTTCCACCTTAATTCCCCTATACGTGCCTACCAACCGCTGAATTCAACGGGTTGTATATAATTCAGTAGAGGTCAGATTCACCAGAAATTACCTAAGAAAGAAAGGAAGGTCCACATTTTTGTGTGTTGGCTCATTACCTGGCTCAGTATATACTGTAGTTACCCATGTTCTACCTGTAAAAGACACTGAATTGATCTGGGGAAGACACTATGTGTCTCCTCTTAGCAGGTGACGTAACAAAGAATTTGAAGTCATGATAGATTCACTGACCACCTATGGATTACCACATGCAAATGTACAGAATGCATCAGAAAGACATTCCGGAGGAGGTCCTCAGTAACATGGAAGAGAATGGGAGAGGCATATCATATCCGCAGCAATCCGAATAACAGCCTGATGTAGACTCCAGGTGCTTCAGGATAGCCTTGGCTTGAACGTAGCAAGAGACCACAGCCATTTCCGCAGATCTCTGACCAATTCTTCCTTTCCACTTGAAGGAAATGTCTGTGCTCACAGGTGAGGAGGCCCATCAAATTTTGTTTCAGACACTTCTATGAATGTGTAAAGATTCTCTCCCTTTCAATTCACAGAGAATTAATTCTAAGAAAACGACTTTCCAAAATCAGTGTTCTCTCTGTAAAACGATGAACTACCCCATCAGGGAAATATCCACCACCACACTTATTTCTAGTAAGGGCATTTCTTAGATTGGGACCTAAATTTCACTGGCAGGGTTTGTATTTATAAGCCAGCAGGTTTCTCATTTATCATAAGCAGTCTAGCAGGCAAGGCCAGCACAACCCTAGATAACTTGGGGAGTATAAGGGAGACCTACTGGGAATATCCCTTTTATTGTTTTGGTAAAATACACAAAATACATGTTTGCCATTGGAACCTTAACAAAGTACAATTCAATTTTGGAATATGCCAACAGCATTGGGGTTTCCTCAATGCTTGCTGTTTAATACCATTTTCTAATTACAAGCAATCACTATTAACCCAAGCCATGCAACTTCCACAACCCATCCATGTTACCCCACAACTTGTGGCCTGGCAAACACTGACCTGCCTTATTTCCCTATGAGTTTGACATTGTTATTCTGTTATTTTAATGGATAGACAGCGTAAGTGGCCTTGGGATGTTAGCTTCTTCTCTTGCCAATTTCTCAAGATACTTTCTTGTGGTGGGCAGTACCAGGATTTCTGTCATGTTTATGACTGTATCTTGTTTTATTTTTATTCATATACCACCCTCCTAATGCACTCACCAGTTGACCTGCTATTGTGTTTCTACATTTTTTTTCCGTTACGTGCAGTGCAGTTCTGAATTCTGTTTAGGAGTTTCTGGGCATCTGTTTTAACCACTATTGTGTATATATCAATAGTCACATGATATTTTCATTCTCAACATATGGGACAAACACTGAACTGTTTTCTTTTATAGATACATCTTCTATGTATCCAGCAGAGTCATGTGAACATTCCAGTTTTTCCAAATTGCACTGTCAATGCACATGTGATCATTTCTCTTTGGTTGGTCACAGCATTCTTGAAGGAGTGGCATAAAGTCTCATTGTGCTTTTGATTTTCCTTCCCTGACTGATTAAGTGTCTGATTTTCATAGCAAAATATTATAGGCTGTGTGGCTTCAATAATAGTAGTGTATATCTTACCGTCCAGAAAGTTCAAGATGAAGATGCCAGAATGTTACTTTCTCAGGCGGGTCTGTCAACAGGAAACTGTTCAACAGGGACTGATGATGAGGGTGTTAGGAAGAAAGAACAGCCTGAGCAGAGCCAGAGAAGCCGCTTTCCTCGCACACTCACACTCTGTTGTCTGCTCAGCACGGGAGGTGTAATCCATGCCAAAAGAAACCAGCCAATCACATATCAGTATCCTCATGTGTCACAAGTAGGCAACTGTGACATCATCATCTCCTCTCCATGAGGCCACAGCCACAGTTGTGCTTTTGACAAGTTGCCGCCCAGAGATTTATCCAAGACAGCCTAATCACTTTGAGCCCTGTGTTTGACCTCACCATTCTTTGTGCTCCGTACAACCTTATTTTCATACCTCAAAGGCCCTTGGCCCAACCATAATAACTTTCCAGGAATCACCTTGCTACTTCAAAGATAAACAAGAACTGATATGCAGTGTGTGAGTGCTGTCTACAAAAAAATGCCCATCAAAGACCTTAACTGGATGAACGTGATCTCCAGATAGAAGAAGTTCAGGTCTTCTAATCTCTGTTGATGATTTTCAGAAAGAACCACTATCATAGCTAGCAATTTGGGGCTTCAGGTTCTTGATCGTCCTCATCATTTTCTGAATAGTGTCACAGGAGTGTTGGTACATGTAGAGGAAGGAAAAACATTTGTATTGTGCTCTCTCACTTCTGACAGGTAGGATGAGCTCCATGGGTCTGCCCTCTGAATTCCCCAATGCATGCCTATCAAGCAGCTGATTTCAGTGTGTTGCACGTAATTCACTAGAGGTAAGGTTCGTCATGAATTACATAAGAAAGAAAGGAAGGTCCATTTTCTTTTTGTGTAGGCTCAGTACCTGGCTCAGTATATAATGTACTTCTCCATATTCTACTTGTCAAAGACGCTGAATTTCTCCTGGGATGACACTTCCTGCCACCCCTTAGCAGACGACATAACAAAGAATTGGAAGCCACGATAGATTCACTGACCACACAAGGAATTCCATATTCAAAATGTGCAGACTCTATGAGCAAAAGGGTGAAAATTCAGACTGTTTCCTCAATTACAATGATCAGAGTATTAAAATAACACAGACAGCATACAAGAAATGTAAAATATGAAACAGATTGGCATGCTGTAGGAGGCCCCCTGTAACATGGAAGGGAAAGGGAGAGGGACAACATGTCCGCAACAATCCAAGCTTTATTTTTATTTAGGATACATGTCCTTCAGAATAGCCCTGGCTTTAACCCCACCTGAGACCACAACTTTTAGCCCCGCTGTCTAACCAATCCTTCCTCTCCACTTGAAGGAAATATCTATGCTCATTGGTGAGGAGGCCCATCATGTTTTGTTTCAGAGACTTCTTTCAATGTGTAATGATTCTCTCACTTTCAATTCACAGTGAATGAAATCTGTGAAATTCCCTTTCCAAAATCAGTGCTCTCTATGTGAAAATGGTAATCTACTCCATCAGGCAAATATCAACCACCACACTGATTTGTAGCAAGGGCACTTCTCCCATTGGGACCTAAATTTCACTGGCAGTGTTTGTTTTCAGAACTGAGGAGCTTTCTCATATAGCCCAAGTGTCTAGGAGGCAGTGTCATCACAACATGGGAGGACTTGTGTTTTAGGAGAGGTGCTCTACTGGGAATATCCCTTACATTGCTTTGGTAAAATTCACACCACCAGTTTGCCATTGGAACATTTAAGAAATACAATTCAGTTTGTAATGTACCAACAGCATTGGTTTTTTCTCAATGCTTGCTGTCTAATACCATTTTTCTGTTTACAAGCAATCAATAGAAATCCAAGACACGCAACTTTCAATTCCCATCCACGCTGCATCACAACTTGAACCCTGGCAAACACTGACCTGCCTTCATTCCCTATGAATTTGACATTGTCGTTCTGTTATACTAATTGAGAGACTGCGTATGTGGACTTGGGATGTTAGCTTCTTTCTCTTTCCATTTTCTCAATATACTATCTTGAGTTGGCAAGCATGAAGACTTCTGTCCCCTTTATGACAGTATCTGGTTTCATTTTATACATATAACACTTTCGCTAATGCATTCATTAGTTGACCTGATATTGTGTTTCTATATTTTTGCCCTTATCTACAGTGCAGTTGTGAATTCTCTTTAGGAGTTTCTGGGCTTCCGTTTTAAACACTATTGTGTATATACTGAAGTTCACATTATATTTTCAATCTCTAAACAATGGACAAAAGTGAACTATTTTACATGATAGTTATGTCATTCTATGTATCCAGCAGAGACATGTGAGCATTCCAGTTTTTCCACATCATGTTGTCAAGACACATGTGATCATTTCCCTTTGGTTGATCACAGCATTCTTGAAGGTGTAGCATACAGTCTCATTGTGCTTCTGATTTTCCCTCCTTGTGTTATAAATTGTTTGATTTTCATGGCAAAATGTTATAGGCTGTGTGGCTTCAATAACATAAGTGTATTTCTCTCCATCCTTAAAGTCCAAGATGAAGGTGCCAAACATTGCTTTTACACTAGTGTCTGTCAACAGGAACCTGCTCAGCAGGGTCTGATGCTGATGGCCTCAAGAGGAAAGAACACCCTGAGCAGAGCCACTGAAGTCAATCTCCTCACAGACACACATTCTTTTGTCTGCCCAGCACTGTAAATGAAATCCGTGCCAAGGAGGGCCTGGCTAATCACTTATCAGTATCTTCATGTGTCACATAAAGGAAACTATAACATCATCATCCCCTCTGCAGGAGGCCACAGCCACTGAGGTGCCTTGGAAAATTTTCTGCCCAGAAACTTATCCAGGACAGTCCTTCTACTTCGAGCCCTGGGTGTGGTTTTGCCATTCTCTGTGCTCCATAGAGCTTTCTTTCTCATACTACAGAGGCCCTTGGGAACAGACATAATGACTTGCCAGGAATCACCTTGACCCTTCAAAGACAAGCAAGAAATGACATGCACTTGGTGTGAGTGCTGGCTCCAAAAGTGCCCCATGAAAGAGTGCTACTGAATTAATTAAAGCTCCAGATAGAAGCAAATGTGGAATTCTAGACTCTGATGGTGATTTTCAACAAAAAACACTTATCATACCTAGCAAGTGGAGGCTCAGTTTATTGATTGTCTTCATCATTTGCTGAGTGGTTATCAAGGGCATATTGGTACACGGAGGGAAAGGATAGACATTCATATGGTGCTCTGTTAATTCTGACAGGCAGGATGGGCTCCATGGGTTTTCCATTGGAATTCCCCAATGTGTGTCTATCAACTGGCTGATTTGGGAAGGTTGGATGTAACTCAGTAAAGTTCAGGTTCACCAGGAATTACCTAAAGAAGAAAAGAAGGTCCACTTTCGTTGTGTATGGGCTCAATAGCTGGCTCAGCATATTCTGTAGTTCTCCATAATTTACTTGTCAAAGCCACTGAGTTTCTGAGGGAAAACCCTGTCTGCCACCACTTAACAGGTGACTTAACAAATAATTGTATATCACTATAGATTCACTGACGTTCCTTGGAGAACCACACACAAAATGTACAGAATGTATGAGGAAAAGGGTGAAAATTTGGAATGTTTCCTCAATTATGAGGATCAGAATATTAAAGTAACGCACACAACATGTGCAAAATCTAAAAGATGAAACAGATACCCATGCCATAGCAGGCCCTGAATAAAATGGAAGAGAATTGGAGAGGCTCATCAGATCCACAGATATCCAAGTTTTAGTCTGATTTAGACTTCAGGTCCCTCAGGATACCCTGGCTTGAACCCTGCAAGAGACCACAGCCATTGCCCTGGCTCTCTGAGCAATCCTTCTTTTCACTTGTAGGAAATATCTATGGTTACAGGTGAGGAGGCCAATAACATTATGTTTCAGAGACTTCTTTCAATGTGTAATTATTTTCACCCTTTCAATTCACAGTGAATGAAATCTGTGAAAAAGCCTTTCCAAAATTAGTGCTGCCTCTATAAAACCACAAACTATACTGTCAGGCAAACATCCACCACCATGTTTGTTTTGAGGAAAGGCACTTCTCCATTTGTGACCTAAATTTCACTGGCAGTGTTCATTTTAATAACTGAGGAGCTTTCTAATGTAGCCCAAAGGATGTAGGAGGCAGGGCCATCACATTAGAGGACTTGTGGTTTATGAGAGGTGCCCTACTGGGAATGTCCCTTACATTGTTTTGGTAAAATTCACACCACCCCTTTGCCATTGGAACCTTTAAAAAACACAATTCAGTTTTGCAATATGCCACCAGCATTATGCTGTCCACAATCCTTGCTGTTAATACCATTTGTCTGATTGCAAGCAATCAATACAAACCCAAGTCATGAACTTTCACTTCCCATCCATGATGCCACACACCTTCTACTCTGGAAAACTCTGATGTGACTTTTTTCCATATGAATTTGACATTGTCGTTCTGTTACCTTAATTGAGAGACATCATATGTGGCTTAGGTTGCCACCTTCTTTCTCTTGCCAATTTCTAATGGTATTTACTTGCTGTGGCCTGCATCAGGACTTCTGTCACCTTTATGACTGTGTCTTGTTTCATTTTATACACATACCACTTCCGTCAATGCATTTATCAGTTGACCTGATATTGTGTTTCCAATTTTTGCCATTATATACAGTGCAGTTCAGAATTCTGTTTAGGAGTATCTGGGCATCTGTTTTAACTTCAATTGTGTATATATGAAATATCACTTGAATTTTACATTCTCAACATATTGGACAAATGGTGAACTGTTTACCTTAGTAGCTATATCATTCCATGTATCCACCAGAGAGACCTATGTGCGTTCCAGCTCTTCTACATCACATTGTCAATGTACACGTGATCTTTTCTCTTTGGTTGATCATGACATTCTTGAAGGAGTAGCATATTGTCCCATTGTGTTTTCAATTTTCCCTTCCTGGTGGATAAAGTGTCGGATATTTATAGTAAAATGCTATACATTGTGTTGCTTCAATACCAGAAGTGGTTTTCTCACCGTTCTGAAAGTTCAAGATGAAGTGCCAGAATGTTGCTTTCTCAGGAGGTCTGTTAAAAGGAAAATGCTCAGCATGGTCCGACGCTGAGGGTTTCAGGAAGAAGGAACTGCCAAGGAGAATGACAGAAGTTGATCTCCTCACAGACTCACACTCGGTTGTCTGTCAAGCACTGGAGCTGTAATCCATGCCCAGCAGTTGCCTGGAAAATCACATATCTGTTTCTTCATGTGTCACAAAAGTACAACTGTGACATCATCATCCCCTCTCCAGGAGGCCGCAACCAGCGAGGTGCATTGGACCATTTACTGCCCAGAGACTTATCCCAAAGAGTCCTTCACTTTGAGCCCTGAGTATCACTTCAAAATTCTCTGAGCTCCACAGAGCCTTCTTTCTAATAGTACAGAGGCCTTTGAGCCCAGACATAATGACTTGCAAGACATCACCTTTCTACTTCAAAGTGGAGGCAGAACTGACTTGCAGTTGTTCTGAGCGCTGGCTTTACAACGTGCCACATAAAAGAGTGTTACCAGATGAATGTGAGCTCCAGATAGAAGAACATCAGGTGTTCTAGACACTGATGGTAATTTTCTACAAGAACCACTTATCATACCTATTAAGGTTGGGCATCAGCTCTTTGATTGTCTTCATCATTTGCTGAGTAGTGTCAAGGGAGTGTTACAACACGCAGAGGAAGGATACATATTTGTATGGTGCTCTGTCAGTCTCACAGGCCTGATGGGCTCCCTAGATTGGATGTCTGAATTCACTGATAAGTGCCTATAAACTGGCTCATTTCAGAGGGTTGCACGTAATTCAGTAGCGGTCAGTTTCTCCAGGAATTACCTAAGAAAGAAATGAAAGTCCACTTTCTTTGTGTTTGGGCTCAGTTGCTGGCTCAGTATATACTGTAGTTCTTCATGTCCTACTTGTCAAAGACACAGAAACTTCCCAGGAAGACACTCTCTGCCACCCCTTAGCAGGTGACTTAACAAAGAACTGGAAGTCATGATAGATCACTGAACACACATTGAGTCCCACATTCAAAATATGCAGAATCTAAGAGTAAAAGCGTGAAAATTGGGTATCTTTCCTCAATTATGAAGATCAGAGTATTAAAGTAACACACAGCATGCATAAAATGTAAAAGATAAAACATATAGGCATGCCATAGGAGGCCCTCAGTAACATGGAATAGAATGGGTGAAGCACAGCAGATATGCAGCAACCCAAGATTGAGCCTTATTTAGAATCCAAGTCCTTCAAGATAGCCCAGGCTTGAACCGCACAAGAGATCACAGTCGTTCCCTATCTCTCTGACCAAGCCTTTCCTTCAGCTTTAAGGAAATGTGTATGCTAAGAAGTGAAGAGGACCATAACCTTTTTGTTTCAGAGATTTCTATCAATGTGTAATGATTTTCTCACTTTCAATTCACAGTGAATGAAATCTGTGAAAACTCCTTTACAAAATCAGTGCTCTCTCTGTAAAATGGTAATGAACTCTATCAGGCAAATATCCACCACCACACTTATTTCTAGCAAGGGCACTTCTCCCATTGGGACCTAAATTTCACTGGCAGTGTTTGATTTTAGAACTGAGGAGTTTTCTCATGTAGACCAAAGGGTCTAGGAGGCAGGTCCATCACAACATTAGAGGACTTGTGCTTTAGGAGAAGTTCCCTACTGGGAATAACTCTTACAATGCTTTGCTAAAATTCACACTAACAGTTTGCCATTGGAAACTTTAAAAAATACAATTCAGTTTTTAATATGCCAGCAGCATTGGGCTTTCTTCACTACTTGCTGTCTAATACAATTTTTCTGATTACAAGCAATCAATAGAAAACCAAGCCATGCAACTTTCATCCCCATTCATGCAGCCCCACAACGTGTGTCATGGCAAACACTCACGCGCCTTCAATCCCTATGAATTTGATATTGTCTTTCTGTTATCTTAATGAAGAGACAGCTTATGTGGTTTGGGATCCTAGCTTCCATCTCTTGCCAATTTGTCAATATACTTTCTTGCGGTGGCCAGCAACATGACTTCTGTCTCCTTTATGAATGTATCTTGTTTTATTTTATACATATAACACGTTGGTTAATGCATTTATCAGTTAACCAGATATTGTCTTTCTACATATTTGCCATTATCTAAAGTGCAGTTCTGATTCTATTTAGTAGTTTCCTGGCATCCGTTTTAAACACTATTGACTATCTATCAATGGTCAGATAACGTTGTCATTCTCAAAATACGGCACAAATATGAACTGTTTTCTTGTTAGTTATATCATCCTATGTATCCAGAGAGACATGTGAGAATTCCAATTCTTCCATATCACATTGTCAATGCACATGCAATCTTTTCTCTTTGGTTGATCACAGTATTCTTGAAGGAGGAGTATATTGTCTCATTGTGCTTTCAATTTTCCCTCCATGACTGATGAAGTGTTCAATTTTCATAGCAAAATGTTATAGACTGTGTGTCTTCAATAACAGAAGTGTATTTCTCACCGTCATGAAAGTCCAAGATGAAGACACCAGAACGCTGCTTTCTCAGGAGTATCTGTCAACACGAAACTGCTCAGCAGGGTCTGTCGCTGAGGTTATCAGGAGGAACAGCCAGAGCAGAGCCACAGAATTTGGTCTCCTCGCAGACTTGCACTCTGTTGTCTGCCCAGCACTGGAACTGTACTCTGTGCACAGCAGACACTTGGCCAATCACATATCAGTATCCTCATATGTCACAAAAAGACCACTGTGACATCATCATCCCCTCTCTAGGAGCCCGCATCCACAGAGATGCCTTGGACCATTTGAATCCAAAGAGATCTCCAGTACAGTCCCTCCACTTTTAGCCGGGAATATGAGTTCACAATTCTCTGTGCTCCATAGGGTCTTCTTTCTCATATTGCAGAGGTCCTTGGGCCAGGCCAAAATGACTTGCCTAGGATAACATTGCCACTTCAAAGAAGAGCAAGAACTGACATGCAGTTGGTGTGAGCGCTGGCTCCAAAAAGTGCCATATCAAAGTTTGTTACCTGATGAAGGTGAGCTCCAGATAGAATCAGATAAGGTCTTCTAGTCTCTGCTGCTGATTTTCAACAAGAACAACTTATCATACATAGCAAGTCAATTCATCAATTTCTTTATTTTCCTTTTCATTTGCTGAGTATTGTCAAGGGAGATTTTGTACACAGAGAAGAAGGGTACACATTTGTATGTTGCTCTGTCAGTTCTGACTAGCAAGATGGGCTCCAAGGGTCTGCCATCTGAATTCCTCAAAGCATGCCCATCAACTGGCAGATTTCAGAGAGTTGGATATAATTCAGTAGAACTCAGATTCATGAGGCATTACTTAAGAAAGAAAGGAAGGTCAACTTTCTTTGTGTGTGGGCTCAGTAGCTGGATCACTATATACTGTATTTCTCAATATTCCACTTGTCAAAGACACTGAACTTCTCTGGGGAAGACACTCTAAGCCACACCTTAGCAGGTGACGTAACAAAGAATTGGAAGTCACGATCGATTCACTGACCACACATGGAGACCCATGTGCAAAATATACAGACTCCAAGAGTCAAAGGGTGAAAATTGTAAATGTTTCCTGAATTATGAAGATCAGAGTATTAGAGCAACACACACAACATGCACAAAATATAGAAAAATGAAACAGATAGGCATGCCGTGGGTGGCCCTCAGTAAAATGGAAAAGAAAAGGAGAGGCATAGCAGATCCGCAGCAATCCGAGTTTTGGCCCAATTTAGACTCCAGGTTCCTCAGGATATCTCAGGCTTCAATCCTGCAAGAGACCACAGCCATTGCTCCAACTTTCTGACCAATGTGTCCTTCCTACTCGTAAGCAATACTATGCACACAGGTGAGGAAGCCCATCACGTTTTGTTTCAGAGACTTCTTTCAATGTGTAATGATTCCCTCCCTTTCAAGTAACAGTGAATGAAATCTGTGAAAACTCCTTTCCAAAATTAGTGCTCTCTCTGTAAAACGGTATTCTATTCCATCAGGCAAATATCCACCACCACATTTATTTCTAGCAAGTGTACTTCTGCAGTTGTGACCTAAACTTCACTGGTAGTGTTTGTTTCAGTAAGGAGGAGCTTTCTCATGTAGCCCAAAGATTCTAGGGGGCAGGGCCATCACAACATTAGAACACTTGTGGTTTAGCAGAGGTTCCCTAATGGGAATATCCCTTACATTGTTTTGGTAAAGTTCACACCTCCAATTTGCTATTGGAATCTTTACAAAATACAATTCAGTTTTGTAATATGACAACAGCATTGTGCTTTCTCAAGCCTTGCTGAATAATACAATTTTTCTGATTACAAGTAATCCATGGAAACCCAAACCATGCAACTTTCACTTACAATTAACACTGTCCCACACCTTGCATCCTGGAAATCACTGATCTGCCTTGTTTCCCTATAAATTTGAGATTGTTGGTCCGTTATCTTTAACAAGAGACAGCATATATTTCCTTGGGATGCCAGCGCCTTTCTCTTGCCAATTTCTCAAGTAACTTTCTTGCAGTGGCCAGCGTCAGGAGAACTGTGACCTTTATGACTGTATCTTGTGTCATTTTATACACATATCCCCTTCGCTACAGCATTAATCAGTTGACCAGATATTGTGTTTCTACATTTGCGCCATTATCTACACTGAGTTATGGATTCTTTTTAGGAGTTTCTGGGCATCCGTTTTAAACACTATTCGGTATATATCAATGTTCAGGTCAGATTTTCATTCTCAACATCCTGAACGGATAACAAACAATTTTCCACGGTAGCTATATAATTCTATGTATCCAGCAGAGACAATTACCTTTCTAGTTCTTCCACATCACATTGTCATCACACATATTATAAAACCACTTCCTCTTTGGTTGATCACCACATTCTTAATGGAATAGCACATTGTCTCATTGTGCTTCCGATTTTCCTTCCCTGACCAATGAAGTGTCTGATTTTCATAGCAAAATGTTATAGACTGTGTGGCTTCAATAACAGAAGTGTATTTTTTACCATCATGAAAGTCCAAGATGAAGATGCCAGAACATAGCTTTCTCAGGAGGGTGTGAACAGTCAACTGCAAAGCAAGGTCTGTTGGTGAGGGCTTCAAGATAAAGAAACAGCCTGAGCAGAGCCACAGAATTTGGTCTCCTCACATACTCACACTGTGTTCTCTGCCCAGCACTAGAGCTTTAATCTTGGCCTAGCAGCAGCATGGCCAATCACATATCAGTGTACTCGTGTGTCACCGAAAGACAACTCTGACCTCATTATCCCCTCTAAAGGAGGCCGCAGCCACAGAGTTGCCTTGAACCATTTGCTGCCCAGAGACTTATCCAGGAATGTCCTTCCAATTTGAGCCTTCAGTGTGACTTCACCATTCTCTGTGTTCCTTAAAGCCATCTTCTCATACTACAGAGGCCTTTTAGACCACCCTAAATGACTTGCTAGGAATCACCCTGAAACTTCAAAGAGGGGCAATAACTGACATGCAATTGTTGTGAGTGCTGGCTCCATCAAGTGCCCTCTCAAAAAATGTTTCCGGATGAATGTGACCTGTAGATACAAGCAGAGTGCATCTTCTAGTCTCTGAAAGTTATTTTCAAGCAAAACCTTTTATCATACTTAGCATGTTTGGGTATCTGGTTCTTTACATCATGTGCTGTGTATAGTCAAGGGAGTGTTTGTACATGGAGAGGAAGAACACACATTTGTATGGAGCTCTGTCAGTTCTGAAAGGCAGGATGGGCTCCATTGTTCTGCCATCTGAATTTCTTGATGCATGCCTATCAACCAGCTGATTTCATAGGGTTGGATGTAATTCAGCAGAGGTCTGGTTCACCAGGAATTACCTCAGAAAGAAAGGCACGTCCACTTTGTGTGTGGGCTCAGTAGCTGGCTCAGTACATACTGTAGTTCTCCATATTCTACTTATCAAAGGCACTGAATTTCTCTGAGGAAGATCCTCTCTGCCACCCCTTAGCTGGTGACATAAAAAAGAATTGCAAGTCTCAATAGATTCTCTGAAAACACATGAGCACCACATGCAAAATTTACAGACTCTGAGTAAAAGGGTGAAAATTGAGATTATTTCCTCAATTATGAAGATCTGAGTATTCAGAAAAACACATACCATGAGCAAAATGTAAAAGATGAAACTGACAGTCATGCCATAGGAGGCCCTCAGTAACATGCAAGCGAATGGGATAGACACAGCACATCCGCAGCAATCTGAGTTTTAGCCTGATTCAGACCCCAGGTCCTTCATGATAGCCCAGGCTTGAACCCCACAAGAGACCATATCCGTTGTCCTGGCTCTCTGAATATCCATCCTTTCCACTTTACAGAAATATCTACTCTCACAGGTGAGGAGGCCCAGCACGTTTTTTTTCAGAAACCTCTTCCAATGTGTAATGATTCTCTCCCTTTCAATTAACAGTGAATGAAATCTGGGAATACTCCTTTCCAAAATCAGTGCTGTTTCTTTAAAACTGTAATCTACCATATCAGGTAAATAACCACCACTATACTTATTTCTAGCAAGAGCACTTCTCCCATTGGGACATATATTGCACGGCAGTGTTTGTTTTTATTTCTCAGGAGTTTTCTCATGTAGCCCAAAGTATCTAGGAGGAAGTGCCATCACAATATTAGAGGACTTTTGTTTCTCTAAGGTGCACTACAGGAAATATACCTTACATTGTTTTGGTAAAATTTACAACCCCACTTTGGCCTTGGAACTTTTACAAAATACAATTCAGTTTTGTGATATGCCAAAAGCATTGTGCTTTCCTCAATCCTTGCTGTCTAATACCATTTTTTTTCTGATTACAAGCAATCAGTAGATACCCAAGCCTTGAAACTTTTACTTCCCATCTACGCTGCTCAATATTTTGAACCCTGGCAAACACTGATATGCCATCTTTCCCTATGAATTAGACATTTTCATTCTGTTATGTTCATGGAGAGACAACGTATGTGGAATTGAGGTGCTAGCTTCTTTCTTACCCATTTCTCATGATACTGTCCTGTGGATTTTATTATCAGGTTTTCTGTCACCTTTATGACTGTATCTTTTTTTCATTTTATACATATTCAACCTTCACTACTGCATTCATCAGTTCACCTGATATTGTGTTTCTACATTTTTGCCATTATCTACAGGCAGTTCTGAATTCTGTATAGGAGTTTCCCAACATCTGTTTTAAACACTTGGTGTATATGTCAAAGGTCATGTGATCTCTTCATTATCAACATACTGGACAAATAGAGAACCACTTTCCAAGGTAGCTATATCATTCTTTGTATCCAGCAGAGACATGTGAGCATTCAGATTCTTGCACATCGCATTTTCAATACACATGTGCTCTTTTCTCTTTGGTTGATCACAGCATTCTTGAAGGAGTAGCATTTTGTCTCATTGTGTTTTCAATTTCCCATCCTTGACTCATAGTGTCCTATTTTCATAGCAAAATATTATAGACTGTGTGGCCTCAATAACAGAAGTGTATCTGTCATGGTCTTGAAAGTCCAAGATGAAGGTGCCAGAATGTTGTTTCTCAGGAAAGTCTGTCAGCAGGAAACTGCTCGGCAGTGTCGGAAGCTGAGGGCATCAGGAGGAAGATACAGCCTGAGCAGAGCCACATAATTCACTATCTTTCAAGACACACTCACTCTTGTCTGCCCAGCATTGGAGCTGTAATCTGTGCCCACCAGCCACCTGGCCAATCGCATATCAGTATCCTCATGTGACCCAAAAAGATAACTGTGAGTTCATCATCCCCGCTCCAGGATGCCACACCCACAGAGTTGTTTTGTAATGCATAGAGACTTATCAAGGACAGTCCTTCCAATTTGAGCCTTGAGTGTGACCACCATTCTCTGTGCTCCGTAGAGCCTTTTTTCTCATACTACAGAGGCCCTTGGGTGCAGCCATAATGACTAGCCCAAGAGGAGGAAGATCTAACATGCAGTTGGTGTGAGTGCTATCTCCAAAAAGTGCATCATCAAAGAGTGTTACTGGATGACTGTGTGTTCCAGTGAGATGAAGATAGGGTCTTCTTGTCTCTGATGGTGATGTTCAACAAGAATAACTTATTAACCCTAGCAAGTCGTGTTATCAGGTTCTTGATTGTCCTCATCATTTGCTGAGTAATGTCAAGGGAGTGTTGGTACACTGAGAGGAAGGATACACATTTGTACGGTGCTCTGTCAGTTTTGACAGGCAGGATGGGCTCCATGGGTCTGTCATCTGAATTCTCTGATACATGACTATGAACCGGCTGATTTCAGTGGGTTGGATGTAATTCAGTAGAGGTCAGGTTCACCAGGACTTTTCCAGGAAAGGAAGGAAGGTCCACCTTCTTTGGTTGTGGTCTCAGTAGTTAGTTCAGTATATACTGTAGTACTCTATATTATACTTCTCAAAGACACTGAATTTCTCTGGTGGAAGACACTCTGTGACACCCTTTAGCAGTAGGCATAACAAAGAATTGGAAGTCACAATAGATTCTCTATCCACACATGGAGTCCCACATGCAAAATGTACAGACTCCATGAGTAAAAGTGTGAAAATGGGAATGTTTCCTCAATTATGATGACTAGAATATTAAGGTAACACAGAAAACATGCCCAAAATGTAAAAGATGAAACAGAAAGTCATGCCTTCAGAGGCACTCAGTAACAGGGAAGAGAATGGGAGAGGCTCAGCAGATCCCCAGCATTCCAAGTTTTAGCCTGATTTAGACTCCAGGTCATTCATGATAGCCCATGCTTGAACAGGCAAGAGACCACAGCTGTTTCCCCAGCTATCTGACCAATTCTTCCATTCCAGTTGATGGAAATATTTATACTCACATGAGAGGAGCTCCATCACGTTTTGTTTCAGAGAATTACTTCAATGTGTAATGATTATCTCCCTTTTCGTTCAGTGTGAATGAAATCTGTGAAAACATCTTTACAAAATCAGTGCCCTCTGTGAAATGGTAATCTAGTCCATCACTCAAATATTCACCACCTAACTTAATTCTACCAAGGGCACTTCTCCCAGTTAGATCTATATTTCACTGGCAGTATTTGTTTTCAGAACTGAGGTGTTATCTCATGTAGCCCAAAGGGTGTAGGAGACAGGGCCATCACAATATTAGAGGACTTGTGGTGCTTGAGAGTTGCCCAACTGACATTATACCTTATAGTGTTTTGGTAAAATTCACACCACCAGGTTGCCATGGGAACCCTGAAAAAATACAATTCAGTTTTGTAATATTACAACGGCACTGTATTTTCCTCAATTCTTGCTGTCTAATACAATGTTTCTGATTACAAGCCATCAATAAAAGCCAAAGCCATTCAATGTCCACTTCCCATCTACACAGCTCCATACCATGTGCCATGGCAAACACTGCCATGCCTTCTTTCCCTATGAATTTGACATTGGTGGTCTGTTTTCTTAGTGGAGAGGCAGCATATGTGGCTTTGAGATGCTAGTATCTTTCTTGACAATTACTCAATCTACTTTCTAGCAGTGGCCAGCATCAGGACTTCTATCATTTTTATGACTCTTTCTTGTTTCATTTCATACATATACCACCTTTGGTGATACATTCATCAGTTGATCTGATATTGTGTTTCTACATTTTTACCAAAATCTACAGTGCATTTCTGAATTCTGTTTTGGAGTTTATGGGCATCCTTTTTAAACACTACTCTGTACATGTCAATGATCACATGATATTTTCATACTCAACATACTGGACAAATAGCAAACTGTTTTCCATGGTAACTATATCATTCAATGTATCCAGCAGAGTCTTGTGAGTGTTCCAGTTCTTCCACATCGCATTGTCCATGCACATGTCATCTTTTCTCTTTTGTTGATCACAGCATTCTTGAAGGAGTACATATTGTCTCACTGTGCTTTCGATTTTCCCTCCATGACTTATAAAGTGTTTGATGTTCATAGTAAAATGTTATAGACTGTTTGGCATCAATAAGATAAGTGTATTTCTCACCATCCTGAAAGTCTAAGATGAATGTGCGTGAAATTTGCTTTCTCATGATGCTCTGTCAACAGGAAACTGCTCAGCACTGTCTGACGCTGAGGGGATCTGGAGGAAGCTACAGCCCGAGCAGAGGCACAGATGTCACTCTCCTTACAGACTCACACTCTGTTGTCTGCCCAGCAATGCAGCTGTAATCTGTGCCCAGCGGTGCCTGGCCAATCACATATTAGTATCCTCTTGTGTCACAAAGAGAAAACTGTGATATCATCATCCCCTCTCAAGGAGGCCACAGCCCCATAGGTCCCTTGGAACTTTTGCTCCCAGAGAGTTATCCAGGACAGTCCTTCAATTTTGAGCCCTGAGTGTGAGTTTACCATTCTCTATGCTCCATAAATCCATCTTTCTCATACTACAGAAGCCCTTCTTCCCAGCCATATGACTTGCCTGGAATCACCTTGCCACTTCAAAGACGAGCAAGAACTGCCAAGAAATTGGTCTAAGCAATGCTTCTAAAAAGTGCCCCATGAAAGAGTGTTGTGGGATGAATATGAGCTCCAGATAGAAGCAGATCAGGTCTTCCTGTCTCTGATTGTGATTTTCAACAAGAACCACTTGTCATACCTAGCTAGTCAGGGCATCAGGTTTTGATTGTCATCATCATATGCTGTTTAGTGTTAAAGGAATGTTGGTACACAGAGAAGAAGGATACATATTTGTATGGTACCCTGTCAGTTCTGACTGGCAAGATGGACTCCACAGGTATGCCATTTGAATTCCCCAATACATGTGTATAAAACGGCTGATTTCAGAGGGTTGGATATAATTCCCTAGTGGTCAGGTTCACCAGGAATTACCTAAGGAAAGGAAGGTCCAATTTCTATGTTTGTAGGCTCAGTAGCTTGCTCAGGATATACTGTATTTCTCCATATTCTACTTGAGAAAGACTCTCAGTTTCTCTGGAGGTAGACACTCTCTGCCACCCCTTAGAAGGTGACGTAAGAAAGAATTGGAAGTCACGGTATACTCTGATCACACATGGAGTCCCACATGCAAAATGTACAGACTTTCTGAGTAAAAGTGTGAAAATTGGGAATGTTTCCACAATTATGAAGATTAGACTATTAAATAACACACACAACATGTGCAAAATATAAAAGATGAAACAGATAGGCATGCTGTAGGAGGCCCTTAGTAACATGGAAGAGAAAGGGAGAAGCACAGCAGATCCGCAGCAATCTGAGTTTTACCTTGACTTAGACTCTAGGTCCTTAATGATAGCCCATGTTATAATCCTGCAGGAGACCACAGCTGTTGCAGAGCCTCTCTGACCAATCCTTCCTTTCCACTTGAAGAAAATATCCATGCTCATAGATGAGGAGGTCCATCAGGATTTGTTTCAGATAATTCTTTTAATGGTTAATGATTCTCTCCCTTTCAATTCACAGTGAATTAAATCTGTGAAAACTCCTTTCCAAAATCTGTGCTCTCTCTGTAAAACAGTAATATACTCCATCAGGCGTATATCAACCACCACACATACTTCTAGCAAGGGTACTTCTCTCATTGGGACCTAAATTTCACTGCCAGTGTTTAGAGGACTTGTGGTTTAGGAGAGGTGCCCTATTGATAATATCTCCTACATTATTTTGGTAAAATTTACACCTCAAGTTTACCATTAGAATCTTTGCAAAATACAATTCAGTTTTATAATATGACAACAGCAAAGCGCTTTCCTTAATCCTTGCTGTGTAATACCATTTTTCTGATTACAAGCAATCCATAAAAACCCAAGCCATACAACTTTCACTTCCCATTCTCTTGTCCCCACAACTTGTGCCCTGGCGAACACTGAACCGCCTTCTTTACCCTACAATTGGCCATTGTCGTTCTGTTATCTTAATTGACAGACAGATTATGTGTTCTTGTGATGCTAGCTTCCTTCTCTTGCCAATTTCTAAAGATACGTTCTTGCTGTGGCCAGTATCAGGACTTCTGTCATCTTTGTTACTGTATCTTGTTTCACTTTTATGCATATACCACCTTCGTGAATGCTTTCATCAGTTGACCGAATATTGTATTTCTACATTTTGCCATTATCTACAGTGAGGTTTTAAATTATGTTTAGGAGTTTCTGAGCATCAATTTAAACACTATTGTGTGCTTTCCAGGGTCACATGATATTTTCATTCTCAACATACTGGGCAAATAGCAAAGTGTTTCCACGGTGGCTATATCATTCTATGTATCCACCAAAGATATGTGAGTATTCCAGTCCTTCCACATCAAATTGTCAAGGAACATGAGATCTTTTCTCTTTGGTTTATCATAACATTCTTGCAGGCGTACCATATTGTCTCATTTTAGTTTCAATTTTCCCTCCCTGACCAATAAAGTGTCAGATTTGCATTGCAAAATGTTATAGACTGTGTGGCTTCAATAATAGAAGTGTATTTCTCACCATCCTGAAAGTCCAAGATGAACGTGCCAGAACATTGCTTTCTCAGGAGGGTGTGTCAACAGGAAACTGGTCACCAGGGTCTGACGCTGAGAGTGTCATGAGGAAGAAACTGTCCAGGCAGAGCCACAGATGTTGCTCTCCTCACAGATTCTAACTCTGTTGTCTCTCCAGCACTGGTGCTTAATCCATGCCCAGCAGCCACCTAGCAAATCACATAGCAATATCCCCATATGTTACAAAAGACAACTGTGACATCATCATCCCTTCTCCAGGAAGCGGCAGCCACAGAGGTGTCTTGGACTATTTGCTGCCCAGAGACTTATCCAAGACTGTCCTTCCACTTTGAGCCCTGAGTGTGACTTCATCATTCTCTGTGCTTTGTAGAGCCATCTTCTCATACTACGGAGGCCCTTGGGACCAGCCAAAATGACTTTCCTGGATTCACCTTGCCACTTCAAAGAAGAGCAAGAACTGACATGCAGTTTGTGTAAGCGCTGCTTCCAAAAAGTTGTCCGTCAAAGAGTGGTCCTGGATGAATGTTAGCTCCAGATAGCAGAAGCTTGGCTCTTCTAGTCTCTGATGGTGATTTTCAACCAGAACCACTTATCATACCTAGCAAGTTTGGGCATCATCTTCTTTATAGACCTCATCATGTGGTGAGTAGTGTCAGTACATGGAGAAGCAGGATACACTTTTGTATGGTGCTCTGTCATTTCAAACAGGCAGAATGGGCTTCATGAGTCTGCCAACTGAATTCCAATTATGTATCTATCAACCGGCTGATTTCAGAGGGGTGGATGTAATTCAGTAGAGGTCAGGTTCGCCAGAAATTACCTAAGAAAGAAAAGTCCACTTACTTTGGGTGTGGGTTCAGTAGCAGTCTCAGTATATACCTAATTTCTCCATATTATACTTGTAAAAGACACTGAATTTCTCTGGGAAAGACACTCTCTGCCACTCCGTAGCAGGTGATGTAACAAAGATTTAGAAGACATGATAGATTATCTGACCTCACTTGGAGTGCAACATGAAAATGTACAGAGTCTATGAGTAAAAGGGTGAAAATTGGGACTGTTTCCTTAATTATGAACATCAGAGTATTAAAGTAACACACACAACCTGCACAAAATGTAAAAGGTGAAACACATAGACATGCCATAGGAGGCACTCAGTAACATGTAAGAGAAAGGGAAAGGCACAGCAGATGCACAGCAATCCGAGTGTTAGACTGATTAAGACTCCAGGTTCCTCAAGATAGCCCAGGCTTGAACCAGCAAGAGAGCACAGCTGTTGCCCTGGGTCTCTGAGAAATGTGTCCTTTCCACTCGAAGGAAATCTGTATGCTCACAGGTTAGGAGGCCCATCACATTTTATTTCAGAGAATTCTTTCAATGGGTAATGATTCTCTCTTTTTCAATTGAGTGTGAATGAAATTGTTAAAACTCATTTCCAAAGTCCGCTCCCTCTCTGTAAATTGATAATCTATTCCATCAGGCAAATATCCATAACCAGACTTTTTTTTTGAAAGGGCACTTCTACCATTTGAACCTAAATTTCACTGGCAATGTTTGTGTTCAGAACTGAGGAGCTTTCTCATGTAGTCCAAAGGGTCTGGCAGGCAAGGTCATCACAACATTAGAAGAATTGTGGTTTAATAGAGGTGCCGTAGTGGGAATATCCCATACAGTGTTTTGGTAAAATTCACGCCACCAGTTTGCCTTTGGAACATTAAAAAAATGCAATTCACTTTTATAATATGCCAACAACATTGTGCTTTTCTCAATGCTTGCTGTCTAATACCATTTTCTGATTACAGGAAACACATACCATGCAACTTTCACATCCCACCCACTCTGCCTCAAACCTTTCTTCCTGGCAAACACTGACTGCCTTCTTTCCCTGCCTTTAAATTCAATGTCAATGAATTTGACATTGCCGTTCTGTTTCTTAATGGAGAGACAGAGTACGTGGCCTTCGGATGCTGACTTCCTTCTCTTGCCAATTTCTAAAAATACTTTCCTGCGGTGGCCAGCATCAGGACTTCTGTCACCTTAATGACTGCATCTGGTTATATTTTATACATGCACCACCTTAGCTAAAGCATTCATCAGTTGTATTGATATTATGTTTCTACATTTTTGCCTTTATCTACAGTGCAAGTTTGATTTCTACTTAGGCATCCGTTTTAAACACTACTTTTTTTGTACATAAATAGGCACGTGATATTTTTATTCTCTACATCCTGGACAAGTAGAAAGCTGTTTTCCACAGAAGCTGTATCATTCTATGTATCCAGGAAGGACATGTGAATGTTAACAGTTCTTCCATATCACATTGTCAATGGACGTGTGATCTTTTCATTTTGGTTGATCACAGCATTCTTTAATGAGTAGCATAGTATCTCATTGTGCTTTCGATTTTCCCTCCATGACTGATAAAGTGTTCGGTTTTTGTTGCAAAATGTTATACACTGTATGGATTCAATAAAATAAGTGTATTTCTCACCGTCCTGAAAGTTCAAGATGAAGGTGCCAAACCATTGCTTTTTTAGAAGGATAAGTCAACATGAGACTGCACAGCAGTGTCTGACCCTGAGGGCACCAGGAGGAAGGAACAGCCTTAACGGAGCCTCTTATGTCGTTTTCCTCACAGATTCAGTCTCTGTTATCTGCCAGTGACAGGATCTATAATGCAAGACCAGCAGCAGCCTGGCCAATCTCACATCAGTATCCACATGTGTCATAAAAAAACAACTGTGTCATCATCACCCCCTGTCTAGGAGGCCGCAGCCACAGAAGTACCTTGGACTATTTGCTGCCCAGAAATTTATCCAGATCAGTCCTTCCACTTTGAGCCTAGTGTGACTTCACTATTCTCTGTGCTCCGTAGAGCCATCTTTCTCATACTGCAGTGTTTCTTGCACCCAGCTACAATAACTGGCTTGGAATCACTTCAAAGAGGAGCAGGAACTGACATGCAGTTGGTGTGAGCGCTGACTCTAAAATGTGCCACGTTGAGTTTTACGGGATGAATGTGAGCTCCCGATAGGAACATGTTGGCTGTTCTAGTCTCTGATGGTGATTTTCAACAAGAACCACTAATCATACCTAGCAAGTTGGAGCATCAGGTTATTGATTGTCCTTATCATGTGCTGAGTAGTGTCAATAGAGTGTTGGTATATGGAGATGAAGGATACACATTTGTATGGTGCTCTGTCAGTTTTGACAGAGAGGATGGGCTTCATGGCTCTGCCATCTAATTCCTTACTGCATGCCTATCAAGCGGCTGATTTCAGAGGGTTGGATGTAGTTCAGTAGATGTCAGGTTCACCAGGAATTACCTAAAAGACAAAGGAAGGTCCACTTTTTTGTGTGTGAGCTCTGTAGTGGATCAGTATATACTGTGGTTCTCCATATTCTACTTGTCAAAGACACTTAATTTCTCCATGGAAGTCAGTCTCTGCCACCCCTTAGCAGGTGACATAACATAGATTTGGAAGTCACGATAGAGTCTCTGACTATATGTGGAGTCCCACGTGCAAAATGTACTCACTCTTTGAGTGAAAGTCTGAAAATTAGGAATTTTTACTGAATTATCAATATCAGAATATTTTTTAAAAAGCACATAACATATGCATATGTAAAAGATGAAACAGATAGGAATGCCATAGGAGGCCCTCAGTATCATGGAAGTGAATAGGAGGGGCACAACATATCCGCAGCAATGCCAGTTTAACTTGTTTTTGACACCTGGTCCATCAGGATAACCAAGGCTTGAAAGCTGTAAGACACCACAGGCATTGCCCCCGCTTTCTGACCAATACTTCCTTTTGACTCGAAGTAAATACCTACGATCACAGGTGAGTAGGTCCTTCAAGTTTTGTTTCAGAGATTTCTTTCAATGTGTAATGATTTCCTGCCTTTCCATTCACACTGAATGAAATCTGAGAAAACTCCTTTCCAAAATCAGTGTTCTCTCTCTAGAACGTCAAGCTACACCATCATGCAAATATCCATCAACAGACATCTTTCTAGCAAGGGCACTTCTCTCATTGGGACCTAAATTTCACTGGCAGTGTTTGTTTTTAGAACTGAGGAGCTTTCTCATGTAGCACAAAGGGTTTAGGAGCCACGCCCATTACAACATCAGAGGACGTGTGATTTACGAGAGGTGACCTACTGGGAATATCCCTTACATTGTTTTGGTAAAATTCACAAAACCAATTTTCTATTGGACCTTTAAAAAATACAATTCAGATTTGTAATATACCAACACATTGTGTTTTCTAAATCCTTGCTGTCTTTTACCATTTTTCTGATCCCAAGCAATCAATAGAAACCCAAGCCATGCAACTTTCACTTTCCATCCAAGCTGCACCACACCTTGAGCCCTGCAAAACAGAGACCTGCCTTCTTTCCCTGTAAATTTGATATTGTCAATCTTTTATCTGAATGGATAGACAGCATATTTGGATTTGGGATGGTAGTTTCTTTCTCTTGCCAATTTCTCAATATACTTTCTTGTGGAATCGGGATTTCTGTCGCTTTAATGACTGTATATTGTTTCATTTAATACATATACCAACTTCGTTAATTCAATCATAAGTTGATTTGATATTGAGTTCCTACATTTTGCCATTAACTACAGTGCAGTTCTGAATTCTGTTTAAGAGTTTCTGGGCATCCGTTTTAAACACTATTGGGTATATATCTATGGTAAGGTTTATTTTCATTCTCAACATCCTGGTCAGATTCCAAACTCTTTTCCTTGGTTGCTATATCATTCTATGTGTCCAGCAGAGACAACTGAGCATTCCAGTTCTTCCTCATTGCATTTTCAAAGCAAATGTTATCTTCTTTCTTTGGTTGATAATAACATTCATTAAGAAGTAGCATATTGTCTCATTGTGTTTTCGATTTTCCCTCCTTAATCAATAAAGTGTCCAATTTTCATAGTAAAATATTACAGACAGAGTGGCTTCAATAACAGAAGTGTATTTCTCACCGTCCTGAAAGCCCAATATAAAGGTGCCAAAACATGCCATTCTCAGGAGGATCTGTCAAGAGGAAACTGTTCAGCAGGGTCTTACACTGATGGCATCAGGAGGAAGGAACAGCTGGAGCAGAGCCACCTAAGTCGTTCTCCTCACAGACTCAAACTCTGTTGTCTGCCCAGCACTGGAGCTGTAATCTGTTCCCAGCAGCCGCCTGGCCAATCACATATTAGTATGCTCATGTGTCACAAAAAGACAACTGTGACATCATCACCCTCTCTCCAGGAGGCCTGAGCTACACAGTTTTATTGGACCATTTGCTGCCAAGGGACTTATCCATGACAGCCCTTCCACTTTGAAACTTGAGTGTGACTTCACCATCTCTGCTTCATAGAGCCTCATTTTTCATACTACAGAGGCCCTTGGGCCTAGCCATAATGACGTGCCAGGAATCACTTCTTCACTTCAAAGAGGAGTAAGAACTTACATGCAGTTGGTGTGAGAACAGGATCAAAAAAATGTCCCATCAAAAAGTGTTCCCTGATGAATGTGAGCTCCTGATAGCAGCAGATTGTGTCTCCAATCTCTGATGGTGATTTTCAACAAGAACCACATATGCTATCTAGCAAGTTTGAGCATCAGGTAATATATTGTCCTCATCATTTGCTGAGTAGTGTCAAGGCAGTGTTGGTACACAGAGGGGAGGATGCACATTTGTATGATGCTCTGTCAGTGCTGACAGGCAGGATGAACTCCATCGGTCTGATATCTGAATTCACCGATACTGACTATGAACCGACTGATTTCACAGGGTTGGATGTAAATCGGTAAAGTTAACGTTCTCCAGTAATTAGCTAAGAAAGACACGAAGGTCCACTTTCTTTGTGTGTGGTCTCAGGAGCTGGCTTAGTATATACTGTAGTTCTCCAAATTCTACTTGTCAAAGACACTGAATTTCTCCGGGGAAATCATTCTCTGCCATCACTGAGCGGGTGATGTCACAAAGATTTGGAAATCATGATAGATTCTCTGACCACGCATTGAATCCCACATGGAAAATGTACAGACTCTGTGAGTAAAAGGATGAAAATTGGGATTGTATCCTCAATTATGTAGATCAGAGTATTTTAGAAAAACACACCACATGCACAAAATGTAAAAGATGAAGCATATAGACATGCCATAGGAGGCTCTCAGTAATGAGGAAGAGAATGGGAGAGGCAGAGCACATCCACATCAATCTGAGTTTTTGTCTGATTTAGACTACAGGTCCTTCAGGATAGCCCAGTTTGATCCCCGCAAGAGACCTCAGCCATTGCTTGGCTCTCTAACCCTCCTTTCTTTCCACTTGAAGGAAATATCTATGCTCACAGGTGAGGAGGCCCATCACATTTTGTTTCAGAGACTTATTTCAATGTGTAATGATTCTTTCCCTTTCAATCCACAGTTAATGCAATCTGTGAAAACTCCTTTCCAAAATCAGTGTTCTCTGTGTAAAACAGCCACCTACCCCATCAAGAAAATATCCACCAACACACTTATTGCTAGCATGGGCAACTCTCCCATTTGGACCTAAATTCCACACGGTGTTGTTTTTACAACTGAGGTGATTTCTCATGTAGCCCAAAGTGTCTAGGAGGCAGGGCCATCAGAAAATTAGAGGACTTGTAGTTTATGAGGAGTGCCCTACTGGGAATATACCTTACATTGTTTTGATAAAATTCAAAATACTAGGTTGCCATTTGAATCTTTAAAAAATACAATTCAGTTTGGTAATATGCCAACAGCTTTGTGGTTTCCTCAATTCTTGCAGTCTAATACCATGTTTCTCGTTACAAGCAATCAATAGAAATCCAAGCCATGCAACTTCCACTACCCATTCACGCTGCCCCACAACTTGCGCCCTTGCAAACAGTGACCTGCCTTCTCTCCCTATGAATTTGACATTTCAGTCTGTTATCATAATGGAGAGACAGCATATGTGGCCTTGGGATGCTAGCTTCTTTCTTTTGCCAATTTCTCAAGATACTTTCTTGTAGAATCGGGACTTCTGTCTCCTTTACGACTGTATCTTGTTTCATTTTATACATATACCACATTCACTAATGCATTCTTCAGTAGACCTGATATTGTGTTTCTACATTTTTGCAATTATCTAAAGTGCAGTTCTGAATCTGTTTAGGAGTTTTGGGCATGTCTTTTAAACAGTACTGTGTATATAACAATGGTCACGTGATATTTTCATTCTCAACATCCTGGGCAAATAGTGAACTGTTTTCCACTGTCGCTATAATATTCTATGTATCCAGCTCGGACATGTGAGTATTCCAGTTCTTCCATGTCACATTGTTAATGCACGTGTGATCTTTTCTTTTTGGTTGATCACACCATTCTTGAAGGCATAGCATATTGTTTCATCATGCTTTCAATTTTTCCTACCTGACTAAAAAAAAACCCGGTTTCATAGCTAATGTTATAGACTGTGTGGTTTTAGTAACAGAAGTGTATTTCTCACTGTCCTAAAAGTCCAAGATTAAGGTGCCAGAACATTGCTTTCTCTGGAGGCTCTGTCAACAAGAAATTGGTCAGCAGGGTCTGACACTGAGGGTGTCAGGAGGAAGGAACAGCCCAAGCAGAGCAATAGAATTCACTCTCATTCCATACTCACACTATGTTGTCTGCCCAGCAAGGAACTGTAATCTTTACTGAGCAGCTATGTGGGAAATCACATATCCGTATCCTCATGTGTCACAGAAATATAATTGTGACATCATCATACCCTCTCCAGGAGACATGAGCCACAGAGGTGCTTTGGACTATTTGCTGCCCAGAGACTTATCCAGAACAATCCTTCTACTTTGAGCCCAGAGTGTGACTTCAACATTCTCTTTGCTCTGTAAAGCCTTCTTCCTCATACTACACAGGCCCTTGGGCATAGCCTGGAATAACCTGGAATGACTTGCCTGGAAACACCTTGGCACTTCAAAGAGGAACAAAAATTGACATAGAGTTTCTGTGAGAGCTGGCTCCAAAATATACCCCATCAAAGAGTGATACCAGATGAACGTGAGCTCCACATAGGAGCATATCCAGTCTTTTAGTCTCTGATGGTGATTTTCAACAAGAACCACTTATCATTCCTATCAAGCTGAGGCTTCAGGTTCTTGATTGTCCTCATCATTTGCTGAGTAGTGTCAAGGGAGTGTTGGTACACGGAGAGGAAACATACACATTTGTGTGGTTCTCTCTCAGTTTTCACAGGAAGGATGAGCTCCATGGGTCTGCCATATGAATCCTCCGATACGTGCCTAGCAAATGACTGACTTCAGAGGGTTGTATGTAATTCAGTATAGGTCAGGTTCACCAGGAATTAACTAATAAGGAAAGGAAGGTCCCCTTTCTTTGTGTGTTTGCCTAGTAGCTTGTTCAGTATATACTGTAGTTCTCCATATTCTACTTGTCAAAGGCACTGAATTTTTCTGGGGGAAGACATACTCTTCCACCCTTTAGCCAGTGACATAACAAAGGACTGGAAGTAACCTTAGATTCTTTGACCACATATGGATTCCCACATGCAAAATGTTAAGACTATGAGTAAAAGTATGAAAATTGGGAATGAATCCTCAATTATTAGAGTATTAAGTAACACACATTATGAACAAAATGTAAAACATGAAACAGATAGGCATGCCATAGGAGGCCCTCAGTAACATGGAAGACAAAGGGAAATACAAGCACATCCACAGCAATCCGAGTTTTAGTCTGATTTAGTCACCAGGTACTTCAGGATAGCCCAGGCTTGAATCGAAAAAGACCATAGCTGTTGCCCCGGCTCTGTGACCAATCCTTCCTTTCCTCTTGATGGAAATATCTATGCTCACAGGTGAGGAGGCCCATCACATTTTGTTTCAGAGACTTCTTTCAATGTGAAATTATTCTCTCCCTTTTAATTCACAGTGAATGAAATCTGTGAAAACTCCTTTCAAAACCAGTTCTCTCTCAATAAAAGGGTAATTTACTCCACAACGCCAATATCCACCACCACACTTATTTCTAGCAATTTCACTTCTCCCATTTGTACCCAAATTTCACTGGCAGTGTTTGTTTTGAGAACTGAAGAGGTTTCTCATGAAGCCAAAAAGGTCTAGGAGGTAAAACCATCACAACATAAAAGGATTTGTGGATTATGAGAAACACCTTACTGGGAATATCTCTTACATTTTTTGGTAAAATTCACACCACCAGTTTGTCATTGGAACCTATAAAAAATACTATTCAGGCTTTTAATATGCCAATAGCATTGTGCTTTCCTCAATCCTTGCTGTGTAGCACTATTTTTTCTGATTACAAGCAATTAATAGAAACCCAAGCCATGCGAATTTTACTTCCCATCCACACTGTCCCATACCTTGCGAACTGACAAAGACGGCCTGCCTTCTTTCCCTATGAATTTGACGTTGCACTTCTGTTATCTTAATCAAGAGACAGCATATGTTGACATGGGATGCTAGCTTCTTTCTTGCCAGTTTCTCAATATACTTTCTTGCTGTGACCAGTATCAGGATTTCTTTCACCTTTATGACTTTGTCTTCTTTCATTTTATACATATACCACCGTCGCTAAAGCCTTCATCAGTTGACCTGATAATTTGTTTCTACATTTTACCATTATCTACAGTACAGTTATGAATTCTGTTTAGGAGTTTCTGGGCATCCATTTTAAACACTATTGAGTATAAATAAATGGTCACGTGATAGTTTCATTCTCAATATCAGGAATAAATAGCAAATTGTTTTGCACCACAGCTATATGATTCTATGTATCCAGCAGAGACATGTGAGCTTTCCATTTCTTCCACATCACATTGTCAATGTTTGTGTGATCTTTTCTCTTTTGTTGATCACAGCATTCTTGAAGGAATAGCATATTGTCTCATTGTGCTTTCGATTCTTGCTCTGTGACTGATAAATTGTCCATATTTCATAGACAAATATTATAGGCTTTCTGGCTTCAATAATATAAGTGTACTTTTCACCATCCTGAATTTCCAAATGAACCTGCCAGAACGTTGCTTTCTCAGGAGAGTCTGTCATCAGGAAACTGCTCAGTAGTGTCTGACACTTCAGATGTCAGGAAAAGAAACAGCTCGATTAGAGCCACAGAGTCGCTTTACTCACAGACTCATACTTGTTGTCTGCCCAGCACTGGAGCTGTAATCTGTGCCCAACAGTGGCCTGGCCAATCATATATCAGTATCCTCATGTGTCACAAAAATGCAACTTTGACATCATCATCTCTTCTCCAGGAGTCCACAGCCACAGTGGTGCCTTCGATCATTTGGTGCCCAGAGAGTTATCCTGGACAGTCCTTCCACTTTGAGCCCTGGCAGTGCATCCACCATTCTCTGTGCTGCGTACAGCCTTCTTTTTCAGACTGAAGAGGCTCTGAATGCCAGACAAAATGACTTGCCAGCAATCACTTTGCCACTTCAAAGCAGAGCAAGAGATGACATGCAGTTCTTGTGAGTGCTGGCTCCAAAAAGTGCTCCACCAAAGAGTGCTCCTGCATGAAAGTTAACTCCACATAAAGCAGATCTGGTGTTCTACTGTCTGATGGTGATTTAAAAAAAAAAAACTAAAAACACTCATCATACCTAGTAAGTTGGGACATCAGTGTCTTGATTGTTATCATCATTTGCTAAGTAGTGTCAAGGGTGTGTTGATACATGGAGAGGAATGATACACATCTGTATGGTGCTCTCTCAGTTCTGACAGGCAGGATGGGCTAGTTGGGTCTGCCATCTGAATCCCCCGATGCGTGCCTATCAACCTGTTGATTTCAGAGTGTTGGCTGTAATTCAGTAGAGGTCTGCTTCAGCAGGAATTACTTAAGAAAGAAAGGAAAGTCAACATTTTTTGTGTGTGGGCTCAGTAGCAGGCTCAGCATACCCTGTAGTTCTCCATATTGTACTTGTGAAAGACACTGAATTTCTCCAGGGAAGAACTATCTGCCACCACTTTACAGGTGACATAAGAAAGAATTGGATGCCACGATAGATACACTGACCTCGCATGGATTCGCACATGCAAAATGTACAGACTCAGTGAGTAAAAGTGGGAAAATTGGGAATGTTACTCAATTATGAAGATCAGAGTATTAAAGTAACACACAAAATATAATATGCACAAAATATAAAAGATGAAACAGAGAGTCATGCCATAAGAGACCCTGAGTAACATGGAAGAGAATGGCAGATGCACAGCCGATCCACAGCAATATGAGTTTTAGCCTGGTTTAGATTCCAAGTACTTCAGGATAGCCTTGGATTCAATACCGCAAGAGACCACAACCATTGCCCTCGCTCTCTGATCAATCCTTCCTTTCCACTCGAAGGAAATATCGATGCTCACAGGAGAGGATGTCCATCACGTTTTGTTTCAGAGACTTATTTCAATGTGTAATTATTCTCTCCCTTGCAATTCACAGTGAATGAAATCTGTGAAAAATCCTTTCCAACATCAGTCCTCCTCTGTGAAAGGGAAAGCTACTACATCAGACAAATATCCACCACCAACATATTTCTAGAAAGGGCACTTCCTCCATTTGAACCTAAATTTCAGTGGCAGTGTTAGTTTGTAGAACAGAGGAGCTTACTCCTGTAGCTAAAGTGTCCAAGCAGTAGGGCCATCACACCATTACAGGATATGTGGTTAACGAGAGGAGCCCTAGTACGAATATCCCTCACATTGTTTTGGTAAAATTAACAAGTCCAGTTTGCTATTAGAACCTTTAAAATATATAACTCAGTTTTGTCATCTGCCAACTGTATTTTGTTTCCTCAATCCTTGCTGTCTAATACCATATTTCTGATTAAAAGCAATAATAGAAACCCAAGCCATGCAACTTTCACTTGCCATTCATACTGCCCCATACATTTAGCCCTGGCAAACAAGGACCTGCCTTCTTTCCCTATGAATTTGACATTGTCAGTCTGTTATCTTAATGGAGAGACAGTGCATGTGGCCTTGGGAAGCTACCTTCTTTCTCTTGCCAATTTCTCCAGATACTTTCTTGTTGTGTCCAGTATCAGGACTTCCGTCACATTTATCACGGTATCTTGTTTCATTTTATACATATACCACCTTCACTAATGCATTTATCTGTTGACATGATTATGTGTCTCTACATTTTTGCCATTATATATAGTGCAGTTGTAAATTCTGTTTAGGAGTTTCTGGGCAACTCCTGTAAACATCATTGTGTATATACAAATGATCCCCTGATATTTTCATTTTTAACATCCTGGACATATACTAAACAGATTTCCACTGTAGCTATATCATTCTATGTATCCAGGAGAGATATGTAAGCATTCCAGTCCTTCCACATGGGATTATCAATAAACATGTGATGTTTTCTCTTTGGTTGATCACACCATTCTTGAAGGAGTAGCTTACTGTCTCTTTGTGCTTTTGATATTCCCTCCCTGACTGATAAAATATATGATTATCATAGCAAAATGTTATAGACTATGTGGCTTCACTAACAGAAAGGAATTCTCAACGTCCTGAAAGTCCAAGATGATGGGGTCAGAACGTTGCTTTCTCAGGAGAGTCTGTCAACAGGATACTGCACAGCAGGGTCTGACACTGAGGGCATCAGGAGGAAGGAAGAGCCTGAGCCGAGACACAGAAGTTGCTCTCCTCACAGACTCTCACTCTGTTGTCTGCTGAGCACTGGAGACGGAATCTGTGCCCAACAGCTACCTGGTGAATCACATATCAGAGTCATACTGTGTCACAAAAAGACAACTGTGACATCATCATACCCTCTCCAGGAGGCCGCAGCCACAGACGTGCCTGGGACGATTTCCTGCCCAGAGACTTATCCAGGAGGACAGTCCTTCCATTTTGAAACTTGTGTGTGACTTCATCATTCTCAGTACTTTATAGAGCTTTCTTTCTCATACTACAGCGGTCCTTGTGTCCAGCCATAATGACTTGCCAGGAATCACCTTGCCACTTTAAAGAGGAACAAGGACTGACATGCAGTCAGTGTGAGTGCTGGCTCCAAAAAGTGCCCCATTAAAGAGTGTTCCTGGAAGAATATGAGCTCCAGATAGAAGTAGACTTGGTCTTTTAGTCTCTGGTGGTGATTTTCAACAAGAACCAGTTATCATACATACCATGTTGGGACATCAGGTTCTTGATGGTGCTCATCATTTTCTTAGGAGTGTCATGGGAGTGTAGGCACACGTAGAGGAAGGATACATATTTGTATGTTGCTCATCAGTTCTGATAGGCAGGATGGGCTCCATGGGTCTGCCATCTGAATTCCCAGATGTTTGCCTATAAGCGGCTGATTTCCAAGGGTTGGATTCAATTTAGTAGAGTTCAGGTTCACCAGGAATTAGCTAAGAAAGAAAAAAAGGTCCACTTTCTTTGTGTATGGGCTCAGTATCTGGCTCACTATATACTGTAATTATCCATATTTTACTTGTCAAAGACACTGAATTTCCCCCGGGAAGACCCTCTCTACCATTCTTATCAGGTTATGTAACATTCTCTGCCACCCCTTAGCAATGACATAACAAAGAATTGGAAGTCATGATAGAGTCTCTGACCACACATGTACTCCCATATGCAAAATGTAAAGACACTCTGAGTAAACGTGTGTTAATTCGGAATGTTTCCTCAATTATGAATGTCAGAGTATTAAAGAAAGGCACATAACATGAGCAAAATGTAAATTTGAAACTGATAGATATGCCTTAGGAGGCCCTTACTAACATGGAAGAGAATGGTGGAGGCACAGCCGATCCTCACCAATCCGAGTTTAAGTCTGATTTAGACTCTAGGTCCATCTGAATATCCCAGGTTTGACCCCACAAGAGACCACAGCTGGTGCCCCAGCTCTATGACCACTCCTTCCTTTCCACTCAAAGGAAATATCTATGTTCACAAGTGAGGAGGGCCATCACGTTTTGTTTCAGAGACTTCTTTCAAAGTGTAATGATTCTCTCTACCTTTCAATTTGCAGTGAATGACAACTGTGAAAATCCTTTCCAATATCAGTGATCTCTCTGTAAAACAGTAATGTACTCCATCAGGCAAATATCCACAACTACACTTATTTCTAGCTAGGGCACTTCTCCCATTGGAACGGAAGGTTCACTGCAGTGTTTGTTTTTAGAACTGAGAAGTTTTCTCATGTAACCCAAAGGGTCTAAGAGGCAGGGCCATCACAACATTAGAGGACTTGTGATTTAGGAGAGGTACCCTATTGGGAATATCACTTACATTGTTTTGGTAAATTCACACCACGAGTTTGCCATTGAACCTTTAAAAATACAATTCTGTTTTGAAATATGCCACCAGAATTGTGCTTTCCTCAATCCTTGCTATCTAATACACGAGCATTGTGCTTTTCCTCAATCCTTGCTTTTCTAATTACAAACAATCATAAAAACCTAACCCATGCAACTTTCACTTCCCATCCACGCTGGCCCAAACCTTACGCCATGGCAAACACTGTCAGTCCTTCTTTCTTTATGAATTTGAATTGTCGGTTGGTTATTTTAATGTAGAGACAGCGTATGTGGCCTTGGGATGCTAGGTTCCCTCTGTTGTGAATTTCTCTAGATACTTTCGTGCTGTGGCCAGAATGAGAACTTCTGTCACATTTGTGACTGTATCTTGTTTTATTTTATACATATACCACCTTGGCTAATGCATTCATCGGTTGATCTGATATTGTGTTTCTACATTTTTGCAATTATCTACAGTACAGTTCTGAATTCTGTTTAGGAGTTTCTGGGCATCTATTTTAAACACTATTTAGCATATTTCAATGGTACAAGATATTTTCATTCTGAACATACTGGACAAATAGCGAACTGTTTTCCAGAGTAGCTATATCATTCTATGTGTCTACCAGGACTAGTGAGCATTCCAGTTCTTCAACATCACATTGTCAATGCACATGTGTCTTTTCTCTTTGGTTGATTACAGCCATTTTGCAGGAGTAACATATTTTCTCATTGCACTTTCGATTTTCCCTCCATGACCAAAAAAGTAACCGATTATCAAGCAAATTATTATAGACAATGTGGCTTCGATAACAGAATTGTATTTCTCACCGTCCTGAAAGTCCAAGATGAAGGTGCCAGAACGTTGTTTTCTCATGGGGGTCTGTCAGCAGGAAACTGCACAGCAGGGTCTGATGATGATGGCGTCTGGAGGAAGGAACTGCTTAACTAGAGACACAGAAGTCGTTCTTCTCACCGACTCACACTCTATCACTGGAGGTGTAATGTGTTCCTAGAAGAAGCCTAACCAACTATTTATCAGTATCTTCATGTGTCACAAAAAGACACCTGTGACATCATCATCCCCTCTCCAGGAGGAAGCCGACATAGTGGAGCCTTTGAAAACTTGCTGCCCAGAGACTCATCCAGGAGAGCACTACTACTTTGAGCCCTGTGTGTGACTTCAACTCTCTATGTGATTTATACATACTTCTTTCTCACAACACAGAGGCCCTTGGGTCCAGCCCTAATGACTTGTCTGCTATCACCTTGCCACTTCAAAGCGGAGCAAGAACAGACATGCATTTGGTGTGAGTGCTGGCTCCAAAAAGTGCCCCATCAAAGAGGGTTATCTAATGAATATGAGCTCCAGATAGAAGCAGATCGGGTCGTCTAGTCTCTGAAGGTGATTTTCAACAAGAACCATTTATCATAGACCATGTTCTTGATTGTCCTTTTCATTTGCTGAGTAGTTTCAGGGGTGTGTTGGTACAGAGATAGGAAGGATACACATTTAATTTGGTCTGTCAATTCTGACATGCAGTATAGGCTCATGGGTATGCCATCTGAATTCTCCGAAGCATGCTTATAAACCGGATGATTTCAGAGGGTAAGATATAATTCAGTAGAGGACCGGTTCACCAGGAATTACCTACGGATAAAGGAAGGTCCACTTTCTTTGGATGTTGGCTCAGTAGCTGGCTCAGTATATACTGTAGTTTATCATATTCTATTGCAAAAGATACTGAATTTCTCTCAGAAAGACCCTCTCTGCCAACGTTTAGCATGTGACCTAGCAAAGAATTGGAAGTCACGATAGATGCTTTGACCGCACATGGAGCCCCCCGTCCAAAATGTAAAGACACTATGAGGAAGCAGTTTAAATTGGGAATGTTTCCTCAATTATGAAAATCAGAGTATTAAAGTAATGCACAACATGGGCAAAATGTAAAAGATGAAACAGATAGATATGCCATAGGAGGCCCTCAGTAACATGGAAGAGAATGGGAGAGCCACAGCAAATCCGCAGCATCCGTGTTTTAGCTTTAGTTAGACTCCAGGTCCTTCAGGATAGCACAGGCTTGAAACCGGCAAGAGACCACAGCCTTTGCCCAGGCTCTCCAACCAATCCTTCTGTTCCACTCAAAGGAAATATCTATGCTCACAGGTGAGAAGGCCCATCATATTTGTTTCAGAGATTTTTTTCAATGTGTAATGATTCTTTCCTTTCAATTCACAGTGAATGAAATCTGGAAATACTCCTTTCAAAAATCAGTCCTCTCTCTGGAAAACAGTAATCTACTCCAACAGGCAAACATCCACCAACACACTTGTTTCTAGCAAGGGCACCTCTCCCATTGGGACCTAAATTTTACTGGCAGTGCTTGTTTTTAGAACTGTTGAGCTTTCTCATGTAGCACTAAGTGTCTAAGAGTTAGGGCTTTCACAACGTTAAAGGACTTGTAGTTTATGAGAAATGCCCTACTGTGAATATCCCTTACATTGTTTTGGTAAAATTCATACCACCAGTTTGCCATTGGAACCTTTAAAAAATACAATTCAGTTTTGCAATATGCCACCAACATTTTCCTTTCCACAATCCTTCCTGTCTAATATGATGATTCTGGTTACAAGCACTCAACCGAAACCTATGAGTTGCCACTTCCACTTCCCATCCATGCTGCCCCACACATGTGCCCTGGCTAACATTGACCTGCCTTTTTCCCTATGAATTTGACACTGTTGTTCTGTTATCTTAATGGAGACACAGCATATTTGTCCTTGGAATGCTATCTTCTTTCTCTTGCCAGTTTCTCAAGATACTTTCTTGCTGTTGCCAATATCAGGACTTATGTCACCTTTATGACTGTATCTTGTTTCATTTTATACATATGTCACCTTCACTATTACATTAATCAGTTGACCTGATATTGTGCCTCCACATTTTTGCCATTGTCTACATTTCAGTTCTGAAATCTCTTTGGAGTTTCTGGGCATCCGTTTTAAAAACTATTGTGTATATATCAATGGGCACATGATATTTTCATTCTCAGCATCCTGGACAAATAGATAAATGTTTTGCATGGTAGCTATATTTTTCTATGTATCCACCTGAGGCATGTGAGCATTCCAGTACTTCCACATCACATTGTCAATGAACATGTGATCTGTTCTCTTTGGTTGATCACAGCATGCTTGAAAGAGAAGCATATTGTCTCATTGTGCTTTTGATTTCCTCTCCCTACAGATAGAGTGTCTGGTTTTCATTGCACCTGTAATATACTGTGTGGCTTCAATAACAGAAGTGTATATCCCACCATCCTGAAAATCTAAGATGAAGGTGCCAGACATTTTTATCAGGGGGGTCTGTCAAAGGACACTGCTCAGCAGGGTCTGACACTGAGTAGTCAGTAGGAAGGAACATCCTGAGGAGAGCCACAGAATTTGCTCTCTTCACAGACTCACACTCTGTTTTGTGCCCTGGACTGGAAATTTACTCCATGCTCAGCAGACACCTGGAGTATCTCATATCAGTATACTTATGTGTCACAAAAAGACAATTGTGATGTCATCATCCCCTCTCTAGAGGGCTGCAGCCACAGAGGTGCCTTGGACCATTTGCTGTCCATAGATTTATACAAGACAGTCTTCCCACTTTGAAGGCACTTCAGTGGCTGTGGCCTTCTGGAAAGGTGATGATGATATCACAGTTGTCTTTCTGTGACACATGAGGACACTGATATGTGATTGGCCAGGTGGTTTCTGGACATGGATTAAGGCTCCACTGCAGTGCAGACAAGAGAGGGTGTGTCTATGAAGAGACCAAATTCTGTGGCTCTGCTCAAGCTGTTCCTTTCTCCTGAAGCCCTCAGCATCAGACTTTGCTTTGCAGTTTCCTGTGGACACACCCTCCTGAGAAAGCAATGTTCTGGCACCTTCATGTTGGACTTTCAGGATGGTGAGAAATACACTTCTGTTATTAAAGCCACACAGTCTATAACATTTTGCTATGAAAATTGGAAACTTTATTGGTCAGGTAGGGAAAACTGAAAACACAATGATACAATATGCTACTGTTTTAAGAATGCTGTGATCAATCAAATAGAAAAGGTCATATGTGTGTTGACAATGCGATGTGGAAGAACTGGAACTCTCAATTGTCTCTGCTGGATACATAGAATGATATAGCTACCATGGAATACAGTTTTCTATTTGTCCAGTATGTTGAGAATGAAAATATCACCTGACCATTGATATATACCTGATAGATGCCCAGAAACTCCTAAACATAATTCAGAACCACACTGTAGTTATTAGCAAAAATGTAGAAATACAGTATCAGGTGAAAGCATTAGTGAAGGTGGTATATGTATACTATGAAACAAGGTACAGTCATCAAGGTGACAGATGTCCTGATATGGGCCACCACCAGAGAGTATCTTGAGAAATTGGCAGAGAATAGAGCTAGCATCCAAGGGCACATATTCTGTCTCTCCATTAAGATAACAGAATGACAGTGTCAAATTCATAGGGAAAGAAGGCAGGACAGTGTTTGCCAGGGTGCAAGGTGTGGTCCATCATGGAAGGGAAGTGAAATTTGCGTGGCTTATGTTTCTATTGATTTCTTGTAATATAAAAATTCTATTAAACAGCAAGGACTCAGGAAAGCACAATGCGGTTGTCATATGACTAAACTGAATTGTATTTTTTAAGGTTCCAATGGCAAACTGCAGGTATGAATTTTACCAAAACAATGTAAGGGATATTCCAGTAGGCCAACCTCCTAAACCACAAGTCCTATAATGTTGCAATTGGTCTGCCTACTAGAACCTTTGGGCTACATGAGAAAGCTCCTAAGTTCTAGAAACAAACACTGCCAGTGAAATTTAAGTTCCAATGGGAGAACAGCCCTAGCAAGAAATAAGTGTATTGCGGATATTTGCCTGATGGTTTAGATTACCGTTTTACAGAGAGAACACTGATTTTGGAAAGGAGTTTTCACTGATTTCATTCACTGTGATTTGAAATGTTGAGAATCATTACCCATTAAAAGAAGTATCTGAAACAAAACGTGAAGTTCCTCCTCACCTATGAACATAGATATTTCCAATGAGTGGAATGGAACGATTGGTCAGAGAAGTGTAGTAATGGCTGTGGTCCCTTCAGGGTTAAAACCTGGCCTATCCTGAAGGACCTGGAGTCTATATCAGGCTAAAACTTGGATTGCTGTGAATCTGCTCTGCCTCTCCCATTCTCTCCCATTTTACTGACGACATACTACTGCATGTTTATCTGTGTCATCTTTTAAATTTTTCACATGTTGTATGTGTTACTTTAGTACTCTGATCTTCAGATTGAGGAAACAACCCAAGTTTTACCCTTATTCTCATAGAGTCTGTACCTTTTACCTGTGGGACTCCATGTTTGGTCAGAGAATCTATCATGACATCCAATTCTTAGTTAAGTCACCTACTAAGGGTTCACTGAGAATGTCTTTCCTGGAGGAATTCAGTGTCCTTGACAAGGAGAATATGGAGAACTACAGTATATGCAGAGACAGTTCCTGGTCCCAAACACAAAGCAAGTAGACTCCCTTTCTTTCTTACATAATCCCTTGTGAAACTGACATCTACTGAATTATATCCAACGTTCTGAAATCAGCTGTTGGATAGGCACACATCTGGTAATTCAGATGACAGATGCATGGAGCCAATCCTGACTGTCAGAACTGACAGAGCACCACACCAATCTGTATCCTTCTCCATGTACCAACAGTCTTTCAATACTACTCAGCAAATGATGAGGTGAGTCAAGAACCTGATTCCCCAACTTGCATGATTCTTGTTGACATGATTCTTGTTAAGAATCATGATCAGATTCCAGGAGGCCTGAACTGCTTCTATCTGGTGCTCACGTTCATCCAGAAACACTCTTTCATGGGGCATTTTTTGGAGCCAGCACTCATACCAACTACGTGACAGTTCTTGCTCCTCTTTGAAGTGGCAAGGTGATTCCTGGAAGTAATTATGACTGGGTCCAAAGAATTCTGTAGTATGAGAAACAGGTCTCTGTCGAGTACAGAGAATGGTGAAGTCATAAACAGGGCTCAAAATGGAAGGACTGTCCTGGATACGTCTCTGGACAGCAAAAAGTTCCAAGGCACCTCTGTGGCTGCAGACTCCTGGAGAGGGGATGATGATGTCACAGTTGTCTATTTGTGACCCATGAGGATACTGATCTGTGATTGGTCTGGCGGCTGCTGGACATGGATCTCAGCTCCAGTGCTGGGGAGGCAACAGGGTGTGTGTCTGTGAGGAGAGCGACTTCTGTGGCTCTGCTCGGGCTGTACCTTCCTCCTGAAGCCCTCAGCCTGAGACCCTGCTGAGCAGTTTCCTGTTGACAGACCCTCCTGAAAAATCAATGTTCTTGCACCTTCATCTAGGACTTTCAGGATGGTGAGAAACACACTTCTTTTATTGAAGTCACACAGTCTATAACATTTTGCTACGAATTTCGGACACTTTATCAGTCAGAGTTGGAAAATTGAAAGCACATGTGACAATATCTTAATCCTTCAAGAATGTTGTGATCAATCAAAGAGAAAAGATCACTTGTGCATTGACAATGTAATATGGAAGACCTGGAACTCTGACATGTCACTCCTGGATACACAGAATGATATAGCTACTATAAAAAACAGTTTGTTATTTGTCCAGGACATTAAGAATGAAAACATCATGTGACCATTGCGATATATAATACAGTGTTTAAAATGGATGCCCAGAAACTCCTAAATAGAAATCAGAACTCCACTGTAGTTAATGGCAAAAATGTAGAAACACAATATAAGGTCAACTGACGAATGTATTAGTGACAGAGGTATATGTACAAAATGAAACAAGGTACAGTCATGAAGGTGACAGAAGTCCTGATGCAGGCCACTGCAAGAAAGCACATTGAGAAATTAGCAAGAGAAAACGCTAGCGTCCCAAGGCCATACACGCTGCAACTTGATTAAGATAACAGAACAGCAGCGTCAAATTCATAGGGAAAAAAGGCAGGTCCGTGTTTCCCAGAGCTCAAGGTTTGGGGCAGCATGGATGGGAAGTGAAAGTTGCATGGCTAGGGTATCTATTGATTGCTTGTAGTCAGAAAATTGGTATTAGACAGTAAGGACTGAGGTAAGCATAATGCTGTTGACATATTACAAACTGAATTGTGTTATTTAAAGGCTCTAATGCAAACTGGTGGAGTGAAGTTTCCAAAACTATGTAAGGAATATTCCAAGCATGGACCTCTGCTAAATGACAATTCTTCTAATGTTGTGATGTCCATGCCTCCTAGGCACTTTGGACTTCAATACAATGCTCCTTAGTTCTAAAAATAAACTCTGATAGTGAAATTTAGGTCCCAATGGGAGAAGTGCCCTTGATACAAATAAGTGCGGTGGTGGATATTTTCCTGAAGGAGTACATAGCCGTTTTACAGAGAGAGTTATTATTTTGGAAAGGAGTTGTCGCAGATTTCATTCACTGTGAATTGAAAGGGAAATTCAGTGTCTTTGACAAGTAGAATATGCAGAACTACAGCATATACTGAGCCAACTACTGAGACCACAAACAAAGAAAGTGGACCTTCCTTTCTTCCTTAGGTAGTTTCTGGCAAACTGACATCTACTGAATTACAAACACACCACTGAAAGCAGCCATTTTATAGGCATGCTTTAGGGATTTCAGATGGCAACCCATGGAGCCAATCCCACCTGTCACAACTGACAGAGCACCAGACAAATGTGAATCTTTCTTCTCCATGTATCAACACTCCCTTCACACAACTCAGCAAATATGAGGACAATCAAGAACCTGATGCCTCAACTTTCTAGGTATGACTAGTGGTTCTTTTTGAAAATCACCATCAGAGACTAGAAGACCAATCTGCTCCTATCTGTAGCTCACATTCATCAGGGAACACTCTTTAATGGGACACTTTTTGGAGCCAATGAAACACCAACTGCATGTCAGTTATTCTCATCTTTAAAGTGGCAAGATGATTCCAGGCAATTCTTCAGGGCTGGGCCAAAGGCTCTCTGCAGTATGAGAATTATGGCTCTACGAAGCACAGATAATGTGAAGTGACACTCAAGGCACAAAGTGGAAGGACTGTCCTGGATAACTCTCTGGGCTCAAATGGTCCATGACACATCTGTGGCTGCAGCCTCCTGGAAAAGGGATGATGACGTCACAGTTGTCTTTTTGTGACACCTGAGGATACTGATATGTGATTGGCCATAGCTCCTGTGCTTGGCAGACAACAAAATGTGAGTCTGTTAGGAAAGCAAATTCTGTTACTGTGCTCTGTTTTTTTCTTCCTATGGATTCCCTCAGTATCAGACCCTGCTCATAAGTTTCCTGTTGACAAACCCTCCTGAGAAAGCTACGTTCTGGCACCTTCAACTTGGACTTTCAAGGCAGTGAGAAATACACTTCTGTTATTGAAACCACACAAGCTATAATATTTTGCTATGAAAATCGAACACTTTATTGGTCACGAAGGGAAAATGAAAAGTACACTGAGACAATATGCTACTTCTTCAAGAATGCTGTCATCAACGAAGGAGAAAAGATCACATGTGCTTTGACAATGTGATGTGGAAGAACTGGAACGCTCACATGTCTCTGCTGACACATAAAGTGATATAGCTACCATGGAAAAACTTTGCTATTTATCTAGGTTGTTAAGAATGAAGATATCACATGTCCATTGGTATATACACAATAGTGTTTAAAACGTATACCAAAAAAATCCTAAACATAATTCCGAACTGCACTGTAGAGAAAGGCAGAAATGCAGAAATGCAATATCAGGTCAAGTGATGAGTAAATTAGCGAAGATCATGTAGGTATAAGATGAAACAAGATTCAATCATGAAGCTGACAGCAGTCCTGATGCTGGCAACAGCAAGAAAGTATCTGGAATATTGACAAGAGAAAGAAGCTAGCATCCCAATGCCATATATGCCCACTCTTGAATAAGATAACACAATGAAAATTTCAAATTCATAGGGAAAGATGACAGATCAGTGATGCACAGGGCGCAAAGTGTGGGAAAGCATGGATGGGAAATGAAAGTTGCAAGGCATGGTTTTCTATTGATTGCTTGCAATCAGAAAAATGGTATTAGACAGTAAGGATTGAGGAAAGCACAATGCTGTAGGCATATTACAAAACTGAATTGTATTTTTTAAAGGTTCCTATGGCAAACCGGAGGTGTTTTCTTTACCAAAAAATGTAAGGGACATTCCCAGTACTGCACCTCTCCTTAACTACACGTCCTGTCATGTTGTGATGGCCCTGCCTCCCAGACCCTTGGGCTACATGAGAAAGTTCCTCAGTTCTAAAAACAAACACTGCCAGTGTAATTTAGGTCCCAATGCATGAAGTGCCTTTGTTGGAAATAAGTGTCCCTGTGGATATTTGCTTGTAGGAACAGATTACCATTTTACAGAGACAAGATTTTGGAAAGGAGTTTTCACAGATTTAATTTACTGTCAATTGAAAGGGATCAAATCACTAGACATTGAAAGAAGTCTCTGAAACAAAATATGATGGGCCTCTTCACCTGTGAGCATAGATGTTTCCTTTTAGTGGAAAGGAAAGATTTGTCAGAGAACCGGGGCAACAGCTGTGATCTCTTGCTGGGTTCAAGCCTGGGCTATCCTGAAGGACCTGGAGTATAAATCAGGCTAATACTTGGATTGCTCTAATTTTCTCTGCCTCTCCCATTCTCTTCCATGTTACTGAGGGCCTCGTGCAGTATGCCTATCTGTTTGATCTTTTACATTTTGTGCTGTTGTCTGTATTACTTTAATACACTGATCTTCTAAACTGAGGAAAGATTCCCAACTTTCACACTTTTACTCACAGTCTGTACCTTTTGCAGATGGGGCTCTCTGTGTGTCAGAGAATCTATCATGACTTCCAATTCTTTCTTACATCACCTGCTAAGCTGTGGCAGAGAGTGTCTTCCCCAGATAAATTCAGTGTCTGTGACAAGTAGAATATGGAAAACTACAGTATATACTGAGCAAGTTACTGAGCCAACACACAAAGAGAGTGGACCTTACTTTCTTTCTTAGGTAATTCCTGGTGAACCTTACATCTACTTAATTACTTGCAACCTTCTGAAATTAGCTGGTTGATAGGCATGCATCTGGGAATTCAGAGGGCAGAGCCATGGAGCCCATCTTGCCTTTCAGAATTGACAGAGCAACATACAAATGTGTATCATTCCTCTCTGTATACCAACACTCCCGTGGCACTACTAAGCAAATGATGAGGACAATCAGGAATCTGATGAACTGACTTGCTAGGTACGATAAGTGGTTCTTGTTGAAAATCAGCAGCAGAGACTAGAAGCCCTGAGCTCCTTGTATCTGGAGCTCACATTCATATGCTAACGCTCTTTATTAGGTCAGTTTTTGGAGCCAGTGTTCACACCAACTGCGTGTCAGTTCTTGCTCATCTTTAAAGTGGCAAGGTGATTCCAGGCAAGTCATCATGGCTTTGCCCAAAGGCCTCTGCAGAATGAGAAAGAAGCCTCTACAGATCACAGAGAATGGTTAATTCACATTCAAGGGTCAAAGCGGAAGGTCTATCCAGCATAACTCTCTAGGGCCAAATGGTCCAAGGCACCTCTGTTTGCAGCTTCCAGGAGAGAGGATGATGATGTCACAGTTGTTTTTTGTGGCACATGAGGACACTGTTATGTGATTGGCCTGGTGCCTGCTGTCACGGATTACAGCTCCAACAGTGTTTGAGTCTATGAGGAGAGCAACTTCTGTGGCTCTGCTCAGGCTGTTCCTTCCTCCTGACACCCTCAGTATCAGACCCTGCTAAGCAGTTTCCTGTTGATAGATCCTCCTGAGAAAGCAAAATTCTAGCACCTTCTTTTTGGTCATTCAGGAGGCTGAGAAATACACTTATCTTATTGAACCCACACTGTGTGTATAACGTTTTGCGATAAAAAATCGGACACATTATCTGTCAGGCAGGGAATATCGAAAGCACAATGAGACCGTATGCTACTCCTTCAAGAATCCTGTGATCAATGGAAGAAAAAAGAAAACGTGTGCATTGACAATGCGATGTGGAAGAACTGGAATTCTCACATGTCTCTGCTGGATACATAGAATTATGTAACTACAGTGGAAAACAGTTCCCTTTTTGTACAGTATGATGAGAATGAAAATATCACGTGATCATTGATATATACACAACAATGTTTAAAATGGAACCAAGAAACTCCTAAAGAGATTTCAGAACTTCACTGTAGATAATGGTAAAAATGTAGAATCATAATATCTGGTCAAGTGATGAATGCATTATTGAATGTGTTATATGTATAAAATGGAACAAGTTACAGTCATGAAGAACTCCTCTGATTGCTATCACAAGAATGTATCTTGAGAAATTGGCAAGAGAAAGAACCTGGCAACCTAGGCCACTTACAATGTCTCACGATTAAGGTATCTGAACGACAATGTCAAATTGAGAGGGAAAAAATGCAGTTCAGTGGTTCCCATGTGCAGTACATGGGGTAGAGTGGATGGGAAGTGAAATTTGCATGGCTTGGGATTCTATTGAATGCTTGCAATCAGAAAAATGGTGTTATACAGCAAGGATTGAGGAAAGCATAATGCTGTTGGCATATTACAAAACTGAATTGTATTGTTTAAAGGTTCCAATTGCAAACTGCTGGTATGAATTTTACCAAACCAGTGTAAGGGACCATACCTGTAGGGCACCTCTCATAAACCACAAGTCCTCTAATGTTTTAATGGCCCAGACTCCTAGAATGTTTGGGCTATATGAGAAAGCTCCTCAGTTCTAGAAACAAACACTGTCAGTGAAATTTAGGTCGCAATGGGAGAAGTGCCATTGCTACAAATAAATGTTGTGGTGGATATAGGTAAAACAATGGACTTTTGTACACTGATTTTGCAGCCGGCAACTTAACTGTATTTGTTGATTGTTTCTAGTAGCTTTTTGGTGGAGATTTACGGTTTTCAATACATAGCCTCATGTAATCTGAAAACAGTGACAATTTCTTCATTACCAATTTGGATGCCTTTTATTTCTTTCTCTTTCTTGTTTGCTTTGGCAAGGAATTCCAACATTATGTTGAAAAGCAGAGGGAGAGGCCTGTCGTGTTCCTGAATGTAGAGCAAAGGGCTGCAGTTTTTCACCATTAATTATGAAATTAGCTGAGGGTGTGTCATACATGGCCTTTATTATGCTAAGGTATTTTCCTTCTATACTTATTTTATTAAGAGATTTGATCATAAATGGATGTTGTATCTTGTCAAATGATTTTCTAGATCAATTTATATAATCATATGTTGTTTTTTTTACTTTATTGGGGTGACAATTGTTAGTAAAATTACATAGATTTCAGGTGTACAATTCTGTATTACATCATCTATAAATCTCATTGTGTGTAACCACCCAGAGTCAGTTCGCATTCCATCACAATACATTTGATCCCCCTTACCCTCATCTGCCACCCCCCACCCCCCTTAGCCTCTGGTAACACTAAACTATTGTCTCTGTCTACGAGTTTTTGTTTCTCATTTATTTGTCTTGTTCTTTTGTTGTTTTTGGTTTATATACCACTTGTCAGAAAATCATGTTGTTCTCTGCTTTATTTGTCTGACTTATTTCGCTTAGCATTATACTCTCAAGATCCATCTATGTTGTCATAAATGTTCCTGTATCATCATTTCTTACCACTGAATAGTATTCCAGTATATATATATAGATATAGATATAGATATAGATATAGATATAGATATAGATATAGATATAGATATAGATATAGATATAGATATATAGATATATAGATATATAGATATATAGATATATAGATATAGATATAGATATAGATCTAGATCTAGATCTAGATCTAGATCTAGATCTAGATCTAGATCTAGATCTATCTATCTATCTATCTATATATATATATATATATATATATGATCACAACTTCTTTATGTATTCAACTATCAAAGGCATTTTGGTTGTTTCCATGTCTTGGCCATTGTAAACAAAGCTGCAATGAAAATTGGAGCACACGTGTCTTTATGTATAAGTGTTTTCAGATTTTTTGGGTAGATACCCAGGAGAGAGATTGCTAGGTCATATGGTAATTCTATTTCTAATTTTTTGAGGAACCTACACACTGCCTTCCAGAACGGCTGCACCAGTCTGCATTTCCACCAACAGTGTATGAGGGTTCCTTTTTCTCCACAGTGTCTCCAACACTTGTTACTATTTATCTTGTTGATGATAGCCATTCTGACTAGGGTGAGGTGATATCTCATTGTGTTTTTCATTTGCATTTCTCTGAAGATTAGTGATGTTGAGCAATTTTTCATATGTTTATCTGCCATTTATATGTCCTCTTTGGAGAAATGTCTCTCCAGGTCCTCTGTCCATTTTTCAATTGGGTTGTTTTCTTTGTTGTTGTTTTTGTTTTTGTAGAGTTGCATGAGTTCCTTGTATATTTTGGATACTAGCCCTTTATTAGAGGCACTGTTTGCAAAAACATTCACCATTCAGTTGGTTGCCTCATTATTTTGTCGATGGTTTCTTTTGCTGTGCTGAAGCTTTTAAGTTTCATGTAGTCCCATTTGTTTATTTTAGCTTTTACTTCCATTGCCTTTGGAGTCGAATTCATAAAATGCTCTTTGAACCCAAGGTCCATAAATTTAGTACCTATGTTTTCTTCTATGCAGTTTATTGTGTCAGGTCTTATGCTTAAGACTTTCATTCATTTTGAATTAATTTTGGTACATGGTGACAAATAGCAGTCCAGTTTCATTCTTTTGCACGTGGCTACCCAATTCTCCCAGCACCATTTATTGAAGAGGCTGTCTTTCCTCCATTGAATGTTTTTAGCTTCTTTGTCCATATTTATGTGGTTTTATTTTTGGTTTCGCCATACTATTCCATTGGTCTATGTGTCTGTTTTTCTGCCAATACCATGCAGTTTGATTATTGTAGCCCTATAGTACAAGCTAAAATCAGAAAGTGTGATACCTCCGTTGTTGTTCTTTTTTCTTAAGATTGCTTTGGCTATTCGGGGTCTTTCATGGTTCCAAACAAATCTGGTGATTTTTTATTCTAGGTCTTTAAAAAACACCATTGGGATTTTGATGGGGATTGTGTTAATTCTGTACATTGCTTTGGGTAATATGGCCATTTTAACTCTGTTGATTCTTCTAGTCCATGAGCATGGAATGTCTTTCCATTTCTTTGTGTCTTCTTCTATTTCTTTCAAAAATTTCTTACAGTTTTCAGCATATAGGTCCTACACATGCTCGGTTAAATTTATTCCTAGATATTTTGCTTTTTTTGCTTCAATTGCAAAAGGAATTGTTTTTTGCATTTCTTTTCAGAGATTTCATTGTTAGTATATAGGAAGCAATAGAGTTTTGTACATTGATTTCGTAGCCACCAACATTACTGAATCCGTTGATTATTTCTAATAGCTTTTTGGTGGAGTCTTTAGGCATTTCTATATATAGCATCATGTCATCTGCAAAGATTGATAATTTAACTTCTTCATTCCCAATTTGGATGCCTTTTATTTCTTTCTCTTGCCTGATTGCTCTGACAAGGACTTCCAACACTATGTTGAATGCTTTTTCTGCATCAATTGATATAATCATATGATTTGTGTCCTTTATTTTGTTTATGTGATGTATGACATTGATGGATTTGCAGAGATTGAACCATCATTGTGCCCCGGGGATGAACCCCACTTGGTTGTGATGAATAATCTTTTTAATGCATTGTTGTACTTGATTTGCTAGAATTTTATTTAGGATTTTTGCATCGGTATTCATCAGAGATATTGGTCTATACTTTTCTTTATTTGTTCTGTCCTTACCAGGTTTTGGTATCAGGGTAATGTTGGCCTCATAAAATGAGTTAGGAAGTACCGTCTCTTCTTCAATTTTTTGGAAGAGTTTGAGCAGAATTGGTATTAGATCCTCTTTGAAGGTTTGGTAGAATTCATTATTGAAGGCATTTTGTCCGGGACTTTTACTTTGGAAAGGTTTTGGAAGCCTAATTCAATTTTGTTACTGTTGATCGGCCAGTTTAGATTTTCCAGTTCTTCATGGTTCAGCCTTGGAAGGCTATATGTTTCTAAGAACTTGTCCATTTCTTCTAGAATATTGAATGTGGTAGCATATACTCCTTCATAGCATTCTTGGAGGAAGCTTTGTATTTCTGTGGTGTTTGTGATAACTTCCCCTTTTTCATTTCTGATTTTGTTAATTAGTGAGTCTAACCAAGGGTTTGTGAATTTTGTTCATCTTTTCAAAAAAACAGCTCTTTGTATCGTTAATTTTTCTGTTGCCTTTTTGTTCTCTATGTTATTTTGTTCTTCTCTGATTTTTGTTATTTCCTTTCTTCTCCTGACATTGGGTTTCACTTGTTCTTTTTTTCTAGTTGTTTCAGGTGTAACATGAGGTTATTTATTTGGGAGTTTTCTTGTTTCTTGAGATAGGCCTGTAATGAGATAAATTTCCCTCTTAAAACTGCTTTCGCTGCATCCCAAAAATTTTGGTAGGATGTATTTGCATTGTCATTTGTTTCTATGTATCTTTTGATCACTCCTCTAACTTCTTCTTTGACCCAGTCGTTCTTTAAAAGTATGTTGTTTAATATCCATGTATTTGTGTTTTTTCCCACTTCCTTTTGCAATTGATATCCAATTTCAAAGCTTGTGATCAGAGAATATGCTTTGTATGATTTCAATCTTCTTAAATTTGCTGAGGCTGATTTTATATCCCAATATATGGTCTATCCTTGAGAGTGTTCCATGTACACTAGAAAAGAATGTACAGTCTGATGTTTTAGGATTCAGTGCTCTATAAATGCCAATTATGTCCATTTCATCCTATGTGTCATTTAGGGCTGCTATTTCATTATTTACTTTCTATTTGGATGATTTACCCATAGCTGTCAATGATGTATTTAAGTCCCCTAGTGTAATTGTGTTTTGGTCAATTTCTCCCTTTAGTTTTGTTAGTAGTTGCTTGCTATATTTCGGTGCTCCCTGATTGTGGGCATAAATATTGTTGACTGTTATGTCTTCTTGTTGTATAGTCCCCTTTACCATTAGGAAACATCCATCTTTGTTTCTTATTATCTTTTTCACCCTGAAGTCTGTTTCATCTTATATCAGTATGAGTACACCTGATTTTCTCTGGATACAATTTGCTTGGAGTGTTAATTTCCACCCTTTCACTTTGAATCTATACTTGTCCTTGTAGTTGAGATGTGTCTTTTGGAGACAGCATATGGTTGGGTTTCGGTTTTTGATCCAAATGCTACTCTGTGCCTTTTTATTGGTGTGTTCAGTCCATGTACATTTGGGGTTATCATTGATATATGAGGATATCCTGTCTCTATCTTCAGTTTTCTAGTGAGGCTGTGTCACCATTGTTTCTTTACCTTTTTGTTGTTGTATAATTTTTTCTGTGTCATGGTATTCTATGTTGCTTCCCTCTGTTTCTTCTTTTATTACAGTATATATTTCAGTTCCAAATTTTTTTGTGTGTGTGTTGTTACCCTTAAGTTTATGTAAAAGAAAGTTTGATATTTAGAGTATTCCATTTTCATCAGCATGCTCACTTTCACCATTCCTATATTCCGGTTCAGGCCTTTACTCTCCCAATTGTTTGTTTTGGTTGCCACAGATTGTCCCTATTGATGGTGATTGAATAGCCTTTAGTATTTCTTTTAGTGCAGATCCTGTATTAGAAAATTCTCTTAGCTTCCATATGTTTGGAAAGGTCTTTATTCCTCTTTCATATCTAAAGGATATCTTTGCTGGCTATATTATTCTTAGCTCATGATTTCTCTCTTTCAATAGTTTGAATATTTGCTTCCACTCCCTCCTGGCTTGTAGTGTTTCTGCTGAAAAATCTGATGATAATCTAATGGGCTTTCCTTTGTAGGGTACCATCTTCTTTTCCCTGGCTGCTTGAGGATACTGTGTTTGTCATTGATTTTAGACAGCTTCAATACAATGTGCCTTGTAGAAAACCTGTTGGGATTGAGGTAATTAGGTGTTCTATTTGCTTCTGGGATTCGAGGATCCATTTCTAGACAAAATTTGGGAAGTTCTCATCGACAATTTGTTTGAATATATTCTCTGTTCCCTTCTCTCTTTCTTCTCCTTCTGGTATTCCCATTATTCTTATACTGTTCTTTCTGATGGACTCAGAAAGTTCCTGTAGAGTTCTTTCAATTCTTTTAAGTCTCACGTCTCTTTCTTCTTCCATCTGTGTCATTTCCAGGTTTCTATCTTCGATGTCACTGATTCTTTCCTCCAATTTGTCACCTCTACAACCTAATCTGGTTATTTCATTCTTAATTTCTTCTACTGAGTTCTTAATTTCCAGAAATTCTATTTGGTTCATTTTTAAAATTTCAATCTCTTTCTTAAAATGCTCATATTGTTCTTTGATTGTGTTTCTGAGTTTATTAAACTGCTTTTCTGAGTTTTCTTGCATCTCGTTTAGTTTTTTACGAACTGCAATCTTGAAGTCTCTGTCAGTTATGTCACATATTTTCATATATTTAACTTCCTTTTCTGGAGACTTTTCACTTTCTTTCTGAGGTGTCTTGTTGCCCTGATTATTCATGGCAATTACTGATTTATTATTTCTCTTCCTAGACATCTACAGGAGTGACTTCTGCAACAGGATGATAGGTAGAGGTCTTTCTTTTGTTTGCCAGTACTTGTTGGTACAATGTTTTATTTTCTCTCCTACTGCAGCCTTTTTTCTCTCTCATCGGTTGTGTTATGTTTTCTCTGCACTATTCCAGCTTCTAACACAATGGGTGATTCCCTGGGAGATGGGCTTCTCCTCTTTTAATAGTCCGCCTGAGTCACAGGGCACAGTGTCCATGTGGGTATGCAGAGAGCTTTTGAATTCCCAAAGCTCTTCCTGCACCAGATTCAGAACCCTTATGTTTCAGCAGTTCTGTTTACTCCTGCAGGATGTGCCCAGATAGGTGGGCCCAGGGGAGGGTTGGGTTGTGAGAGGTGGCCCAGAGCAATGGTAGTGACAACCAGCACAGCCGGTCATGCTTCCACAGCTCCCTCCCCTTTGTCAGAACTAGTTGTGCTGTGAATCTGTGTCTGCAGTCCACAGTTCTCAGAACAGCAAATATTCTATTCTTTTGATCTGATACTGCTACTGTTCCGCTTCCAAAACCTGGCAGGTGGGGTTGCGGCAAGGTCTGGGAGGGTAGGGAGGGGACGGTTAGTCTCAGTGCCTAAGGCTTCAGTTCTCTCCTCTGCAGAGAGGGCTTAAACCACTGTTTTCAGCCTTCTTCACTCAGTATTTTCTCAGAGGTCTCTACCATGAGCATTGTTTCAGCCATGTTATTTGCTATCCCCTCAGCCCTCTGGGCCATGCAAGGAGCCATAGGAGTCTGAGTTCTCTCTACAGCAGCTGTGCTAGTTCCGGGATGCAGCGAGCTCGGAGCACTGACCTAGATCAGAGTCCTGTGCCCATGCAGCTCTGTCACTGCACTTCTGCTGTCCCTCGTACTCCACTCACGCGATTCGCCCACCATGGGTGAACTCAGTAGTGGGCTTCTTCATCTTGCCTGTCTGCTGTTCAGTTAGTGCTTTTTTGTGTTACAGTTGTTCAATTAGTTGTAAATTCCAGGGGAGATTTAGAGAGGCTCATCTCATGCCGATATTTGATGATGTCAGTCTGAGTTGCATTTATTAAAGGTTCCAATGGCAAACTGATCGTGTGAATTTTAGGAAAACAATGTAAGGGATAGGTGGAAAGGAAGGATTGGTCAGAGAGCCAGGGCAATGGTTGTGGTTTCATGCAGTGATCAAGCCTGGGCTATCATGAAGGAGCTGAAGTTTAATCAGGCTAACACTCAGATTGCTGTGGATTTGCTGTTCCTCTGCCATTCTCTTTCATGTTAGTGAGGGACATCTATGGCCTGCCTATCTGTTTCATCTTTTACATTTTGTCCATGTTGTGCATTACTTTAATACTTTGATTTTCATGATTGCAGAAACATTCCCAACGTTCACACTTTTACTCAAAGAGTCTGTACATTTTGCAGTAGGACTCCGTATGTTCTCAGATAATCTATAGTGACCTCCAATTCTTGGTATATCACCTGCTAATTGGTGGCACAGAGTGTCTTTCCCCAGAGAAATGCAGTGTCCTTAACAATTAGAATATGGAGAAATACAGTACATACTGAGCCAGCTACTGAGCCCACACACAAAGAAAGTGGACCTTCATTTCTTTCTTAGGTAATTCCTGCCAAACCTGAATTCTACTAAGTTACATCCAAACCTCTGCAATCAGCCAGATGACAGGCACTTATCTGGCATTTCTGAAGCCATACCCATAGAGCCCATCTGCCCTTCAAAACTGACAGTGCTCTGTATAATTGTGCTTCCTTCTTCTCCGTGTACCAACACTCCCTTGGCACTACTCAGCAAATGATGAGTACAATCAATAACCTGATGCCCAAATTTGCTAGGTATGATAAGTGGTTCTTGTTGAAAATCACTATCAGAATCTAGAAGACGCAATCTGCATCTCTCAGGAGCTCACAAGCTTCTGTTATCATTCACTGATGGGGCATTTTCTGTAGCCAGCGCTAAAACCAACTACATGTCAGTTGTTGCTCCTGTTTGATGTGGCAAGATGATTCCAGGTAAATCATATGGGGGGCCCAATGGCCTCTGTAGTATGAGAAAGAAGGTTCTAGGGAGCACAGAGAATGTTGAAGTCACGTTCAGGTCTCAAAGTATAACAACTGTCCTGATAAGTCTCTGGGCAGCAAATGGTCCAAGGCACCTCTATGGCTGCGGGCTGCTAGAGAGTGGATAATAATGTCACAGTTGTCCTTTTGTGACACATGAGAATACTGATATGTGATTGGCCAGGCGTCTGCTGGGCATGGATTACAGCTCCAGTGCTGAGCAGAAAACAGAGTGTGGATCAGTGAGGAGAGTAACTTTGGCGATTCTGCCAGGTTGTTCCTCCCTCTTGACACCCTCAACTTCAGATCCTGCTGAGAAGTTTCCTGTTGACAGAACCTCCCCAGAACACAGCGTTCTGGCACCTTCATCTTGGACTTTCAGGATGGTGAGAAATACACTTGTTATTGGAGCCAAGCAGTCTATATAATTTTGCTATGAAAATTGTACGATTTATCACTCAGTGAGTATAAATTGAAAGCACAATGAGATAATATGCTATTCCTTCAAGAATGCTGTGATCAATAAAAGAGAAAATATCACATGTGCATTGACATGCGATGAGTAAGAACTGGAACACTCGCATGGCTCCGCTGGATACATAGAATTATGTAGCTACCATGGAAAATTGTTCACTATTTGTCCAGGATGTTGCAAATGAAAATATTTAATGACCATTGATATATGTACAATAGTGTTTAAATGGATGCCCAGAAACTCCTAAACCTAATTCAGAACTGCAATGTAGATAATGGCAAAAATGTAGAAACACAATACCAGGTCAACTGATGAATGCATTAGTGATGGTGGTATATGTATAAAATGAAACAGGACACAGCCATAAAGGTGACAGAATTCGTGTTACAGGCCACAGCAAGAAAATTTTTGAGAAATTGGCAAGAGCGGGAAGCTAGCATCCCAAGGCCAAATATACTATCTCTCCATTAAGATAACAGACTGAGAGTGTGCAATGCATAGGGGAAAGGGCAGGTCAGGGTTTGCCAGGGAGCAAGGTGTGGGACACTGTGCTTAGGAAGTGAAAGTTGCATGGCTTGTGTTTCTATATTTTGCTTTTAATCAGAACAATTGTATTAGATAAAAAGGCTTGAGGAAAGCACAATGCTGTTAGCATTTTACAAAAATGAATTGTATTTTTTAAGGTTCCAATGGAAACTTGGTGGTGTGAATTTTGCCAAAACAATGTAAGGGGTTTTCCTAGCAAGACACCTCTCCTAAACCACAAGTCCCGTAATGTTGTGATGGCCCTGCCTCCTAGACCCTTTGTGCTACATGTCAGTTCCAAAAACACTGCCAGTGAAGTTTAGGTCCCAATGGGGGAAGTAACCTTACTAGAAATAAGTGAGATGCTGGATATTTTCCTGATGGATTGGCTGGCCATTTTACAGAGAGAGCACTGATTTTGGAAAGTAGTTTTCACAGGTTCATTCACTGTGAAATGAAAGGGATAGAATCATTACACATTGAAAAAAAATTCTGAAACAAACGTGATGGGCCTCCTCACCTGTGAGCCTAGATATTTCCTTCAAGTGGAAAGGAAGGATTGGCCAGAAAGCCGGGCAATGGTAGTGGTCTCTTGCCGGGTTCAAACGTAGGCTATTCTGAAGGCCCTGAAACCAAAATCAGGCTAAAACTTTGTTTACAATGGATCTGTGTGCCTCTCCCAATCCATTCCTTGTTACTGAGAGCCTCCTGTGGCATGCCTATTGGTTTCATCTTTTACATTTTTCGTATGTTGTGTTTGTTACTTTAAGACTCTGATCTTCATAAATGAGGAAACATTCCCAATTTTCACACTTTTACACATAGAGTCTGTACATTTTGCATGTGGGACTCCATGTGTGGTCAGAGAATCTATTGTGACTTCCAAACCTTTGTTTCATCACCTGTTAATTGGTGGAAGAGAGTTTCTTCCCCTGGAGAAATTCAGTGTCTTTGACAAGTAGAATATGGGGGACCACAGTATACACTGAGCCAGCTACTGATCCAACACACAAAGAAAGTGAACCGTCCTTTCTTTCTTAGGTAATTATTGGTGAACCTGCCCTCTACTGGATTACATCCAACACTCTGAAATCAGCCGATTGACAGGCAAGCATCAGGGATTTCAGATGGCAGACCCATGGAGCCCAACCACACTGTCAGTACTGACACGGCATCATACAAATGTGTATCCTTCCTCTCCATGTACCAACACTCCCTTCACACTACTCAACAAATGATTAGGACAATCGAGAATCTAATGCCCAAAAATGCTATGTGTGATAAGTGGTTCTTGTTGAAAATCACCATCAGAGACTAGAAGTCCCTATCTGTTTCTATCTGGAGCTCACATTCATCCAGTAGTTGTCTTTAATGGGGAATTTTTTGGAGGCAGTGCTCACCAACATCATGTCAGTTCTTGCTCCTCTTTGAAGTCGCAGGGTGATTCATGGCAAGTCATATGAGTGGGACCAAGGGCCTCTAAAATATGAGAAAGAAGGCTTTATGGAGTATAAAATATGGAGAAGTCACACTCTGGGCTGAAAGTTAAAGTACTGTCCTGGTTAAGTTGTGGGCAACAAATGGTCCAAGGCACCTCTGTGACTGCAGCCTCCTGTAGAGGGGGTTATGATGTAACAATTGTCTACTTGTGACACATGAGTATACTGATTTGTGATTGGCCAGGGGGCTGCTGGGAATGGATTACATCTCCAGTGCTGGGCAGACAAAATTTTCCAGGAAAGCTACTTCTGTGGCTCTGCTTGGGCTGTTCCTTCCTCCTGAAGACGTCAGTGTCAGACCATGCTGACCAGTTTCCTGTTGACAGACCCTGTGAGTAAACAATGTTCTGGCGCCTTCATATTGGACTTTCAGGACAGTGAGAAATACACTACTGTTATTGAAACCACACAATGTATAATTTTTCCCATGAAAATCAGACATTTTATGGGTCAGGGAGGGAAAATGGAAAGCACAATGAAACAATATGCTATTCCTTCAAGAATGCTGTGATCAACCAAAGAGAAAAGATGACATGTTTGTTGAGAATGTGATGTGGAAGAACTGTAATGCTCACGTGTCTCTCTGGATACATAGAATGATGTAGCTACACTGAAAAGCGGTTCACTATTTTTCTGTATGTTGAGAATGAAAATATAACGTGACCATTGATATATACCCAATAGTATTTACAACGGATGCCCCGAAACTCCTAAACAGAATTCAGAACTGCACTGTAGAAAATGGCATAATGTAGAAACACAATACAGGTAAACTGATGAATGCATTATAGAAGGTGTTATATGTATAACATTGCCCCGACCAGCGGGGCATTCAACGGGGACCGAAGAGAGACACCCTGAAAAGAGAAAATAGGAGGTGCGAAGAAATGGAGGCAAGACAAAGTTCTGATCAAGCCTCAAATTTTTTATTGCAGCTACAAGCTTATATAGATTAGGGTAAACTGGGCGGGGAGCGGAATGAGGAAGGAGCTTTACTTAGCAGAGACGTGACCTTTTAAGGGCAAACTGACTGTCCCAGGAATTAGGTCATGTGCTGCCGGATGGCATAGTTTTTCTGAGTCAGGCTCCTACATCTCCTCTCTCTTTACTCTCTCTTTACCTTTTTAAGAGAGTGAGCCTTAACCGAGACGGGAACTCAGAGGCCCAGACGGTCCCAATAGCGCGTAGCCCCCAGTGCCTTTTGTGGACCAGGGGTGGGGCAGTTATTTTTGTTGTAGGCACCAACCCCTATGCAGTCTGGGCATGAGTTCAGGGAGAACTGAGATTGGGTCAGTCGGGACCCTCCCTTGCAGTACCCAATTGCTGCAGCCGTCTGGTGCTCAGGCCTCTTGTTATAGGCCGACATGTCCTCAGCCACCATGTCAGTTATATGTTTATATAACTGGAGCCTGCTTGTGAGCGAGTATAGTCACCCTCTGGGTGATCCATTGTCGCCAGCCGTTGATAATGAATGTGGATGGTTTTGGCCAAAATGTTGTCTATTTGTTGTTTGATAAATCCTGTCAGTTTATTAAATGCCCAAGGTCCGAGGGAGACAAGTAGGAGTAATCCTAGAATGGGACCAAAGATGGGGAGGAGAACAGGCAAGAGACCATTAAAACTAGTTAGAAAGGGGTTGTTAAGAAGTTGTTTTTTGTGTTGAAGAAGATCTTCTTGGAGTCTCTTGACCTTGTCTCGCACTATGCCGGATTTGTTGGCATAGAAGCAGCATCGTTCCTGTAAAGCTAAACAGATCCCCCCTTGTTCCGCTGTTAGAAGATCAAGCCCTCGTCTGTTTTGGAGTACTACTTTTGCTAAGGAGTCGACCTGGTCTTGAAGGTCATTAATAGTATCTGATAGTGTGGTAACATCATCAATAAGTTGGAGAGAAAGCCGTTGATAAGTGTCTACGGACACTCCTACCCCGGCAGCACCTGTGGCCATAGCGGCCTTTATACCTAGTCCTGCCATATGGAGAATGAACGCGAGGGCCCGTTTTTGTTGCCCAGGGAAAAGATCAAGGGCTGGTATAGGAAGTGACTGATCTCCGGGTAGAATATCTATATCTGGCAAGAGAAAAGCCAGTGCACAGAGGCCAGTCCAATTGGTGGGGAGGGCCATGAAGGCCAGGCCGTTGCCGCAGATGAAAACATGATTAGGAGCGGGGAAGGCAGGAGCAGTGGAATTAACAATAGCCAGCCAAAACGCAAGAAGTTACCAGGAGTAGATATCCAAAGAGAATGGTTGGGTGTAACATCTGTGGAAAAAAAGGAAATATCTCAGCGATTAAGTCCCTGGTGGTGGTGGATTAGTGATAGGGGGGTTAATGGGTTTGACCAGACGAGCAGGTAACCAGTGGGGATTGTTTTCTTGGGTATCATATATGCAGGCAGATCCTCGCGCCCAGATGAGAACTGGGTCGGGCCCGTTCCATTTTGCCTTGCGGGGATCTCTCCACATGACCTTGGCGCATTGATGTTTTGTTTTTTGACACCAAAGGTGGTCTGCAGTGGAGTTACCCTGGTCATCTAGTTGTAGAAAATTGAGGACGAACAGGGCGTGATTTAGAATATTACGAGTGGAACCTTTAGTGGGTTACGAAGTGGATGTTTTGAGTTTATTTAAGGTGTTTTTTAAGGTTTGATGAGCTCGTTCAATAATTCCTTGTCCCTGGGGATTGTACGGGATACCAGTGACATGTTGAATCTGAAATTGGCCGCAAAATTGTTTAAAGGCCTGGGAAGTGTACCCAGGGCCATTATCAGTTTTTATCTTTTGGGGCTTTCTGAGTACAGTTAGACACTGGAGGACATGGGCAATAACATTTTTTGTAGCTTCTCCTGTATGGAGGCTGGAGAAGATAAACCCACTGTAAGTATCGATGGTGACATGAGAATATTTGAGGGACCCGAACTCTGGGATATAGGTAACATCCATTTGCCAGATTTCATTGGTGAGAATTCCCCGAGGGTTGACCCCTAAGTGGAGTGTTGGGAGAAGAGTAACACATCCAGGGCAGCTCTTGACTATTTCTCTGGCCTGATCCCTAGTGATTTTGAACATGAGGCAGAGTGTGCGGACATTTAAATGATGGACAGCGTGACACTGTTGAGCTTTGTTTAGGGGGTCGGTGAGAACGGCGAGGATGAGTCGGGTGCCGGCATCCGCAAGGGCGTTACCCTGAATTAGTGGGCCAGGAAGGTCGGAATGGGCCCGTAAATGGCCGACAAAGAAGGGGTGATGTCTTGAGGTAATGAGCCGTTGAAGGCGGCAGAAAAGAGGGACTGCATTACTGCAGGGTTTGATGTAGGGCACGGTTTCTAGAAGGGGAAGGGAGAAGGCGATATAAGCACTATCTGTATATAGGTTGAATGGAGTATCTGGGAGTTGGATAAAAACCTGTAGGATAGCAAACAGTTCAACTAGCTGTGCAGATTGATAGGGTGAAGGGACTGTAAAGGTTTGGCCATTGATAACATAGGCAGCCTGACTTTTGGAGGAGCCGTCAGTGAAGACTAAGGCAGCCGCTAATAGGGGCTTGGCACTGGTAATTTTTGGAAAAATGAATGGGTGTACTCGTGTAAATTGGTGCAACCTATTGGCAGGATAGTGGTTGTCTATAGTACCTGGAAAGGAAGAAAGTACTACTGTACAGTTATCATCGTTTTCATGAGCCAATTAATTTGATTTTTAGTATAAGGGAGGATGATCCGGTTAGGGTCCATCCCAAAATATAGTCGACTTTTTTCTCTCCCTATTTGGATGATGCTGGCTGTTAATGTGGGATAGGGAGTAAGAACCTTGGCGGGCGAGGAGGGTAAATGAATCCACAATAGGGGGGCCTCTTGCCATAGTACCGCCGTTGGAGAGTGAGGGGTGGCACATATCATAAGAGAAAAGGGTTGGTGGTAAGATATGTGTTTAATCTGTTGTTGTTCAATGGCTAATTGTATTATTTGAAGGGACTGGTGAGCTTCCGGAGTAAGTGAACGCGGAGAGAGAGGATTAGGATCTCCCTGTAAGACATCAAATAATGGTTTTAACTGTCCTGTAGTGAGCCTGAGATATGGCCGGAGCCAGTTAATGTCCCCCAAGAATTTTTGAAAATCATTGAGCGTACGGAGATGGGATGTTTTTAGCACAATCTTTTGAGTGGTAATAAGATTGGAATTGAATTCGAAGCCAAGATAATAGTAGGGATCTTGTATTTGAATCTTATTAGGAGCGATTTGGAGATCAAATTGGGCAAGATTTTTGGTAAGTTCCAGGCAGCATTGGAGAACCTTTTCGGAGGATGGCCCGGCCAAAAGGATATCGTCCATGTAATGGATGATGTAAATGGAGGGCCACCGAGTACGAAGAGGGTCAACTGCTTGGGCCACAAATTTTTGGCATAGTGTAGGGCTATTGGCCATGCCTTGTGGAAGGACCTTCCATTGATAGCGAGGCATGGGTCCTTTGAAACTAATGACTGGGAGACTAACGACAAATCTCTCTTTGTCTTGGGGATGGAGGGGAATGGTGAAAAAGCAGTCTTTTAGATCAATAATAATTTTGGCGTGATTGGCTGGTATGGCAACAGGGGAAGGGAGGCCAGGTTGAAGAGCCCCCATGGCAAACATAGTTTTATTAATTTCACGGTGGTCTTGGAGAAGTCTCCAGGCTCCACTCTTTTTTTTTAATAACAAATATAGGAGTGTTCCACAGGGAGGTGGTAGGCTCAAGATGGCCAGCCGCCAGTTGTTCCTGTACTAAATGTGTGGCGGCTGTGAGTTTTTCTGAATTAAGTGGCCATTGGTCTACCCATACAGGCTCATCCGATTTCCATCTTATTTTGTCTGCATGGGGTACAAGGAAGTTAATGGCCGCTAGGAGAAATTTTGGTCGGGATGTCCCAGACCTGTCCGATTATTGTTGGTTATAACAGTTATGGAATGTTTGATGCCTTGTCCCAACTTTCCAAGCCCCTGTCCTGGGACAAAGCCTTGGTTGAGCATTTGTTGTGTGACTACTTCATTGGGGCTACACATGATAAGCTTTAACTGGGAAAGTATATCACGTCCCCAGAGGTTAACGGGCAGCCCTGGGATGATATAAGGTTGGACGTGGCCGGTATTACCTTCACTGTCTGTCCAAGTGAGAAGTTTTGTACTTTGTCTAGGGTTAGTAGACTGACCGATGCCCTTTAGATGGGTGGAGGCAACAGTGGTAGGCCACGAGGCAGGCCAGAAGTGAGAAGCGATGACCGTAGCGTCAGCCCTAGTGTCAATGAGTCCCTCAAAGGGTTTATTGTCTAATTTTGGGGTGAGTAGGGGTCTGTCAGGGGTAATTTGTTGTATCCAGTAGGTATCTGAGGCCCCAAAGGCAGAGTGTAGTCTGGGGTGAGGGAGGTTAGACTTAGTGGAGGAATCTAAGGGAAGTAAAATAAGTTGAGCTATTATTTGGCCTTGTTGAATAGTAACCGGCCCGTTAGGAGCTGAGGCCAGGAGAGTAATGATCCCCGTGTAATCTTGGTCAATTACTCCCGGGATAATATTAATCCCTGCTAGAGCTGAACTACCGCGCCCAAGGACTAGCCCAAAGGTATTGGGTGGTAGAGGCCCATGGGCATTGGTAGGGAGGAGTTGTATGCCTTGATCAGGGGTTAATAATGCTGGGGTGGGGGACAAGAGGTCCAATCCTGCACTGCCTGGGGTGGCTCTGCAGAGGGAGGTAATGGAGACTGGGACTGAGGAACAAACCGTATTGCCCCTGGTTTGTTCTGGGGACTTGGGGCCAGGGGCTGGCCCCGTTGGGGGTTTCCTGACCTGGGGCGAATTGGGTTACCCATAGCATCTACCTTGGAGTGACAGTCTCTAGCCCAATGTTTGCCGCGTTTACAGCGAGGACAGATAGTGGAAGGTGGCTGACGGGGCTGTTTGTCTATAGGGCATTCCCGGACAAAATGACCAGGTTGTTTACAATTGTAACAGGATTTTTCATTGTCCTCTGTGAAGCTTTTTAGTGCGGCTCCAATGGCTAGACCGATGGCGTGAGACATCCCGACACCAGAACAAAGTTTAATATAGTCTGAGAGAGAGCCATTGCGATGGGGGCGGATGGCGTCTTGGCAGGTGGCATTGGCATTTTCAAATGCAAGATGTTTAATAAAGGCGCTATCTGACTCTTCTTTTCCAATTAAGTGCTCGGCAGCCTCAGTTAGGCGGCTGATGAAATCGCAATAGGATTCGTCAGGCCCTTGATGGATTTTGGCCAAGGAGGTGCTGGCGGGCCCTTTGGGTGGGAGTTTACACCAGGCCTTAAGGCCGGCATTTTGGACATGAGCTAACAAGCCTGGGGGGAGGGCGGCCTGAGCCTCATTGGTGTTATAGGGCGGTCGGCCGAGAAGGCGATCTCTAGTCCAGGAGCGGGAGGACTGGCTTTGAGTATTTCGTTCAGCAATTTTTCGTGCGTTTTCCACATACTCTGTGCGCCATAAAACAAAATCACCACCAGACAGGGTGGCGTGAGCTAAAGTGAACCAATCATTTGGCGTTAGCCAACGGTCGGTGAGGCTTTCCAGCAAGGCTACCGTGAAGGGAGCTACATGGTCATAAGCGTGGACCGCAGCCTTTAAGTCTTCTAAATACTTAATGTTTAAAGGGCAGTAGTGCTGTCTGTCTCTTAGGGGCCCCGCCTCTTCCTCTGAGGGGGGGTTATCCTGTTCCTCAGCTTCATTATTGGACCCCTCTGCGGTATCCTCCTCTTGGGGGTCCTCAGGGGTCTGAGTATTGGGACCTACCTCTGCAGACTGTCTGCGAGTGACCGGAAAAGCGAGGACAGGTCTTTGTTTGGGAGCTCATTTTAGGGGTAGACGGGGGGAAAAGGGCAGCCCAGAGAGTGCAGCGAGTTCAGCCTCAAGGGCACGGAGTTCTTTGAGAAGACTAATGTGTTGGCGTTTTTCCTGGAGGACCTCTTGAAGAGAGGCAATCTGTTGTGTTAGGGAGGCGGTTGTTTGAGTAGGGGGATTGGAGTGAGGAATAGTAGAAGGTGGACTGTGGATGATGGGAGCGAGGAATGGATGGTTTTGAGGGATGGTATAAGGAGGTGGCCGGAAGGGTGGAGGAGACGATACAGAGGGGTCCTCCTGATGGTAACGAGCGGCCGCATCCTCAAGGGTAGCCTGGTCCTCGGGAGGGAGGGTTGTGTCCGAATCTTGGGGAAGGTTTTTAAGGCAGGGATAAAGTCTTATTGAGGGATGACTAGGGGGTTCAGCCGAATTTTGGGTAGGGCCTTTCTCGAGACAGGGCTTGGGCTTAGGGTCAGTAATAGGGATATCTATAGACACGGAGTCATTTTCAGACGGGGGACGGGACGATTCCTTTAAGAGGCTCTCCCCCTTTTTAATAACTTCTATGACATCCGGGTCATGGGAGTGAACCCTGAGGACGTCATTTATGAGATTCCAGTAAGTAAAAGTAGAAACAGGGACCTTTTCAGGCCCAAAGGCTTTATAAAAGTCTTGGAACGCATCGCCGACGAGCTTCCAAATTTTAATATCAATTGTTCCCTCCTGGGGGAACCAGGGGCAAATGTCTGTCAGAAATTCGAAAAAGTCACGGAGATCTTTTTTTCTAGCCTTAATTCCTCGCACCTTGAGGGAAATTTTTAACCCAGAAATGAAGAGTTCATGAGAATTCAATGTCTGACCCATTATCCCCTTTTCGGCCCTTCAGTCAACAAAGGAAACAGTCAGATGCCCGTCTGGCCGTGCCCCTCGCGGGACTAAATCTGTCTTGGCTAAGGCGCTTCGGTATAAGTCCCCGAACTGGTGGACCGGAGTCCAGTCACCGTTATGCCGTATAACAGAAACGGAACCGCAGATTAGGGCCCAAGCAAGCTCCGTGAAAAGAAGTCGTGGAACTGTCACTCATTCACACATTCATTCGACCGAGGGGTAACATTAAATCTAATTTTATCCCGAAACATCTATTTTCGTATGTCTGCTTACCTCTATCAGATCAGGCTCACGGATTGGCTTGTATCCGCGGAGATCAGGAAACGAGTCAGGCTCACGCGGTTAAATCGCGCGGAGACTCAGCAACGCGTCTGGCCGGACTTAAGGCAGACAGTTTTTCAAAGGGTCTGGGATCTTCGAGCCCCACGTTGGGTGCCAGAAATGCCCCGACCAGCGGGGCATTCGACAGGGACCGAAGAGAGACACCCTGAAAAGAGAAAATAGGAGGCACGAAGAAATGGAGGCAAGACAAAGTTCTGATCAAGCCTCAAATTTTTTATTGCAGCTACAAGCTTATATAGATTAGGGTAAACTGGGCAGGGAGCGGAATGAGGAAGGAGCTGTACTTAGCAGAGATGTGACCTTTTAAGGGCAAACTGACTGTCCCAGGAATTAGGTCATGTGCTGCCGGATGGCATAGTTTTTCTGAGTCAGGCTCTTACATAACATGAAAAAAAGATTGAGTCATAAATGTAACCAAAGTCCTGATACTGGCCACAGCAAGAAAGTGTCTTGAGAAATTGGGAAAAAGAAAGATGCTAGCAACCCAAGTCCACATACTCTGTCTCTCCATTAAGATAACAGAATGACAATGTGAAATTCATAGGGAGAGAAGGCAGGTCAGTGTTTGTCAGACGCAAGGTGTGGGGCTCATGGATGGGAACTGAAAGTTTCATGACCTGGGTTTCTAATGATTGCTTGTAATCAGACAAATAGTATTAGACAGCCAGGAATGGGGAATCACAGTGCTTTTGGGATGTTGCAAAACGGAATTGTAGACTTCCGGAAAAATGGCGGAGTGAGGTGAGCCTCTGTAAAGCTCCCCTGGAATTTACAAAGAATCGAACAACAAAAACTCCACAAAGGACTCCCTGCACAACAGACAAGCAACACGAAGAGGCCCACTACCGACTGAAATCACCTACAGGTGGGAGATTCGCGCGAGTGGAGGGAGGAGGAAAGGGAGAAGTGCGCGGAGACGGAGCCGCGCGGGCGCAGGACGCAGACCTAGCTCAGTGCGCCGAGCTCGCTGCTTCCCGGAGCTACCGCAGCTGCGGGAGATCGGACTGCTAGGGCTCCGCCAGGGCTCCACAGGGCTTAGGGGACAGCATATAACACGGCTGAACCCAACGCTCATGGCAGAGACCTCGGAGAAAAGACTGAGGGAAAAAGGCTGAAAACAGTGGTTTAAGCCCGCACTGCCGAGCGGAGAACGGAGCCTTAGGCACTGAGACTAGCCGCCCCCCTCCCTGCCCTCCCAGAGCTCGCCCCGCCCCCACCTGCCCGGTGCTAGAAGCGAAACAGTAGCAGTGTCAGATCAAAACAACAGAAAATTTGCTGTTTTGAGATCTGTGGACTGCAAATACAAATTCACAGCCCAACTAGTTCCAGCAAAGGGGAGGGAGCTGTGGAAGCAGGACTGGCTGTGGTGGTGGTCGCCGCCATTGCTCTGGGCCACCTCTCACAACTCACCCCGCCCCTGACTCCACCTATCTGGGCGGATCCCTGCAGGAGTAAACAGAACTGCTGAAATATACGGGCTCTGAATCAGGAGCTGTAAGAGCTTTGGAACATCAAAAGCTCTCCGCATACCCACCGGGACACTGCGCCCTGTGACCTAGACGAACTATTAACAGAGGAGAAGCCCGTCTCCCAGGGAATCCCCCCATTGCGTGAGAAGTTGGAATAGTGCAGAGAAAATATAGCACTACTGTGTGGGAGAAGAAAAATAAGTTGCAGTTGCAGAAATAATAAAACATTCTACCAACAAGTACTGGCAAACAAAAGAAAGACCGCTTTCTATCAACCTGTTGCAGAAGTCACTCCTGTAGATGTCTAGGAAGAGAAATAGTAAACCAGTAATCGCCATGAATAACCAAGGCAACAAGATAGCTCAGAAAGAAAGTGAAAAATCTCCAGAGAAGGCACTTAAAGATACAGAAATATGTGACTTTAATGACAGAGAATTCAAGATTGCAGTTCGGAAAAAACTCAACGAGATACAAGAAAACACAGATAGGCAGTTAAAGGAACTCAGAAACTCAATCAAAGAACAGCATGAACATTTTACGAAAGAGATTGAAATCTTAAAAAAGAACCAAATAGAATTTCTGGAGATTAAGAACTCAATAGAAGAAATTAAGAATGAAATAACCAGCTTAGGTAGTAGAGTTGACCAGATGGAGCAAAGAATCAGTGACATCGAAGATAGAAACCTGGAAATGACACAAATTGAAGAAGAAAGAGACTTGAGACTTAAAAGAAATGAAAGAACTCTACAAGAACTTTCTGACTCCATCAGAAAGAGCAATATAAGAATAATGGGCATACCAGAAGGAGAAGAAAGAGAGAAGGGAACAGAGAATATATTCAAACAAATTGTCGATGAGAACTTCCCAAATTTGTGGAGAGAACTGGACCCTCGAATCCAAGAAGCAAATAGAACACCTAGTTACCTCAATCCCAACAGACCTTCTCCAAGGCACATTGTATTGAAGCTGTCTAAAATCAACGACAAAGAAAGAATCCTCAAGGCATCCAGGGAAAAGAAGACGGTAACTTACAAAGGAAAGCCCATTAGATTATCATCAGATTTTTCAGCAGAAACTCTACAAGCCAGGAGGGAGTGGAACCAAATATTCAAACTATTGAAAGAGAGAAACCATGAGCCAAGAATAATATATCCAGCAAAGATATCCTTTAGATATGAAGGAGGAATAAAGACCTATCCAGACATACAGAAGCTGAGGGAATTTTCTAGTACACGACCTGCACTACAAGAAATACTAAAGGAGGCCATTCGACCACCATCAACAGGGACAATTTGTGGCAAACAAAACTCAAAAAGGGGGAGAGTAAAGGCCTGAACCGGAATATGGGAATGGAGAAAGTAAGCGTGCTGAAGAAAATGGAATACTCTAAATATCAAACTTTCTTTTACATAAACTTAAGGGTAACCACTCAAAATAAATCCAGAATTGAAATACATACTGAAATAAAAAAAGAAACAGAGGGAAACATCATAGAATACCACCACACAGAAATAATAGACAACAACAAAAAGGCAAAGAAACAATGGAGACACAACCTTACCAGAAAACTAAGGATAGAATGACAGGAAATCCTCACATATCAATAATTACTCTAAATGTAAATGGACTGAACTCACCAATAAAAAGGCACAGAGTAGCAGATTGGATCAAAAAACTAAACCCAACCATATGCTGTCTCCAAGAGACACATCTCAGCTACAAGGACAAGCATAGACTCAAAGTGAAAGGGTGGAAATTGACACTCCAAGCAAATGGTACGCAGAGAAAATCAGGTGTAGCCATAATGATATCAGATGAAACAGACTTCAAGGTGAAAAAGATAACAAGAGACAAAGATGGACATTTCATAATGGTGAAGGGGACTGTACAACAAGAAGACATAACAGTCATCAATATTTATGCCCCCAATCAGGGAGCACCGAAATACACCAAGCAACTACTAACAGAACTAAAGGGAGAAATTGACCAAAACACAATTATACTAGGGGACTTAAATACATCATTGACAGCTATGGATAGATCATCCAAACAGAAAATAAATAACGAAATAGTAGCCCTAAATGACACATTAGATGAAATGGACATAATGGACATTTATAGAGCACTTCATCCTAAAACATCAGACTATACATTCTTTTCTAGTGTACATGGAACATTCTCAAGGATAGACCATATATTGGGACATAAAATCAGTCTCAACAAATTTAAGAAGATTGAAATCATACCATGCATATTCTCTGATCACAAGGCTTTGAAATTGGATATCAACTGTAAAAAGAAAGCGGGGAAAAACACAAATACATGGAGACTAAACAACATACTTTTAAAGAAGGACTGGGTCAAAGAAGAAATTAGAGGAGAGATCAAAAGATACATTGAAACAAATGACAATGAAAATACATCCTACCAAAATTTTTGGGATGCAGCGAAAGCAGTTTTAAGAGGGAAATTTATCTCATTACAGGCCTACCTCAAGAAACAAGAAAACTCCCAAATAAATAACCTCATGTTACACCTTAAAGAACTAGAAAAAGAAGAACAAGTAAAACCCAAGGTCAGCAGAAGAAAGGAAATAACAAAAATTAGAGCAGAACTAAATGAAATAGAGAACAAAAAGACAATAGAAAAAATTAATATGACAAAGAGCTGGTTCTTTGAAAAGATTAACAAAATTGACAAACCCTTGGCTAGACTTACTAAGATAAAAAGAGAGAAGACACTGATTAACAAAATCAGAAACGTAAAAGGGGAAGTTATCACGGACACCACAGAAATACAAAGGATCATCCAAGAATACTATGAAGGACTATATGCCACCAAATTCAACAACCTAGAAGAAATGGACAAGTTCTTAGAAACATATAGCCTTCCAAGGCTGAACCATGAAGAACTGGAAAATCTAAACAGACCGATCACCAGTAACGAAATTGAATCAGTCATCCAAAACCTTCCCAAAAGCAAAATTCCGGGACCAGATGGCTTCACTAGTGAATTCTACCAAACCTTCAAAGAGGATCTAATACCAATTCTGCACAAACTCTTCCAAAAAATTGAAGAAGAGACAATACTCCCTAACTCATTTTATGAGGCCAACATTACCCTGATACCAAAACCTGGTAAGGACAGCACAAAAAAAGAAAACTACAGACCAATATCTCTGATGAATACCGATGCAAAAATCCTAAATAAAATTCTAGCAAATCGAATACAACAATGCATTGAAAAGATTATTCATCACGACCAAGTGGGGTTCATCCCCGGGGCACAAGGATGGTTCAACATACGCAAATCCATCAATGTGATACATCACATAAACAAAATAAAGGACAAAAATCATATGATTATATCAATTGATGCAGAAAAAGCATTTGACAAGATACAACATCCATTTATGATTAAAACACTTAATAAAATGGGTATAGAAGAAAAATACCTCAACATAATAAAGGCCATATATGACAAGCCCTCTGCTAATCTCATAATTAATGGAGAAAAACTGAAGCCCTTTGCTCTACGTTCAGGAACACGACAGGGATGTCCCCTATCACCTCTGCTTTTCAACATAGTGTTGGAAGTCCTTGCCAGAGCAATCAGGCAAGAGAAAGAAATAAAAGGCATCCAAATTGGGAATGAAGAAGTTAAATTATCACTCTTTGCAGATGCCACGATGCTATATATAGAAAACCCTAAAGACTCCACCAAAAAGCTATTAGAAACAATCAACGAATACAGTAAAGTTGCCGGCTACAAAATAAACGCACAAAAGTTCATTGCCTTCCTATATACTAACAATGAAATCTCAGAAAAAGAAATACAAAAAACAATTCCTTTTGCAATTGCAGCAAAAAGAATAAAATACCTAGGAATAAACTTAACCAAGGATGTGAAAGACCTATATGCTGAAAACTATAAGACTTTTTTGAAAGAAATTGAAGAAGACACAAAGAAATGGAAAGACATTCCGTGCTCATGGATTGGAAGAATCAACATAGTTAAAATGGCCATATTACCCAAAGCAATATACAGATTCAATGCAATCCCCATCAAAATCCCAATGGCATATTTTAAAGAAATAGAACAAAAAATCATCAGATTTGTTTGGAACCACAAAAGACCCCGAATAGCCAAAGCAATCTTAAGAAAAAAGAACTATAATGGAGGTATCACACTTCCTGACTTTGGCTTGTACTACAGGGCTACAATAATCAAAACAGCATGGTATTGGCAGAAAAACAGACACATAGACCAATGGAATAGAACTGAGAACCCAGAAATAAAACCACATAAATATGGACAGAAAATTTTTGACAAAGAAGCTAAAAACATACAATGGAGCAAAGACAGCCTCTTCAATAAATGGTGCTGGGAGAATTGGATAGCCACGTGCAAAAGAATGAAACTGGACTGCTATTTGTCACCATGTACCAAAGTTAATTCAAAATGGATCAAAGACTTAAGCATAAGACCTGACACAATAAACTGCATAGAAGAAAACATAGGTACTAAACTTATGGACCTTGGGTTCAAAGAGCATTTTTTGAACTTGACTCCAAAGGCAATGGAAGTAAAAGCTAAAATAAACGAATGGGACTATATGAAACTTAAAAACTTCTGCACAGCAAAAGAAACCATTGACAAAATAAAGAGGCCACCAACGGAATGGGAGAAGATTTTTGCAAACAGTGCCTCCGATAAGGGGCTAGTATCCAGAATATACAAGGAACTCATGCAACTCAACAACAAAAAAACAAACAACCCAATTGAAAAATGGGCAGAGGACTTGAAGAGACATTTCTCCAAAGAGGACATACAAATGGCAAATAGACATATGAAAAAATGCTCAACATCACTAATCATCAGAGAAATGCAAATCAAAACCACAATGAGATATCACCTCACCCCAGTCAGAATGGCTATCATCAACAAGACAAAGAGCAACAAATGTTGGAGAGGCTGTGGAGAAAAAGGAACCCTCATACACTGTTGGTGGAAATGCAGACTGGTGCAGCCGTTATGGAAGGCAGTGTGGAGGTTTCTCAAAGAATTACGAATAGAATTGCCATATGACCCAGCATTCCCTCTCCTGGGTATCTACCCAAAAAATCTGAAAACATTTAGAGATAAAGACACGTGTGCTCCAATGTTCATTGCAGCTTTGTTTACGGTGGCCAAGACATGGAAACAACCAAAATGTCCTTCGATAGATGAATGGATAAAGAAGTTGTGGTATATATACACAATGGAATACTTTTCGGCAGTAAGAAAAGATGATATAGGAACATTTGTGACAACATGGATGGATCTTGAGAGAGTAATGCTGAGCGAAACAAGTCAGACAGAAAAAGCAGAGAACCATGTGATTTCACTGATATGTGGTATATAAACCAAGAACAACAAAAGAACAAGACAAACAAATGAGAAACAGAAACTCATAGACACAGACAATAGTTTAGTGGTTGCCAGAGGGTAACGGGGGCGGGGGGTCGGGGGTGGGAGATGAGGGTAAGGGGGATCGAATATATGGTGATGGAAAGAGAACTGACTCTGGGTGGTGAACACACAATGGGATTTATAGATGATGTAATACAGAATTTTACACCTGAAATCTATGTAATTTTACTAACAATTGTCACCCCAATAAATTTAATTAAAAAAAACAAACAAACAAACAAACAAAAAAAAACGGAATTGTACTTTTTAAAGATTACAATAAAAATCTAGGTCTCTGAATTTTACCAAAATAATGTAAGGACTATAGCCAGTAGGGCACCTCTCATCAGCCACAAGTCCTTTAATATTGTGATGGCCCTGCCTCCTAGATTCTTTCGGGCTACATGAGAAAGCTCCTCATTTTAAAAACAAACAATCCCGGTGAAATATACATCCCAATGGGAGAACTGGCCTTGCTATAATTAAGTGTGGTTGTGGATATTTGCCTGATGGGGTGGATTACAGTTTTAAAGAGAGAACAATGATTTTGGAAATGAGTTTTCACTGATTTCATTTGCTGTGAATCGAAAGGGAGAGAATAATTACCCATTGTAAGAAGTCTCTGAAAGAAAACATGATGAGTCTCCTCACCGGTAAGCATAGATATTTCCTTCGAGTGGAAAGGAAGGATTGGTCAGAACACCGGGGCAATAGCTGTGGTCTCTTGCGCAGTTCAGACTGGTCTGTCCTGAAGGACCTGGAGTCTAAATCAGGCTAAACCTCGGATTACTGTGGATCTGCTGTGCCTCTCCCATTCTCTTCCATGTTAATGAGGGTCTCTTATGGCATGACTATCTGTTTCATCTTTTTACTTTTTGTACATGTTGTGTGTGATACTTTAATACTCTGATCATCATAATTGAGGAAACATTCACAATTTTCACCCTTTGTCTCAGGGAGTCTGCACATCCTTCATGTGGGACTCCATGTGTGGTTAGAAAGTCTCTTGTGACTTCCAATTCTTTGTTATGTCACCTGCTAAGGGGTGGCAGAGAGTGTCTTCCATGGAGAAATTCAGGGTCTTTGACAAGTAGATTAAGGAGAACTACCTTATATACTGAGCAAGGCACTGAGCCCACAGACAGAGAAAGTGGACCTTCCTTTCTCTCCTAAGTAATTCCTGGTGAACCTGACCTCTACTGAATTACATCCAATGCTCAAAATTAGTCAGTTGATAGGCATGCATCAGGGATTCAAATGGCAGACCCATAGAGCCCATCCTGCCTGTCAGAACTGATAGAGCACCATACAAACATGTATCCTTCCTTCTCCATTTTCCTACACTCACGTGACAATACTCAGCAAATGATGAGAAAACCTGAGAATATGATGCCCCCAACTTGTTAGTTTTGATTAGTGGTTCGTTTTGAAAATCACCATCAGAGACTAGAAGACCCTATCTGCTTCTATCTGGAGTTCACATTCATCTGGTAACACTCTTTGATGGGGGACTTTTTGGAGCCAGCGCTCACAGGAACTCTGTGTCAGTTCTTCCTCCCCTTCAAAGTGGCAAGGAGATTCCTGGCAAGTCATCATGTCTGGGCCCAAGGACCTCTGTAGCATGAGAAAGAAGTCTCTATGTAGCACAGAGAATAGTGAAGTCATACTCAGGGCACAAAGTGCAAGGAGTGTCCTGGATAAGACTGTGGGCAGCAAATGGTCCAAGGTACCACTGTCACTGTGGCCTCCTGGAGCGGGGATATTGATGTCAAAGTTGTCTTTCTCTGTGTAATTGGCAGGGGGCTGTTGGGCACGGAGTAAAGCTCTGTGCTAGGTATACAACAGAGTGTGAATCTGTGAGGAGAATGACTTCTGTGGATTGGCTTGGTCTATTCCTCAGTCTTGATGCCCTCAGGGTCAGACCCTGCTGAGCAGTTTCCTGTTGACAGACACTCCTGGGAAAGCAACATTCTGGCATCTTCATCTTGGACTTTTAGAGTGGTGGGAAATACACTTCTGTTATTAGAACCACAGTCTATAACATTTTGCTATGAAAATTGGATGATTTATCAGTTTAGGGAGGGAAAATCAAAACCACAATGAGACAATATGCAACTCCTTCAAGAATGCTGTGATCAACCAAAGAGAAAAGACCACATGTGAATTAACAATGTGATGTGCAATCCCTAGATTTCTCACATATCTCTGGTGGATACATAGAATGATATAGTTACCATGCAAAACAATTCGCTATTTGTCCAGTATGTTGGGAATGAAAATATCATGTAACCATCAATTTATACACAATAGTGTTTAAATAGATGCCCAGAAACTCCTGAACAGAATTCAGAACTGCAGTATAGATAAAGGCAAAAATGTAGAGAAACAATGTCAATTCAATCGATGAATGCATTAGCGAAGGTGGAATATATATAAAATGAAAAAGATACAGTCATAAAGGTGACAGAACACCTGATACTGGCCACAGCAAGAAAGGGTCTTGAAAATTTGACAATAGAGGAACGCTAGCATCCCAAGGCCATATACATTTTATCTCCATTAATATAACAGACCGACAATGTCAAAATTCATAGGGAAAGAAGACAGGTCAGTGTATGCCAGGGTGCAAGGTGTGGGGCTGCATGGAGGGAAGTGGAAATTGTATGGCTTGGGTTGCTATTGATTGATTGCAATAAGAAAAATTGTATTAGAAGGCAAGGATTGTGGAAAACACAATGCTGGTAGCATATTACAAAACTGAGTTTATCTTTTAAATCATCCAATTTCAAACTGGTTATGTGAATATTCCCAAAACAATGTAAGGGATATTCCCAGTAGGGCACCTCTCGTACACCATGAGTTCTCTAATGGTGTGATGGAACTGCCTCCTAGACCCTTTTGGGATACATGAGAAAGCTCCTCAGTTCTAAAAACAACCAATGCGAATGAAATTAGGTCCCAAAGGGAGAAATGTCTTTGCTAGAATTTAGTGTGGACATGAATATTTCCCTATGAAGTGGATTATACTTTACAGAGAGAGAACTGATTTTGCAAAGGAGTTTTCAAAGATTTAATTCACTATGAATTGAAAGGGAGAGAATCAATACACATTGAAACAAGTCTTGGAAACAAAATGTGATGGGCCTCCTCACATTGAACATAGATATTTCCTTCAAGTGGAAAGGAAAGATTTGTCAGAGTGATTGGGCAACTGGTGTGGTCTCTTGCAGAGTTCAAGCCTGGGCTATCCTGAGGACCTGGAGTTTAAATCAGCCTAACACTCAGATTGCTGTGGATCTGCTCTGCTTCTCCCATTCTCTTCCATGTTACTGAGGGCCTCCTATGTCTTGCCTATCTGTTTCATCTGTTATGAGCATGTTGTGAGCTTTACTTTAATACTTTAATCTTTTAACTGAGGAAACATTCCCAATTTTCACTTTTTACTCATAGATTCTGTATATTTTGCATGTGGATCTCCATGTGTCATAGAGAATCTATTGTGACTCTCAGTTATTTGTTACATCACCAGCTAAGGGGTGGCAGAGAGTGTCTTCCTCAGAGAAATTCAGTGTCTTTGACAAGTAGAATATGGAGAACTACAGTATATACTGACAGCTACTGATCCCACAGACAAAGAGAGTGGATCTTCCTTTGTTTGTTAGTTAATTCCTGGTGTACCTGACCTCTGCTGAATTACATGCAACTCTGTGAAATCAGTCAGTTGATAGGCATGTATCTGGGAATTCAGATGGCAGTCCCATGGAACCCATCCTGCCTGTCAGAACTGACAGAGCACCACACAAATGTATATCCTCCCTGTCCGTGTACCAACACTCCCTTGATACTACTCAGCAAATGATGAGGATAATCAAGAATCTGATGACCCGACTTGCTAGGTATGATAAGTAGTTTTTTTAAGCATCACCATGATAGACTAAAAAACATCATCTGCTTATCTGTGGAGCTCACATTCATCTGGGAGCTCTCTTTTTTGGGGCACTTTTAGGAGCCAGCACTCACCCTAACTCCATGTCAGTTCTTGATCCTCTTTGAAGTGGCAATGTGAGGCTTGGCAGGTCATTATGGATGGAACAAGGGCCTCTATAGTATGAGAAAGAAGGTGCAATGGAGCACGGAGTATGGTGGAGTCACACTCAGGGCTCAAAGTGGAAGTAGTGTCCTGGATAAGTCCCTGGGCAGCAAATGTTCCAAAGTTACTTGTGGCTGCCACCTCCTGAAGATGGGATGATAATGTCACAGTTGTCTTTTTGTGACACATGAGGATACTGATATATGATTACTCAGGCAACTGATGGGCACAGATTATATCTCCAGTGCTGGGCAGATGACAGAGTATGAGTCTGTGAGTAGATCAAATTTTGTGGTTCTCCTCGGGCTATTCTTAAATCCTGACGCCCTCAGTATCAGACCTTGCTGAGCATATTCCTGTAGACAGAACCTCCAGAGAAAAAATGTTCTGGCATTGTCTTATTGGACATTCAAGACGATGAGAAATACACTTCTGTATTGAAGCCACACAGTCCACAACATTTTGCTATGAAAATCAGACACTTTGTCACTCAGGGAGAGAAAATCAAGAGCACAATGAGACAATATGATACTCCATCAAGAATGCTGTGATCATCAAAGAGAAAAGATCACATGTGCATTGACAAGTGATGAAGAAGAACTGGAATGCTCACATATCTCTATTGGATGCATAGAATGATATAGCTAACGTGGAAAAGAGTTCGCTATTTGTCCAGTATGTTGAGAATGAAAGTATAACCTAACCATGAATATATACACAGTAGTGTTTAAAACGGATGATCAGAAACTCCTAAACAGAATTCTACATGACACTATAGATAATGGCAAAAATGTAGACAGAATAGCACGTCAACTGATTAATGCATTAGTGAAGGTTGTATATGAATAAAATGAAACAAGATACATTCATAAAGGTGACAGAAGTCCTGATACTCGCCACAGCAAGAAATTTTTTGAGAAATTGGCAAGAGTAAGAAGCTGGCAACCTAGGCCACATACACTGTCTTTTGATTATGTTAACAGAATGACAATATCATATTCATAGGGAAGGGAGGAAGGAAGATTAGTGTTTGCCAGGGTACAAGGTGTGGGGCAGCATGGATGGGAAGTGAAGGTTGCATAGCCTCAGTTTCTATTGATTGCTTGTAGTCAGAAAAATGGTAAAGACAAAAAGGATTGAGGAAAGCACAATGCTGCTGACATATTACAAAACTGAATTGTATTTTTTAATGTACCAAAGGTAAACTGGAAGTGTGAATTTTACCAAAACAACATAGGGGATATTTTCAGAAGGACACCTCTCATAAAACACAAGTTGTCTAATGTTGTGATTTACCTGCCTCCTTGAACCTTGAACCTTTGGGCCACATGTGTAAGCTCCTGATTTCATAAAACAAACATTGCCAGTTAAAATTAGGTCCTAATGGGAGAAGTGCCCTTGCCAGATATAAGTGTGGTGGAACATATTTGACTGATGGAATAGATTGTTATTTTACAGAGTAAGCACTGATTCTGGAAAGGAGTTTTCACAGATATCGTTCACTGTGAATTGAAATGGGGAGAATCATTTCACATTCAAAGAAGTCTCTGAAATGAAATTTGATGGGACTTCTCACATGTGAATGTAGATATTTCCTTTCAATGGAAAGGAAGGACTGGTCAGAGAGCCAGGGCAATGGCTGTGGTCTACTTGGTGTTCAACCTAAGTCTATCCTGAACGACCTAGAGTCTAAATCAGGCTAAATCTCGTATTGCTGCATATCTGCAGTGCCTCTCCCATTCTCTTCCATGTTACTGAGGCCCTCCTATGCCATGCTTTTCTGTTTCATCTTTTACATTTTGGGCATGTTATGTCCATTTCTTTAATACTCTTATCTTTATAATTGAGGAAACATTCCCATTTTCAAACTTTTACTCAGAGACTCTGTACATTTCACATGTGGGACTCTGTGTGTAGTCAGAGAAACTATCGTGACTTCCAATTCTGTGTTACATCACCTGCAAGGGATGGCAGACAGTGTCTTCCCAGGAGAAATTCAGTGTCTTTGCAAGTAGAATAGTGAGAACTACTGTATGTTCTGCGTCAGTTATTGAGCCCACACACAAAGAAAGTGGACATTCCTTTCTATCCTAGGTAAATCCTGGACAACCTGACCGCTATTGAATTACATCCAAACCTCTGAAATCACCTGGTGGGTAGGCACATATTTGGGAATTCAGTGGGCAGACCATGGAGTCCATCCTGCCTGTCAGAACTGACAGAACAACATACAAATATGTATCCTTCCTCTCTGCGTACCAACACTCCCTTGACACTACTCAGCAAATAATGAGGATAACCAAGAACCTGATGCCCAAACTTGGTAGGTTTGATAGTGGTTATTCTTGAAAATCACCATCATAGACTAGAAGACGAGATCTGCTTCTATCAGGAACTCACATTCATCAGGGAACACTCTTTGATGGGGCACTTTTTGGAGCCAGTGCTCACACCAACTGCGTATTAGTTCTTGCTCCACTTTGAAGTGGAAAGGTGATTCCTGGCAAGTCATTATGGCTTGGCCAAAGGGCTCTGTAGTCTGAGAAATCAGGGTCTATGGAGCACACAGAATGGTGAAGTCACACTAAGCGCTCATAGTGGAAGGAGTGTTCTGGATTAGTCTGTGGGCAGTAAGTGGTCCAAGGCACCTCTGTGGCTGCAATCTCCTGGAGAGAGGATGATGATGTAGTATTTATTGACACATTAGTATACTGATATGTGTTTTGCCAGGTGGTTGCTGGGCACGATTACAGCTTCAGTGCTGGGCAAAGAACAGAGTCTGAGTTTGTGAGCAGTGACAACTCTGGCTCTGCTCTGGCTGTTCATTCTGCCTGACAACTCTCAGCATCAGACACTGATGAGCAGTTTCCTGTGGACAGACCCTCCTGAGAAAGCAACTTTCGGGCACCTTCATCTTGAACTTTCTAGAAAGTTAGAAATTCACTTCTGTTATTGAAACCACACAGTCTATAACATGTTGCTATGCAAATCTGACAATTTGTTGGTCAGCGAGGGAAAATGGAAAGCACAAGGGGACAATATTACACTCCTGCACAAATGCTGTGATCAACCAAAGAGAAAATATCACATGTGCGTTGACAATGTGATGTTGAAGAAGTAGGACACTCACATATTTCAGTTGGATACATAGAATGATATAGCTACCATGCAAAACACTTTGCTATTTGTCCAGTATGCTGAGAATGAAAATATCATGTGACCATGAAAATATACACAGTAGAGTTTAAATGATGCACAGAAACTCCTAAACAGAACTCAACATGCCACTGTAGATAATGGTAAAAATGTAGACAAACAATATGAGGTCAACTGATACAAGCATTAGTGAAGGTGGTATATGTATAAATGAAATAAGACACATTCATAAGGGTGACATAATTTCTGATACTGGCCACAGCAAGAACATATCTTGAGAAATTGGCAAGTGAAAGAACCTAGCACCATGAGGCCACATACGTGTCTCTCCATTAAGATAACAGAATGACAATGTATAATTCATAGAGAAAAAAGGCAGGTCAGTGTTTTCCAGAGTGCAAGTTGTAGGGCAGCGTGGATGGGAACTGAAAGTTGGATGTTTTGGTTTTCTTTTGATTGGTTGTAATCAGATAACTTCTTTAGACATCAAGAATTGAGGAAAGCACAATGATTTTGGCATATTACACAACTGAATTGTACATTTTAAAGGTTCCAATGGCAAACTGGTGATGTGTATTTTCCAAAACAATGTAAGGGTTAATCCCAGTAGGACACCTCTCATAAACTACAAATCCTCTAATGTAGTGACTGCCCTGCCTATGAGACACTTTGGGCTACATGAGAAACCTCCTCAGTTTTAAAAACAAATACTGCCAGAGTAATATAGGTCCCATTCTTTTGTTGTTTTTGGTTTATACAAAAAAAATGAGAAACAAAAACTGATAGACACAGACAATAGTTTGGTTGTTACCAAAGTGTAAGAGGGGTGGGAGTTGGGAGACGAGGGTAAGGAGGATCAAATATATGCTGATGGAAGGAGACTGTCTCTGAATTGTGAACACACAATGGGATTTATAGATGATGTAACACAGAGTTGTATACCTGAAATCTATGTAATATCACTGACAATTGTCACCTCAATAAATTAAAAAATAGAGTCTGTATATTTTGCATGTTGGATTCCAGTGCGGTCAAATAATCTATTGTGACTTCCAATTATTTGTTATGTCACCTGCTAAGGGGTGGTAAAGAGTGACTTCCATCATGAAATTCTATGTCTTCGACAAGTAGAATATGGAGAACTTCAGTATATACTGAGCTTGCTTCTAAGCCCACTCTCAAAGAAAGTGGATCTTCCTTCCTATCTCAGGTAATTCCTGGTGAGTCTGAAGTCTACTGAATTACATCCAACCTTCTGAAATCAGCTGTTTGATAGGCATGTGTCAGGGAATGCAGATATCTGACCTATGGAGCCCATTCTTCCTTTCAGGACTGACAGAGCACCATACAAATGTTTCGTTACTCTCTATGTTCCAACACTTTCTTGACACCACTCATCAAATGATGAGGGCAATCAAGAACCTGATGCCCCACTTGCAAGATATGATAAGTGGTTCTTTTTGAAAATCACCATCAGAGACTAGAAGACCTGATTTTCTTCTATTTGGAGCTCACATTCATCTGGGAACACTCTTTGATGGCACTTTTTGGAGACTGTACTCACACCCACTGCATATAAGTTCTTGTTCCTCTTTGAAGTGGCAAGGTGATACCAGGAATGTCATTTTTGCTGGGCTCAAGGGCCTCTCTAGTATGAGAAAGATGTCTATATGGAGCACAGAGAATAATGACATCACACTCATGGCTCGAAGTGGAAGGACTTTCCTGGATAAGTCTCTGGGCTGCAAACGGTCCAAGACACCACAGTGGTTGTGGCCTCGTGGAGAGGGGATGATGATGTCACAGTTGTCTTTCTGTGACACATGAATATAATGATATGTGATTCACCAGGCAGTTACTGGGCACAGATTACAGCTACTGTGCTAGGCACAAAACAGAGTGTGAGTCTGTGTATCTGTGAATAGAGTCACTTCTGTGGTTCTGCTCGGGCTGTTACTTCCTCATGACACCCTCAGCATCAGACCGTGCTGAGTAATGTCCTGTTGACAGACACTACAGAGAAACCAATGTCCTAGCATGTTCATCGTGGGCTTCTGGATGGAGGAAATACCCTTCTATTATTGAAGCCACACATTCTATAGCATTTTATATGACAATCAGAGATTTTATCAGTCAGGGAGGGAAAATCGAAAGCACAGTGAGACAATATACTACTCCTTCAAGAATGCTGTGATCAACCAAAGAGAAAAGATCACATGTGCATCGATAACACAATGTGGAAGAATTTGAATGCTCACGTGACTCTGCTGGATACATAGAATAATATAGCTACTGTACAAAACAGTTTGCTATTTGTCCAGGGTGTTGAGAATGGAAATATCTTGTGACCATTGATATATAAAAATTAGTGCTTAAAACGGATGCCCAGAAACTCCTCCACATAATTTTGAACTGCACTGCAGATAAAGGAAATAATGTAGAAACACAATATCAGGTCAACTGATGAATACATTAGTGAAGGTGGTATATGTATAAAATGAAAGAAGATATAGTCATAAAGGTGGCTGAAGTCCTGATGCTCACCACCGCAAGAAATTATCATGAGAAATTGGCAAGACAGAAGCTAGCATCCCAAGGACACATACGCTGGCTCTCCATTAGTAAACAGTCTGACAACATCAAATTCATAGTGAAAGAAGTCAGGTCAGTGTTTGCCAGGGCGCAAGATTTGGTGCAGCATACATGGGAAGTGGAAGTTGCATGGCTTGTGTTTCTATTGATTGCTTGTAATCAGAAAAATGGTACTAGACAGCAAGGGTTGAGGAAAGCACAGTGCTGTTTTCATATTACAAGATTGAAATGTATCTTTAAATGTTCCAAAGCCAACTGGTGGTTTGAAATTTACCAAAACAATATAAGATATAGTCCCTTTTAGGAACCTCTCCTAAACCACAAGTCCTCTAATGTTGTGATGACCCTGCCACCTAGAATCTTTGGGCTACATGAGAAAGCTACTCCATTCTAAAAACAAACATATCCAGTTAAAATAAATCCCAATGGGAGACGTGCCCTGCTAGAAATAAGTGTGTTTGTTGATATTTGCCTGATGGAGTAGATTACCGTTTTACAGAGAGAGCACTGATTTTTGAAAGGCGTTTTCACAGATTTCATTCACTGCAAATTGAAAAGGAGAGAATCCTTACACTTTGAAAGAAGTTTCTGAAAATACTGGAGGGGCCTCGTCAGATGTGAGCATAGATATTTTCTTGGAGTGGAAAGGAAGGATTGGTTAGAAAGATGGGGCACCAGCTATGGTTTCTTGCGGGGATCAATCTTGGACTATCTGGAAGGAACTGCATTCTAAATCAGGTAAAACTCGGATAGATGTGGATCTGGTGTGCCTCTCTCATTCTCTTTCATGATACTGAGGGCATCTGGCAGATGCTTACCTGTTTCTTCTTTTACAATTTTTGCATGTTGTGTATGTTACTTTAATACTTTGATCTTCATAATTGAGGAAACATTTCCAATTTTCAACCTTTACTCATAGATTCTGTATATTATGCATGTGGGATTCCATGTGCGGTCAGAGAATCTATCGTGACTTCCAATTCTTCGTTACCTCACCTGCTAAGAGGTGGCACAGAGCGTCTTCTCTGGAGAAATTCAGTGCCTTTTTCAAGTAGAATATGGAGAACTACAATATATACTGAGCCAGTTACTGAGGCCACACACAATGAGAGTGAACCTTTCATTTTTCTTAGGTAATTCCTAGTGAACCTGACCATTACTGAATTACATCTAACTCTCTGAAATCAGCTAGTTCATAGGCACATATTGGGTGATTCAGACGGCAGACCCATAGAACCCATGCTGTCTATTAGAACTGACAGAGCACCATTCAAATGTCTACCCTTCCTGTACATGTACCAAATGCCTTTGGCACTACTTAGCCAATATTGAGGACAATCAAGAATCTGATGCTCCAACTCTCTAGGTATGATACGTGGCTCTTGGTGAAAATCACCATCAGAGACTACAGGACCCGATTTGCTTCTATGTGGAGCTCACATTCTTTGAGTAACACTCTTTAAAGGGAAAGTTTTTGGAGAAGTGATCACACCAAATGATGTCTGTTCTTACTGCTCTTTGAAGTGGAAAGTTGATTCTTGGCAAGTCATTATGGCTGAGCCCAGGGTGTATGTTGTATGAGAAAGAAGGCTCTGCAGAACACAGAGAATGGTGGAGTCACAGTCAGGTTTCAAAATGGAAGGACTTTCCAGCATAAGTCCCTGGGCAGCAAATGGCCCAAGACAACTCTGTGGCTGCAACCTCCTGGAGAGGGGATGATGATGTCACACTTGTCTTTTAGTGACACATGAGGACACTGATATATTGTTGACCAGGTGGCCACTGGGCATGGATTACACCTCCAGTGATTAGCAGAAAACAAATTGTGAGTCAGTGAGGAGAGCGACTTCTGTGGCTCTGCTGAGGCTGTTCCTTCCTCTTGAGACCCTCAGCTTCAGACCCTACTGAGCAGTTTTCTGTTGACAGACCTTCATGAGAAAGCAACTTTCTGGCACCTTCATCTGGGACTTTCAGGGCAATGAGGAATACACTTCTGTTATTGAATCCACACAGTGTATAATAGCAACATTCTTGTACCTTTATGTTGGACTTTCACTACAGTGAGAAATACACTTCTCTTATTGAAGCCACACAGTCCATAACATTTTGCTATGGAAATCAGACAATTTATCTGTCAGGGAGGGAAAGTCAAAAGCACAATGAGACAATATGCTATTCCTTCCAGATTGCTGTGATCGACCAAAGCAAAAGATCTCATGTGCATTGACAATGCGATTTGGAAGAACTGGTAAGCTCACATGTCTCTGCTGGATACATAGATTAATATAGCTGCCATGGAAATCAATTCACTATTTATCCATGATTTTGATAATGACAAAATCATGTGACCATTGATATATACACAATAGTGTTTAAAACAGATGCCCAGAATCTCCTAAACAGAAAGCAGAACTGCACTGTAGATAATGGCAAAAATGTAGAATCACAATATCAGGCCAAATGATGAATGCAGTAGCGAAGGTGGTAATGTATAAAATGAAACCAGATATAGTGATAAAGGTGACAGACCTCCTGATACTGGCCACACAAAGAAGTAAGCTTGAACAATTGGCACGAGAAAGAAGGTAGGATCCCATAACAACATATGCTGTCTCTCCATTAAGATAACATAACTACAGTGTCAAATTCATAGGGAAAGAAGGAAGGGCAGTGTTTGCCATGGCACAAGGTATGGGACAGCGTGGATGGGAAGTGAAAGTTGCATGGCTTGGGTTTCTATTGATTGCTTGTAATCAAAAATATGGTATTACACAGCCAGGATTGAGGAAAGCACAATACTGTTGGCATATTACAAAACTGAATAGCATCTTTTAAAGGATCCAATGTTAAACTGGTGATGTGAATTTTATGAAACAATGTAAGGGATATTCCCAGAAGGCCACCTCTCCTATAACCCCTGTCTTCTAATGTTGTGATGGCACTGCCTCCTAGACCATTTGGGATATATGAGAAAGCTCCTCAGTTTTAAAAATAAACCCTGCCTGTGAAATTGAGGTCCCAATGGGAGAAGTACACTTCCTAGAAATATGTGTGGTTATGGATATTTGCCTGATACAGTAGATTACCTTTTTAAAGTCTCAGCGGTGATTTTGAAAAGGAGTTTTCACAGATTTCATTCACTGCAAATTGAAAGGGAGAGAATCATTACACATTGAAAGAAGACTCTGAAAAAAACAAAAACAAAAACGTGATGGGCCTCCTCACCTGTAACCAAAAATATATCCTTCAAATGGAAGGAAGGATTGGTAAGGGAGTTGGGGCAGTGGTTGAGATCTCTTCCATGGTTTAAATCTGGGCTATCCTAAAGGAACTGGAGTCTAAATCAGGCTAAAACTCGGATTGTTGCAGATCTGCTTAGCCTCTCTCATTCTCTTCCATGTTCCTGAGGACCTCCTATGACATGCCAATCTCTTTCATCTTTTACATTTTGTGCACGTTATGTGTGTTACTTTAATACTGTGAGTTTCATAATTGAGGAAACATTCCCAATTTTCAAATTTTTACTGATAAAGTCTGTACCCTTTGCATGGTGGACTCCATGTGAGGTCAGAGCATCTATTGTGACTTCTAATTATTTGTCATATGACCTGCTAAGTGTGGCACAGAGTCTCTTCCCCTGGAGAAACTCAGTGTCTTTGACAAGTAGAATATGGAGAACCTCTGTACGTACTGAGCCAGCTACTGAGCCCACACACGAGGAAAGTGGACCTTCTGTTTTTCTCATGTAATCCCTGGTGAACCTTACCTTGACTGAATTACATTGAACCTTCTGAAATCAATCAATTGATAGACATGGATCATCAAATTCAGATAGCAGATGTATAGTGCCCATCCTTCCTGTCAGAACTGACAGAGAAATATACAAATGTTATTCCTTGCTCTTCGTGTACCAATACTCCCTTGACACTACTCAGCAAATGATGAGGACAATCAAGAACCTGATGCCCTGACTTGCTAAGTATGATGTAATTCTTTTTGAAAATCACCACGAGAGACTAGTAGACATGATCTGCTTCTATCTGGAGATCACATTCATCCTGTAACACAATTGATGGGCACTTTTAGGAGCCAGCACACAAACCAATTGCATGTAAGTTCTTGCTGTCCTTTGAAGGGGCAACGTGATACCTGACAAGTCATTCTGACTGGGCGTATGGCCTCTGAACTTTGAGAAAAAAGAGCTCTACACTGCACAGAGAATGGTGAAGACATACTCAGCGCTCAAAGTGGAAGGACTATCCTGGATAACTCTCTGGGAGCAAAAGTTCAAGGCACCTCTGTGGCTGCAGCCTCCTAGAGATGGGATGATGATGTCACAGTTTTCTTTTAGTGAAACATGAGGATACTGATGTGAGATTGGCCAGGCAGCTCCTGGGAACAGATTAAAGCTCTTGTTCTGGGCAGACAAAATTGTGTGTGTCGTTGAGGAGAGCGAATTCTGCGGCTCGGCTCAGGCTGTTTCTTCCTCCTGATGCCCTCAGCGTCAGACCCTGCTGAGCAGTTTCCTGTTGACAGACATGCCTGGGAAAAGCAATGTTCTGGAACCTTCATCTTGGACTTTTAGGTCAGTGAGAAATACACCCCTGTTATTGAAGCCACATAGTCCATAAAATTTTGCTAAGAGAGTTGGACACTTTATCAGTCATGGATGGAAAATGGAAAGCACAGTGAGACAATATGCTACTCCTTCAAAAATGCAGTGATCAAACAAAGAGAAAAGAGCACATGTGCATGGACAGTGTGATGTGGAAGAACTGGAAGGCTCACATGTCTCTGCTGGATACATAGAATGATATAGTTACCATGGAAAACAGTTTGCTAATTGTCCAGTATGTTGAGAATGAAAATATCACGTGACCATTCATATACACACAATAGTGTTTAAAACAGATGCCCAGAAACTCCTAAATAATATTCAGAACCGCACTGTAGAACAAGGCTAAACATAGAGACACAATATCACATCAACTGATAAATACATTAGTGAAAGTAATATGTGTATAAAATGAAACAAGATACACACATAAAGGTAACAGAAGTCCTGACACTGGATACCTCAAGAAAGTGTCTTGAAAAATTGCCAAGGAAAGAAGCCAGCATCCCAAGTCCACATATAATGTCTTTCCATTTAGGTGACAAACCGACAATGTCAAATTCATAGGGAAAGAAGGAAGGTCAGTGATTGCCAAGGCGCAAGTTGTGGGGCAGCGTGGATAGGAAATGAAAGTTGCATGTCTTGGGTTTCTATTGATTGCTTTTAATCAGAAGAATGGTGTTAGACAGCAAGGGTTGAGAAAAGCACTATGCTGTTGACAATTACAACACAGATTTGTATCTTAAAATTGTCCAATTGCAAACTGATGGGGAGTATTTTACTAAAATAATGTAAGGCATATTCCCAGGAGGGCACCTCTCGTAAACAACAAGTCCTCTAATGTTGTGATGGCCCTGTCTCTGGTCCATTTGGGCTACATGAGAAAGCTCCTCAGTTCAACAAACAAAAACTGCCAGTGATATTTATGCCTGAATGGGAGTAGTTACCTAGGTAGAAATAAATCTGATGGTGAATATTTGCCTGATGTAGTAGCTTGCCATTTTACAGAGGAGCACTTATTTTGGAAAGGAGTTTTTGCAGATTTCATTCACTGTGAATGGGAAACGGAGAGAATCATTACACATTGAAAGAAGTCTCTGAAACAAAATGTGATGGCCCTCCTCACCTGTGAGCATGGATATTTCCATCGAATGGAAAGGAAGCAATTGTCAAAGAGCCGGCACAATGGCTGTGGTCTCTTCCGCTTCAAGCCTGGGCTAATCTGAAGCATCTGGAGTCTAAATAAGTCTAAAATTCAGATTGCTGTGGATCTGCCGAGGCTCTCCCATTTTCTTTCTTCTTTCTGTTACTGAGGGCCTCCTAGAGCGTACCTCTCTATTTCATCTTTTACATTTTACTAATGTTTTGTGCGATACTTTAATAATTTGATCATCATAATTGAGGACATATTCCGAATCTTCAACCTTTACTCATAGATTCTGTACATTATGCATGTGGGACTCTATTATGGTCAGTGAATGTATCGTGACTTCCAATTCTTTGTTACATCACCTGCTAAGTGGTGGCAGAGAGTGACCTCTACTGAATTACATCCAACCCTATGAAATCAGCCGGTTGCTAAGCACATACTGGGAAAATGAGAAGGCATACCCAAGAATCTGATCCTGCCTGTCAGCACTGATTGTGCACCATACAAATATGAGTCCTTCTTCTCCATGTACCAATACTCCCTTGACACTACTCAGCACATGATGAGGAGTATCAAGAACCTGATGCCTAAACTTGCTAGGTATGATAAGTTATTCTGGTTGAAAATCACCATCAGAGACTAGAAGTCCGGGTCTGCTTCTATTGGAGCTCACTCATGCAGGATCATACTTTAATGTGGCAGTTTTTGGAACCAGCACTCACACCAACTGCATGTCAGTTCTTTGAAGTGGCGAGATGATTCCTGGGAATTCATTAAGGCTGGGTACAAGGGCCTTCGTAGTATGAGAAAGATGGCTCTACAGAGCACAGAGAATGGTGATGTCACACTCAGAGCTCAAGTAGGACAGTGCTGGATTAGTCTCTGGGCAGCAAATGATCCAAGACAATTCTTTGGTTGCAGCCTCCTGGAGAGTGGATGATGTTTTCACTGTTGTGTTTTTGTGACTTATATGGATACTGATAAGTGATTGGCCAGGCAGTTGCAGGGCACAGATTAAAGCTCCACTGCTGGTCAGAGAACAGAGTGTGAGTCTGTTAGGAGAGTGACTTCTGTGGCTCTCCTCGGTCTGTTCCTTTCTCCTGATGCCCTCAGCATCAGACACTGCTGAGTAGTTTCCTGTTGACCCACACTCCTGAAAAATCAACTTTCTGGCACCTTCATTTGGACTTTCAAGATGGTGAGAAACACACTTCTGTTATTGAAGGCACACAGTCAAAAACGTTTTGACATGAAAATCGGGCACTTTATTACTCAGGGAGGGAAAATCGAAACCACAATGAGAAAATATGCTACTCCTTTATCAATGATGTGATTAACCAAAGAGGAAAGATCACATGTGTGTTGACATTGCGATGTGGATAAACTGGAATGCTCACATGTCTCTGCTGGACACAGAGAGTTATATACTTACTGTGGAAAACAGTTCACTATTTGTGCAGTATGTTGAGAATGAAAATACCATGTGACAATTGATGCATACAAACTAGTGTTTAAAATGCATGTCCAGAAACTCTAAACAGAATTCAGTACTGCACAGTGCGTAATGTGAAAAATGTAGAAACACATATCAGTTCAACTGATGACTGCATTAGAAATGGAGGTATATGTATAAAATGAAAAAAAAAATACACACATGGAGGTGACAGAAGTCCTGATGCAGGCCTCAGCAAGAAGCTACCTTTAGTAATTTGCAAGAGAAAGAAGCTAGCATCCCAAGGTCACATATGCTGCCTCTCCATTAAGATAACAAACCACAAGGTCAAATTCAAATGGAAAGAAGGCAGGTCATTGTTTCCAAGGTGAAAGTGTGGGGCAGCATGGATGGGAAGTGGAAGTTGCATGGCTTGGTTTTCTATTGATTCCTTGTAATCGGTAAAAAAGTAATGACAAGATTTGAAGAAAACAAAATGCTGTTTGCATATTACCAAACTGAATTGTATTTTTAAAGGTTCCAATGACAAAATGGTGGTGTGAATTTTAGCAAAACATTGTAAGGAATATTCCCTGTAGGGCAACTCTCATAAACCAAAGTCCTCTAAATTTGTGATCTCCCTGCCTCCTAGAAACTTTTGGGTACCTAAGAATGCACCTGATTTCGAAAAACAAACACTGCCAGTGAAATTTTGTTCCCATTGGGAGAAGTATCCTTGCTACAAATAAGTGTGGTGTGGATATTTGCCTGATGGAGTAGATTAGCGTTTTACAGAGAGAGCACATATTTTGGAAAGGAGTTTTTACAGATTACATCCTACTGATGTGAATTGAAAGTAAGAATCATTACTCAAAGAAAGAAGGCTCTGAAACAAAACATGATGTGTCTCCTCACCTTTGTGCATAGATTTTTTTTTTTTTGAGTGGAAAGAAGGATTGGTCAGAGAGCCATGGCAAGAGCTGTGGTCTCTTGTGGGCTCAAGCCTTGACTATCCTGATGGACCTGGATTTTAAATCAGTCTAAAGTTAGGATTGCTGCGAATGTGTTGTGCCTCTCCCATTCTCTTCCATGTCACCGAGGGCTTCCTATAGCATGCCTATCTGCTTCATCTTTTACATTTTGTACATATTATGTGTGTTTGTTTAATACTCTGACATTCATAATTGAGGCAACATTCCCAATTTTCACACTTTTACTCATAGAGTCTGTACTTTTTGCATGTAGCACTCCATGTGTGGCCATTGACACTATTGTGACTTCCAATTCTTTGTTACCTCACCTGCTAAGAGGTGAAAGAGTGTGACTTCCACGGAGAAATTCAGTGTCTTTGACAAGTAGAATATGGAGAACTACAATATATACTGATCCAGCCACTGAGCCCACACCCAACAAAACTAGACCTTCCTATCTTTCTTAGGTAATTCCTGGAGAACCTATCTTCTACTGAATTACATCCAACCCTCCAAAATCAGCCAGTTGATAGGCACATAATGGAGAATTCAGATAGCAGACCTATGGAGCTCATCCTGCCTGTCAAAACTGACAGAAAGTTATACAAACGTGTATTCTTCCTCTTCATGTACCCAAACTCTCTTTTGCAGAACTCAGCAAATGATGAGGACAATAACGAACCTGATGCCCCAACTTGCTAGGTATGATAAGTTGTTCTTGTTGAAAATCACCATCAGAGACTAGAACACCTGATCTGCTTCTATCTGGAGCTCACATTCATCTGGTAACACTCTTTGATAGGGCACTTTTTGGAGATAGCGCTCACAGCAACTGCATATCAGTTCTTGCTCCTCTTTGAAGTGGAAAGTGGAATTCCTGGCAAGTAATTATGGCTCAGGCTAAGGGCATCTTTAGTAAGAGAAAGAAGGCTCTGTGAAACTCAGATGAAGGTGAAGTACACTCAGGGCTCAAAGTGGAATGACTGTCCTGGATACGTCCCTGGGCAGCAAATGGTCCAAGGCTACTCTGGTGCTGAGGCCACATGGAGAGTGGATGATGACATCACTGTTGTCTTTTAGTGATACATGAGGATACTGATGTGATTTGTCAGGCAGCTACTGGTCATAGATTACAGCTCCAGTGCTGGGCAGACAAAAGATGTGAGTCTGTCAGGAGAGCAAATTCTGTGGCTCTGCTCTGCTGTTCCGCAACTCTGATGACCTCAACATCAGAACATGCTAAGCAGTTTCCTGTTGAGAGACCCTCCTGAGAAAGCAATGTTCTGGCACCTTCATCTTGGACATTCAGGATGGTGAGAAATACACTTCTGTTATTGAAACCACACCATCTATAACATTTTGCTATGAAAATCGACTCTTTATCACTCAGGGAGGGACAATCGAGAAAACAATGAGAAAATATGCTACTCCTTCAAGAATGCTGTGATCCACCAAAGAGAAAAGCTATAATGTCCATTGACGATGTGATGTGGAAGAACTGGAATGCTGACATGTCTCTGCTCATACATAGAATTATATTGCTACTGTGGAAATCTGTTTGTTATTTGACCATGATGTTGATAATGATGCTCTAACTTGACCATTAAGATATACACAATGGTGTTTAAAATGGATACCCATAAACTCATAAACACAATTCAGAACCACACTGTTGTTAATGGCAAAAATGTAGAAACACAATAGTAGGTCAACTGATGAATGCATTAGCGAAGGTGTTATTTGCATAATATGAAAGAAGACACAGTCATAAATGTGACAGAATTTCTGAACTGGCCACAACAAGAAAGTATCTTGTGATCCTGGCAAGAGAAAGATGCTAGCATCCCAAGACCACATATGCTGTCTATCCATTAAGATAACAGATCATCATTGTCAAATTCATAGGGAAAGAAGACAGGTCAGTGTTTGCCAGAGCACAAGGAGTGGGGCAGTGTGGATGGGACGTGAAAGTTGTAGGTCTTGTGTTTCTATTGATCTTTTTTGTAATCAGAATGTTGGTATTAGACAGTAAGGGTTGAGAAAAGCACAATTTGGTGTCATATTACAAAACAAAATTGATTTTTTAGAGTTTCCAATGGCATATTGGTGATGTGAATTTTACCAAAACCATGTAAGGGATATTCCTAGTAGGGCACCACTCATAATCCACAACTCCTCTAATGTGCCATGGCCCTGACTCCAAGACTCTTTGGGCTATGTGAAAAAGCTCCTTAGTTCTCAATACAAACACTACCAGTGAAATTTATGTCCCATGGGAGAAGTGTCCTTGCTAGAAATAAGTGTGGAGGTGGATATTTGCCGGATTCAGTAGATTACCAGTTTACAGAGAGAGCACTGATTTTGGAATGGTGTTTTCACAGATTTCATTCCCTGTGAATTGAAAGGGAGAGATTCATTACTCATTGAAAGGAGTCTCTGAAACAAAACGCTATGGACCTCCTCACCTCTAAGCATAGATATATCATTGAGTGGAAAGGAAGGATTTGCCAGGACCTGGGGCAATGGCTGTGGTCTGTTGCAGGGTTCAAGCATGGGCTATTCTGAAGAACCTGCAGTCTAAATCAGGCTAAAATTCAGATTGCTACAGATCTGTTGTGCCTCTCCCATTCTATTCCATTTTACTGAGGGCATCCTATGGCATGCCTATCTGTTTCATCTTTCATATTTTGCACATGTTATGTGCGTTTCTTTAATACTCTGATCTTCATAATTGAGGAAGCATTCCCAATTTTCACCCTTTTACTCATAGAACCTGTACATTTTGCAAGTAGCACTGCATGTGTTATCAGAGAATCTATCTTGACTTCCAACTCTCTGTTACATCAACTTCTATGGGGTGGCAGAGAGTGACAACCGCAGAGAAATTCAGTGTCTTTGACAAGTAGAATATGGAGAAATACAGTATATACTGAGCCAGCAACAGAGCCTGGGCAAAAAGAATTTGGGCCTTCATTTATTTCTTACGTATTTCCTGGTGAACATGACTACTACTGAATTAGTCCAAGCCTCTGATATCAGCCAGTGGATAGGCATGACTTGGGTGTTCAGATGCCAGACCCATGGAGCCCATCCTGACTGTGAGAACTGATAGTGTAACATAGAAATGTGTATCCTTCCTCGATGTGTACCAACAATCCCTTGACACTACTCAGCACATGATGAGGACTATCAGGAAACTGATGCCCAAACTTGCTAGATATGATAACTTGTTGTGGTTGAAAATCACCATCAGAGACTAGAAGACCCAATCTGCTTCTATCTGGAGCTCACATTCATTTGGGAACCCTCTTTGATGTGGCACTTTTTGGAACCAATGCTCAAACCAACAGAGTATGAGTTCTTGCTCCTCTTTGAAGTGACAAGTTGTTTCATGGCAAGACATTTTGGCTGGTCGCAAGGGCCTCTGTAGCATGAGAAAGATACCTCTCTGGAACACAGAGAATGGTGAAGTCACACTCAGTGCTCAAAGTGGAATGACAGTCTTGGACGATATCTGGGCAGCAAATGGTCAAGGCACCTCTGTGGCTGTGGCCTTCTGGAGAGAGGATGATGATGTCATAGTTGTCTTTTTGTGACACATGAGGATCCTTATATGTAATTGGCTAGGTGGCTTCTGCACACCGATTAAACCTCCAGTGCTACACAGACAACAGAGTGTGAGTCTGTGAGGAGAGTGTCTTCTGTTGCTCTGTGAGGGCTGTTTCTTCCTCCTGATGCCCTCAGCATCAGACCCTGCTGAGCAGCTTCCTGTTGACAGATCTCCTGAGAAAGCAATGTTCAGGAACCTTTATCTTGAACTTTTAGACCAGTTAGAAATACACTTCTGTTATTGTAACACACAGTGTATAACATTTTACTATGAAAATCGCACTTAGATTCCAGATCAAAATGGCGGCGTGAGGTGAGCCTCTGTAAAGCTCCCCTGGAATTTACAACTAATCGAACAACAATAACTCCACAAAGGACTCCGTGCAGAGCAGACAGGCAAGACGAAGAGGCCGACTACCAAAGTCACCTACAGGTGGGCAAATCGCGTGAGCCAGGGAGGCTGGAATGGAGAAGTGCGTGGAGATGGAGCTGCTCGGGTGCAGGATGCAGACCTAGCACACTGCTAGGAGCTCGCTCCATCCCGGAACTACTGCAGCAGTGGGAGATGGAAGAACTCAGACTACTGGGCTCCGCTTATGGCCCACAGGGCTGAGGGGACAGCATATAACACGGCTGAACCCGAAGCTCACAGCAGAGACCTCGGAGAAAAAACTGTGGGAAGAAGTCTGAAAACTGTGGTTTAAGCCCTCACAGCCAAGCAGAGAATGGAAGCCTTAGGCACTGAGACTAGCCACCCCCTTCCTACCCTCCCAGAGCTCGCCCCACCCCCACCTGCCCGGTGCTAGAAACAGAACAGTAGCTGTGTCATATCAAAAGAATAGAATATTTGCTGTTCTGAGATCTGTGGACCGCAGACACAAATTCGAACCCCAACTGGTTCCAAAAAGGGGAGGGAGTTGTGAAGCAGGAACGGCTGTGGTGGTGATCGCGGTCATTGCTCTGGGCCACCTCTCACAACTCACCCCAACCCTGACACCAAGTATCTGGGCGGAACTCTGCATGAGTAAACAGAACCGCTGAAACATACAATCTCTGTATCTGGAGCTGGAAGAGCTGTGGAACATTAAAAGCTCTCCGCATACCCACCAGGTCACTGCACCCTGTGACATAGACAAACTATTAACAGAGGAGAACCAATCTAACAGGGAATCCCCTGATTGTGTGAGAAGCTGGAATAGTGCACAGAAAACATAGCACTACTGTACAGGAGAAGAAAAATAGGATGCGCTCGGAGAAAAAATAAAACATTCTACCAAAAAGTATTGGAAAACAAAAGAAAGACCTCTTCCTATCAACCTGTTGCAGAAGCAACTCCTGTAGATGTCTAGAAAGATAAATAGTAAGTCAGTAATTTCCATGAATAACCAAGGCAACAAGTCAGCTCAGAAAAAAGTGAAAAGAACACAGAAAAGGCACATAAAGATACAGAAATATGTGACTTAAATGACAGAGAATTCAAGATTGCAATTCTGAAAAAACTCAACGAGATACAAGAAAACACAGATAGGACATTAAATGAACTAACAAACACAATCAAAGAACAGCATGAGCATTTTATGAAAGAGATTGAAAATTTAAAAAAGAACCAAATAGAATTTCTAGAGATAAGAACTCGATAGAAGAAATTAAGAATGAAATAAACAGCTTAGGTTATTTTGACAGTAATTTACAAAGGAAAGCCCATTAGATTATCATCAGATTTTTCAGCAGAAACTCTACAAGCCAGAAGGGAGTGGAACCAAATATTCAACTACTGTAGGAGAGAAATTATGAGCAAAGAATAATATATCCAGCAAAGATATCCTTTAGATATGAAGGAGGAATAAAGACCTTTCCAGACATACAGAAGCTGAGGGAATTTTCTAATACATGGCGTTCACTACAAGAAATACTAAAGGAGATAATTCGACCACCATCAACAGGGACAATTTGTGGAAACCAAAACATAAAAAGGGGGAGGGTAAAGGCCTGAACCGGAATATGGGAATGGAGAATGTAAGCGTGTTGAAGAAAATGGAATACTCTAAATATCAAACTTAAATTTACATAAACTTAAGGGTAACCACTCAAAAAAAAAAAAAAAAAAATACCGAACTGAAATGCGTACTGTAATACAAGAAGAAACAGAGGGAAACATCATACTATACCACCACATACAAATAATAGATAGCAACAAAAAGGCAGATAAACAATGGAGATGCAGCCTTACCACAAAACTAAAGATAGAATGACAGGAAATCCTCACAGATCAATAATCACCCTAAATGTAAATGGACTGAACTCACCAATAAAAAGGCACAGAGTAGCAGATTGGATCAAAAAACTAAACCCAACCATATGATGTCTCGAAGAGACATATCTCAGCTACAAGGACAAGCATACACTCAAAGTGAAAGCATGGAAATTGGCAATCCAAGCATATGGTATCCAGAGAAAATCAGGTGCAGGCATAATGATATCAGATGAAACAGACTTCAAGGTGAAAAAGATAACAAGAGACAAAGATGGACATTTCATAATGGTGAAGGGGACTATACAACAAGAAGACATAACAGTCATCAATATTTATGCCCCCAATCAGGGAGCACCGAAATATACCAAGCAACTACTAACAGAACTAAAGGGAGAAATTGACCAAACACCATTATACTAGGGGATTTAAATACATCATTGACAGCTATGGATAGATCATCGAAACAGAAAATAAATAACTAAATAGCAGCCATAAATGACACATTAGATGAAATTGATAAATTTACATTTATAGAGCACTTCCTCCTAAAATATCAGACTATTCATTCTGTTCTAGTGTACATGGAACATTCTCAAGAATAGACCATATATTGGGACACAAAATCAGACTCAGGAAATTTAAGAAGATTGAAATCATACCAAGCATATTCTCTGACCACATGGCTTTGAAATTGAATATCAACTGCAAAAAGAAAGCAGGAAAAAACACAAATACATGGAGATTAAACAACATACTATTAAAGAACTACTGGGTCAAAGAAGAAATTAGAGGAGAGATCAAAAGATACAGAGAAAAAAATGACGATGAAAATACATCCTACCAAAATTTTTGGGACGCAGCAAAAGCAGTTTTATGAGGGAAATTTATATCATACAGGCCTATCCCAAGAAACAAGAAAACTCCCAAATAAATAACCTCATGTTACACCTTAAATAACTAGAAAAAGAAGAACAAATAAAACCCAAGTTCAGCAGAAGACAGGAAATAACAAAAATCAGAGCAGAACTAAATGAAATAGAGAACAAAAATACAATAGAAAATACTAATGTGTCAAAGTGCTGGTTCTTTGAAAAGATTAACAAAATTGACAAACCCTTGGTTAGACTCACTACGGTAAAAAGAGAGAAGACACTAATTAACAAAATCAGAAATGAAAAAGGGGAAGTTGTCACGGACACCACAGAAATTCAAAGTGTAATCCAAGAATACTACGAAGGAATATATGCCACAAAATTCAACAACCTAGAAAAATGGACAAGTACTTAGAAACATATAGCCTTCCAAGGCTGAACCATGAAGAACTGGAAAATCTAAACAGACCGATCACCAGTAAATAAATTGAATCAGTCATCCAAAAGCTTCCCAAAAGCAAAAGTCGGCGACTAGATGGCTTCACTAGTGAATTTAACCAAACCTTCAAAGAGGGTCTAATACCAATCCTGCTCAAACTCTTCCAAAATAATGAAAGAGAGATAGTACTCCCTAACTCATTTTATGAAGCCAACATTACCCTGATACCAAAACGTGGTAAGGACAGCACAAAAAAAGAAAACCACAGACCAATATCTCTGATGAATACAGATGCAAAAATCCTAAATAAAATTCTAGCAAATAGAATACAACAATGCATTAAAAATATTATTCATCACGACCAAGTGGGGTTCATACGCGGAGCACAAGGATGGTTCTACACCCGCATATCTATCAATGTGATACATCACATAAACAAAACAAAGGACAAAAATCATATGATTATATCAATTGATGCAGAAAAAGCATTTTACGAGATACAACATCCATTTATGATTAAAACAATTAATAAAATAGGTATAGAAAGAAAATACCTTAACATAAAAAAAGGCCATATATGACAAGCCCTCGGCTATTCTCATAATTAATGGTGAAAAACTGACACCTTATCTACGTTCAGGAACACGACAGGGCTGTCCCCTATCACCTCTGCTTTTCAACATAGTGTTGGAAGTCCTTGCCAGAGCAATCAGCGAAGAGAAAGAAATAAAAGGCATCCAAATTGGGAATGAAGAAGTTAAATTATCACTCTTTGCAGATGACATGATGCTATATATAGAAAACCCTAAAGACTCCACCAAAAAGCTATTAGAAACATTCAACGAATACGGTAAAGTTGCTAGCTACAAAAGCAACGTAAAAAGTCCATTGCCTTCCTATTTACTAACAATGAAATCTCAGAGAAAGAAATACAAAAAACAATTCGTTTTGCAATTGCAGCAAAAAGAATAAAATACTTAGCAATAAACTTAACCAAGGACGTGAAAGTCCAATATGCTGAAAATTATAAGACATGTTTGAAAGAAATTGAAGAAGACACAAAGAAATGGAAAGACATTCCGTGCTAATGGATTGGAAGATTTAACATAGTTAAAATGGCCATATTACCCAAAGCAATATACAGATTCAATGCATTCGCATCAAAATCCCAATGGCATATTTTAAAGAAATAGAACAAAAAATCATCATATTTGTTTGGAACCACAAAAGACTCGGAATAGCCAAAGCGACCTTAAGAAAAAAGAAAAAAAATGGAGGTATCATATTTAATGACTTTGGCTTGTACTACAGGGCTACAATAATCAAAACAGCATGGTATTGGCAGAAACACAGACACATAGAACAATGGAACAGAATTGAGAACCCAGAAATAAAACAACATAAATATGGACAGATAGTTTTTGACAAAGAAGCTAAAAACATACAATGGAGCAAAGACAGCCTCTTCAATAAATGGTGTTGGGAGAATTGGATAGCCACATGCAAAAGAATGAAAGTGGACTGCTATTTGTCACCATGTACCAAAGTTAATTCAAAACGGATCAAAGACTTAAGCATAAGACCTGACACAATAAACTGCATAGAAGAAAACATAGGTACTAAACTTATGGACCTTTGGTTCAAACAGCATTTTATGAATTTGACTCCAAAGGCAACGGAAGTAAAAGCTAAAATAAACGAATGGGACTATATGAAACTTAAAAGCTTCTGCACAGCGAAAGAAACCATCGACAAAATAAAGAGGCCACCAACTGAATAGGAGAAGATTTTTGCAAACAGTGCCTCCGATAAGGGGCTAATATCCAGAATATACAAGGAACTCATGCAACTCAACAACAAAAAACAAACAACCCAATTGAAACATGGGCAGATGACATGAAGATACATTTCTCCAAAGAGGACATACAAATGGCAAATAGACATATGAAAAAATGTTGAACATCACTAATCATCAGAGAAATGCAAATCAAAACAACAATGAGATATCACCTCACCTCAGTCAGAATGGCTAGTATCAACAAGACAAATAGTAACAAGTGTTGGAGAGGCTGTGCAGAAATAGGAACCCTCATACACTGTTGGTGGGAATGCAGACTGCTGCAGCCATTATGGAAGGCAGTTTGGAGGTTCCTCAAAAAATTACGACTAGAATTGCCATATGACCCAGCAATCCCTCTCCTGGGTATCTACCCCTAAAATTTGAAAATGTCTAGATATAAAGACACGTGTCCTCCAATGTTCATTGCAGCTTTGTTTATGGTGGCAAAGACATGGAAACAACCAAAATGTCCTTGAATAGATGAATGGATAAAGAAGTTGTTGTATATATACACAATGGAATACTATTCGGTGGTAAGAAAAGATGATATAGGAACATTTGTGACAACATGGATGGATCTTTCGAGTGTAATGCTGAGCGAAATAAGTCATTCAGAAAAAGCAGAGAACCATGTGATTTCACTGAAATGTGGTATATAAACCAAAAGCAACAAAAGAACAAGACAAACAAATGAGAAACAGAAACTCATAGACACAGACATTAGTTCAGTGGTTACCAGAGGGTAAAGGGGGTGGTGGGTGGGGGTCGGAGATGAAGGTAAGGGTGATCAATATCTGGTGATGGAAGGATAACTGACTCTGTGTGATGATCACAGAATGGGATTTATAGATGATGTAATACAGAATTGTACACCTTAAATCTATGTAATTTTACTAACAATTGTCACCCCAATAAATTTAATAAAAAATAAAAAGTCAAAAAAGAAATTTAGTGATTCAAAAATGGTATTACACAGAAAGGATTGAGGAGAGCACAATGCTCTTGGCATATTACAAAACTAAATTGTATTTTTTAAAGTTTCTAATGGTTAACTGATGGTGTGACTTTCATCAAAAAGTAAGGGATATTCCCAGTAGAGCACCTCTCCTAAACCACAAGTCCTCTCCTGTTGTGATGGCCCTGCCTCCTAGACCCTTTGGGCTACATGAGAAAGCTCCTCAGTTCTAAAACAAACACTGCCTATGAAATTTAGGTCCCAATGTGAGAGGTGCCCTTGCTAGAAACATGTGTTGTGGTGTATATTTGCCTGATGGAGTAGATTTCAATTTTACGGAGAGAATTCTGTTATTGAAAGGGAGGTTTCACAGATTTCATTCACTGTGAATTAAAAGGAGAGAGTCATTACACATGGAAAGAAATCTCTCAAGCAAAATGTGATGGGCATCTTCACCTATGAGAATAGATATTTCCCTCAAGTGGAAAGATGGATTGGTCAGTTATCCGGAGACATGGCTGTAGTCTCTTGCTGGATTCAAGCCGGGGCTATCCTGAATGATCTGGAGACAAATTCATGCTAAAACTCGGATTGCTGTGAATCTGCAGTGCCTCTCCCATTCTCCTGCATGTTACTAAGGTCCTCCTACCGCATGCCTATCTGTCTCATCTTTTGAAATTTGTGATGTTGTGTGCCTAACTTTAATAATCTGATCTTCATAACTGAGGAAACATTTCCTATTTTCACACTTTTATGCATAGAGTCTGTACCTTTAGCATATGGAACTCCATGTGTGGTCAGAGAATCTATCGTTACTTCCAATTCTTTGTTACATCACTTGCAGAAGGGTGGCAGAGAGTGTCTCCCCCAGAGAAATTGAGAGTCTTTGACAAGTAGAATATGGAGAACTACAGTTTATACAGGTGCAGCTACCCACTAACAAAGAAAGTAAACCTTCCTTTCTTTCTTAGTTAATTCCTGTTGAACCTCACCTGTAGGGAATTACATCCAAACCTCTGAAATCAGCCGGTTGATAGGCACCCTTACAGGATACAGATGGCACACCCATGTAGCTCATCCTGCCTGTCACAACTGATAGAGCACCATACAAATGTGTATCCTTCGTCTCCGTGTACCAACCCACACTTGACACTACTCAGCACATGATGAGGAAAATTAAAAAAAAAAACCTGATATGCCAACTTGCTAAGTTTGATACATGGTTCTTGTTGAAAATCAATGTCAGAGCGAGAACACCTGATATGCTTCTATCTCGTTCTCACATTCATCCAGTAACAGTCTTTGATGGGGCAGTTTTTGGACCCAGTGCTCACACCACCTGTATTTCAGTTCTTGCTTCTCTTTGAAGTGGCAAGGTGACTCCTTGCTACTCATTATGGCTGGGGCCAAGGGGCTCTGTTGATTGAGAAAGAAGGCTCTACTGATCACAGAGAATGGTGAATTCAAATTCGGGGCTCAAAGTGGATGGACAGTCCTGGATAAGTACCTGGGAAGCAAATTGTCCAAGACACCTCTGTGGCTGCGGCCTCTTGGAGAGGAGAGGATGATGTCACAGTTGTTATTTAGTGATACACGAGGATACTGATATGTGATTGGCCAGGCGACTGCTGGGCACAGATTGCAGCTCCAGTGCTGGGCAAACAACAGAGTGTGAGTCTTTGAGGAGAATGACTTCTGTGGCTATGCTTGGGCTTCTCCTTCCTCCTGATGCGCTCATTGTCAGACCCTACTGAGCAGTTTCCTGTTTACAGACACTCCTGAGGAAGCAAGAGTGGCACCTTCATCCTGGACTTTCGGGACGCTGGGAAATACACTTCTGTTATTGAAGCCACACATGTGTAACATTTTGCTATGAAAATCGGACCATTTCTGAGTCATGGAATGAAAATCAAAAGCACCATGAGACAATATATTACTCCTTCAAGAATGCTGTGATCACCAAAATAGAAAAGATCACATGTGTGTCGAAAATGCAATGTGGAAGACCTGGAAATCTCACATGTCTCTACTGAATACACAGAATAATATTGCTACCTTGGAAAACAGTTCACGATTTGTCCGGAATGTTGAGAATGAAAATTCCATGTGACCAATTATATATACATAATTGTTTAAAAACGGATGCCCAGAAACTCCTAAACAGAATCGGAATTGCACTGTAGATTATGACTACAATGTAGGAACACAATATAATGTCAACTGATGAATACATTAGTTAAGTTGGTATATGTATAAAGTGAAACAAGATACAGTCATGAAAGTAACAGAAGTCCTGATGCTGGGCACCACAAGAAAATATCTTGAGAAATTGGCAAGAGAAATAAGCTAGCATCCCAAGGCCACATACTCTGTCTCTTCATTAAGGTAACAGGACATCAATGTCCTATTCATAGTTATAGAAGGCAGGTCAGTGTTTGCCAGGACGCAAGGTGTGGGGAAGTGTTCATGGGAAGTGAAAGTAGCATAGCTTGGGTTTCTATTGATTGCATCTAATCAGAAAAAAATGGTATTAGTCAGCAAGTAGTGAGGAAAGCACAATGCTGTTGGCATATTACAAAACTGAATTGTATTTTTTTAAATTTCCAATGGAAAACTGCTAGTGTGAATTTTAGCAAAGTACTATAAGGTTTATTCCCAGTAGGGTCCTTCTCCTAAACTACAAGTCCTCTAATGTTGTGAAGGATCTGCCTCCTAGACGGTTTGGCCTGCATGAGAAAGCTCCTCAGTTCTATAAACAAACACTGGCCATGAAATGTCCGTCCCAACTGGAGAAATGTCCTTGCTAGAAATAAGTGTGGTGTTGGTTATTTCCCTGATGGAGTACATTACCGTTTTACAGCGAGAACACTTATTTTGGAATGGAGTTTTCACAGATTAATTCACTGTGAAATGAAAAGTAGAGAATCATTACCTATTGTAAGAAGTCTCTGAAACAAAACATGATGGGACTACTCACTTGTGACCATTGCTATTTCCTTTGAGTGGAAAGGAAGGATTGGTCAGAGAGCTGGAGAAATGGCTGTGGTCTCTTGCGGAGTTCAAGGCTGGGCTATAATGATGGACCTGGAGTCTAAATCAGGCTAAAACTCAGATTGCTTTGGATCTGCTATGCCTCTCCCATTCTCTTACATGTTACTGAGAGCCTCCTACGGCAGCCTATTGTTTCATCTTATACATATTGCGCATGTTGTGAGCATTTCTTTAATGCTCTGATCTTCATAATTGAGGAAACATTCCAAATTATCACACTTTTACTCACAGAGTCTGTATATTTTCCATGCTGGAATCCATGTGTGGACAGAGAATCTATCATGATTTAAAGTTCTAAGGGTTGGCAGAGAGTGTCTTCCCCAGAGAATTCATTGTCTTTGACAAATAGGATATGGAGAACTACTGTATATACTGATCCAGCTACTGAGAAAACACACAAAGAACATGGACTTTCCTTTCTTTATTAGGTAATTCCTGGTGAACCTGACCTCTACTTGATTACATCCAACCCTCTGAAATCAGCCGCTTGATAGGCATGCATGAGGGACTTTTGATGGCAGACCCATGGAGCCCACCCTGCCTGTCAGAACTGATCGAGCACCATAAAAACGTGTATGCTTCCTCTGCATATACCAACACTCCTTGACACTACTCAGCAAATGATGTAGACAATCAAGAATCTGATACCACAATTTTCTAGGTATAATAAGTGGTTCTTGTTGAAAATCACCATCAGAGATTAGAAGACCAGATCTGCTTCTATCTGGACATCACATCCATCCATTAACACTCTTTGATGGTGCACTTTTTAGAGCCGTTGCTCACACCAGCTGCATGTCAGTTCTTCCACCTCTTTGAAGTGGCAAGGTGATTCCTAGCAAGTAATTATGTGTGGGATGAAGGGTCGCTATAGTATGACAAAGAAAGAAAGCTCTGAGAACAGAGAGAGTGAAGAAGTCACACTCAGAACTCAAATTGGAAGGACTGTCCTGCATATGTAAATGCGCAGCAAATGGATAAAGGCACCTCAGTGTCTGCAGACCACCTGGATAGGTGGGATGATGTCTCAGTTGTCTTTTTGTCACACATGAGAATACTGATATGTGATTGGCCAGGTTGCTGCTGGACACAGATTACAGCTCCAGTCCTGGGCAGAGAAAAGTGTGTGAGTCTCTGAAGAGAATGACTTCTGCGGCTCTGCTCGGACTGTACCTTCCTCCTGACACTCTCAGCATCATACCTTGCAGAGCAGTTTTCTGTTGACAGAGCCTCCTGAGAAAGCAACATTCTGTAACCTTCATCTTGGACTTTCAGGATGGTAAGAAATACAATTTATTATTAAAGCCATACAGTCTATAACATTTTGCTATTAAAATCGGACACTTTTTAATAGGGAGGACAGGGAGGGACAATCGAAAGTACAATGAGACAAAATGCTACTCCTTCAAGAATGCTGTGATCATCCAAAGAGAAAAGATCACCTGTGCGTTGACAATGTGATGTGGAAGAACAGGAATGCTCAGATGTCTCTGTTGTACACATAGAATGATATAGCTACTGCAGAAATCAGTTCACTATGTGTCCAGAATATTGAGAATGAAAATATCATGTGACCATCGATATACACACAATACTGTTTAAAGCGGTTGCCTCAAACTCCTAAACATAATTCAGAACTTCACTGTAGATAATGGGAAATAATGTTGAAACACAACATCATGTCAACTGATGAATGAATTAGTGAGGTTGTATAGGCATAAAATGAAACAAGATACAGTCATAAAGGTAACAGAATTCCTGACGCTGGCCACAGCAGAAATAAATCTTGAGAAATTGGCAAGAGAAAGAAGCTGGCATCTCTAGGGAAAATATGCTGTTTATCCTTTAAGATAACAGAACAACAATGTCAAACTAATAGGGAAAGAAGGCACGTCAGTGTTTGCCAGGGCAGAAGACATAGTGCAGCGTGGATGGGAAGTGAAAATTGCCTGGCTTGGGTTTCTGATGATTGCTTGTAATGAGAAAATTTGTATTATACAGCAAAGGTTGAGGAAAGAACCATGCTCTTGGCATATTACCGAACTGAATTGTATTTTTTAAAGGTTCCAATGGTAAACTGTTGGTGTGAGTTTTACCAAAAAAAGTAAGGGATTTCCCCAGTAGGGCACCTCTCCTGAACCACGTCTTCTAATGTTGTGATGGCCCTCGCGCCTAGAACTTTTGAGTTACATAAAAAAGCTCCTCAGTTCTAAAAGTAAACACTACCCATGAAATTTAAGTCCCAATGGGAGAAGTGCACTTGATAGAAATAAGTGTGGTGGTTGGTATTTGCCTGATGGTGTAGCTGGCGTTTTTCAGAGAGGGCACTTATTTTGGAAAGCAGTTTTCACAGATTTCATTCATTGTGAATTGAAAGGGAGAGAATCATTACCCATTGAAAGAAGTATCTGGAACAAAACGTGATGGGCCTCCGCACCTATGAGCATAGATGTTTCCTTTGAATGGAAAGGAAGGGTTGGTCAGAGAACCAGGGTAATAGCTGTGATCTCTTTGGGAATTTAAGCCTGAGCTATCCTGAAGGAGATGGAGTCTAAATCAGGCTAAAACCCGGATTGCTATGGATCTGCTATGCCTCTCCCATTCTCTTCCTTTTTTTGAGGGCCTCCTATGGCATGCCTATCTGTTTTATCATTTACATTTTGCGCATGTTGTGTGTGTTACATTAATACTGTGATCTTCTTGATTGAGGAAACATTCCCAAGTTTCATTATTTTACTCAAAGTATCTGTACATTGTGCATGTGAGACACCATGTGTGGTCAGTGAATCTTTCGTAACTTCCAATTCATGTTACCTCACCTTATAATGGGTGGCAGATAGTGTCTTCCCTGGAGAAATTCAGTGTCTTTGACAAGTAGAATATGGAGAACTGCTGGATATACTGAGCCAGCTACTGAGTCCCACACAAAAAAGTGGATCTTCCTTTCTTTGTTAGGTAATTCATGGCAAACCTGACCCATGCTGAATTACATCCAACCATCTAAAATTAGACAGTTGATAGTTAGGAATCAAGAAATTCAGATGGCACACACGTGGAGCCCTTCCTGCCTGTCAGAACTGACAGAGCACCATACAGATGTGTATCCTAACTATCCATGTACCAACACTACCTTGACACGACTCAGCACATGATGAGGTCTATCAAGAACCTGATAACCAAACTTGATAAGTACGATACTGGTTCTGATTGAAAATCACCATCAGAGACTAGAAGATGCACTCTGCTTCTATCTGGAGATCAATTCATCTAGAAAGACTCTTCCAGAATTCATCTTTTGCAATCAATGCTCACAACATCTGCATGTCAGTTCTTGCTCCTCTTTGAAGTGGCAAGGTGATTTCTGGCAAGTCATTTCGACTGGACAAAATGGCCTCTGTAGTATGAGAAGATGGCTCTATGGAACACAGAGAATGGTGAAGTCTCACTCAGGGCTGAAAGTGAAAGGACATTCCTGGATATGTCTCTGGGCAGCAAATGTCCAATACACCTGTGTTGCTGTGGCCTCCTGGACAGCGGATGATGCTGTCACAGTTGTCTCCTTGTGACAGATGAGCATACTTATACATGATTGACCAGCCAGTTGTGCGCATGATTAAACCTCCAGTGCTGGACAGACAACAGAGTGTGAGACTGTGAGGATAGTGACTTCTGTGGCTCCCCTTGGGCTGTTCCTTCCTCCAGAAACCCTCAGTGTCAGATCCTACTGAGCAGTTTCCTGTTGATAGACCTCCTGAGAGAGAAACCTTCTGGTACCTTCATCTTGGACTTTCAGGACAGTGAGAAATACACTTGTTATTGAAGCCACACAGTCTATAACATTTTGCTACAAAAATCGTCCACTTTATCACTCAGGGAGGGAAAATCAAAAGTACAATGAGACAATATGCTTCTCCTTGAAGAATGATGTGATCAATCAAAGAAAAAATATCACATGTGCATTGACAATGTGATGTGGAAGAACAGGAACACTCTCATGTCTCTGTTGGATACATAGAATGATGTAGTTACCGTGGAAAACATTTCGCTATTTGTTCAGTATTTTGAGATTTAACATACCACGTGACCATTGATATATACAAAGTAGTGTTTAAAACAAATACCAAGAAACTCCTAAACAGAATTCAGAACTGCACTGTAGATAATGGCAAAAGTGTAGAAACACAATATTAGGTCAACTGATGAATGCATTAATGAAGGTTATATATGTATAAAATGAAAGACAACACAGTCCTAAAGGTGACAGAAGTCCTGACACTGTCCATTGCAACAAAGTATCTTGAAAATTGGTAAGAGAAAGAAGCTAGTATCCCAAGGCCACATATGCTGTCTCTTCATTAAGATAGCAGAAAGACAATATCAAATTCATAGGGAAAGAAGGCATGTCAGTGTTTGCCAGAGCTCCAGTTGTTGGGCAGTGTGGATGGTAAGTGAAGGTTCATGGCTTGGGTCTCTATTGAGTGCTTGTAATCAGAAAAATAGTATTAGACAGCAACAATTGAGGAAAGCACCATGCTGTTAGCCTTATTTCAAACTGAATTATATGTTTTAAGTTTTCAATGGCAAACTGATGGTGTTAATTTTACCAAAACAATGTAAGAGATATTCCCTGTATGTCACCTCTCCTACACCACAAGTCTTCTAATGTTGTGATGGCACTGCGTACTAGACTCTTTGATCTTCATGAGAAAGCTCCTCATTTCTAGAAATAAACACTGCCAATAAAATTTAAGTCTCAATGGGAGATGTGCCATTGCTATAAATAAGATTGTTGGTAAATATTTACCTGATAGAGTACATTACAATTATACTGAGAGAACGTTGATTTGGAAAGGAGTTTTCACAGATTTCATTCACAGGGAGAGAATGATTACATATTGAAAGAAGTCTCTGAAACAAAATATGATGGGCCTCCTCACTTGTTAGCATAGAATTTCCTTCAAGTGGAAAGGAAGGATTGGTCAGAGAGCCAGGGCAACAGCTGTGGTCTCTTGCGAGATTCAAGCCTGGGCTATCCTGAAGGACCTAGAGTGTATATCAGGCCCAAACTCTTATTTTTGCAGATCTGCTGTGCCTCTCCCATTCTCTTAAATATAACTGAGGGATTCCTGTGGAATGCCTATCTTCTTCATCTTTTAAATTTTGTGCATGTTGTGTTTGTTACCTTACTACTCTGATGTTCATAATTGAGGAAACATTCCCAGTTTTCACACTTATACTCCTGGAATCTGTACATTTTGCATGTAAGCTTACATGTGTGGCCAATGAATCTATCTTGACTTACCATTCTTTGATACATCACCTGCGAAGGGGTCGTGGAGAGGGTCTTCCCCAGAGAAATTCAGTGTCATTCACAAGTAGAATATGCAGAACTACAGTATATAGTGAGCCGGCTACTGAGCCCACACACCAAGAAAGGGGACCTTCCTTTATTTCTTAGGTAATTCCTTGAGAACCTGAATTCTACTGAATTACATCCAACTATCTGAAATCAACCAATTGATAGACAAGCCTCAGGAGATTCACATGGCCTATCCATGGATCCCATCCTGCGTGTCAGAACAGAGAGAGCAATATACAAATGTGTATCCTTCTTTTCCATGTACCAACACTCCCTTAACACTACTCAGCAAAGATGAGGGCAATCAAAAACCAGATGCCCCAACTTGCTAGGTATAGTAAGTGGTTCTTTTTGAAAATCACCCACAGAGATGAGAAGACCCAATTTGCTTCTATGTGGAGCTCACATTCATCAAGGAGACTCTTTGATGGTGCACTTTTTGAAGCCAGTTCTCACACCAATTACATGTCAGTTCTTGCTCCTCTTTGAAGTCCAAGGTGATGGCTGGCAAGTCATTATGTCTGTGACCAAGGGCCTCTGTAGAATGACAAAGAAGGATCTATGGAGCACAGAGAATCATGAAGTTAGACTGAGGGCTTCAAGTTGAAGGACAGTCCAGCATAAGTCTCTGGGCAGCAAATGTTCCAAGGCACCTCTGTGGCTGTGGCCTCCTGGACAGGGATGATGATGTAAAAATTATCTTTTGTTGACATATGAGGATACTGATTGTGATTGATCAGGTGGTTACTGGGCACAGATTACAGTTCCAGTGCTGGGCAGACAACAGATTGTGAGCCTGTGAGGAGAGCAAATTCTCTGGCTCTGCTCGGGCTCTTCCTTCCTCCCAAAACCCTAGTGTGATTTTCTTCTGTGCACTTTCCTGTTGACCGACCATCCTGAGAAAGCAACTTTGTTGAATCTTCATCTTGGACTTTCAGGACTGTGAGAAATTCACATCTATTATTGATTACACACAGTCAATAACATACTGCTATGAAAATCGGACAATTTATCTGTCAGGGAGAGAAATGGAAAGCACAATGAGAAACTCTGTGACTCGTTCAACAATGCTGTGATCAACCAAAGAGAAAAGATCACATGTGTGTTGACAATGTGATGTGGAATAACTGGAACGCTCACTTGTCTCTGATGGATAATTATAATGATATGGTTAATGTGGAAAACAGTTCGCTATTTGTCAGTATGTTGAGAATAAACAATACGCTTAACCATGATATATACACAATAATGTTTAATATGGATGGCCAGAATGTCTTAAACAGAATTGAGAACTGTACTGTAGATAATGGCAAAAATGCAGAGACACAATATCAGGTCAACAATTGAATGCATTAGCTAAGGTGGTATATGTATAAAATGAAACAAGATACAGTCATAAAGGTGACTGAAGTCCTGATACTGGCCACAGCAAGACAGTATCGTGAGAAATTGGCAAGAGAAAAAAGCTACCTTCCCAAGGTCACAACCGCCTGTCTCTCCATTAAGATAACATACCGACAATGTCAAAATCACAGAGAAAGAAGGGAGGTCAATGTTTGTCAGGGTGCAAGGTGTGGGGCAGCATGAATGACAAGTGAAAGTTGCATGGCTTGGGTTTCTAATGATTGTTTGTAATCAGAAAAAATGTTATTAAACAGCAAGGATTGAAGAAAGCACAATATTGTAGGCAAATTACAAAACTGAATTGTATTTTTTAAATGTTCCAATGGCAAACTGGAAATGTGAACTTTACCAAAACAATGTAAGGGATAGTCCCAGTAGGGCACCTCTCCTAAACCACAAGTCTTGTAATGGTGTGATGGCCCTACCTCCTAGACCCTTGGGCTACATGAGAAAGCTCCTCAGTTCTAAAAACAAACACTGCCATTGAAATTAAGTCCCAAAGGGAGAACTGCTCTAGCTAGAAATAAGAGTGGTGGTGGTCATTTGCCTGTAGGAGTAGATTAATGTTTTAAGACACAGCACTAATTTTGGAATGGAGTTTCCACAGTTTCGTTCACTTTGAACTTAAAGAGAGAGAATCTTTACAAATTGAAAGAAGTCTATGAAAAAAAAAATGTGAAGGGCCTTCTCAACTGTGAGTGTAGATATTTCCTTCCAGTGGAAAGGAAGTATGATCAGAGAACCAGGGAAATGGCTATGGTCTCTTGAGGTGTTCAAGCCTCGTGAAATCTGAAGCACGGGCAGTCTCAATCAGGCTAAATCATGGATTGCTGCGGATGTGCCGTGTCTATCCATTATCTTCAATGTTACCGAGGACCTCCTATGGCATGCCTTTCAGTTTAATCTTTTACATTTTGGTCATGTTATATGCTTTTTTAAATACTCTGATATTCATAATTGAGGAAAAATTACCTATTTTCACACTTTTATAGAGTTTGCATATTTTGCATGTGGGTTACATGTGTCCTCAGAGAATCTATCATGACTTCCAATTAGTTGTCATGTCACCTGTTAAGGATTGGCAGAGAGTGACTTCCCGGGAGAAATTCAGTGTCTTTGACAAATAGAATATGGAGAACTACAGTATATACAGACCCAACTACTGAGCCCACACACAAATAAACTGGATCTTCCTTTCTTTTTTTTTTTTAATTAAATTTATTGGGGTGACAATTGTTAGTAAAATTACATAGCTTTCAGGTGTACAATTCTGTATTACATTATCTATAAATCCCACTGTGTGATCTTCCTTTCTTTATTAGGAAATTCCTGGCAAACCTGACCTCTGCTGAATTGTATCCACCCATCTGAAATCAGCTGTTTGATAGGCACTCATCTGGGAATTCAGATGGCAGAACCATGGAGCCCATCCTGCCTGTCAGAACTGACAGAGCACCATACAAATGTGTATCCTTCCTCTCCATGTACTAACAATCCATTGACACTACTCACACATGATGAGGACTATCAAGAACCTGACACCCAAACTTCGTAGGTGTGATAAGTGGTTCTGGTGAAAATCACCATCAGAGAGTAGAAAAACCAATCTGCTTCTATCTGGAGCTCACATTTATCAGGGAACACTCTTTCATGGCCACATATTGGAACCAGCGCTCACATCAACTGCATGTCAGTTTTCGCTCCTCTTTGAAGTGGCAAGGTGTTTCCTGGCAAGTCATTATGGCTGGGCCCAAGGGCCTCTGTAGTATGAGAAAGAAGTGTGGCGAGCCAGCCGCCATAGGTCAATCAGAACCTAAATGGGGGAGTGGGAATGAAATAAAAGACACTCACACAAATGCTAATGCTGCAGGGCTTCAGGGATGCTGAAGCCTCAAGTTAATTCTTCTTCACCAATATATGCAGTTTGAGTATGTGCAACTTAACAAAGAAAGTATGCATTACCTTAGCAAATGTAAATTTTTAACTTTTACATAGAGGATACAAAATCACTGAAACTCCCAAAAGTAATTATCCTATCTATTACCCTGAATAGCCATCAGTCTTCTGTGTCCGGGGACTGGCCGCTCCCACATTCCTCAGCAGCCTGCAAGCTCCCCCCAGGTGCAGGCAGAGACAATGCCTCAGGGGAGGAAACAAGTTAAGCATAAACCGAGCCATTCTATTAAGGCTTGGAGTTAGCTGTAACCATGGCTCCCCACATCTTCCCCTTTTTTATTTTATAGGAACAAAATCCATCCAGCCATGATGGCGAGGTGACGGTGCCTGTCTTAGGTGTTCCAGGACGCCGGCCTCAACTTACCCATCTTTGGTACTCATATTTTATCACACAATCCCTGTCATAGGTGTTGAAGCAGCTCCCAAGTATTTACCCGTCGTTGACTAACCCATCCCTCATAATGCACGGGGGAGAGAGGCTTAAGGCTTCGCCTTAAGCTCAAGCTGATGGATGTCAGCTCGTAAGTCTAACATTCTGCTGATGAACATCTAATGAGGATGGGGAGTAGGCACAGAACCAAACAGACACAGATGCCCAATGTAAGGAACGTCATAACAGAATGGGTAATATAAGGCATAGAGGGCAAAACATTCCTAAGAACATCAATGAACTCAGAAGCAGATTGAGCTGCATCAAATTTTAAGGCTTCAGCTTCTCTCATACTTTGGATTTCATCGTGAAGCCGAAGCATATCCAAAGATAGGTTAGCATCATGCCAAATTCCTTGAAGATGTAAACGAACCCGATTCCAATCATATTGACTATTATTATATTTTTTAGAAGTAACACATATCCAATGATATTCTGAATGACATTCTAAATGAGATTTAACTTTTATACCTGAATCACATCTCCCATATACTGAACTGTATCATAAAGGGCATACACTTTTTGCTCTAATTTCTCATTAATAGCTTCTTGGGTCCCTAAAGCCAAAGTAACATTTTTTGAAAGCGTATTAACATAATGAGCATTTTGAATAGTCTGAGAAAGAGCCACAGCTGCTGTAGCAGCAGTTGCGATTATAGTAACCAAAGCCATAATTCCTGCAAGTAGAAGTCCAATAAACCGTTTTTGTCTTCTCAAAGCATACTCAATTTCTTTAAAAACCTGCAAACTTCTTTCAGCATACCAAGGTCCAGAAATATTAATAGGAAGCATAACAAAAGATGGTTGTTTAAGTATCATAACATGAGTTCCTAATGGTACCCAAGAAATACAATTTGCTAAAGAACAATTACTACAGGATACACTAAATTGATTTTCTATAAAGTGTACATTAACATTTCCAATCAACAGTGCATAAGGAGAAGGAACACAAGCAGATATATTAACAGTCTTAGCAACAGTAGTCCAATCTCTAGTCCCATCTTTCAAGAAACTCACATGACTGCAGGGAGTGCCTGATTTACAGAACTCAACTATTTAAACAACCTCATCCATTACTCCCGTAAGTCTCCATAATGAATTTTGCTGATATTGTGAGTCAGAATTCCAAAGTCCAGAAGTCAGTTCTCGGGCCCATCCGGACCGGTTACTTCTCGACCAGTCAACGATGTATCTGCCTGTTCCAGGGATGTCATAACGAACAGGATCATTGCCAGGACAGTCTCTCCATGGGACAGTCTCAATATTTAATTTCAATCTTTTTTTGCAAGATGGACGTGATGGAGGGACGGGCAGATTTATCTTGCGTCCTCCGGACCAATCGCCAAGCATGTTAAGACGAACAGTCCATCCAACTAAAGAGTCATTAATGTGCATAGTGACAGGAGAACTACGCAAACACCCAGATGTTGACCTATTTTTTGCAATACTAATAGGAAAACCTATTCCTATACCATTATAAGTGAAATTTTTCTCCAGTTGCTGTTTCATGTGCCCATCAGAGGGCAGTCCTAAGGCATGAGTATCATTAACATAGACTGGAATCTCAGGACCGTCCCACACAGCGGGGTGGAAGATTGGTGGATCAGGTACATAGTCCCAATACATCTGGTCGTCTTCTGCATTGCTGAGGGCTAGCAGTGTCATCAATAGGTAGAGGGTCCACATGTCGCACCAATCGTTCTGGCAGCCACCGGGGGCCTTCTGCATCCTGTGGAAAAACACATACATGTCCTTGTCCCCATATGAGGACTGGATCTGGGCCTTTCCAAAAGCCCGTAAGTGGATCTTTCCATTTGACCAAAGCCTGAGGGGCAGTAGAAGGATGCCAAAAGCGCTCTGCAGCACTCTTGCCATGGGCATCCAAGGTCAAAAAATTTTGAATAAAGAGAGAATCAGACAGATAATTATGAGGCGTTAGGGGATATAACTCCCCCTTCTTTATTTTTTGCAAATTGACTTTCAAAGTGCCATGAGTGCGCTCAACAATCCCTTGTCCTTGGGGATTGTAAGGAATGCCAGTAACATGATTGATCGAAAATTGCTGGCAAAATAGAAAAAATTTTTTGCTGGTATAACCTGAGCCATTATCTGTTTTAAGTTTTTTTGGAGTTTACCTGTGGCCACAACAAATCTACACCATTGTTGGATCCATCAGTAAAAACATTAGGTACAGAAGGAAGAGGAGCATGTGACACTATTGAAGGGAAAATTGGATCATGATGTTGAAAAAATTGAAGCAATTTATGCTTGGGATAATGATTATCCAAAGTCCCCACAAAATTAGCCAATGCACAGGAAAACTGTTTGTAAACTGCATCAGGCCTTGAATCTGTGTTTTTGTAAAAGGGACAACAATAGAATCTGGCTCCTTTCCATAATATTTTCGAGCTTCCAAGCGGCTCTCCTGAATTAAACTGGCCACAAATTCATAATAAGGAGTAAGATTCTTTTGGGCAGCCACATGGAGGTGTATCCATCTAAGTGGCCCTTCTTGCCATAACACCGCTGTGGGTGTATGTTTGGTGTCCAAAACATACACATATAGAGGTTTAGAATAATCTAAAAAGGAAACATGCTGTTGCTGAATGGCTTCCTCAACCTTAGAGAGAGCCTGCTGCGCAGGCTCAGTAAGAGACCTGGGGGAGGTCAGATCAGAATCTCCTTTTAAAATTTCAAACAGTGGTTTAAGATCTCCAGTAGTTAGTCCCAAAGAAGGGCGCAGCCAATTAATATCTCACAACAGTTTCTGATAATCATTAAGAGATTTGAGATGATCTTTCCTAAGCTCTATTTTTTGTGGAGTGAAATACTGAGCAAACAACTGAAATCCCAAGGAAGAATAAGGCTCACTTCTCTGTACTTTCTCAGGTGCAATAATAAGACCCGAGGCCAGAAGATTCTTTTTCATATCTACAAAGCAAGCTAACAACATTCCTTCTTTCTTACAAGTCAATAAGATGTCATCCATATAATGAATGATATACACAGAAGGGAACTGTTTTCTGGTGTTATCAATTGCTTCACTAACAAACTTCTGACACAAGGTGGGGCTATTAGCCATACCTTGGGGAAGGACTCACCATTGATATCTTTTCATACGTTCCTGGAAGTTCAGGCTAGGAATACTAAAAGCAAATCTCTTACAATCTTGGGGATGGAGTGGTTAGTATAAAAGCATTCTTTCAGATCTAGCACTATTTTATAGGTATCCTTTGGAATAGCAGAAGGATGAGGTAATCCTGGCTGGAGAGCACCCATAACTTCCATAGTTTCATTTACTTTTCTCAAATCCTGCAACAATCTCCATTTCCCCGATTTTTTCTTAATTACAAAAATGGGTGAATCCAGGGCGATGTAGATTTAATTACATGGCCCTTATCAAGCTGCTCCTGTACTAGCGCTTGAGCGGCTAATATTTTTTCTTGAGTAAGGGGCCATTGATCTATCCACACAGGCATGTCAGATTTCCAAGTTATTGCTTCTGCAGTTTTCTGGTGGAGTACAGGTAGATCTATGACCCATGGGGAAAATATCCCAGACCTGTTTTTTTGTAAATTAGCGGTAGGCGAAACAGGTTCCTGACGTTCTTGTCCCTCAGTGCCTAAGCCTTGTCCTGGGAGGAGCCCTTGACCAAACATCTGCTGAGTTACTGGAGTGCTTGGGCTAAAAAGATAAACTCCCATATTGCTCATAATGTCCCATCCCCATAGGTTAACGGGCAAACCGGGGAAAACGTATGGCTGGAAAGTCCCCTGATGTCCTTCCTCATCTTGCCATGACAATAAATTACTGCTTTGCTTAGGGGAATGAGACTGACCTATGCCCTGTAAGTCTGTATTAGTGCATCGCATAGGCCAACTGGAAGGCCAATGTTCAACAGCTATACAGGATACATCAGCTCCAGTATCCAAAATCCCTTGAAAACTTTTTCCATTAATTTTAAGCTGCAAACAGGTAGATCTCTTTTTATTTCCTGAACCCAATAAGCATCAGAGGAACCGAATCCTCGGTCTCCACGTTTCTGACTTTGCCTATTTTTTCCTATTTTTATATGAGGTAAAATAATTAGCTGAGCTATGCGAGTCCCAGCAGGTATAACTGAAATATTTAAAGGTGAGTGAGTCATAATTTTAATTTCTCCAGTAAAGTCCTCCTCAATAATTCCCGGGGAAACCTGAATCCCTTTCATAGTGGAACTACTTCTTCCTAATAATAAACCTACAGTTCTTAGTGGTAGTGGCCCAAAGATCCCTGTGGGCAATGCTTGCATTCCCATCTCAGGAGTTAATACGATGTCGGTGGTGGAACAGAGGTCCAATCCTGTGCTACCTGAGGTGGCTCGGAATAAATCTGTGATGCAATTTCTCTCAGAGGCTCATTCCCTTTCTGTCCCTGCATCTGTTCTGGGATCTGTAGTGCCCCATAACATTGTTGATTCGGGGCCAGGGGCTGGCCCCTCACCCAGTTTCCCTGGATGGGTTTCCCATCTTTATCTGTCTTGGATTTGCATTCATTGGCCCAATGTTTTCCTCTTCTACATTTAGGACATATATCTGGAGGCTTTTTGTAGGAGCGGTCGAGTTCTCAGACTCTCCTTTACGAGGGCATTGGGCAGCTCGATGTCCCAATTTCTCACAAGTAAAACAAGTCCCAGAGCGACTCTCTGTATTGAGTCTTGCCTGTTGATACAATATTTCTTTCATAGGCTTCCCTTGCATAGCTGCTGCTATGGCTATGCCTTGGGTAAAAGAGGATCCTACATCCGCACACAAGCGAATATAGTCAGATAATGTTCCTTTTTTTCTAAATGGTCTAATAACTGCTTGACAAGTAGAATTAGCATTCTCATAAGCAAGCTGCATTATAAATGACTGAGTGGCAATTGATGGCCCAAAAATCCGCCCTGCGGCTGTATTGAGGCGAGACACAAATTCCTGAAAAGGCTCATCTGCACCCTGCCTTATGTGAGAAACATGTTCCTCCTTGCAGGAAGAATCAGGCAACATTTGCCAAGCGTCTTTTGCCACTGCAGTGGTTTGAGCATAAACTCCCGCTGCAAAGCCCATCTGGTTTCTTAATTCAGCATATATGCCTTCTCCTGCTAGCATGCCAAAAGTAATAGGAATTTGCCTTAGGGCATTTTGATTAGCCTTCTTTTTGCAATTTTCATAAAACTCTGATTTCCATAAGAGATAGTCGCCCCCAGAAAGGCAAGCATGTGCAATATGCTTCCAATCCTCTGCAGGGGTAGCTTCACTAGACAGGGCATCCAAAATTGCCATGGTGAAAAGGGCAATATTACCATATTGTGTGCAAGCCTCCTTTAATTCCATTAATTGTTTCCATTGAAATGGCCTCCATTCTCTAACCCTGCACCCTGCCTGGTCAAGCCTTTCAAAGATAGGATATATTCCAAATTGCTCTGTGGACTCCCCCTGCTTGTGAGCTTCTTCACAAGCAATTTGAAGAGGGGAACGCACAACAGAGTCCGACCCTGGCTTAACATAATCTGGCGGAGACTTATTAGGCATGTCCCAAACCGAAGGCTGCAGTGGAGGACCCCACATACAGGGCTCCTCAGGAGGTGGTGCAGAGGGATTAACTATGGGGAGATCTTTACCCCGAGGATTCCATTGATCTCTAAAAGGAATCAGGGGACCCCGGGGACAATTTCCTCCATCTACAGCAACTTTAAGTTCTATCAACTGTCCCTGAATCTTCTTTAGCTGATCTGAAAAAGAAAGTGCAGTGCCTGCAGGTTGCTCGCCTTCTTGAGCCTAGCCACCAAAGGAGGGTATTTGTCCCTATCATATTTGGCTGCCTCATCCTCTAATTCTTCCTGATCCTGAGGGTCTAGATCTTCCCAAGACTCGACCGGAGATTCCTGACAAACAGGCTCTTTGTTAACCTTAGAAAATCCTTCCGTATGTTTGGCTCCCTCCCTCTCCTCTCTCTCCGCCGGAGAAGCGGCAGGTGGGAGAATTTTCTCATTTCCAGCTTGTTTCACTTTCTCTAGCTTACAGCCCTCACGTTTAAGATCTAAGCAATCCTTGATCAAAGTCCATAACCCGAATGTTTTTACAGGGACCCGCTGAGGTCCATGGGCAGCATAATAATCTTGTAACTGTTTTCTGCTCACCGGACTGCCATGGGCGGCAAGCAACTTCTTAAGTCCTCTGACATACAGTTCCTTGCTGCTCGCATGACCCATTTTCCCCTTTTCGTCCCTTCAGTCAACAAAGGAAACAGTCAGATGCCCGTCTGGCCATGCCCCTCGCGGGACTAAATCTGTCTTGGCTAAGGCGCATCGGTATAAGTCCCCGAACTGGTGGACCGAAGTCCAGTCGCCATTATGCTGTATGACAGAAACGGAACCGCAGATTAGGGCCCAAGCAAGCTCCGTGACAAGAAGTCGTAGAAGTATCACTCATTCACACATTCATTCGACCGAGGGGTAATATTACATCTAAATTTATCCCAAAACATCTGTGTCTTACTCACCGCGCATCCACTGAAATAAGCTCCTCTTCAAGCCGGGCCCTTGCCACGCCGTGTTCCTCACTGTTACCCCCGTATTCAGGTCCCTGTTCGGGCGCCAAGTGTGGCGAGCCAGCCGCCACAAGTCGATCAGAACCTAAATGGGGGAGTGAGAATGAAATAAAAGACACTCACACAAATGCTAATGCTGCAGGGCTTCAGGGATGCTGAAGCCTCGAATTTATCCTTCTTCACCAATATATGCAGTTTGAGTATGTGCAACTTAACAAAGAAAGTATGCATTACCTTAGCAAATGTAAATTTTTAACTTTTACATAGAGGATAGAAAATCACTGAAACTCCCAAAAGTAATTATCCTATCTATTACCCTGAATAGCCATCAGTCTTCTGTGTCCGGGGACTGGCCGCTCTCACATTCCTCAGCAGCCTGCAAGCTCCCCCCAGGTGCAGGCAGAGACAATGCCTCAAGGGAGGAAACAGGTTAAGCATAAACCGAGCCATTCTATTAAGTCTCGGAGTTAGCTGTAACCATGGCTCCCCACAAAGAAGGTTGTACGGAGCACAGAGAAAGCTGAAAGCACACTCAAGGATCAAAATGGAATAGCTGTCCTAGATAAGTCTCTGGGCAGCATATAGGCAAAGTAACTACTGTGGATGTGGACTCCTGGAAAGGGGATGTGATGTCACAATTGTCTTTTTGTGACATATGAGTATACTGATATGTGATTGGCCTGGCTGTTGCTGGGCACCTATAACAGCTCCAGTGCAGGGGAGACAACAGATTGTGCGTCATTGAGTAGAGGGTCTTCTGTGTCTAGGCTCAGGTTATTTCCTCCTCCTGACACCCTCAGAATAAGTGTATGCTGAGAAGGATCCTGTTGATAAAACCATCTGAGAAAGCATCGTTCTGGCATCTTCATCTTGGACGTTCAGGATGGTGAGAAATACACTTCTGTTATTGAGACCACACAGTCTATAACATTTTGCTATGAAATCGGACTCTTTATTGGTCAGGGAGGGAAAATCCAGTGCAAAATGAGACAATATGCTACCCCTTCAAAGATTTTATGATCAACCAAAGAAAAAAGACCACATGTGCATTGACAATTTGATCTGGAAATCACATTCAGCCGGTAACACTCTTTGATGGGCCACCTTTTCGAGCCAGCACTCACACCAACTGCATGTAACTTCTCACTCCACTTTGAAGTGCATGGTGATTCCTGGCAAGTCATTAATGCTTGCATCAAGGGCTTCTGTAGTATTACAAAGAAGGTTGTATGGAGCACAAAGAATGGTGAAGTCGCAATCTGGGCTCAAATAAGAAGGACTCATCTGGATAAGTCTCTGGGCAGTAAAAGGTCCAAAGCACCGCTGTGACTGTGGCCCCTTGGAGAGGGGATGATGATGTCACAGTTGTCTTTTTGTGACACCTGAGGATACCAATACTTGTTTGGCCAGATGGCTCCTGGGCACAATTTCAGCTCGAGTGCTGGGCAGAGAGCAGATTGTGAGTTTGTGAGGAGAGAGACTCCTGTGACTCTGCTTGGGCTCTTCATTATATTGATGCCTGCAGCGTCAGACTCTGCTGAGCAGTTTCCTGTTAACAGACACTTCTGAGAAAGCAACATTCTGGCACCTTCTTCTTGGACTTTCAGGATTGTGAGAGATACACTTCTCTTATTGAAGCCACAAAGCCTATATTATTTTGCTATGAAAATCAGGCATTTTATCAGTCAGGGAGGGAAAATTGAAAGCACAATGAGACAACATGATACTGCTTCAAGAATGCTGTGATCCACCAAAGAGAAAAGATCATATGTGCATTGACAATGCAATGTGGAAGAAATCAAAGGCTCACGTCTCTGGTGGATACATAGAATGATATAGCTCATGTAGAAAACAGTTCACAATTTTTCCAGGATGTTGAGAATGAAAATATCACATGTCCATGGATATATACACAATAGTCTTTAAAACCGATGCTCAGAAACTCCTAAACAGAATTTATAACTGCACTGTAGATAATGGCAAAAATGTAGATACGTAATATCAGGTCAGCTGATGAATGCATTAGCTAATGTGATATGTGTATAAAATGAAACAAGACACAGTCATAAATGTGACAGAAGTCCTGATGCTGGCTGCCCCACGAAAGTGTCTTGAGAAATAGGCAAGAGAAAGAATCTAGCATCCCAAAGCCACAATCACTATCTCTCCATTAAGATAACAGAACGACAATGTCAAATTCATAGGGAAAAAAGGCATGTCATGTTTGCCAGGGCGCAAGGTGTGGGCAACATGGATGGGAAATGAAAGTTGCATGGTTTGGGTTTCTATTGATTTCTTCTAATGAAAAAAAAAATGGTGTTAGACAGCAAGGATTGAGGAAAGCAAAATGGTGTTGTCATATTACAAAACTGAATTGTATTTTTAAATGATCCAATGGTAAAAGGGTAGTTTGAATTTTACTAAAAGAATGTAAGGAATATTCCCAGTAGGTCACCTCTCCTAAACATAAGTACTGTAAAGTTATGAGTTTACATCCTAAACCCTCGGGATATGTGAAAAAGCTCCTCAGTTCTAAAAACAAACATTGCCAGTAAAATTTAGGCCCAATGAGAGAAGTGCCCTTGCTAGAAATAAGTGGTAGTGGATATTTGTATGATGGAGTAGATTACCATTTTACAGAGAGAGCTCTGATTTTGTAAAGGAGTTTTCAAGATTTCATTCACTGTGAATTGAAAGGGAGAGAATCATTACACATTGAAAGGAGTCTCTGAAACAATACGTCATGGGCTTCCTCACCTTTGGTCATAGATATTTCCTTCAGGTGGAAAGGATAGATTGGTCAGAGATCTGGAGCAATGGCTATGGTCTCTTGTGGCGTTCAAGCCTGGAATTTCCTAAGAGACCTGGAGTCCAAATCAGGCTAAAACTCAGATTGCTGTGGATGTGTTGTGATTCTCCCATTCTCTTCCATTTTATTGAGGGCCACCACGGCAGGCCTATCTCTTCTTTTACATTTTGTGCATGTTTTGTGTGTTACTATTATAGTCTGATCTTCATAATTGAGGAAATATTCCCAATTATCACACTTTTTTTCAGAGAGTATGTACATTTTGCATGTGGGACTCCATGTGTGGTCAGAGAATCTATTGTGACTTCAAATTCTGTGTTATATCACCTGCAAAGTGGTGGCAGGGAATGACTTTCACAGAGAAATTCAGTGTCTTTGACAAGTAGAATATGGAGAACTAAAGTATATACTGAGCGAGCTCCTGAATAAACACACACAAAGAAAATGGACCTTTCTTGCTTCTCAAGAAATTCTCAGCGAACCCACTGATGTACATCCAACCCATTGAAATCACCAAGTGGATAGGCATGTACTGGGGAATGTAGAGGTAGACCCATGGAACCCATCCTGAATGCCAGAACTGACAGAGCACCATATAAATTTGTAAGCAACCTCTCCGTGTACCAACACTCCCTTGACACTACTCAGCAAATGATGAAGACAATCAAGATCCTGAGACCACAATTAGATAAATAAGATAAGTGGTTCTTTTTGAAAATCACATTCAGACAGTAGAAGACCCTATCTGCTTCTCTCTGGAACTCACATACATCCAGGAACACTCTTTGGTGGGTCCCTTTTATGAGCCAGCACTCACACCAACTGCATATAAGTTCTTGCTCCTCTTTTAAGCGGAAAGGTGATTCCTGGGAAGTCATTTTTGCTGGTCCAAAGGGCCTCTCTACTATGAGAAAGATGGCTCTATGGAGCACAGAGAATGCTGAAGTTAAACTCGGGGCTCAAATTGGATGGACTGTCCTGGATAAGTCTCTGTGTAGCAAAAAGTCCAAGGCAACTCTGAGGCTGTGGCCTCCTGGAGAGGGGATGATATTGTCACAGTTGTCTTTTTGTGAAACATGAGGATACTGATATTTAATTGCCACCTGATATGCCAGGTGGTTGCTGGGCATGGAATAAAGCTCCAGTGCTGGGCAGACAACAAAGTGTGGGTCTGTGAGGACAGCAAATTATATCACTCTGTTCAGACTGTTCCTTCCTCCTGAAGCCCTCAGCCTCAGAACTTGCTGAGCAGTTGACTCTTGACGGATCATCCTGAGAAAGCAACATTCTGGAAACTTCAACATGGACTTTCAGGACGGTGAGAAATACACTTTTGTTACTTAAACCACACAGTCTATATCATTTTGCTATGGAAATCAATTTATCGGTCAGGGAGGGAATATAGAATGCACAATGAGAACATATGCTATTCCTTCAGGAATGCTGTGATCAAACTAAGAGAAAATATCATATGTGCTTTCACAATGTGATGTGGAAGAACTAGAATGCTCACTTGTCTCTTGTCGATACATAGAATGTTATAGCTTCCCTTGAAAACAGTTCCCAATTAGTCCAGTATGTTCAGAACAAAAACATCACGTGACCATAGATGTATACTCAATAGTGTTTAAAATAGTGTTTAAAATGGATACATTTCCATTTCCTGTTGACAGACCCTCCTAAGAAACAACAAATGTTTGCTTTTTTGTTGTTGAATTGCATGAGTTCCTTGTATATTCTGGAATCTAGCCCCTTATCGGACAATGGAGCAAAGACAGCCTCTTCAATAAATGGTGCTGGGAGAATTGGATAGCCACGTGCAAAAGAATGAAACTGGACTGCTATTTGTCACCATGTACCAAAGTTAATTCAAAATGGATCAAAGACTTAAGCATAAGACCTGACACAATAAACTGCATAGAAGAAAACTTAGGTACTAAACTTATGGATCTTGGGTTCAAAGAGCATTTTATGAATTTGACTCCAAAGGCAATGGAAGTAAAAGCTAAAATAAACGAATGGGACTATATGAAACTTAAAATCTTCTGCACAGCAAAAGAAACCATTGACAAAATAAAGAGGCCACCAACTGAATGGGAGAAGATTTTTGCAAACAGTGCCTTCCAGTTCTTTGTTATGTTACCTGCTAAGGGGTGGGAGAGATTGTGTTCCCTGGAGAAATTCACAATCTCTGAAAAGTACAATATCAAATACTACAGTATATACTGAGTCAGCTACACAAAGAAAGTGGACCTTCCATTACTTTTTAGGTAATTCCTTGAGGACATGGCCTCTACTGAAATACATCTAACACTCTTAAATCAGTCAGTTTATAGGAACTTATTTGGGAATTCAGGTGGCAGACGCATGGAGCCCATCTTGCCTTTCATAACTGACATGGCCCCATACAATTGTGTATACTTCCTCTCCCGGTATCAACACACCCTTGACACTACTTAACAAATGAGTGCAATCAAGAACCTGATGCCCAAATTTGCTAGGTATGATAATTGATTCTTGTTTAAAATAACCACCTGAGACCTGCACACCCAATCTGCTTCTATCTGGAGCTCATTCTCATCGGTAACACTCTTTGATGGGTATATTTTTGAGGGCGTGGTCCCACCAACTGCATGTCAATTCTTGCTCCTCTTGGAGTGGAAAGGTGATTACTGGAAAGTAATTATGGCTGTGCCCAAAGGCCCTGGTACTATCAGAAAGAAGTCTCTTCGGAGTACAGAGAATGGTGAAGTCACACTCAGGCTTCAAAGTGGAAAGACTGTCCTGGATAAATCTCTGGGCAGCAAATGGTCCAAGGAATATCTGTGGCTGCTGCATCCTGGAGAGGGGATGATGATGTCACAGTTGTCTTTTAGTGATACATGAGGATACTGATATGTGATTGGCCAGACTGCTGATGGGCACAGATTACATCTCCAGTGCTGGGCAGACAAGAGAGTATGAATCTGTGAGTGAGAGACTTCTGTGGCTTTATTCCGACTGTTTCTTCTCCTGATGCCCGCCTGGTGAGACACTGCTAGGCCGTTTCCTGTTGACAGACCCTCCTAAGAAACAACATTCTGGCACCTTCTTCTTGGACTTTCAAGACAGTGAGACATACACTTCTGTTATTGAAGCCAAAAAGCCTGTAACATTTTGCTAGGAAAATCGGACACTTTATCAGTCAGGGAGGGAAAATTGAAAGCACAGTGAGACAATGTGCTACTCTTTCAAGAATGATTTGATGAACCAAGGAGCGAAGATCACAAGTGCGTTGACAATGTGATGTGGAAGAAATGGAACACTGACATATGTCTGCTGGATACATAGAATGATATAGCTACAGTGGAAAACAGTTCGCTATTTGTCCAGTATGTTGAAAATGAAAATATCAAGTGATCATTGACATATACACAATAGTGTTTAAAATGGTTGCCCAGAAACTCCTAAACAGAATTCAGAACTGCACTGTAGATAATGGCAAACATGTAGAGACACAATATCAGGTCAACAGACGAATGCAGTAGCGAAGGTGGTATATGTATAAAATGAGACAAGATACAGACATAAAGGGGACAGAAGTCCTGATACTGTACACAGCAAGACAGTGTCTTGAGAAATCAGGAAGAGAAAGAAGCTAGCATCCCAAGGCCACATCCGCTGTCTCTCCATTAAGAAAACAGAACGACATTTTCAAATTCATAGGGAAAGAAGTCAGATCAGTGTTTCCCAGGGCACAAGACGTGAGGCATCGTAGATGGGAAGTTAAAGTTTAATGTCTTGGGTTTCTATTGTTTGCTTGTAATCAGAAAAATGGCATTGCAGCTTTGTTTACAGTGGCCAAAACATGGAAACAACCAAATGTTCTTCGATAGATGAATGGATAAAGAAGCTGTGGTATATATACACAATGGAATACAATTCGACAGTAAAAAAAGATGATATTGGAACATTTGTGACAACATGGCTGGATCTTGAGAGTGTAATGCTGAGCGAAACAAGTCAGACAGAAAAAGCAGAGAACCATGTGATTTCACTGATATGTGGTATATAAACCAAAAACAACAAAAGAACAAGACAAACAAATGAGAAACAGAAACTCATAGACACAGACAACAGTTTAGTGGTTGCCAGAGGGTAAGGGGGGCGGGGGGTGGGGGTTGGGAGATGAGGGTAAGGGGGATCGAATATATGGTGATGGAAGGAGAACTGACTCTGGGTGATGAACACACAATGGGATTTATAGATGATGTAATACAGAATTGTACACCTGAAATCTATGTAAATTTGCTAACAATTGTCACCCCAATAAATTTAATAAAATAAAATTTAAAAAGAAAAGAAAAAGAAAATGGTATTAGACAGCAAGGATTGAGGAAAGCACAATGCTGTTGGCACATTACAAAACTGAATTGTATTTTTAAAGGTTCCATTTTGCAAACTGGTGGTATGAATTTTACCCAAACATTGTAATTAAACATTCCCAAGTTTCACAATTTTACTCAGAGAGTGTGTACATTTTGCTTGTCGGACTCCATGTGTGGTCACAAAATCTACAATGACTTCAAATTCTGTAAGTCACCTGCTAAGGGGTGGCAAAGAATATTCTCCCTGGGGAATATCAGTTTTGTTGACAAGTAGAACTGGAGAAATACTTTTTATATTCTACCAGCTTCGAAGCCCAAATGCTAAGAAAGTAGATCTTCCTTCTTAGGTAACTCCTGGCAAAACTGACCTCTACTGAATTACATCCATCCCTCTGAAATCAGCTGGTTGATATGCATGTATCAGGGAATACAGTTGACAGAAACATGGAACCCATCCTAACTGTCTGAAATGACAGGCAAAATACCAATGTGTATCCATCATCTCCATGTACCAACACTCTCTTGACACTACTCAGCACATGATGAGGACCATTAAGAACCTGATGCCCAAACTATCTAGGTATGATAAGTTGTTCTGCTTGAAAATCACCATCAGAGACTAGGATACTGATATGTTTCTATATGGAGCTCAAATTCATCCGGAAACACTCTTTGATGAGGAACTTTTTGGAGCCAGTGCTCACACCAAATGCATGTCAGTTTTTACTCCTCTTTGACATAGCAAAGTGATTCCTGGCGAGTCATTTTTACAGGGCCCAAGGGCCTCTCTAGTATGAGTAAGATGGTTCTACAGAACACAGAGAATGTTGAAGTCACACTCCGGGCTCAAAATGGAAGGACTGTGTTGGATAAGTCTCTGGGGAGCAAATGGTCAAAGGAACATCTATGGCGGCAGCCTCCTGGGGAGGAGATATTGATGTCACAGTTGTCTTTCTTTGACACTTGAGGGCACTGATATGTGATTGGCCAGGTGACTGCAGGGTACAGGTTAAAACTCCTGTGCTGGGCAGACAACAGGGTGTGAGTTTGCGAAGAGAGTGACTTCTGTGGCTCAGCTCAGGCTGCTCCTTACTGTTGACACCCTCAGCGTCAGACCCTGCTGAGCACTTTCCTGTTGACAGACCCTCCTGCGAAAGCAATGTTCTGGCACCTTCATCTTGGACTTTTGGACAGTGAGAGATACATTTCTCTTATTGAAGTCAATGTCTATATCATTTTGATATGAAAATCAACACTATGGGTCAGGGATGGAAAATCAAAAACACAATTATACAATATGCTGCTGCTTCAAGAATGCTGTGATCAACAAAGTAGAAAATATCACATGTGCTTTGACAGTGCGATGTGGAAGAACTTGAATGTTAACATGTCTATGGTGGATGCATAGATTGGTAAAGTTAATGTGAACAACAGTTCGTAATTTGTCCAGAACGTTGAGAATGAAAAAATCATGTAATCTTTGATATATAGATAATAGTGTTTAAAACGGATGCCCAGAAACTGAAAAAAAAAAAAAGAAAAAAGAAAAAAGCAGGTTCTGAACTGCACTGTAGAGAAAGGCAAACATGTAGAGACAAGATATAATGTCAACAGATGAATGCATTAGCGAAGGTGGTATATGTATAAAATTATACAAAATAGAGTCATATAGGTGACAGAAATCCTGATACTGGCCACAGCTGGAAAGTATCTTGATAAATTGGCAAGACAAAGAAGCTGTAATTCCAAGGCCACATACGCCATCTCTCCATTAAGATAACAGTCTGATAATGTCTAATTCACAGGTAAAAAAGGCAGGTCCTGTTTGCCATGGCACAAGGTGTCTGTTTGGGTGGATGGGTAGTGAAAGTTACATGTCTTGGGTTCAATTGATTGCTTGCAATCAGAAAATGGTATTAGACAGCAAGGATTGAGGAAAGCACAATGCTGTTCACATATTACGAAACTGAATTATATTTTTTAAAGCTTCCAATGGCAAACTGGTGTTGTGAATTTCACCAGAACAATGTAAGGGATATTCTCAGTAGGGAACCTCTCCTAAGCCACAAGTCTTCTAATGTTGTGATGCCCTTGCCTCCTATACCCTTTGGGCTACATGAGAAAGCTCCTCACTTCTAAAACCAAAGACTGCCTGTGAACATTAGGTCCCAATGTGAGAGGTGCCCTATCTAGAAATAAGTGTAGTGAACATATGCCTGATGGAGTAGTTTACCATATTGCAGAGAGAACACTGTTGTTGGAAAGGAGTTTTCAAAGATTTCATTCACTGTGAATTGAAAAGGAGAGAATCATTGCCCATTTAAAGAAGTCCCTGAAATTAAATGTGTTGGGCCCCCCACCAGTCAGCATATATATTTCCTTCCAGTGGAAAGGAAGGATTGGTCAGAGAGCCAGGCCAACAGCTATGGTGTCCTGTGGGGTTCAAGCCTGGACTATCATGAAGGAGCTGACGTTTAATCAGGCTAACACTCGGATTTCTGAGGATTGGCTGTGAGTCTCCCATTCTCTTCTATGTTACTGAGGGTCTCTTATGGCAAGCCTGTCTGTTTCATCTTTTGCATTTTCTGCATGTGTGTGCATTACTTTAATACTCTGTATTTCGTGATTGAGGAAATATTCCCGATTTTGACCCTTTTACTCATAGAGTCTGTATATTTTGCTTGTTGGACTCCATGTGTGGTCAGTGAATCTGTGGTGACTTCCAATTCTTTATTACATCACATGCTAAATGTTGGCAGAGAGTGCATTTCCAGAGAAATTCTGTATCTTTGACAAATGGAGTATGGAAAACTACAGTATATACGGAGCCATCTATTGAGCCTACCCACAAAGAAAGTGGACCTTCCTTTCTTTCTTAGGTAATTCCAGGAGAACCTGACCTCTAATGAATAAAATCTAACGTTCTGAAATCATCAGGTTGACGGGCACTCATCTTGGAATTCAGATGGCAGATCTGTGGAGCCTATCCTGCCTGTCAGAACTGACAGAGCACCATACAAATGTGCATCCTTTCTCTCCGTGTATCAATATTCCCTTGAAACTACTCAGCAAATGATGAGGAAAATCAAGATCCTGATGACCTGACTTGAGAGGTGTGATAAATGAGTCACGTTGAAAATCACTATCAGAGACTAGAAAACCCAATCTGCTTCTAACTGGAGCTCAAATTCATCTGGTAGCACTCTATGATGGGTCAGTTATTGGACTCAGCGCTCACACCAACTGCAAGTCAGTTCTTTCTCCTCTTAGAAGTGGCAAGATGATACCTGTCAAGTCATCATGGCTGCACCAAAGGGCCTCTGTATTATGATAAAGAAGACTCTAGGGAGAACAGAGAATGATGAAGTCACACTCAGGTCTCAAAGTGGAAGGACTGTCCTGGATAAATTCCTGGGCAACAAAAGGTCCAAGACAAATCTGTGGCTGCAGCCTCCTGGAAAGGGATGATGATGTCACATTTGTCTTTTTGTGACACATGAGGATACAGATATATGATTGGCAAGGTGGCTTCTGGAAACAGATTTCAACTCTATTGCTGTGCAGACATCAGAGTGTGAGCCTGTGTTCAGAGCGATTTCTGTGACTCTGCTCAGTCTGTTCCTTCCTCCTTACATCCTCAGCATCAGACCCTGCTCAGCAGTTTCCTGTTTACAGACCCTCCTGAGAAAGCAAAGTTCTGGCACCTCCATCTTGGACATTCAGGACAGTGAGAAATACACTTGTCTTATTGAAGCCACACAGTCTATAAAATTTTGCTATGAAAATCAGAAAGCTAATTAGTCAGTGTGGGAAAATCAAAAGCACAATGAGACAATATGCTGCTCCTTCAAGAATGTCATCATCAACCGGAGAAAAGATCACATGTTTGTTGACAATGCGATGTGGAAGATCTGGAGTACTCAATTGTCTCTGCTGGATTCATAGAATGATATAGGTACCTTGGAAAACAGTTTGCTATTTGTCCAGGATGTTGAGAATGAAAATATCACCTGTCCATTGATATATACCCAATAGTGTTTAAAACAGATGGCAGAAACTCCTAAACAGAATTCAGAACCACACTGTAGTTAATGGCAAAAATGTAGAAACACAGTATCAGGTCAACTCATGAATGCATTAGAGAAGGTGGTATATGTATAAAATGAAACAGGATACAGACATAAAGGAGACAGAAGTCCCTATTCCACAAGAAAGTATCTTTAGAAATTGGCAAGAGAAGTAAGCTAGCCTCCCAAATCCAAAAATGCTGTCTATCCATTCAGATAGCTGACCAACAATGTCAACTTCGTAGGGAAAGAAGACAGGTTAGTGTTTTACAGGGCACAAGGTGTGGGTCAACGTGGGTGGGAAGTGAAAGTTAGATGGCTTGGGTTTTTCTTGATTGCTTATAATCACAAAAATGATATAAGACAGCACGATTGAGGAAAGCACAACGTGTTGACATATTTTAAAAAATGAATTATATTTTTTAAAGTTTCCAGTGGCAAACTGGTGATGTGAATTTTACCAAAACAGTGTAAGGGATTTTCCCAGTAGGGTACATCTCATAAAGCACAAGTCCTCTAATGTTGTGATGGCCCTGTTTCCTAGACACTTTGGGGCATATGAGAAAGCTCCTTAAATCGAATATCAAACACTGCCAGTGAATCTTAGGTCCCAATGGGAGAAGTCACCTTGTTAGAAATAAGCGTTTTCGTGGATATAGGCCAAATGGAGTAGCTTGCCCTTTTACAGAGAGGACACTGATTTTGGAAAAGAGTTTTCACAGATTTCGTTCACTGTGAAGTGAAAGGCTGAGAATCATTACATATTGAAAGAAGTCTGTAAAACAAAACGTGATGGGCCTCCTCACCTCTGATTGTAGATATTTCCTTTGAGTGGAAAGGATTGGTCAGATGGCCGGGGCAATGGCTTTGTTCTCTTGCAGGTTTCAAGCCTTGGCTATCCTGAAGTACCTGGACTCTATATCAGGCTAAAACTCGGATTGCTGCAGATCTGCTGTGCCTCTGCCATTCTCTTCCATGGTACTGAGGTCCTCCTACACCGTGGCTATCTGTTTCACTTTTATATTTTGCGCATGTTATGCATGTTTCTTTAATACTCTGATCTTTATAATTGAGTAAATATTCCAAATTTTCACTCTTTTACTCAGAGAGTGCATACATTTTGCATGTGGGCCTCCATGTGTGGTCATATAATCTATTGTTACTTCCAATTCTGTGATATACCAACTGCTAAGGCATGGCACAGAGTGACTTCCATGGAGAAATTCAATGTCTTGGAAAAGTAGAATATGGAGAACTACAGTGTATATTGAACTTGCTTGTAAGCCAACACACAAAGAAAGTGGACCTTCGTTTCTTTCTCAGGTAATTCCTGGTGATCCTGATCTCTACTGAATTACTTTCAACCCTCTGACATCAGCTGGTTAATAGACATGTATCAGGGAATTCAAATGGCAGACCCATGTGCGCATCCTTCATGTCACAACTGACAGAGCATCATACAAATATGTACCTTTCTTCTCCATGTAACAACATTCCCTTGACCCTACTCAGCTCATGATGTGGACAATCAAGAACGTGATGCTTAAATTTGCTAGGTATGATCAATTGTTCTGGTTGATAATCACCATCATAGACTAGAATACCCGATCATCTTCTATCTGGAGATCATATTCATCTGGGAACACTCTTTGATGGAGCACTTTTTCGAACCACCCTTCGCCCCAACTGCATAGAACTTCTTGCTCCTTGTGGACGTGGCAAAGTTATTCCTGGCAAGCCATTATGGCTGGGCCCAAAGGCCAATGTAGTATGAGAAAGATGTATCTATGGAGCAGACAGAATGGTGAAGTCACACTCACAGCTCAAATTGGAAGGACTGTCTGAGATAAGTCTCTGGGCAGCAAGTAGTCCAAGGCACCTCTCTGGCTATGGTCTCCTGGATAGGGGATGATGATGTCACAGCAGTCTTTTTGTGACCCATGTGTATACTGATATATGACTGGCCATGAGGGTGCCGGGCATGGATTACATCTCCATTGCTGGGCACATAAGAGAGTTTGAGTCTGTGAGGAGACCGAGTTCTGTGACTCTACTCAGGTTGTTCCTTCCTCTGATGCCCTCAGCATCAGACCTTGCAGAGCAGTTGCTTGTTGACAGACCCTATTGTGAAAGCAACGTTCTGGCACATTCATCTTGGACTTTCAGGATGTTGATAATAAACTTCTCTCAAAAAAGCCACATAGTCAATAACGTTTTGCTATGAAAATAAGACACTTAATCAGTCGGGGGGGGGGGAATTTAAAGCACAATGAGACAATATGCTACTCCTTCATGAATGCTGTTATCAACCGAAGTGAAAATATCACAAGTGACTTGACATTGCGATATGCATGAACTGGAATGCTCACATGTCTGTCCTGGATACATTGAATGAAATACCTATATTGGAAAAGAGTTTGTGACTTTTCCAGTATGTTGAGAATGAAAATATCATGTGACCATTGAAATACACACAATAGTGTTTAAAACGGATGCCCAAAAACTGGTATGCAGAATTCAGAACTGCGCTGTAGATAATAGCACAAATGTAGAAACACACTATCAGGTCAACAGATGAATGCAGTAACAAAAGTGGCATATGTATAAAATGACACTAGATTCAGTCATAAAGGGGAGAGAAGTCCCGATTCCACAAGAAAGTATGTTGAGAAATTGAAAAGAGAAAGAAGCTAGCATCCTGAAACCAAATGTGCTATCTATCCATTCAGATAACAGAAGACAATGTGAAATTCATAGGGTAGGAAGACCAGGTAGTGTTTGCCAGGGTGCAAGGTGTGGAGAAGCGTGGATGGGAAGTGAAAGTTGCATAGCTTGGGTTTCTATTGATTAGTTGTAATCAGATAAATGGTTTAAGACAGCAAGGATTGAGGAAAGCACAATGTGTTGGCATATTACAAAACTCAACTGGATTTTTTAAAGGTTCCAATGACAAACTTCTGGTATGAATTTTACTAAGACAATGTAAGGGTTATTCCCTGTAAGGCACCTCTCATAAACCACAACTCTGTAATATTGTAATGACCCTGCCTACGACACCCTTTGGTTTATGTGAGAAAGCTCCTCAGTTCTAAAAGCAAACACTGCCAGTGAAATTTAGGTTCCAATGGGATTAGTTCTCTTGCTAGAAATAAGTGTGTGGGTGCATATAGGACTGTTTTACAGAGAATCTTTCCGTTTTACAGAGAACACTGATTTTGGAAAGGAGATTTCACGGATTTCATTCACTGTGAACTGAAAGTCAAAGAATCATTACACATTTAAATAACGCTCTCAAATAAATTGTGATGGGCCTCCTCACCTGTGAGTGTAGATATTTCCTTAGAGTGGAAAGGCAGGATTGGTCATAGACTGGGGCAATGGTTGTGGTCTCTTGCAGGGTTAGTCAAGCCTTGGCGATCCTGATGGAACCTGGAGTTTAAATCAGGCTAAAACATGGATTTCTGTGGATCTTCTGTGCCTCTCCTATTCTCTTCCTTGTTAGTGAGGGCCTCCTACTGCATGACTATCTGTTTAAACTTTTACAATTTGTGTGTAGTATGTGCTTTTCTTTAATTCTCTGATCTTGGTAATTGAGTAAACATTCTGAATTTTCACACTTACATGCAGGGAGTGTGCACATTTTGCATGTGGGACTCCATGTGTGGTCAGAGGTTCTATTGTGTCTTCAATTCTGTGTTACATCACCTGCTAAGGGATGGTAGAGAGTGACTTCCACAGAGAAATTCAGTGTCTTTGACAGGTAGAATATGGAGAACTAAAGTATATACTGAACTTGCTTCTAAGCCCACACACAAAGAAAGTGGACTTTCCGTTCTACCTCAGATAATTGCTGGTGAACCTGACCTCTACTGAATTACATCCCACCATCTGAAATCAGCTGGTTGATAGGCAAGTATCAGGGAATTCAGATGGGAGATCCATGGAGCCCATCCTGAATGTCATAACTCACAGAGCAACATACAAATATGTATCCGTCCTCTCCATGTTCCAATGCTACCTTGACATAATACTGCACATGATGAAGACAATCAATAATCTGATGACAAAACTTGGGAAATTCACCAGCAGAGTCTAGAAGACCCATTCTGCTTCCTTCTGGAGTACCCATTCATCTAGGATCACTCTTTGATGGGACACTTTTTGGAGACAATGAACAACAAATGCATATAAGTTCTTGCTCCTCTTTAAAGTGGAAAGTTTATTCCTTGCACGTCATTTTTCCTGGGCCCAAGATTCTCTCTAGTATGAGAAAGATGGTTTTCAATGGAGGACAGAGCATGATGAAGTCACACTCTGGGATCAAATTTGAACAAATGTGATGGATAAATCTCTGGGCAGATAATGGTCCAAAGCACCTCTTTCTCTGGAGAGGAAATGATGATGTCACAGTTCTCGTTTTGTGACATATGAGGATACTGATATGTGATTGGCCAGGTGGCTGTTGGGAATGGACTAAAGCTCCAGTCCTGGGCAGACTACAGAGTGTGAGTCTGTGAGGAGAGTGTCTTCTGTTGCTCTTTTCGGGCTGTTCCTTCCTCCTGATGCCCTCAGCTTCAGATTCTGCTGAGCAGTTTCCCATTGACAGACCCACATGAGAAAGCAATGTTCAGGAGCCTTCATATTGGCCTTTCAGGACGGTGAGAAATACACTTATGCTATTGAAGACACACAGTTTATAACATTTTGCTGTCAAAATCGGACATTTTATCAGTCAGGTAGGGAATATTGAAAGCACAATGAAACAATATACACCTCCTTCAAGAATGCTATGATCAACCAAAGAGAAAAGATCATATGTGTATTGACAATGTGATGAGGAAGACCTGGAAAACTAACATGCCTCTGGTTGATACATAGAATGATACAGCTACCAAGGAAAACGGTTCGCTATTTGTCAGGTATGTTGAGAAGGAAAATATCACGTGACCGTTGATATGTACACAATTGTGTATAAAACAAATGCCCAGAAACTCCTAAACAGAATTCAGAACTGCACTGTAGACAATGGCAAAAATGTAGAAACATAATATCAGGTCAACTGATGAATGCATTAATGAAGGTGGTATACACTTAAAATTAAAGAAGGCACAGTGATAAATAGACAGAAGTCCTGATACTGGCCACCACAAAAAAAGTATCTTGGGAAATTGGTAAGAAAGGAGCTACCATCCAAAGGCCATATATGCTGACTCTCAATTAAGATAACAGAACAACAATGTCAAATTCATAGGGAAAGATGGCAGGTCAGTGTTTGCCAGGGAGCAAGCTGTGTGGAAGCAAGGATGGGAAGTGGAAGTTGCATGGCTTTGGATACTATTGATTTTTTTTTTTTAATTTACTTATATTTTTTAATTTATTGGGGTGACAATTGTTAGTAAAGTTACATAGATTTCAGGTGTACAATTCTGTATTATATCATCTATAAATCCTAGTGTGTGTTCACCACCCAGACTCAGTTTTCCTTCCATCACCACTATTGATTGTTTTTAATCAGAAAACAGTGTATTAGACAGCAAGGATTGAGGAAAGCATGATGATGTTGGCATATGACCAAACTGAATTGTATTTTTTGAAGATTCCAATGGCAAACTGGTGATGTGAATTTTACCAAAAACAATGGGAGGGATACTCCCAGTAGGGCACCTCTCATAAACCAGAAGCCATTGATGTTGTTATGGCCCTTCCTATTAGACCCTTAGGGCTACATGAGAAAGCACCTCAGTTCTAAAAATAAACACTGCCAGTGGAATTTAGGTACCAATGGGAGGAGTGCCCTTGCTAGAAATAAGAGTGTTGGTGGATATTTGCATGATAGAGAACATTACCATTTTATAGAGAGAGCACTGATTTAGGAAAGGAGTTTTCACAGATTTGTTCATTGTGAAATGTAAAGGAGAGAATCTTTATTTATTGTAAGAAGTCTCTGAAACAGAACATGATGGGACTGCTCACCTGTGAGCATAGATATTTCCTTCGAGTGGAAAGAAAGTATTGACCAGAGAGCCGTGAAGACGGCTGTGCTTGTTGCATTCTTCAAGCCTTGGGTATCGTGATGGACCTGGGGTCTAAATCAGGCTTAAACTCAGATTGCTGTGGATCTGCTATGCCTCCCCATTCTCTTCCATGTTAATAAGGGCCTACTATGGCATGCCTATCTGTTTCATCTTTTACATTTTGTGTATGTTATGTGTGTTACCTTAATACTCTAATCATCATAATGGCATAAATATTCCCAATTTTCATGCTTTTACTCATAGAGTCTGTACATTTTGCAAGTAGGATTCCATGTGTGGTCAGAGAATCTATCATGACTTTCAGTTCTTTGGTACATCACTTGCTAATGGATGTCAGAGAGTATCCTCCCAGGAGAAATTCAGTGTCTTTGACATGTAGAATATCCAGAAATACAGTATATACTGAGCCAGCTACTAAGCCCACACAAAAATATATTGGAATTTGCTTTTTTCTTAGGTAAATCCTGGAGAACCTGACCTGTACTCAATTACTTTCAACCCTCTGAAATCAGCCGGTTCATAGGCACGTTTCACGGAATTTAGATGGCAGACCCATGGAGGACATCCTGCCTGCCAGGACTGACAGACCAACATACAAATTTGTATCCTTTCTTTCCATGTACCAACACTTCCTTGACACTACTCACTAAATGATGAGGACAATCAAGAACCTGACGCCCTAACTTGCTAAGTATGATAAGTGTTTCTTATTGAAAACCACCATCAGACACTAAAAGACCTTATCTGCTTATATCTGGAGCTCACATGCATCCAGTAACACTCTTTGACGGGCCCTTTTTGGAGTCAGTGCTCACACCAACTGCATATCAGTTCTTGCTACTCTCTGAAGTGGCAAGTTGATTCCTGCCAATTCATAATGGTTGTGCACCAGGACCTCTGTAGTAGTAGAAAGAAGGTTCTATGGAACACAGAGAATTATGATGTCACACTCAGGGCTCAAAATGGAAGGACTGTCCTGGATAAATCTGTGGGTAGCTAATGGTCCCAGGCACAACTGATGCTGTGGCCTCCTGGAAAGGGGATAATGATGTTACCGTTGGCTTTTTATGACATCTGAGCTTACTGATAAGTGATTGGCCAGGCTACTTCTGGGCACGATTACAGCTCCAGTGCTGGGTAGACAACAGAGTGTGTGTCTGTGAGGAGAGCAACTTTTATGGCTCTCCTCAGGCTATTCCTTCTTCATGATGCCATCAATGTCAGACCTTGCTAAGCATTTCCCTGTTGACAGACCCTCCTGAGAAAACAATGTTCTGACACCTTCATCTTGGACTTTGAGGACGGTGAGAAATACACTTCTGTAATTGAAGCCCCAAAACCTATAACATTTTGCTATGAAAATCAGACACTTTATCAGTCAGGGAGGGGAAATCGAAAGCATAACGAGACAATATGCTACTCCTTCAAGAATACTATTATCAACCAGAGAGAAGGGATCACATGTGTGTTGACAATGCGATGTGGAAGTAATGGAACACACACATGTCTCTTCTGGATACTTAGAATGATATAGCTAACATAGAAAACAGTTCACTATTAGTCCAGAATGTTGAGAATGAAAATATTACATGACCATTGATATATACACAATAGTGTTTAAAATAGATGCAAAGAAACTCCTAAACAACTTCCAAACTGTACTGTAGTTAATGGCAAATTTGTAGAAACACCATATCACGTCAACTGATGAATGCATTAGCGAAGGTGGTATATGTATAAAATGAAAAAAGATACAGTCATAAAGGTGACAGAAGTCCTGGTGCTGGCTAATGCAAGAAAGTGTCTTGTGAAATTGGCAAGAAAGAAGCCAGCATCCCAAGGTGATACGCTGTGTACCCATTCAGATAACAGACCGACAATGTCAAATTCATAGGTAAAGAAGGCCAGTCAGTGTTTGCCAGTGCATGAGGTGTGGAAAAGCGTGGATGGGAAGTGAAAGTTGCATGACTTGTGTTTCTACTGATTGCTTGTAAGCAGAAAAATGGTATTAGACAGCAAGGATTGAGGAAAACACAATGATATAGGCATGTAACAAAATGCTTGTATTTTTAAAATGTTCCAATGGTAAACCAGAGGTGTGAATTTTACCAAAACAATTTAAGTGCTTTTCCCAGTAAGGCATCTCTTGTAAACCACAAGTCCTGTAATGTTGTGATGACTTTGCCTCCTAGACCCTTGGGCTACATGAGAAAGCTCCCCATTTCTATAAACAAACACAGCCAGTGAAATTAGGTCCCAATGGTAGAAGTGCCCTTGTTGGAAATAAGTGTGGTAATAGATATTTGTCTGTGGGAGTAGGTTAGCATTTTACAGAGTCAGGACTGATTTTGAAAGGAGTTTTCACAGATTTCATTAACTGTGAAATGAAATGGAGAGAATCATTACACACTGAAAGAAACCTTTCAAAAAAACATGCTGGGTCTCTTCAGCTCTGGTCCTAGAACTGTCCTTCAAGTGGAAGAAAATATTGGTCAGATACCTGGGTCAAAAGCTGTGGTCTCTTGCAAGATTCAAGCTGGAGCTATCCTGAAGGACATGGATCTCAATCAGCCTGAAACTCGGATTGCTGAAGATCTGTTGTGCCTCTCCCATTCTCTTCCATTTTACTGAGGGGACACTACGGCATGCCTATCTGTTTCATCTTTTATATTTTGCACATGTTGTTTGTGTTACTGTAATACTCTGATGTTTATGATTGAGGAAACATTCCCAATTTTCACATTTTAACTGATAGAGTAATTTTTACTGATTTTTCATGTGGGACTCCTCGTGCGGTCAGTGAATCTATCATGACTTCCAATTATTTGTTCTCTCATTTACTATGGGTGGCAGAGAGTGTCCTCCCCAGAGAAATTCAGTGTCTTTGACAAGTAGAATATGGAGAGCTACAGTATATACTGAGCCAGCTACTGAGCCCACACACAAAGAAAGTTGTCCTTCTTTCCTTAGATAATTCCTGCCCAAACTGACCTGTACTGAATAACATCCAACTCTCTGAAATCAACAAGGTAATAGACATGCATCAGGGGATTCAGATGGCAAACCCATGGAGCCCATCCTGACTTTCAGATCTGAGACAACAACATGCAAATGTGTATCCTTCCTCTCCATATACCAACACTCCCTTGGCACTACTGAGCAAATAATGAGGACAATCAAGAACATGATGCCCTGACTTGCTAGAAATGATAAGTGTTTCGTTTTGAAAATAACCATCAGTGACTATGAGACCCGATCTGCTTCTATCTGGAGATCACATTCACCCGGGAGCACTCTTTGATGGGGCACTTTTTGGAGCCAGAGTTCACATTTACTCTAATTCTTTTCTTGGTCCTCTTTGAAGTGGCAAGTTTATTTCTGGCAAGTAATTTTTGCTGGTCCCAAGGTCCTCTGTATTATGGGAAAGATGGCACTATGGAGTACAGAGAATGATAAAGTCACACTGAGAATCAAAAGAAATAACTGTCCTGGATAAGTCTCCTGGCAGCAAATGGTCCAAGGCACATATGTGGCAGCAGCCTCATGGAGAGGGGATAATAATGTCACAGTTGTCTTTCTGTGACAAATGTGGATACTGATATGTGATGGGCAAGGTGTCTGCTGGGCACCGATTAAAGCTCCATTGCTGGACAGACAACAGAATGTGAATCTGTGAGGAGAGTAACTTCTGTGCTTCTGCTTGGGCTGTTCCCTCCTCCTGATACCCTCAGCATCAGACCCTGTTGACCAGTTTCCTGTTGATAGACACTTCTGAGAAAGCAACGTTCTGGCACCTTCATTTTGGACTTTCAGGATGGTGAGAAATAGACTTCTGTTATTGAAGCCACAGAGTTTATAAAATTTTGCTACAAAAATCAGACACTATAGGTCAGGGAGGGAAAATCAAAAGCACAATGAAACAATATACTACTCCTTCGAAAATGTTGTGATCAACCAAAGAGAAAAGACCACATGTGCATTAAGAATGTGATGTGGAAGAACTGAAATGCTCATATGTCTCTGGTGGATACATAGAATTATACAGAAAACAGTTCGCTATTTGTCCAGTATGTTGAGAATGAAAATATCATGTGACCATTAATACATACACAATAGTGTTTAAAATGCATGCCTAGAAACTCCTAAACAGAATTCAGAACTGCAGTGCAGATAATGGCAAAAAAGTAGAGACACAATATCAGGTCTACAGATGAATGCATTAGCGAAGGTGGTATATGTATAAAATGAAACAAAATACAGTCATAAACGTAATAGAAATCTTCATACTGGCCACAGCAAGAAAGTGTCTTGAGAAATGGCAAGAGGCTCAAGATAGAATCCAAGGACACACAGGCTGTCTCTCCATTAAGATAACTGACTGAAAACGTCAAATTCATAGGGAAAGAAGAGAGGTTAGTTTTTGCTGGGGTGCAAGGTGTGGGGCAGTGTGGATGGGAAGTGAAAGTTCCATGGCTTGGGTTTCTATTGATTGTGTATAATCATAAATGGTGTTAGACAGCAAAGATTGAGAAAACTACAATGCTGCTGGCATATTAGAAAACTGAATTGTATCTTTTAAAAGTTCCAGTCGCAAATTGGTGGTATGATTTTTACCAAAACATTGTAATGGATATCCCAGTAGGGCACCTCTCCTAAACCACATGTCCTCTAATGTGATTTACCTGCCTCCTAGACCCTTTAGCATACATGAGAAAGCTCCTCATTTCTTAAAACAAGCACTACCAGTGAAATTTAGGTGCCAATGGAAGAAGTGCCCTTGCTAGAAAAAAGTGTGTTGGTGGATATTTGCCTGATGAAGTAGATTACCATTTTACAGAGAGAGCACTGATTTTGGAAAGGAGATTTCACAGATTTCACTTACTGTGAAAAGAAAGGGAGAGAATCATTACACATTGAAATAAGTCTCTGAAACAAAATGTGATGGGACTCCTCACCTGTGAGCATAGACATTGCCTTTGAGTGGAAAGGTAGGATAGTTCAGAGAGCTGGGAAAATGGTTGTGGTCTCTTTTGGGGTTCAAATGTCATCTTTTCTGCAGGACCTGGATTCAAAATCAGGCTAAACTTTGGATTGCTGTGAAACTGCTGTGCCTCTCCCATTCCTTTCCATGTTACTGGGAGCCTAATATGGCATGACTATCTGTTTCATCTTTTAACTGTTGTGTATATTATGTGCATTACTTTAATACTCTGATCATCTTAATGGAGGAAACTTTCCCATTTCTCACACTTTTACTCATTAATTCTATACATTTTGCATGAGGGACTGCACGTGTGCTCAGTGAATCTATCCTGACTTCCAAATCTTTGTTACAGCATCTGATAAAGGGTGGCATATAGTTTCTTCTCTGGAGAAATTCAGTGTCTTTGAAAATTAGAATATGGAGAACTACAGTATATAATGAGCCAGACACAATATCAGGCCACCTGATGACTGCAGTAACGAAGTTGGCATATGTATAAAATGAAACAAAGAACAGTAATAAAGGTGACAGAAGTCCTGATGCTGGCCACAGCATGAAAGTATCTTGAGAAATTGGCAAAAGAGGGAAGCTAGCATCACAAGGCCACAAAGCCTGTCTCTCCATTAAGACAACAGTGTGAGGATGTGAAATTCATAGGGAAAGAAGGAAAGTCAGTGTTTGCCAGGTCCCAAGGTGTGGGCAGCATGGATGGGAAGTGAATGTTGCATGGCTTGGGTTTCAATTGATTGCTTGTAATTAGAAAAATGTTATTAGACAGCCAAGATTGATGAAAGCACAATGCTGGTGGCGTATTACATAACTGAATTGTATCATTTAAAGGTCCTAATGGCAAACCGTTGGTGTGAATTTTACCAAAACAATGTAAGGGGTACTTCCCTCTCATAAACCACAAGTCCTCTAATGTTGTGATGGCCCTGCCTCCTAGACCCTTTGGGCTACATGTCAAAGCTCCTCAGGTCTAAAACCAAACACTGTTAGTGAAATTTAGATCTCAATGGAAGATGTATCCTTGCTGATAATAAGAATGTTGTGGATATATGCCTTATGGAGTAGCTTTCCATTTGACATTGAGAGCACAAATTTTGTAAAGAAGTTTACAAACATTTCATTCATTGTGAAACTTCCATCCAGTAAAACTCTTCGATGGGGCATATTTTGGAGCCAGCACTCACACCAACTGCATGTCAGTTCTTCTTCCTCTTTGAAGTGGCAAGATGATCTCTTGCAAGTCATTATACCTGGGCCCAAGGGCATCTTAGTATGAGAAATAATGCTCTGTGGAGAACAGATAATGGTGAAGTGACACTCAGGTCTCAAAGTGACCTGGATAAATCTCTGGGCAGCAAATGGTCCAAGGCACCTCTGTGTCTTCCGCCTCCTGGAGAGGGCATGATGATGTCACTGTTGTCTTTTGATAACACATGAGGATACTGATATGTGATTGGCCAGGCAGCTGCTGGACACAGATTCAAGCTCCAGTGTTGGGCAGACAACACAGTGTGAATCTTTGAGAAGAGCGACTTCTGTGGCTATTCTCTGGCTGTTCTTTCCTACTGATGCCTACAGCATCAGATTCTGCTGAGCAGTTTTGTGTGGACAGACCCTAATGAGAAAGCAATGTTCTGGCACCTTCAGCTTGGAATTGTAGGATGGTGAGACATACACTTCTGTTATTGAAGCGATACAGTCTATAACATTTTGCTATGACATTTGGACACTATATCAGTCAGGGAGGAAAAATAGGAAGCACCATGAAACAATACGCTCTTCCTTTAAGAATGCTGTGATCAACAAAAGAGTAAGATCACATGTGCATTGACAATGCAATGTGGAAGAACTGGAATGCTCACATGTCTCTGGTGGATACATAGAATTATATATCCACAGTGGAAAACACTTGTCTATTTGTCCAGTATTTTGAGAATGAAATATCACATGACCATTGATAGATAGACAATAGTGTTTAAAACGGATACACAGAAACTCCTAAAAATAATTCAGAACCACACTTTAGAAAATGGCAAAAATGTAGAGACACAATATCACGTCAATTGATGAATGCATTAACGATGGCGGTATGTGTGTGGAATGAAACAAGATACAGACATAAATGTGTCAGAAGTCCTGATATGGACACAGCAAGAACATATCTTGAGAAATTGGAGAGATAGAAGCTAGCATACCAAGGCCACATACACTGCCTCTCCATTAAGATAAAACAGACAATGTCAAATTTATAGGGAAAGATGTCAGGTCAGTGTTTGCCAGAGCGAAAGGTGTGGGACAGCATGGATGGGAAGTGAAAGTTGCATGGCTTGGGTTTCTATCGATTGCTTACAATCAGAAAAATGGTATTAGATAGCAAGAATTGAGGAAAGCACAATGATGTTTGAAGATTACAAAACTGAATTGTTTCTTTCAAAGGATCCAATGGCAAACTGGAGTTGAGAATTTTACCATTGTAAGGGATATTCCCAGTAGGGCACCTCTCGTAAATCACAAGTCCTCTAATGTTATGATGCTGCATCCTAAACCCTTTGGGCTTCATGAGAAAGCTCCTCAGTTCTAATAGCAAACACTACCAGTGAAATTTTGGTCCCAATGGGAGAAGTGCCCTTGCTAGAAATAAGTATGTTGGTGGATATTTGGCTGATGGAGTGTTTTATCAGTTTACAGAAGGAGCACTGATTTTGGAACAAAGTTTTCACTGATTTAATTCATGTGAATTTAAAGGGAGAGAATCATTACCCATTGAAAGAAGTCTCTGAAGAAAAACAAAACAAAACAAAACAAAAAAAACCCTTATGGACCTCCTTACCTGTGAGCATAGATATTTCCTTCCAGTGTAAAGGATGGATTGGTCAGAGAGCGGGGCAATGGCTGTGGTCTCTTGCGGGGTTGAAGCCATGGCTATCCTGAAGGACCTGAGTCTAAATCAGAATAAAACTCAGATTGCTGTGGATCTACTGTACTTCTCCCATTCTCTTCCATGTTACTGAGGGCCTCCTAAGTCATGCCTATGTTTTATTTTTGCATTTTCCATATATTGTGTGTTTTCTTTAATACTCTGATCTTGATAATTGAGTAAACATTCCGAATTTCAATACTTTTACTCAGAGAATATGTACATTTGCATGTGGGACTCCATGTGTGTTCAGAGAATCTATTGGGTCTTCCATAGATCTATTCTGTGTTACATCACCTGCTGAGGAGTGGCAGAGAGTGCCTTCCATTGAGAAATTGAGTGTCCTTGACAAGTAGAATATGGAGAACTACAGTATATAATGAGCCATTTCCTGAATCTAAACACAAAGAAAGTGGATCTTCCTTTCTTTCTTAGGTAATTCTTATCAAATCTGCACTGTTGTCCTTACCAGGTTTTGTTATCAGTGTAATGTTGGCCTCATAAAATGAGTTAGGTGTACTGTCTCTTCTTCAGGTTTTTGGAAGAGTTTGAGCAAGATTGGTATTAGATCCTCTTTGAAAGTTTATTAGAATTCACTAGTGAAGGCATCTGGACCAGGACTTTAGCTATAGGGATGGTTTTGGATGAATGATTCAATTTTGTTTCTGGTGGTCGGTCTGTGTAGATTTTCCAGTTCTTCATGTTTCAGCCTAGGGAGGCTATATGTTTCAAAGAACTTGGCCATTTCTTCTAGGTTATTGAATTTTGTGGCATATAGTCCTTCATAATATTCTTGGATGATCCTTTGTATTTCTGTGGTGTTTTTGTAACAACAACTTTTTCGTATCTGATTTTGTTAATTAGTGTCTTCTCTCTTTTTATCTTAGTGAGTCTAGCCAAGGGTTTGTCAATTTTGTTAATCTTTTCAAAGAACCAGCTCTTTGTCTCATTTATTTTTTTGTATTCTTTTTGTTCTCTAATTCATTTAGTTCTGCTCTGATTTTTGTTATTTCCTGTCTTCTGCTGACCTTGGGTTTCCTTGTTCTTTTTATAGTTTTTTAAGTTGTAACATGAGGTTATTTAGGTGGCATTTTTCTTGTTTTGTGAGCTAGGCCTTTAATGATATACATTTCCCTCTTGAAACTGCTTTTGCTACATCCCAAAAATTTTGGTAGGATGTATTTTCATTATCATTTATTTCTATGTATCTTTTGATCTCTCCTGTATTTTCTTCTTTGACCTCTAATTCTTTAAAAGTGTGTTGCTTAATCTCCATGTATTTGTGTTTTATCCTACTTTCTTTTTCCAGTTGATATCAAATTTCAAAGCCTTGTTATGAGAGAATATGCTTGGTTTGATTTTAATCTTCTTAAATTTGTTGAGGCTGATTTTATGTCCCAATATGTTGTCTATCCTTGAGAAGGTTCCATGTACACTAGAAAAAAGTGTATAGTTGGATGTTTTAGAATGTAGTGCTCTATATATGTTTTTTTATGTCCATTTCATGTAATGTGTCATCTAGGGCTGCTATTTTATTATTTATTTTCTGTTTGGATGATCTATCAATAGCAGTCTGAGATGTATTTAAGTCCCCTAGTATAATTGTGTTTTGGTCACTTTCTCCCTTTAGTTCTGTTAGTAGTTGCTCGGTATATTTTGGTGCTCCCTGATTGGAGCATAAACATTGATGCCCGTTATATCTTCTTGTTGTATTGTCGCATTATGAAATATCCATCTTTGTCTCTTGTTATGATTTTCAAACTGAAGTCTGTTTCATCTAATATCAGTATGACTACACTTGATTTTCTCTGGATACCATTTGCTTGGAATGTCAATTTCCACTCTTTCACTTTGATTCTATTCTTGTCCTCGTAGCTGAGATGTGTTTCTTGGAGACAGCAGATGGTTAGGATTAGTTTTTTGATCCAATCTGCGACTCTGGGCTTTTTTATTGGTGAGATCATCCATTTACATTTAGGGTGATTATTGATATATGAGTATTTCCTGTCATTCTATATTCAGTTTTCTGGTAAGGCTATGTCTCCATTGTTTCTTTGCCTTTTTGTTTTTGTCTATTATTTCTGTGGGGTCGTATCCTATGATAATTCAATCTGTTTCTTCTTTTATTACAGTATATATTTCACTTATGCATTTAATTTTTTTGATTAGTTACCCTTAAGTTTATCTAAAAGAAAGTTTGATATTTACAGTATTCCATTTTCTTCAGCATGCATACTGTCTCCATTCCCATATTCCGGGTCAGGTCTGAACTCTTCCCCTTTTTATGTTTTGGTTGCCACAAATTGCCCTTGTTGATGGTGTTAGAATAGGCTCCGTTATTATTTCTTGTAGTGGAGGTTTTGTATTAGAAAATTCGCTCAGTTTCTATATGTCTGGAAATGTCTTTATTCCTCCTTCATAACTAAAGGATATCTTTGCTCGATACATGATTCTTGGCTCATGATTTCTCTCTTTCAATAGTTTCACAATTGCAGCAAAAAGAATAAAATACCTAGGAATAAACTTAACCAAGGATGTGAAACACCTATATGATGAAAATTATAAGACATTTTTGAAAGAAATTGAAGAAGACACAAAGAAATGGAAACATATTCCGTGCTCATGGATTGGAAGAATCAACATAGTTAAAATGGCCATATTACCCAAAGCAATATACAGATTCAATGCAATCCCCATCAAAATCCCAATGGCGTATTTTAAAGAAATAGAACAAAAAATCACCAGATTTGTTTGGAACCACAAAAGACCCCAAATAGCCAAAGCAATCTTAAGAAAAAAGAACAATATGGAGATATAACACTTCCTGACTTTGGCATGTACTACAGGGCCACAATAATCAAAACAGCATGGTATTGGCAGAAACACAGACACATAGACCAATGGAATAGAATTGAGAACCCAGAAATAAAACCACATAAATATGGACAGATAATTTTTGACAAAGAAGCTGAAAACATACAATGGAGCAAAGACAGCCTCTTCAATAAATGGTGCTGGGAGAATTGGATAGCCACGTGCAAAAGAATGAAACTGGACTGCTATTTATCACCATGTAACAAAGTTAATTCAAAATGGATCAAAGACTTAAGTATAAGACCTGATACAATAAACTGCATAGAAGAAAACATAGGTACTAAACTTATGGACCTTGGGTTCAAAGAGCATTTTATGAACTTGACTCCAAAGGCAATGGAAGTAAAAGCTAAAATAAATGAATGGGACTATATGAAACTTAAAAGCTTCTGCACAGCAAAAGAAACCATTGACAAAATAAAGAGGCCACCAACTGAATAGGAGAAGATTTTTGCAAACAGTGCCTCTGATAAGGGGCTAGCATCCAGGATATACAAGGAACTCATGCAACTCAACAACAAAAATACAAACAACCCAATTGAAAAATGGGCAGAGGACTTGAAAAGACATTTCTACAAAGAGGACATACAAATGGCAAATAGACATATGAAAAAATGCTCAACATCACTAATCATCAGAGAAATGCAAATCAAAACCACAATGAGATATCACCTCACCCCAGTCAGAATGGCTATCATCAACAAGACAAATAGCAACAAATGTCGGAGAGACTGTGGAGAAAAAGGAACCCTCATACACTGTTGGTGGGAATGCAGACTGGTGCAGCCGTTATGGTAGGCACTGTGGAGGTTCCTCAAAAAATTACGAATAGAATTGCCATATGACCCAGCAATACCTCTCCGGGGTATCTACCCAAAAAATCTGAAAACATTTAGAGATAAAGACACGTGTGCTCCAATGTTCATTGCAGCTTTGTTTACAGTTTTCAAGACATGGAAACAACCAAAATGTCCTTCGATAGATGAATGGATAAAGAATTTTTTGTATATATACACAATGGAATACTATTCGGCGGTAAGAAAAGATGATATTGGAACATTTGTGACAACATGGATGGATCTTGATAGAGTAATGCTGAGCGAAATATGTCAGACGGAAAAAGCAGAGAACCATGTGATTTCACTGACATGTGGTATATAAACCAAAAACAACAAAAGAACAAGACAAACAAATGAGAAACAGAAACTCATAGACACAGACAATCGTTTAGTGTTTGCCAGAGGGTAAGGGGGGGTGGGGGGTGGGGGGTGGGAGACGAGGGTATGGGGGATCGTGTATATGGTGATGGAAGGAGAACTGACTCTGGGTGATGAACACACAATGGGATTTATAGATGATGTAATACAGAATTGTGCACCTGAATTCTATGTAATTTTACTAACTATTGTCACCCCAATAAATTTAATAAAATAATAAAAAAAATAGTTTGAATTTTTTTTTCCATTCCCTCCTGGTTTCTAGAGGTTTTGCTGAAAAATCTGATGACAATCTAATGGACATTCCTTTGTAGGTTACCATCTCCTTTTTCCTGGCTGGTTTGAGGATTCTTTCTTTGTCATCTATTTTAGACAGCTTCAGTACAACGTGTTTTGGAGAAGGCCTGTTTGTATGAGGTGTTCTATTTGCTTCTTGGATTTGTGGATCCGCTTCTGTCTGCAAGTTTGGGAATTTCTCATGGAGAATTTGTTTGAAAGATTCTCTGTTCCTTTCTCTCTTTCTTCTGCTTCTGGTATGCCCATTACTCTTATATGTTTTCTTTCTGATGGAGTCAGAAAGTTCTTGTAGAGTTCTTTCATTTATTTTAAATCTCAAGTCTCTTTCTTCTTCCATCTCTGTAATTTCCAGGTTTTTATCTTCGATGTCAGTGATTCTTTCCTCCATCTGGTCAACTCTACTACGTAAGCTGGATATTTCATTTTTAATTTCTTCTATTGAATTCTTAGTCTCCATAAATTCGATTTTGTTCTTTTTAAAATTCCAATCTCTTTCGTAAAATGCTCATGTTGTTCCTTGTTTGTGTTTCTGATTTCATTAAACTGCCTTTCTGTATTTCTTGCATCTCGTTGAGTGTTTTTCAGAACTGCAATCTTGAATTATCTGTCATTTAAGTCACATATTTCCATATCTTTAAGTTCCTTTCCTGGAGATTTTTCACCTTCTTCCTGAGTGGTCTTGTTTTCTTGGTTATTCATGGCAATTACTGATTTACTATTTCTATTCCTAGACAACTACAGGAATGGCTTCTGCAACAGGTTGATAGCAAGAGGTCTTTTCTTTTCCAGTACTTGTTGGTAGAATGTTTTTTTGTCTCTCCAACTGCATCTTGTTTTTCTCTCTTACACGGTAGTGTTATGTCTGCACTATTGTAGCTACTCACACAATGGGGCTGGTCCGTGGGAGATGGGCTTCTCCTCTGTTAATAGTTCACCTGGGTCACAGGGCACAGTGTCGGTGTGGGTATCCATAGATCTTTTGAAGCTCCAAACTCTTCCTGCACCAGATTCAGAGCCTGTATGTTTCAGCAGTTCTGTTTACTCCTGCAGGGATCCACCCCGATAGCTGGGGTGAGTTGTGCGAGGTGGCCCAGAGTAATGGCAATGACCTCCACCACAGCCAGTCCTCCTTCCACAGCTCCCTCCCCTTTGCCAAAACTAGTTGCGCTCGAATCTATGTCTGCATCCCGTAGGATTCAGAACAGCAAGTATTCTGCTCTTTTGATCTAACACTGTTACTGTTCTGCTTCTAGTACCAGACAGGTGGTGTCGGGCCAGATTTAGGTGGGGAGGAAGGGGGCGGCTAGTCCCAATGCTTAAGGCTTTGGTTCTTTGCTCAGTAGTGAGGGCTTAAATTACCATTTTCAGCCTTCTGCACTAAGTCTTTTCTCCAAGATCTCTGCCATGAACGTTGAGTTCAGCCATGTTATATGCTTTCCCCTCAGCCATGTGGGACATACACAGAGCACGAGCAGTCTGAGATCTTCCCTGTACTGCAACTGAAGTAGTTCCTGGATGCATCGAGCTTGGGGCACTGAGCTAGTTCTGCCTCCTGTGCCTGCGCGGCTCCATCTCCGCACTTTTCCTTTCCTCCTCCACTGCTTGTGTGATTCGCCCACCTTTAGGTGAATTCAGTAGTGGGCCTCTTCATCTTGCCTGCCTGCTGTGCAGGGAGTCCTTTGTTGTGCTATAGTTGTTCGATTAGTTGTAAATTCTAGGAGAGATTTACAGAGGCTCACTGCACACTGCCATGTTAATGATTTGAATCTGAGTTGCATTTCTTAAAGTTTCCAATGTCAAACTGGTGTTGTGAATTTTATGAAAAGCATATAAGTGATATTCCCAGTAGGGAACCTCTCCTAAACCACAAGTCCTCTAATGTTGTGATGGCCCTGCCTACTAGAACCTTTAGGATACATAATAATGTTCCTCAGTTCTAAAACAAACACTGCCAGTGAAATTAGTTCCCTATGGGAGAAGTGTTCTTGCTAGAAATAAGTTTGGTGGTGGATATTGTTTGACGGAGTAGTTGCTGTTTTACAGAGAAAGAACTGATTTTGGAAAGGAGATTTCACATTTTTCATTCACCATGAATTGAAAGGGAGAGATTCATTACACATTGAAAGAAGTCTCTGAAAGAAAACTTGATGGGACTCCTCAACTGTGAGCATAGACATTGCCTTTAAGTGGAAAGGAAGGATTGGTCAGAGAGCTGGGGCAACAGCTGTAGTCCCTTGCGGGGTTCAAGCCTGGGTTATCTGAAGGACCAAGAGTCTAAATCAGGGTGAAACTCAGATTGCTGTGGATCTGCTGTGACTCTACTATTCTCTTCTATGTTACTGAGGGCCTCCTATGGCATTCCTATCTGTTTCAACTTTGTTATTTTGCATATGTTGTGTGAGTTACTTTCATACTCTGATTGTCATAATTGAGGAAACATTCCCAATTTTCACCCTTTTACTCATAGTGTCTGTACATTTTTCATGTGAAACTTTATGTGCCATCAATGAATCTATTGTTGATTCCAAGTATTTGTTATGTCACCTGCTAATGGTGGCAGAGAGTGTCTTCTCTAGAGAAATTCAGTGTATTTGACAAGTAGAATATGGAGATCTACAGTATATATTGAGCCAGATACTGAGGGCACACACAAATAAATTGGACCTTCCTTTAATTCTCAGGTAATTGTTGGCAAACCTGACCTCTTCTGAATGATGTCCAATCCTCTGAAATCTGCGACTGATAGTCACACATCGGGCGATTCAGCAGGCTGGACCATGGAGCCCATCCTGCCTGTCAGAACTGAGAGAGCACTATACAAATGTGTATCCTTTCTCTCCATGTACCAAAACTCCCATGATACTATTCATAATATGATGAGGACAATGTTGAATCTGATGCCCAACTTGCTAGGTATGATAAGTGGTTCTTGTTGAAAATCACCATTAGAGACTGGAAGACCCGATCTGCTTTTACTTGGAGCTCAAATGCATCCAGAAATAATCTTTATGGGGTAATTTTTGAGCAAGCGTTCACACCAACTGTATGTCAGTTCTTGCTCTATTTGAATTATCGAGGTGATTTCTGCAAGTAATTATGGCGGGGCCCAGGGGCCTCTGTATTATGAAAAGGAAGGCTCTACAGAGCACAAAGAATGTTGATGTCACACACTAGACTCAAAGTGGAACGACTGTCCTGGATACATCACTGTATAGGAAAAGGCCCAAAGCACCTTTGAGGCTGTGGCCTCCTGAAGAGGGGATGATGATGTCACAGTTGTCTTTCTGTAACACATGTGTATTCTGATATGTGATTGGCGAGGCTGCTGCTAAGCACAGATTACAGCTCCATTGCTGGCCAGACAACAGAGTGTGAGTCTGTGAGCAAAGTGACTTATATGGCACTCTAAGGGCTGTTCCTTCTTCATAAAGCCCTCAGCATTAGATCTTGCTGAGCTCTTGACTGTTCACAGACCCTCCTGAGAAAGCAATGTTGTGTCACGTTCATTTTGGACTTTCAGAATGCTGAGATATACCCTTATTTTATTGAAGCCACACAGTCTATACTAATTTGCTATGAATGGACATTTTATGGGTCAGAGAGGGAACATTGAAAGCACAATGAGACAATATGCAATTCATTCAAGAATGCTGTGATCAGTCAAAGAGAAAAAAATCACATATGCATTGACAATGCAATGTGGAAGAACTGGAACATTCATATGTCACTGTTGGATACATAGAATGATAAGGCTACAGTAGAAAACAGTTCACAGTTTTTACGTGATGCTGAGAAGGGAAATATCACATAACCTTTGTGAAATACACAATAGTGTTTAAAGCGAATGACCAGAAACTCCTCAACAGAATTCAGAACTACACTGTAGGTAATGGCAAAATTGTAGAGACACAATATCAGGTCAACTGACGAATGCATTATCGAAGGTGATATATCTATTAAATGAAATAACATGCAGTGATAAAGGTGACAGAATTCTTGATGCTGACCGCCGCAAGAAAGTATCTTGAGAAATTGGCAAGAAAGAAGCTAGCATCCCAAGGCCTCATATGTTGTCTCTTCATTAAGATAACAGAATAACAATGTTAAATTCATAGTGAGAGAAGGCAGGTCAGTCTTTGCCAGCGTACAAGGTGTGGGACAGTGTAGATAGGAATTGGAAGTTGCGTGGGTTGGGTTTCTGTTTATTGTAATCAGAAAAATGGTATTTGACAGAAAGGATTGAGGAAAGCACAATGCTGTTATCATATTACAAAACTGAATTGTATTATTTAAACTTTCCAAAGACAAACTTATAGTGTAAATTCAAGCAAAACAATGTAAGGGACAGTCCCAGTAGTGCACCTCCCCTAAACCACAATTCCTCTAAGGTTGTGATGGCCCTGCCTCCTAGATCCTTTAGACTACATGAGAAACCTCCTCAGTTCTAAAAACAAACACTGCCAGTTAAATTTAGGTCCCAATTGGTGTAGTGCCCTTGCCAGAATAAGTGTGGTGGTGGATATTTGCCTGATGCAGTAGATTACTGTTTTACAGAGAGAGCACTGATTTTGGAATGGTGTTTTCACAGATTTCATTCACTGTAAATTGAAAGGGAGAGAATCATTACATTGAAAGGAGTCTCTGAAAGGTATGATGGGCTTCTTCACTGGTGAGCATAGATATTTCCTTCAACTGGAAAAGAAAATTATACAGAGAGCCACGGCAACTGCCATGGTCTCTTGCAGGATTCAATCATGGGCTATCCTCAAGGACAAGGAATCTAAATCAAGATACAATTCAGATTGCTGCAGATCTGCTGGACCACACCCATCCATTCCATATTACTGAGTGTCTACCAGGGCATGACTTTCTGATTTATGTTTTACATTTTTCGCATGTTATGTGCATTTCCTTAATACTCTGATATTCATAATTGAGGAAACATTCCCAATTTTCAAACTTTTACTCAGCAAGTCTGTACATCTTGCATGTAGTACTTCATGTGTGGTCAGAGAATCTCTCATGACTTCCAATTCTTTGTTACATCACTTCTAATTGGTGGGAGAGAGTGTCTACCCCAGAGGAATTGAGTCTTTGACAAGCAAATATGGAGAACTACAGTATGTACTGACCCAGCTATAGAGCCCACACACTAAGAAAGTGGACCTTCCTTTCTTTTCTAGGCAATTCCTGCCCAACATGACCTGTACTGAATTACATCCAACCCTCTGAAATCAGCCGGTTGATAGGCATGGTCTGGGAACTAAGATGGCAGGCCCATGGAGCCCATCATGACTGTCAGAACTGACAGGACACCATACAAATCTGTGTCCTTCCTCTACGTGCAACAACACTCCCTTGACATGACTTACTATGTGATAAGGACAATAAAGAACATGATGCCCCGGCTAGCTAAGTATGAGAAGTGATTCTTTTTGAAAATCACCATCAGAGAATAGAAGACCAGATCTTCTTCAATCTGGAACTCTGATTCATCCAGTAACATTCTTTGATGGGGTATTTTATGGAGCCTGTGCTCACAACTTCAGGTCAGTACTAGCTTCTCTTTGAAGTGGCAATGTGATTCCTGACACGTCATTATGACTGGCTCCAAGGACCTCTATAGTATGAGAAAGAAGACTATATGGAGCACAGAGAATGGTGTAGTCACATTCAGGGCTCAAAGTGGAAGGAATTTCCTGGATAAGTCTGTGGGCACCAAATGGTCCAAAGCACCTCTGTGGCTGAGGCCTCCAGGAGAAGGGATGATGTCACAGTTGTCTTTTTGTGATACATAAGCATACTGATTTGTGATTGGCCAGGCAGCTGATGGGTGCAGATTACAGCTCAAGTGCTGGGCATACAACTGAGTGTGAGTCTGTAAGGAGTGCGACTTCTGTTCCTCTGCTCGGATGTTCCTTCCTCCTGACAGCATCAGTGTGAGACCCTGCTGAGCAGTTTCCTGTTGTCAGAATTTCCTGAGAAAGCCAATTTCAGGCAACTTCATATTGGACTTCAGGACAGTGAGAAATACACTTCTGTCATGGAAGTCACGCATTCTGTAACATTTTGCTATGAAAATTAAACACTTTATCAGCCAGGGAGGGAAAATTGAAATCACCATGAGACAAAATGCTACTCCTTCAAGAATGCTGTGATCAATGAAAGAAAAAACATCACATGTGCATTGTAAATGCGATGTGCAAGAAGTGGAACACTCACATATCTCTGCTGGAAACATAGAGTGATACAGTTACCATGGAAAACAGGTCGATATTTGACAAGAATGTTGTGTATGAAATATCACATTACCATTGATATATACAAAATAGTGTTTAAAATGGATGCCCAGAAACTCCCAAACAGAATTCAGAACTTCATTGTAAATAATGGCGAAAATATATAAACACAATATCAGGTCAACTTATGATTGCATTAATGAAGGTGTTATCTTATCTATATAAAATACAAAAGACACAGTCATAAAGGAGACAGAAGTCCTGATACTGGCCACTGCAAAAAAACAAACAAACAAACAAAAAAAAACAAAACAAAAGTATCTTGAGAAACTGGCAAGAAAGAATCAAGCATCCCAAGGCCACATATGCTGTCTCTCCATTAAGATAACAGAACAACAATGTCAAATTTATAGGGAAAGAATTCAGGTCAGTGTTTTCCAGGGCACAAGTTGTGGGGCAACATGGATGGGAAGTTGAAGTTGCATGGCTTGTGTTATATTGATTGCTTATAATCAGGAAAAAAGGTATTAGAGAGAAAGGGTTTATGAAAGCACAATTCTATTGTCATATTACAAAACTGAATTGCATTTTTTAAAGGTTCCAATGACAACCTTGTGGCGTGAATTTTATGAAAACAATGTAAGGGATAATCTCAGCAGGGCACTACTCGTGCACCACAAATCTTCAATGTTTTGATGGCCCATTATCCTAGACCCTTTGGATACACGAGAAAGCATCTCAGTTCTAAAACCAAAGATTGCCAGTGAAATTTAGTCCCGATGGGAGAAGTTCCCCTGCTATAATTCAGAGTGGTGGTGGATACTTGCTGGATTTAGTAGATTACCGTTTTACAGAGAGCACTGATTTTGTAAAGGAGTTTTCACAGATTCCATTCACTGTGAATTGAAAGGGAGAGAAACATTACTCATTGAAAGAAGTCTCTGAAGCAAAACATGATGGGCCTCCTCAAATGTAAGCATAGGTATTTCCATCGAGAGGAAAGAAAGGATTGGTCAGAGAGCCTGGGCAATGGCTCTAGTCTCTTCCGTTTCAAGCCTGAGCAATCCTGATGGACCTGGAGTGTAATTCAGTCTAAAACTCAGACTCCTGTGGATCTGCTGTGCATCTCGCTTTCTCTTCCTTGTAATAGAGGGCCTCCTATGGCTTACCTATCTGTTTCATGTTTTCCATTTGTGCATTTTGAGCGTTACTTTAATAGTCTGATCTTCATAACTGAGGAAACATTCCCAATTTTCACCCTTTTACTCATAGAGTCTGTATATTTGTCATGTGGGACTCAATTTGTGGTCAGAGAATCTATAGTGACTTCCAATTCTTTGTTACATCACCTGCTATGGGATGTCAGATTGTATATTTTCCCTTAAAAATGCAATGTCTTTGACACAAAAAATATGGAGAACTACTGTATATACTGTACCAGCTACTGAGCCCAAACACAAAGAAAGTGGACCTCCCTTTCTATCTTAGGAAATTCCTAGTGAACCTGACCTCTAATGAATTCCATCCACCCTCTGAAATCAGCTGGTTAATAAGCAGACATCTGGGAATTCAGATGGCAGTCCCATGGAACACATCCTGCCTGTCAGAACAGATAGAGCACCATACAAATGTGTATCCTTCCTCGCCATGTATGAACACTCCCTAGACTCTATTCAGCAAATGAAGAGGACAATCAAGTACCTGATTCCTTAACTTGCTATGTATGATAAGTGGTTCTTGTTGAAAATCACCATCAGAGACTAGAAGACCCGATCTTCCTCAATTTGCAGCTCACAATCATCCAGATATACTCTTTGAAAGAGCACTTTTTGAAGCTAGCGCTCACACGAACTGCACGTCGGTTCTTGCTCCTCTTTGAAGTGGCAAGGTAATTCCTGGCAAGTCATTATGGTTGGGGCCAAGGGCCTTTGTATTATGAGAAAGAAGGCTCTACAGAGCACAGAGAATGGTGAAGTCACACTCTGGACTCAAAGAGGAAGGACTGACCTGGATATGTCTCTGGACAGCAAATGGTCTAACAAACATCTTGGGCTGCAGCCTCAGCTGAGGGGATGATGATGTCACAGTTGTCTTTTTGTGACACATCGTTATACTGATATGTGATTGGCCAGGCAGCTGCTGGACACGGATTACATCTATAGTGCTTGGCAGACAACAGAGTGTGAGTCTGTGAGGAAAGCAATGTCTGTGGCTGTGCTAAGTCTGCTCCTTCCTCCTGAAGCCCTCAGAGTCAGACCCTGCTGAGTAGTTGTCCTGTTGACAGACCATGCTGTGAAAGCAACATTCTGGCACCTTCATCATGGAATTTCTGGACATTGATCAATACATTTCGGTTATAGAAGCCACACAATCTATACAATTTTCCTATGAAATTCAGACACTTTATCAGTCAGGGAGGGAAAATTGGTAGAATGATGAGACAATATGCTACTCCTTCAAGAATGCTGTGATCAACAAAAGAGGAAAGATCACATGTGCATTGAAAATGTGACATGGAAGAACTGGAATGCTCCCCTGTCTCTGGCAGATAAATAGAATAATATAACAAATGTGGAAAACACTTCACAATTTATCCAGAATGTTGAGAATGAAGATATCATGTGACCATTGATATATACACCATAGTGTTTATAACGGATGCCAAGAAACTCCTAAACAGAATTCAGAACTGCACTATAGACAATGGCAAAAGTGTAGAAATACAATGTCATTTCAAGTGATGAATGCATCAGCGAAGGGTGTATAGGTACAAAATGAAACAAGATACAGTCATAAAAGTGACAGAAGTCCTGATACTGGCCACCACAGGAAAGTATCTTGTGAAATTGGCAATAGGTAGAAGTTAGCATCCCAAGGCCACATACACTATCTCTCCATTAAGATAACAGACTGACAATGCCTAATTCATAGGGAAAGAGGGCAAGTAAGGGTTTGCAAGGTCGCATGGGGTGGGGAAATGTGAATAGGAAGTGAAAGTTGTGTGGCTTGGGTTTCTATTGATTGCTTGTAATCAGTAAAATGGTACTACACAGCAAGGATTGAGGAAACCACAATGCTGGTGGCATATTACAAAACTGAATTGTATTTTTAAAGGTTCCAATGGCTAAATGGTGATGTGAATTTTACCAAAACAATGTAAGGGATATTCCCAGTAGGGCACATCTCATAAACCTCAAGAACTCTAACATTGTGAAGGCCCTGTTTCCTAGAACATTTGATTTACATGAAAAAGCTCCTCATTAATAAAAACAAACACTGAGAGTGAAATTTAGGTCCCAATGGGAGTAGTGTCCTTGCTAGTAATAAGAGTGTTTGTGGATATTTGCCTGATGGAGTAACTTGCCATTTACAGAGATAGCATAGATTTTGTAAATGAGTTTTCTCAGATTTCATTGACTGTGAATTGAAAGGGAGAGAATCATTATCCATTGAAATAAATCTCAGAAACAAAATGTGATGGACCTCCTTACCTGTGAGTAGAGATATTTCCTTTGAGTGAAAAGCAAGGATTTTGCAGAGTGCTGGGCCACTGGCTTGCCTCTTGTGGCATTCAAGCCAAGGCTATCCTGAAGGGCCTAGAGTCTAAATCAGTTGAAAACTCGGATTACTGCTGATCTGCTGTGCCTCTCCCATTCCCTTCCATGTCATTGAGAGCTTCCTGTGACATGATTTTCTGTTTCATCCTTTACATTTTGAGCATGTTATTAGTGTTTCTTTAATACTGTGTTCTTCATAATTGAGGAAATATTCCCAATTTTCACACTTTTACTCAGAGAGTCTACAGATTTTGCAGGTGGGACTCCATGTCTGGTTAGAGAATTTACTGTCACTTCAAATTCTTTGTTATGTCACCTGCTAAGGGGTGACTGAGAGTGTCTCTCATGGAGAATTTTAGTGTCTTTGACAAGCAGAATATAGAGAACTATAGTATAAACTGAACCAGCTATTGAGCCCACACAAAAAAGAAAGTGGACCTACTGTTCGTCTCAGGTAATTTATGGCTAACCTGATCACTACTGAATTACATACAACCTTCTGAAATCAGTAGGTTGATAGGTACATGTTGGGCAATTCAGAGCTAGACCCATTGAGCCATCCTCATGTCAGGACTGACAGAACATTATACAATTGTGTACCCTTCCTCTCTGTTTACCTACATGCCTTAACACTGCTCAGAACATGATGAGGATAATCAAGAACATAATGCCCAAACTTGCTAGGTATGATAAGTGGTTCTGGTTGAAAATCACCATCTGAGGCTAGAACACCTGATGTGCTTCTATCTGGAGCTCACATTCATCCAGGAACACTTTTTGTTATTTGTTTTCCCCCCCCTTATCTCAATACTTTATTTCCTTTTACTGTCTCAATCTTGATCTTGGCTTCCTAAATTTGTATTCATTTTATTTTATTTATTTATTTATTTTTAATTTATTGGGGTGACAATTGTTAGTAAAATTACATAGATTTCAGGTGTACAATTCTGTATTACATCATGTATAAATCCCATTGTGTGTTCACCACCCAGAGTCAGTTCTCCTTCCATCACCATATATTTGATCCCCTTACCCTCATCTCCCACCCCCACCCCCTTACCCTCTGGTAACCACTAAATTATTGTCGGTGTCTATGAGTTTCTGATTTTATTTGTTTGTCTTGTTCTTTTGTTATTTTTGGTTTATATACCACTTGAAGCTTTGTTTACGGTGGCCAAGACATGGAAACAAACAAAATGTCCTTCGATAGATGAATGGATAAAGAAGTTGTGGTATATATACACAGTGGAATACTATTCGGCGGTAAGAAAAGGTGATATAGGAACATTTGTGACAACATAGATGGATCTTGAGAATGTAATGCTGAGTGATATAAGTCAGATGGGAATACTTTTTGATGGAGCATTTTTTGGAGGCAGAGCTCACATGAGCTGCCTGTAAGTTCTTGATCCTCTTTAAAGTGGCATGGCAATTCCTGGCAGTCATTTTGCTGGACCGAAGGGCCTCTCTAGGATGAGAAAGATGGCTGTATGGAGCACGGAGAGTGATGAACTCACACTCAGGGCTCAGAGTGGAGGACAGTGCTGCATAAGTCTCTGTGTAGCAAAAGGTCCAAGGCACGTCTCATGCTGCAGCCTCCTGGGGATAAGATGATGATTTCACAGTTGTCTTTTTGTGACAATGGAGGATACTGATATGTGATTGACCAAGTGGCTGCTGGGCACGGATTAATGTTCCATTGCTGGGCAGACAACAGACTCTGTATCTGTGATGAGAGCGATTTTTGTGGCTCTGCTTGGTTTTTTCCTTCCTCCTGAAGCCCTCAGGATTCACACCCTGCTGAATAGTTTCCTATTGACAGACCTTCACGAGAAAGCAACATTCTGGCATGTACATCTTGGACTTTCAGGATGATGAGAAATACACTTCTGTTGTTGAAAACACACAGTCAAAATATGCTATGAAAATAGGACACATTTTCAGTCTGGGAGGGATAATCGAAAGCACAATGAGATAATATGCTACTCCTTCAAGAATGCTGTGATCAACCAAACAGTGAAGATCACATGTGCATTGATAATGTGATGTGTAAGAACTGGAACGCTCACAAGTCTTTGGTGGATAAATAGAATAATATAGCTAACATAGAAAGAGTTCGCTATTTGTCCAATATGTTGAGAATGAAAATATAATGTGACCATTGTGCTTAAATTGGATGCCCAGAAATTCCTAAACAGAATTCAGAAATGTACTGTAGATAATGGTAAAAATGTAGAGACACAATGTCAGGTCCATTGATGAATGCATTAGAGAACTTCGTATATTTATAAAATGAAACAAGATACAGTCATAAAGGTAACAGAAGTCCTGATATTGTACAGAGCAAGATAGCATCTTGAGAAACTGGCAAGAGAGGGAAGATAGCATTCCAAGGCCACATACCTTGCTCTTCATTAAGATAACACACCGACAATGTCAAAATTCATAGGGAAAGGAGGCAGGTCAGTGTTTGCCTGGGCGCAAGGTGTGGGGCAGCCTGCATGGGATGTAGAACTTGTATGCCTTGAGTTTCTATTGATTACTTGTAATCATAAAATGGTATTAGAAAGCAAGGATTGAGGAAAGCACAATGCTGGTGGCGTGTTAAAAAACTGAATTGTATATTTTAAAGCATCCAGTATCAATCTGGTGGTGTGAATTTTACAAAAACAATGTAAGGACATTGCCAGTAGGGCTCCATTCATAAACCACAAATACTTTACTGTTGTGAAGGTCTGGGCTCATAGACACTTTGGGCTACATGAGAAAGCCTCTTAGTTCTAAAAACAAACACTGCCAGGGATATTTAGGTCCCAATGGGAGAAATGCCCTTGCTGGAAATAAGTGTGATGGTGGATATTTGCCGGATGGAGTAGATTGCTCCTTTACAGAGAGAGCAATGATTTTGGAAAGGAGTTTTCACAGATTTCATTAACTGTGAATTCAAAGGGGGAGAATCATTACACATTCAAAGTAGTCTCTGAAACAAAACGTGATGGGCCTCCAAACCTGTCAGCATATATATTTCCTTCAAGTGGAAATGAAGGATTGGTCAGAGAGCCAGGGCAATGCTGTGCTCTCTTGACGCTTTCAAGCCAAAGTTATCCTGAAAGACCGAGTTTCTAAATCAGGCTAACCCTCGGAAAGCTTCGGATCTTCTGTGCATCTCCTATTCTCTTCCATGTTATTGAGTGCCTCCTTTCCCATGCCTATATGTTTCATCTTTTACATTTTGCATATGTAATGTGCTTTTCTTTAATACTCTGATCTTTGTAATTGAGGAAACATTCCCAATTTTCACCCTTTTACTCATAGAGTTTGCATATTTTGCATGTGGGACTCCATGTGTTGTCAGAGTATCTATCGTCACATCCAATTCTTTATTATGTCTCCTGCTAAGGGGTGGCAGGAGTTGTCTCCCCCCAGAGAAATTCACTGTTTTTGACAAATAGAATATGGAGAATTACTGTATCTACTGAGCCACATACTGAGCCCACACACAAAGAAATTTGACCGTCCTTTCTTTCTTAGGTAATTCCTGGTGAAACTGACCTCTACTGAATTACATCCAAACTCTGAAATCAGCCACTTCAGGCATGCATGGGGGAATTCAGATGGCTGACCCATGGCACTCATCCTGCCAGTCAGTAGTGACAGAGCACCAGACAAATATGTATGCTTCTTCTCCTTGTACCAACACACCGTTGACACTACTCAGCCACTGATTAGGACAATCAAGATCCTGATGCTCCAAATTGCTATGCATGATAAGTGATTCTTTTTGAAAATCACCATCAGAAACTAGACGACCCAATCTGATTCTTTATGGCGCTCACATTCCTCTGGTAATACTCTTTGATGGGACTCTTTCTGGAGAAAGCATTCTCACCAACTGTATGTCAGTTCTTGCCCTCTTTAAAGTTACAAGGTGATTCCTGTCAAGTCATTATGTCTGGGCCTTAAGGCCTCTGTAATATGGGAATGGAGTCTCTGTGTAGCACAGAGAATGGTGAAGTTACACTCAGGTCTCTAATCGAAAGGACTTTGTTGGATAGTCTCTGGGAAGCAAATGGTCCAGGGCAACTCTGTGGCTGAAGACTCCTGTAGAGTAGATGATTATGTCACTGTTGTCTAGTTGTCACACATGAGGATACTGATTTGTGATTGGCCAGATGGCTGCTGGGCAGATATTACAGCTCCAGTGTTAGTCAGAAAACAGAGTGTCAGTCTGTGAGGAGAGCAAATTCTGTGGCTGTCCATGGTCTGTTCTTTCCTCCTGATTCCCTCAACATCAGAACCTGCTGAGCAGTTTCCTGTTGACAGACCCTCCTGAGAAATCAACATTCTCACACCTTCATTTGGACTTTCCAAACGGTCAGAAAAACACTTCTATTATTGAAACCACACAGTCCATAACATTTTGCTATGAAAATAGGACACTTTATAATTCAGGGAAAGAAAATTGAAACCACAATGAGACATTATGCTACTCCTCCAAGAATGCTGTGATCAACCAAAGAGAAAAGATCACATGAGTGTTGACAATGGGATGTGGAAGAACTGGAATGTGCACATATCTCTGCTGGATACATAGAATGATATACTTACCATAGAAAACAGTTCCTTATTTGCCCAGTATGTTGAGAATTAAAACACTGAGTGCCCATTGATATATGCAAACTAGTGTTTAAAACGCCTGTCCAGAAACTACTAAACAGAATTCAGAACTGCACTGTAGATGGTGGCAAATATTTAGAAAATCAATATCAGTGCAACTGATGAATGCATAAGCGAAGGTGTTACGTGCATAAAATGAAGCAACACACAGTCATAAAGGTGACAGAAATCTTGATACTGGCCACCGCAAGAAAATATCTTGTGAAATTTGCAAGAGAAAAAGCTAGCATCTGAAGGCCACGTAGGCTGCCTTGCCATTAAGATAATAGAACACCAAATTCATAGGGAAAGAACACAGGTCAGTGTATGCCAGGGAGCAAAGTGTAGGGGCGTGTGGGTGGGAAGTGGAAGTTTCATGGTTTTTGTTACTATTCATTGTTTTTAATAAAAAAAACATTGTATTAAACAGCAAGGATTGAAGAAAGCACAATTCTGTTATCATACTACAAAATGAATTGTATCTTTAAAGGGTCAAAAGTCAAACTGACGTGCAAATTTTACCAAAACATAGTAAGGGATATTACCAGTAGGTGACCTCTCCTAAAATACAAGTCCTCTAATGTTGTGATTGTTTGCTTATTATATCCTTTGGGCTACTTGACAAAGCTCCTCAGTTCTAAAAACAAACACTGCCAGTGAAATTTAGGTACCTATGGGAGAAATTGCCTTGCTAGAAATAAGTGTGATGGTAGATATTGTCTGATGGAATAGGTGCTGTTTACAGAGAGAGCACTGATTTTGGAAAGGAGATTTCACATTTTTCATTCACTGTGAATTGAAAGGGAGAGATTCATTATGCATTCAAAGAAGTCACTGTAGCAAAACATGACGGGCTTTCTCACCTTTGATCATAGACATTGCCTTCAAGTCGAAAGGAAAGATTGCTCAGAGAACTGGGAAAATGGCAGTGGTCTCTTGCGGGGTTCAAGCATTTACAGAGAGAGCAATTATTTTGGAAAACAGCTTTCACAGATTTCATTCACTGTGAAATGAAAAGGAGAGAATCATTACCCATTGAAATAAGTCTCTGAAAAAATAGGAGATTGGGCTCCTCACCTGAGAGCATAGATATTTCCATCGAGTGGAAATGAAGGATTGGTCAGAGAGCCTGGGTAACAGCTATGGTCTCTTGTGGGGTTCAAGCCTGGGCAATCTTGGAGGACCTTGAATATAAATCAGGCTAAACCTCGGATTGCTGCAAATCTGCTGTTCCTCTCACATTTTCTTCCACGTTACTGAGGGCCTCCTATGGCATGCCTATCTGTTTTATCTTTTCCGTTTTTTGCATGTAACGTGGGTTTATATAATACTCTGATCTTCACAATTGAGGGAACATTCCCAATTTTCACCCTTTTACTCATAGAGTCTGTGCATTTTGCATATGGCACTTCATAGTGGTCAGAAAATATATCGTGACTCCAATTCTTTGTTATGTCACCTGCTAATGGGTGGCACAGATTGACTTCCCTGAAGAAATTCAGTGTATTTGACAGTAAGAGTATGAATAACTACAGCATGTATTTAGCCAGATACTGAGTCCACACACAAAGTGGACTTTCCTTTCTTTCTTAGGTAATTCCTGGTGAACCTGACCTCTACTGAATTACATCCAACCCTGTGAAATCAGCTGGTTGATAGGCACGTATTGGGGAATTCAGATGGTAGAGCCATGGAGCCTGTTCTGCCTGTCAGAACTGACAGAGCTCCATACATATATCTATTCTTCCTCTCTGTTTACCCACACTCCCTTGACACTACTCAGCACATGATGAGGTCTATCAAGAATCTGATATTCAAACTTGCTATTTATGATAAATGGTTCTGGTTTGAAATCACCATCAGAGACTAGGAGACACAATTTGCTTGGATCTGGAGCTCACATTCATCTGGGAACACTCTTTGATGGGCAATTTTTGGAACCAGTGCTCACACCAATTGCATGTCAGTTGTTGCTCCTCTTTGAAGTGTAAAGGTTATTCCTGGAAAGTCATTTTGGCTGCTCCCAAGGGCCTCTGTAGTATGAGAAGATGGCTCTACATATCACGGTGAATGTTGAAGTTACACCCAGGACTCAAAGTGAAAGGACTGTCCTGGATACGTCTCAGGGCAGCAAACGGTACAAGGCATCTCTGTGGCTGTGACCTCTTGAGAGGGGTTGATGATGTCACAGTTGTCTTTTGTGACATATGAGGATACAGATATGTGATGGGCCAGTTGGCTGCTGGGCACGGAAAAAAGCTCCAGTGCTGAGCAGACAACAGTATGAGTCTGTGAGGAGAGTGGCCTCTGTGGCTCTGCTTGGCTGTTTCTTCCCCATGACGGCCTCAGTGACACAACCTGCTGAGCAGATTCCTGTTGAGAGATTCTCCTGGGAAAGCAATGTTCTGGCACCTTCACCCTGGACTTTCAGGACTTTGAGAAATATACTTCTCTTATGGAACCACACAGTCTATAACCTTTTGCTATGCAATTCGGACAATTCATTGGTCAAGGAGGGAAAATTGAAAGCACAATGAGACAATATGGTATCCTTGAAAGAACGTTGTGATAAATCAAAGAGATAAAATCACGTGTGTTGACATTGAGATGTGGAAGAACTTGAATGCTGATTTGTCTCTAGTTGATACATAAAATGATATAGCTGCTGTGGAAAACACTTCGTTATTTGTCCAGTATGTTGAGAATGAAAATATCACATGACCATGAATATATACATGTAGTAGTGTTTAAAACAGGTGCCCAGAAACTGCTAAATGGAATTCAGCATGGCATGGCAGATAATGGCAAAAATATAGAGACACAATATCAGGTCAACTGATGAATGCATTAGCATATATATATATATATATATATATATATATATATATATATATATACACAAGATACAGTCATAAAGGTGACTGAAGTCGTGATACTGGCTACAGCAACAAAGGATTTTGAGAAATTGGTAACAGAATTGAGCTAGCATCCCAAAGCCACATACGTTGTCTCTCCATTAAGATAATAGAACAACAATCTCAAACTCATAGGGAAAGAAGGCAAGTCAGTGGTTTCCAGAGAGCAAGGAGTGGGGCAGAGTGGATGAGAAATGAAAGTTGCATCTCTTGGGTTTCTATTGTTGGCTTTTAATCAGAGAAATAGTATTACACAGCAAGGATTGAGGAAACCACAATATTGTTGGCATATTAGTAAACTGAATTGTATTTTTTTAAGTTTCCAATGGAAAACTGGTGGTGTGAATTTTACCAAAACAATATAAGAGCTATTCCCAGTAGGGCACCTCTCCTAAATCACAAGTCCTCCAAGGTTGTGATGGCCATGAATCATAGACCCTTTGGGCTACATGAGAAAGCTCCTCAGTTCTAAAAACGAACAATGCCAGTGAAATGTATGTCCCAATGGGAGAAGTGCCATTGCTAAAAATATGTGAGGTGATGGATATTTACCTGATGGAATAGCTTGTAGTTTTACACAGAGAACACTGTTTTAGGAAAGTTTTCAAAGATTTCATTCACTATGAATTGAAAGGGAGAAAATCATTACCTATTGAAAGAATGCTTTGAAACAAAACATCATGAGACTCCTCACCTGTGAGGATAGATATTACCTTCTAGTGGAAAGGAAAGATTGGTCAGAGAGCCAGGTCAACAGCTGTGGTCTGTTGTGGGGTTCAAGCCTGAGCTATTCTGAAGGACCTCGAGTCCAAACAAGGCTAAAACTCAGATTGCTCCTGATATTCTCTGCCACTCTCATTCTCTTCCATGTTGCTGAGCCTCCTACGTCATGCCTATCTGTTTCATCTTTTACATTTTGCGTGCAATATTTGCTTTACTTTAATACTCTGATCTTCATAATTGAGGCCACATTCTCAATTTTCACCCTTTACTCATAGAGTCTGTACATTTTGTAAGTGAGAATCCATGTGTGGTCAGATAATCTATCATGACTTCCAGTTCTTTGTTAAGTCACCTGCTAAAGGGTGGCAGAAAGTGTCTACCCAGAGAAATTCAGTGCTTTGACAAGTTGAATATGGAGAACTACAGTATATAGTGAGCAAGCTACTGAGCCAACCCACAAAGAAAGTGGACCTTCCTTTCTTTGATAGGTAATTCCTGGCGAACCTGACCTCTACTGGATTACATCCAACCCTCCGATATCAGCAGGTTAACAGGCGTGCATCGGGGAATTCAGATGGCAGTTCCATGGAGTTCATCCTGCCTGTCAGAACAGACAGAGAGCCATACAAATGTGTATCCTTCCTCTCCATGTACCAACACTCTCTTGACACTACTCAGCAAATGGTGAGGACAATCAAGAACCTGATGCCCAGACTTGCTTATTATGATAAGTGGTTCTTTTTGAAAATCACTATCAGCACTAGAAGTCCCAATCTGTTTCTATGTGGAGCTCTCATTCATCTGGTAACACTGCTTGCAAATGTTATTTGCATTTCTTAATACTCTGATCTTCGTCATTGAGGAAACATTCCCATTTTTCAACTCTACTCAGAGACTCGGTATATTTGCATGTGGTACTCCATGTTTGGTCAATAGAAATTATTGTGACTTCCAATTCTTTGTTACGTATCCTTCTATGGCGTGGAAGTAAGTGACTCCCATGGGGAAATGCAGTGGTATTGACAAGTAAAATATGGAGAACTTCAGTGTGTACTTAGCTTGATTCAAAGCACACACAAAAAGAAAGTGGACCTTCCTTTCATTCTCACGTAATTCCTAGTGAACCTGATCTCTACTGAATTACATTCCACGCTCTGAAATCATCCGGTTGTTAGGCAAGTTTCGGGGAATTCAGATGGCAAACCCATGGAGCCCATCATGCCTGTCAGAATGGACACAGCACCATACAAATGTGCATCCTTCTTCTCTGAGTTCCAACACTCCCTTGACACTACTCAGCACATGATGACGACAATCAGGAAATTGATGCACAAACTTGCTAGGTATTATAAGTGATTTGGTTGAAAATCACGATCAGAGACTAGAAGACCGGATATTGTTCAATATGGAGATCACATTCATTTGGGAACAATTTTAGATGGGGCAATTTTTGGAGCCATCGCTCAAACCAACTGCATATAAGTTCTTGCTCCTCCTTAAAGGCGCAAGGTGATACCTGGCAAGTCATTTTTGCTGGACCCAAAGGCCTCTCTACTATGAGAATAATGGCTATATGTGGCATGGAGAATGATGAAGTCACAATCAGGTCTCAAAGAATAAGGAGAGTCCTGGATAAATCCCTGGGCAGGAAATGTTCCCAGGCACCACTGTGGCTGCGGCCTCCTGGAGAAGGGATGATGATGTCACAATTGTCTTCTTGTGATACAGGAGTACACTGATGTGTGATTGGCCAGGTGTCTGCCGATCACGGAATACTGCTCCAGTGTGGAGCAGACAAAACAGTGTGAGTCTGTGAGGAGAGTGATCTGTGGCAATGCTCACACTGTTCCTTCAATGTGATGTCAGTGTCAGACCCTGCTGAGCAGTTTCCTTTTGATAGAAACTCCTGTGAAAGCAACGTTCTGGCACTTTCATCTTGGACTTCTGGATGGTGATAAACACACTTCTGTTTTTGAAGCCACACAGTGTATAATATTTTGCCATAAAAATCAGACATTACCGGTCTGGGAGGAAAAATTGAAAGTACAATGAGAAAATATGCTATTCCTTCAAGAATGCTGTGATCAACCAAATAGAAAAGATCACATGAGCTTTGAGAATGCAATGTGGAAGAATTGGAATGCTAACATGTCTCTGTTGCATACGTAGAATGATATAGCTACTGTGCAAAACAATTCATTATTTCTCCACTATGTTGAGAATGAAAATATCATGTAACCATTGATATATACATAATAGTGTTTAAAACGGATGCTCAGAAATTCCTAAACAGAATTCAGAAGTTCACTGCAGATAATGGGTAAAAGGCAGAGACACAATATCAGGTCAACTGGTGAATGCGTTAGCGAAGGTGTTATCTGAATAAAATGAAACAAGATACAGTCATAAAGGTGACAGAAGTCCTGATACTGGCCACAGCAAGAACGTATCTTGAGAAATTGGCAAGAGAAAGATGCTGGCATCTTAAGGCCACATATGCTGTCTCTCCATTAAGATAACAGCCCGACAATGTCAAATTCATAGGGAAAGAAGGCAACTCAGTGTTTGCCAGCGTGCAAGGTGTGGGGCAGCATGATCGAGAAGTGAAAGTTGCATAGGTTAGGCTTCTATTGAAAACTTGTAATCACACAAATGGTATTAGACAGCAAGGATTGAGGAAAGCAAAATTCTGTTGGCATATTACAAAACTGAATTGTATTTCTTAAAGTTTCCAATGGCAAAATCATCGTGCAAATTTTACCAAAACAATGCAATGGATATTTTTTATAGGTCACCTCTCCTAAACCACAAGTGCTCTAATGTTGTGATGGCACTGCCTCTTAGACCCTTTTGGCTTCATGAGAAAGCTCTAAAACAAACACTGCCATTGCAAGTCAGGTACTATTGGAGAACTGCCCTTACTAGAAATTAGAGTGATGGTGGATATTTGCCTGATGGACTACATAACCGTTTTACAGAGAGAGCACTGATTTGTAAAAGAGTTTTCACAGATTTCATTCACTGTGAATTGAAATGGAAAAAATCATAACCCATTGAAAGAAGTCTCTGAAACAAAACATGACGGGCCTCCTCACCTATGAGCATAGATAATTAATTTAGTGGAAAGGAAGGATTGGTCAGAAAGCCTGTGCAATGGCTGTGGTATCCCGCTGGGTTCAAAACTGGGCTATCATGAAGGACCGGGAGTCTAAATCAGGCTGAAACTGGGATTCCTGCAGATCTGAGTGCCCCTCCCATTCTCTTCGTGTTACTGAGGGCCTACTGTGGCACGCCTATCTGTTTCATCTTTTATATTTTGTGCATGTTGTGTGTGTTACTTTAATACTCTGTTCTTCATAATTGAGGAAACATTCCCAATTTTCACCCTTTTACTCCTAGAGTCTGTTCACTTTGTATGTGTGACTCCATGTGCGGTCAATGAATCTATCGTGAATTCCAATTCTTTGTTACGTCACCTACTAAGTGTTCGCAGAGAGTTTCTTCCCCAGATAAATGTACTGTCTTTGACCAGCAGAATATGAGAACTACAGTATATAATTAGCCAGCCACTAAGCCTCCACACAAAGAAAATGGACCTTCCTTTCTATCTTAGGTAATTCATGGTGAACCTGACCTCTAGTGAATTATATTCCACCCTCTGAAATATCCAGTTGATAGGCAAGTATCAGGGAATTCAGATGGCAAACCCATGGAGCCTATCATGCCTGTAAGAATGGGCACAGCATCATACAAATGTGTATCCTTCTTCTCCGTGTTCCAACACTCCCTTGACACTACTTAGCACACGATGAGGACAATCAAGAAACTGATGCACAAACTTGCTGGTATCATAATTGGTCCTGGTTGAAAATCACGACTGGAGACTAAAAGACTGGGTCTTGTTCAATATGGAGCTCACATTCATCTGGGAACAATTTTGTATGGGGCAATTTTTGGAGCCATCGCTCAAACGATCTGCACATAAGTCCTTGCTCCTCCTTAAAGAGGCAAGGTGATTATTGGCAAATAATTTTTGCTGGGCCCAAGGACCTCTGTAGTATGAGACAGAAGGCTATACGGAGCACAGAGAATGGTGAAGTCACACTCAGGGCTCAAAGTGGAAGGATTGTCCTGGATAACTCTCTGGGGACTATTGTCCATGGCACCTCTTTTGTAGCAACCTCCTAGAGAGGTGATGATGATGTCACTGCTGTCATATTGTGACACATGAGGACACTGACAAGTGATTGTCCAGTCACCTCTGGGTATGGGGTACAGCTCCAGTCTGGGCAGACAACAGAGTGTGTGTCTGTGAGGAGAGTGACTTCTGTGGCTCTACTGGTTGTTCCTTCCTCCTGACGCCCTCAGCGTCAGACAATGCTGTGCAGTTTCCTGTTGTCGGAGAGGCCTGAGAAAGCAAATTCTGACACCTTCACCTTAGACATTCAGCACAGTGAAAAACACAGGTATCTTATTGAAGCCACACAGTCTATAATGTTTTACTATGAAAATCAGACAGTGTATCAGTCAGGGCAGAAAGATCGAAAGCACAATGAGACAATATGCTACTCCTTCAGGAATGCTGTGATCAACCAGAGAGAAAAGATCACATGTGTGTTGGCAGTGTGATTTTTAAGAACTGGAATGCTCACATGTCTCTTCTGTATACATACAATGACATACCTACATTGAACAACAGTTTGCTATTTATCCAGGAAGATGAGGGTAAGGGGGATCTAATATATGGTGATGGAAGGAGAACTGACTCTGGGTGATGAACACACAATGGGATTTATAGATGATGTAATACAGAATTGTGCACCTGAAATCTATGTAACTTTACTAACAATTACAACCCCAAAAAATTAAAAAATAAATAAAAAATAAATAAAAAATTAGAAAAAAAATAAAACAAAATAAAAATGGAAATATCACATGGCCAGTGATATATACATAATAATGTTTAAAACCGAATGCCCAGAATCTCATAAACAGAATTCAGAACTTCACTGTAGACAATGGCACAAATGTAGAAACACAATATCAGGTCAACTGACGAATCCTTTAGTGAAAGTGGTATATGTATAAAAGGAAACAAGATACCATCATAAACGTGACAGTAGTACTGATGCTAGACCCTGCAAGAAAGTTATTTGAGGTATTGGCAATGGAAAGACTCTAGATTCCCAAGGTATAATATGCTGTCTCTAGATTAAGATAATAGACCAATAGAGTCAAATTTATAGGGAAATAAGCTAGGTCAGTGTTTTCTAGGGCACAAAATGTGGGTCAGCGTGGATGGGAAGTGAAAGTTGCATAGATTGTGTTTTTGTAATGAGAAAAACGGTATTCGACAGCAAGGATTGAGGAAAGCACAATGCTGTTGGCATATTACAAAACTGTCCTGTATTTTTTTTTAATGATTGTTTTTTTTAATGAAGCTTTTATTTTTTTCTTTATTGGGGTGACTATTGTTAGTGAAATTACATAGATTTTAGGTATACAATTCTGTATTACATCATCTATAAATCCTGTTGTGTGTTCACCACCCAAAGTCAGTTCTCCTTCCATCAGCATATATTTGATCCCCCTTACCCTCATCTCCCACCCCCTACCTCCCTTACCCTTTGCTAACCACTAAACTCTTGTCTGTGTCTATGAGCTTCTGTTTCTCATTTGTTTGTCTTGTTCTTTTGCTGTATTTGGTCTATATACCACATAAGATGAAATCATGTGGGTCATCTGCAAAGAGTGATAATTTAAGTTCTTCATTCCCAGTTTGGATGCCTTTTAATTCTTTCTCTTGCCTGATTGCTCCGCAAGGAATTACAACACTATGTTGAAAAGCAGAGGTGATAGGGGACAGTCCTGTCATATTCCTGAATGTAGAGGAAAGGGCTTCAGTTTTTCAACATTAATTATGAGATTAGAAAAGGGCTTGTCATATATAGCCTTTGTTATGTTAAGGTATTTTCCTTCTATACCTATTTTATTAAGTGTTTTAATCATAAATGGATGTTGTATCTTGTCAAATGCTTTTTCTGCATCAATTGATATAATCATATGATTTTTGTTCTATATTATGTTTATGTGATGTATCACATTGATGGATTTACGTATGTTGAACCATCCTTGTGCCCCGGGGATTAACCCCACTTGGTCGTGAGGAATAATCTTTTTAATGCATTGTTGTATTTGATTTGCTAGAATTTTATTTAGGATTTTTGCATCGGTATTCATTAGAGATATTGGTCTGTAGTTTTCTTTTTTTGTGCCGTCCTTGCCAGGTTTTGGTATCAGGGTAATGTTGGCCTCATAAAATGAGTTAGGGAGTACTGTCACTTCTTCAAATTTTTGGAAGAGTTTGTGCAGAATTGGTATTAGATCCTCTTTGAATGTTTGGTAGAATTCACTAGTGAAGCCATCTGGTCCCGGACGTTTGCTTTTGGGAAGGTTTTGGATGACTGATTCAATTTCGTTACTGGTGATCGGTCTGTTTAGATTTTCCAGTTCTTCATGGTTCAGCCTTGGAAAGCTATATGTTTCTAAGAACTTGTCCATTTCTTCTAGGTTGTTGAATTTGGTGGCATATAGTCCTTCATAGTATTCTTGGATGATCCTTTGTATTTCTGTGGTGTCTGGGATAACTTCCCCTTTTACGTTTCTGATTTTGTTAATCAGTGTCTTCTCTCTTTTTATCTTAGTAAGTCTAGCCAAGGGTTTGTCAATTTTGTTAATCTTTTCAAAGAACCAGCTCTTTGTCACATTAATTTTTTCTATTGTCTTTTTGTTCTCTATTTCATTTATTTCTGCTTTAATTTTTGTTATTTCCTTTCTTCTGCTGACCTTGGGTTTTACTTGTTCTTCTTTTTCTAGTTCTTTAAGGTGTAACATGAGGTTATTTATTTGGGAGTTTTCTTGTTTTTTGAGATAGGCCTGTAATGAGATAAATTTCCCTCATAAAACTGCTTTCACTGCATCCCAAAAATTTTGGTAGGATGCATTTTCATTGTCATTTGTTTCTATGTATCTTTTGATCTCTCCTCTAATTTCTTCTTTGACCCAGTCCTTCTTTAAATGTATGTTGTTTAGTCTCCATGTATTTGTGTTTTTTTCTGCTTTCTTTTTACTGTTGATATTCAATTTCAAAGCCTTGTGATCAGAGAATTTGCATGGTATGATTTCAATTTTCTTAAATTTGTTGAGGCTGATTTTATGTCCCAATATATGGTCTATCCTTGGGAATGTTCCATGTACACTAGAAAAGAATGTATAGTCTGATGTTTTAGGATGAAGTGCTCTATAAATGTCAGTTATGTCCATTTCATCTAATGTGTCATTTATGGCTACTATTTCGTTATTTAATTTCTGTTTGAATGATCTAACCATAGCTGTCAATGATGTATTTAAGTCCCCTAGTATAATTGTATTTTGGTCAATTTCTCCCTTTAGTTGTGTTAGTAGTTGCTTGGTGTATTTCGGTGCTCCCTGATTGGGGGCATAAATATTGATGACTGTTATGTCTTCTTGTTGTACAGTCCCCTTCACCATTATGAAATGTCCATCTTTGTCTCTTGTTACGTTTTTCACCTTGAAGTCTGTTTCATCTGATATCATTATGGCTACACCTGATTTTCTCTGGGCACCATTTGCTTGGAGTGTCAATTTCCACCCTTTCACTTTGAGTGTATGCTTGTCCTTGTAGCTGAGATATGTCTCTTGGAGACAGCATATGGTTGGGTTTAGTTTTTGATCCAGTCTGCTACTCTGTGCCTTTTTATTGGTGAGTTCAGTCCATTTACATTTAGGGAGATTATTTATATGTGAGGATTTCCTGTCATTCTATCCTTAGTTTTCTGGTAATGTTGTGTCTCCATTGTTTCTTTGCCTTTTTGTTGTTGTCTATTATTTCTGTGTGGTGGTATTCTATGATGTTTCCCTCTGTTTCGTCTTTTATTTCAGTATATATTTCAATTCTGGATTTATTTTGAGTGGTTACCCTTAAGTTTATGTAAAAGAAAGTTTGATATTTAGAGTATTCCATTTTCTTCAGCACGCTTACTTTCTCCATTCCCATATTCCGGTTCAGGCCTTTACTCTCCATCTTTTTGAGTTTTGGTTGCCACAAATTGTCCCTGTTGATGGTGGTCGAATAGCCTCCTTTCGTATTTCTTGTAGTGCAGGTCATGTATTAGAAAATTCCCTCAGTTTCTGTATATCTGGAAAGGTCTTTATTCCTCCTTCATATCTAAAGGATATCTTTGCTGGATATATTATTCTTGGCTCATGATTTCTCTTTTTCAATAGTTTGAATATTTGGTTCCACTCCCTCCTGGCTTGTAGAGTTTCTGCTGAAAAATCTGATGATAATCTAATGGGCTTTATTTTGTAAGTTACCGTCTTCTTTTCCCTGGCCGCCTTGAGGATTCTTTCTTTGTCGTTGATTTTAGACAGCTTCAATACAATGTGCCTTGGAGAAGGTCTGTTGGGATTGAGGTAACTAGGTGTTCTATTTGCTTCTTGGATTCGAGGGTCCAGTTCTGTCCACAAATTTAGGAAGTTCTCATCGACAATTTGTTTGAATATATTCTCTGTTCCCTTCTCTCTTTCTTCTGCTTCTGGTATGCCCATTATTCTTATATTGCTCTTTCTGATGGAGTCAGAAAGTTCTTGTAGAGTTCTTTCATTTCTTTTAAGTCTCAAGTCTCTTTTTTCTTCTATTTGTGTCATTTCCAGGTTTCTATCTTCGATGTCACTGATTCTTTGCTCCATCTGGTCAGCTCTACTACCTAAGCTGGTTATTTCATTCTTAATTTCTTCTATTGAGTTCTTAATCTCCAGAAATTCTATTTTGTTCTTTTTTAAGATTTCAATCTCTTTCGTAAAATGCTCATGCTGTTCTTTGATTTAGTTTCTGAGTTCCTTTAACTGCCTATCTGTGTTTTCTTGTATGTCGTTGAGTTTTTTCAGAACTGTAATCTTGAATTCTCTGTCATTTAAGTCACATATTTCTGTATCTTTAAGTGCCTTCTCTGGAGATTTTTTCACTTTCTTTCTGAGCTATCTTGTTGCATTGGTTATTCATGGGAGACCTTGTTTTGAATTCACCTTTCTCTGTACTCTGTAGAGATATGTTTCTCATACTACGGAATGCCTTGGGCCCACCCATAATTTCTTGTCAGGAATCGCCTTGCCACTTCAAATAGGAGCAAGAAGTGGCATTCAGTTGGTGTGAAACTTCTTCCAAAAAGTGCACCATCAAAGAGTGTTAACAGATGAATATGAGCTCCAGATAGAAGCAGATCAGGTCTTCTAGTCTCTCATGGTGATTTTCAACAAGATCCACTTATCATACCTGGAAAGTTTGGGCATCAGGTTCTTGATTGTCCTCATCATTTGCTATGATGTGTGAAGGGAGTTTGGTACACAGAGAGTAATGATACTCATTTGAATGGATCCCTGTCAGTTCTGACAGGCAGGATGAGCTCCATGGGTCTGCTATCTTTATTCCACAAAGCATGCCTATCAAATGGCTGATTTCAGAGTTTTGGATTAAATTAAGTAGAGATCAGGTTTGCCTGAAATTATCTAAGAAAGAAAAGAAGGTATACAATCTGTTTGTGTGGGCTCAGAAGCTAGCTCAATTTATACTGTAGTTCTCCATATACTACTTGTCAAAGACACTGAATTTATCTCGGGAAGACACCTCAGCCACCCCTAAGCAGGAGACATAGCAAAGAACAGGAAGTCACGATGGATTCTCTGACCACACATGGAGTCCCACCTGCAAAATATACAGAATCTATGAGTAAAAGTGTGAAAAATGGGAATGTTTCCTCAAATATGAAGATCAGAGTATTAATGTAACTCACAAATATTCGCAAAAAATAAATGAGGAAGCAGAGATGTATGCCATAGGAGACCCTCAGTAACATGGAAGAGAATGGGAGATACAGAGCACATCAGCAGCAATCTGAATTTTAGCCTGATTTATACTACACGTCTTCAGGGTAACCAAGGCTTGAACCCCCCAAGAGACCACAGCTGTTGCCGTGGCTTTCTCACCAATAATTCCTTTCCACTCGAAGGAAATATCTATGCTCACAAGTGAGGAGGCCCATCATGTTTTTTTCACAGATTTCTTTCAATGTGTAATGATTCTCTTCCGTTCAAGTCACAGTGAATGAAATCTGTGAAAACTCCTTTCAAAAATCAGTGCTCTCTCTGTAAAATTGTACTGTACTTCATAGGGAAATATCTACTTCCACACTTAATTCTAGCAAGGGCACTTGTGACTTTGGGACCTAAATTTCACTGTAAGTGTTTCTATTTAGAACTGAGGAGCTTTCTCATGTAGCCCAAACTGTCTAGGAGGCAAGTCTACCACTCACTAGAGGACTTGTGGTGTATGAGTGGTGCCCTACTGGTAAATCCCTTACAGTGTTTGCCATTGGAACTTTAAAAAAAAAAAATCAGTTTTGTAGTATACCAACACCATTGTGATTACCTCAATCTTTGATGGGTAATAAAATATTTTGACTTAGGCAATGAATAGAAACCCAAGCCATACAACTTTTACTTCCCATCCACGCTGCCCACACCTTGCACCATGGCAAACACTGATCTGCCTTATTTCTCTATGAATTTGACACTGTCATTCTGCTATCTTAATGGAGAGACAGTTTATGTGCCCTTGCGATGCTGGCTTCTTTCTCTTGCAATTTCTCAAGTTACTTTCTTGCTGTAGCCAGTATCATGTCCTCTGTCTCCTTTATGATTATATCTGTTTCATATTATACATATACCACCTTCGCTAATGCATTCATCAGTTGACACAACATTGTGTCTCTATATTTTTACTATTATCTACAGTGCAGTTCTGAATTCTGTTTAGGAGTTTCTGGGAATCCGTTTAAACACTACTATGTATATAACTATGATTAAGTGACATTTTCATTCTCAACATTCTTGACAAATAATAAACTGTTTTCCACAGTATCTTTACCATTATATGCCTCCACTGAAGTCATGTAATCATTCCAGTTCTTCCAAATCACATTGTCAATGCACATGTGATCTTCTCTCTTTGGTTGATCACAGCATTATTGAAGCAGTATCATATTGTCTCGTTGTGCTTTTGGTTTTCCCTTCATGACCGATAGTGTCCGATTTTCATAGCAAAATGTTATAGACTTTGATTTCAATAAGAGAAGTGTATTTCTCACTGTCCAAAAGTCCAAGATTAAGGTACCACAATGTTGCTTTCACAGGAGGGTCTGTCAACAGGAAACTGCACAGCAGGGTCTGACAATGAAGGCGTTAAGCGAGAGGAATAGACCAAGCTGAGCCACAGAAGTCACTCTCCTCATAGACTCACACTGTTGTGTGCCCAGCACAGAAATTTAATCCGTGCCCAGCAGCTCCCTGCCAATCATATACAGAAAGACAACTGTGACATCATCATCCCCACTCTAGGAGGCCTCAGCTACATAGGTGACTTGGACCATTTGCTGCCCACAGTCTTATCCAGGACACCCTTGCACTTTGTGCCCTGATGTGACTTCACCATTCTCTGTGCTCTGTACTGACTTCTTTCTCACACTACAGAGGCCATTTGGCCCAGCCTTAATGACTTGCCAAGAATCACCTTGTCACTTCAAAGGGGAGGAAGAACTGACACAGAGTTCCTGTGAGCGCTGACTCCAAAAAGTGCCTCATCAAAGAGTGTAACCGAATGAATGTGAGCTCCAGATAGAAGCAGATTGGGTCTTCTAGTCTCTCATGGTCACCCCAATAAATTTAATAAAATAAAATTTAAAAATAAAAAGAAAAAGAAAAAAATAAACAAGTTGGACACCATGTTCTCGATTGTACTCATCATTTGCTGAGTAGTGCCGAAGGAGTGTAGGAACATTGAGAAGGACGGATACATATTTGTATGGTGCTATAACAGTTCAGACAGGCAGAATGGGCTCCATGGGTCTACCAATGAATCCCCAATGCATGCCTATCAAATGGCTGCTTTCAGAGGGTTGGATGTAACACAGTAGAGGTGAGGTTTGCCAGGAATTACCTCAGAAAGAAAGGAAGGTCCACTTTCTTTTTCTGTGGACTCAGTACTTGTTCAGTATATAAGGTAGTTCTCCTTCATCTACTTGTCAAAGACATTGAATTTCTCCAGGGAAGACACTCTCTACCACTCCTTAGCAGGTGACATAACAAAGAATTGGAAGTCACAATAGACTCTCTTAACACACATGGAGTCCCACATGGAGAATATATAGACTCCCTAAGTAAAAGGGAGAAAATTGGGAATGTTTCCTCAATTATGAAGATCAGAGTATTAAAGTAATGCACACAACATGCAAAACATGTAAAAGATGAAACAAATACGCATGCCAGAGGAGGCCCTCATTAACATTGAAGAGAATGGGAGAGACAGAGCAGATCCACAGCAATCGAGATTTAGCCTGATTTAGACTCCTTCAGGACAGACCAGGCTGAACCCCATCAAGAGACCACAGCTATTGCCCCAGATCTCTGACCAATCCTTCCTTTCCACTCGCAGGAAATATCTATGCTCACAGGTGAGGAGGCCCATCATATTTTCTTTCAGAGGCTTCTTTCAATGGGTGATTATTCTTTCCCTTTCAATTCACAGTGAATGAAATCTGTGAAAACTCCTTTCTAAAATCATTGTCCTCTCTTTAAAACTGTCATCCATCCCATCAGGCAAATATCCATCACCACTCTTAATTCTAGCAACGGCATTTCTCCCATTGTGACGTATATTACCTGGGAGTGTTTGTTTTTAACATAAGGAACTTTGTAATGTAGCCCAAAGAGTCTAGGAGGCAAGGCCACCACAACATTGGAGACTTGTGGCTGATGAAAGTTCACACCACCAAGTTTCCATTGGAACCTTAAATATGCAATTCAATTTTGTAAAATGCTAACAGTATTGTGCTTTCCTCAAGCCATGTTATATAATACAATTTTTCTGACTAAAAGCAAACAAGAGAAACCCAAGCCATGCAACTTTCATTTCCCAAGCACAGTTCCCCACACCTTGCTCCCTGGGAAACACTGGCCTGCCTTTTTTCCCTATTTATTGGACACTCTCAATCTGTTATCTTAATGGAGAGATGGCATATTTGGCCTTGGGATGCTAGCTTCCCGCTATTGCCAATTTCTCAAGAAAATTTCTTGCTGTGGCCTGTAGCAGGAATTCTGTCACCTTTATGTCTGTGTCCTGTTTCATTTTATACCTAAGGAATAAAGGAAGGTCCACTTTCTTTGTTTGTGGCCTCAGTAGCTGGCTCAGTATATGCTGTATTTCTGCATATTCTACTTGTCAAAGACATTGAATTTCCATTTCAATTCACAGTGAATGAAATCTGTGATAACTCCTTTCCAAAATCATTACTCTCTCTGTAAAACAGAAATGTACTCCATCAGGAAAATATCCACCACCACACTTATTTCTACGAAGGGCACTTCTCCCATCGGGAACTAAATTCCACTATCAGTGTTAATTTTTAGAACTGAGGAGCACTGTAATGAAGTCTAAAGTGTCTAGGAAGCATGGCCATCAGAACATTAGAAGACTTGTCATTTAGGAGACGTCCATGCTGGGAATATTCCTGACATAGATTTGGTGAAATTCACTCCACCAGTTTGCATTAGAAACTTTAAAAAATAGAATTGAGTTTTGTAATATGTCAACAGCATTTTGCTTACCTCAGTCCTTACTCTCTAATACAATTTTTCTGATTACAAGCAATCAATAGAAACCCAAGCCATGCAACTTTCACTTCCCTTCCATGCTGCCCCAAACCTTGCTCCCTGGGAAACACTGAACTGCCTTCTTTCTCTATGAATTTGGCACTGCCGTTCTGTTTTCTTAATTGAGAGGCAGCATACGTGGCCTTTGGATGCTAGCTTTTTCTCTTACTAATTTCTCAAGGTATTTTCTTGCAGTGGCTTGCATCACCTTCATTCCTTTATCATGTTTCATTTTGTACATATACCACTGTCAATAATGCATTCATCAGTTGACCTTATATTGTGTTTCTACATTTTTGCCATTAACTACAGTGTAGTTCTGAACTCTATTTAGGAGTTTCTGGGCCTTCGTTTTAAACACTATTGTATATATACAATGGTCACATAACGTTTTCATTCTCAACATCTTGGACAAATAGCGAACTGTTTTTTAACAGTAGCTATATCATTTTTTGGATCCAGCAGTGACATGTGAGCGTTCTAGTTCTTCCACATCACATTGTCAAAGCACATGTGATCTTTTCTCTTTGATTGATCAAAGCATATTTGAAGGAGTAAGATATTGACTCATGAGCTTTTGATTTTCCCTCCCTGACTGATAAAGTGTCCAAAAATCATAGCAAAATGTTATAGACTGTGTGGCTTTAATAACAGAAGTGTGTTTCTCACTGCACTGAAAGTCCTAGATGAAAATTCAAGAAAGTTGCTTTCTCAGGAGGGTCTCTCAACAGGAAACTGCTCAGCAGGGTCTGAGGTTGAGGACTTTAGGAGACAGGAACAGCCTGAGCAGAGCCACAGAAGTCGCTCTCCTCACAGACTCACACTCTGTTGCCGCCCCAGAAATGGAGGTGGAATCTGTGTCCAGCAGCTGCCATGCCAATCACATATCAGTATCCTCATGTGTCACAAAAAGACAACTGTGACATCATCATCCCCTCTCTAGGAGTCCGCAATGACAGAGGTGCCTTGGACCTTTTCCTGCCCAGAGACGTATCCAGGACAGTCCTTCCACTTTGAGACCTTGTTTTGAATTCACCATATTCTGTACTCTGTAGAGACATGTTTCTCATACTACAGAAACCCTTGGACCCACCCATATTTTCTTGCCAGGAATCACCTTGCCACTTCAAAGAGGAGCAAGAACTGGCATGCAGTTGGTGTGAGTGCTGGCTCCAAAAAGTGCCCCATAAAAAAGTGTTTCTGGATGAACGTGAGTGCCAAATACAAGCAGTTCAGGTCATCTTGTCTCTCATCATTTTTCTCAACAAGACTCACGACAGCAAGAATCATGCAAGTTGGGACATCAAGTTCTTGATTGTCCTCATCATTTGCTGAGTAGTGTCAAAAATTGTTGGTACATGGAGAAGGAGGATACACATTTGTGTGGTGCTCTGTTACTTTTACAGTCAGGTTTGGCTCCATGGGTCTGTCCTCTGAATTACAAGATGCGTACCTATCAAAAAGCTGATTTCACAATGTTGGGTATAATTAAGTAGAGGTCAGTTTCACAAGGAATTACCTAATAAAGAAAGGAAGGTCTACTTTCTTTTGTTTGGGCACAGGAACTGTCTCTGTATATACTGTAGTTCTCCATATTCTCCTTGTCAAAGACACTGAATACCTCCAGGGAAGACATTCTCAGTGAACCTGTAGTAGGTGACTTAACAAAGAATTGGATGTCATGATAGATTCTGTGACCAAACATGGAGCCCCACAGGTAAAAGGTACAGAATCTATTAGTATAAGTGTAAAAAGTGGGTTGTTTCCTCAATCATGAAGATCAGAGTATTAAAGTAACGCACACAACAGGCACACATGAAAAAGATGACATAGATAGACATTCAGTAGGAGGTCCTCAGTAACATGGGAGAGAATGGGAGAGACACAGCAGATTCACAGCAGTCCGAGTTTTAGCCTGATTTAGACTCCTGGTCCTTCAGGATAGCCCAGGTTTGAACCCCGCATGAGACCAGTGCCGTTACTCGGGTTCTCTGACCAAATCTTCCTTTCCACTCGAAGGAAATATTTATGCTCACAGATGAGGAGGAACATCAATTTTGGTTTCAGATACTTCTTTCAATTAGTGATGATTCTCTTCATTTCAATTCACAGTGAATGAAATCAGTGAAAACTCCTTTCCAAAATCAGCGCTCTCTCTGTAAAACGGTTATCTACTCCATCAGACAAATATCCACAACACACTTATTTCTAGCAAGGGAAGTTCTCCCATTGGGACCTAAATTTCACTGGCAGTGATTTTTGGGTGTTTTTTTTTTTTTTTTTTTTTTTTCCGAACTGAGGAGCTTTCTCATGTAGTCCAAAGGTTCTAGGAGGCAGACCAATCACAACATTAGAGGACTTGTGGTTTTGGAGGGTGGACTACTGGCAATATCCCTTACATTATTTTGTTAAAATTAACACGCGCAGTTTGCCATTGGAACCATTAAAAATAAAATTCAGTTTAGTCATTTAACAACAGCGTTGTTCTTTCCTCAGTCCTTGCTGTTTAATATAATTTTTCTAATTACAAGAATTAAATAGAAACACAAGTCATGCAACTTTCACTTCCCTTCCATGATGGGCCACACCTTGAGCCCTGGCAAACACTGACCTGCCTTCTTTCCCTACGAATTTGACACTGCCTTTCTGTTATCTTAATGGAGAGAAAGAATATGTGCCCCTGGGAGGCTAGCTTATTTCTCCTGACAATTTCTCAAGATACTGTCTTGCTGTGGCCCATATTAGGATTTCTGTCACCTTGATGACTGTACATTTTGTACATATTCTGCCTTTGCTAATTCTTTAATCTGTTGACCTGATATTGTATTTCTACAGTTTTGCTATTAACTTACAGTGCAGTTCTGAATTCTGTTTAGGAGTTTATGGACATCTGTTTTAAACACTATCAGATATATATCAATGGTCAGGTGATATTTTCATTCTAAACATACTGGACAAATAGAGAAGTGTATTCCACAGTAGCTGTATCATTCTATGTATCCAGCAGAGACAATTGAGTGTTCCCGTTCTTCCACATCACATTGTCAACACATGTGATCTTTTCTCTTTGGTTGATCACACCATTCTTGAAGAAGTAGCATATTGTCTCATTGTGCTTTCAATTTTCCCTACCTGACTGATAAAGTGTCAGATTTTCATAGCAAAATGTTATAGACTGTGTGGCTACAATAACATAAGTGTTTTTCTCACCGTCCTGGAAGTACAACATGAAGGTGCCAGAACATTGCTTTCTTAGGAGGGTGTGTCCACAGGAAATTGAAAAGCAAGTTCTGATGCTGAGGGCTTCAGGAGAAAGGAATAGCCTGAGCACAGCCACAGAATTTGGTCTCCTCACAGAATCACACTCTCTTGTCTGCCCTGCACTGGAGCCTTAATCCATGTCCAGCAGCCGCATGGTCAACACATATCAGTATACTCATTTGTCACAGAAATACAACTGTGACATCATCATCCCCTTTCCAGGAGACCACAACCACTGAGGTGCCTTCAAAGTGGAAAGACTGTCCCTGTATAAGTCTATGGAGAGTAAATGGTCAAAGGCACCTCTGTGCCTGCAGCCCTTTGGAGAGGGGATGATGATGTCACAATTGTCTTTTTGTGACACATGAGGATACTGATACATGATTGGCCAGGTGTCTGTTGGGCATGGAGTAAATTTCCAATCCAGGGCACACAACAGAGTGTGAGTCTATGAAGAGAGAAAATTCTGGGGCTCTTCTCAGGATGTTCCTTCCCACTGACTCCTCAGCATCGGACCCTGCTGAGCAGTGTCCCTTTGACAGAACCTCCTGAGAAAGAGCATTCTGTCACCATCATCTTGGACTTTCAGGACAGTGAGAAATACACTTCTGTTATTGTAGCCCACAGTCTACAACATTTTGCTATGAAAATTGGGCAATTTATCAGTCAGGCACGGAAAATCGAAAGACCAGTGAGACAATATGCTACTCCTTCAAGAATGCTGTGATCTACCAAAGGGAAAAGATCACATGTGCATTCAAAATGTGATCCAGAAGCACTGCAATGTTCACATCACTGGTAGATACATAGAATAGAATAGTTACCATGGAACAAACGTGGAAAATAGCTACTGTGGAAAACAGTTTGCTATTTGTCCAGGAAGTTGAGAATGAAAATATCATGTGACCATTGATATATACACAAAAGTGTTTAAAGCAGATGCCCAGAAACCTAAATAGAATTCAGAATTGCACTGTAGATTATGTAAAAAATGGAGAAACCAAATATCAGGTAAACTGGTGAATGCCTTAGCGAAGTGGTATATGTATAAAATGAAACAAAACAGAGTCATAAAAGTGATAGAAGTCCTGACTCTGGCCGCATCAAGAAAGCATCTTCAGAAATCAGCAAAAGAGGGAAGCTAGCATCTCAAGGCCACATACACTCTCTCTCCATTAATATAAGTGAATGACAATGACATATTCATAGGGAAAGAAGGCCAGTCAGCGTTTGCCAGAGAGCAAGGTGTAAGACAGCATGGATGGGAAGTGAAAATTGCATGGCTTGGAATGCTATTGATTGCTTGTAATCAGAAAAAATGGTATTACACAGCAAGGATTAAGGAAACTACAATGCTGTTGGCATATTACAAAACTTAATTGTATTTTTTAACTGTTCAAATGGAAAAGGGGTGGTGTGAAATTTACCAAAACAAGTTAAGGGATAATATCAGGAGGGCACCACTCATAAACCACAAGTCCTCTAATATTGTGATGGTCCTACCTTCTAGACAGTTTGGGCTACATGAGACAGCACCTCAATTCTGAAAACAAACACTGCCAGTGAAGTTTATGTCCCAGTGGGAGATGTGCCTTTCATAGAAATATGCGTGGTGGTGGATATTTGCCTGATGGAATAGCTTGCTATTTTAAAGAGAGAGCACTGATTTTAGAAAGGAGTTTTCACAGATGTCATTCACTGTGAATTGAAAGGGAGAGAATCATTACACATTGAAATAAGCCTCTGAAACAAAATGTGATGGGCCTCCTCACCTGTGAGCATAGATATTTCCCTCGTTGGAAAGGAAAGATTTGTCAGAGAGCTGGGGTAACAGCTGTGTTATCTTGAGGGGTTCAAGCCCAGGCTATCCTACATAACCTGGAGTCTAAATCAGGCTAAAACTCGAATTGCTGTGGATCTGCTTGCCTCTCCCATTCTCTTCCATGTTACTGAGGGCCTTCTATGACATGGCTATCTGTTTCATGTTTAACATTTTGCTCATGTTACTTGCATTTATTTAATACTCTAATCTTCATAGTTGAGGAAACAATCCCTACTTTCACCCTTTTACTCAGAGAGTCTGTCCATTTTGCATGTGGGACTCCAGTGTGCTTAGAGAATGTGACTTACAATTCTTTGTTATGTAACCTGCTAAGGGGTAGTAGACAGGGTCTTCCCTGGAGAAATTCAGTGTCTTTGACAAGTAGAATATGGAGAACTACAGTATATACTGAGCCAGCTGCTGAGCCCTCCCAAAAAGAAAGTGGACTTTCCATTCTTTCTTAGGTAATTCATGATGAACTTTCCCTCTAGTGAATTACATCCAACCTCTGAAATCAACTGGCTTATAGGTACCTATCGGATATTCAGATGGCAGAACCATGGAGCTCACCCTGCCTGTCAGAACTGAAAGAACACCATAAAAATGTGCGTCCTTCATCTCCATGTACCAACAACCCCTTGACACTACTCAGCAAACGATGAGGATAATCAAGAACCTGTTGCACAAACTTTCTCTCTATGACATGTACTTCTTTTTGAAAATCACCATCAGAGACTAGAAGACCTAATCTGCTTCTAGCTGAAGCTCACTTTCTTCTGGGAACATTCTTTGACGGGGAGCAACTTGGAGGCAGCACTGACACCAACTGTGTGTCACTTCTTGCTACTGTTTAAAGTGGCCAGATAATTTCTTGGAAGTCATCATGTGGGCACAAGAGCTTCTGTAGTATGAGAAAGAAGGCTCTACAGAGCACAGAGAATGGTGAAGACACACTCAGAGCTCTAAGTGGAAGGACTGTCCAGGATAAGTCTCTGGGCAGCAAAAGGTCTAAGGCACCTCTATGGCTGCAGCCTACTGAAGAGGGATGATGATGTCACAGTTGTCTTTTTGTGGCCCATGATGATACTGACATTTGAATGGCCAGGCGACTGCTGGGCATGGATTACACTTCCAGTGCTGGGCATCAACAGAGTGTGAGGCTGTGAGGAAAGAGACATCTGTGGCTCTACTCAGGCTGTTTCTTCTTACTGATGCCCTTAGTGTCAGACCCTGCTGAGAAGTTTCCTGTTGACAGACCCTCCTTGAAAAGCAATGTTTTGGCACTGTCATCTTTGACATTCATGACGGTGAAAACTACACTTCTTTTATTGATGCCACATAGTCTATAACATTTTGTTATGAAAACCAGACCCTATATCACTCAGGGAGGGGGAATCAAGAGCACAATGACATGATATGCTACTCCTTCGAGAATGCTGTGATCAACCAAAGAGGGAAGATCTCATGAACATTGACAATGTGATGTGGAAAAACTGGAATGCTCATATATGTATGGTGGATACATAGAATTATAGAGTTACTGTGGCTATTTGTCAAGTATGTTAAGAATGAAAATATCACATGACCATGAATAAACACAAAATAGTATTTTAAAGAGATGTGCAGACTCCTAAAGAGATTTCGAACTGCACTGTAGATAATGTCAAAAATGTAGAGACACAATATAAGCCAACAGATGAATGCATTAGCGAAAGTGGTATATATATAAAATAAAACAAGATACAGTCATAAAGGTGACAGAAGTCCTCATACTGGCCACAGCAAGAAAGAATCTTGAGAAATTGTCAAGACAGAGAGCTAGTACTGCGAGGCCACAAATGTTGACTCTCAATTCAGATACCAGAATTGCAATGTCAAATTCACATTTACAGAAGGCATGTCAGTATTTGCCAGAGTGTAAGTGGTGGGGCCGCTTGGATGGGAAGTGAAAGGTGGTTTCTATTGATTAATTGTAATCAGAAAAATGGTATTGCAAAGCATGGATTTTGGAAACCACAATGCTGTTGGCATATTACAAAACTGAATTGTGTTTTGTAAAGATTCCAATGGCAAACGGGTGGTGTCAAATTTACCAAAAACAATATAAGTGATATTCCCTGTAGAGCACCTCTCATAAACCAAAGTCCTCTAATGTAGTGATCTCCTTGCCTCCAAAACAATTTGGGCTACCTGAGAAAGCTCTTCAGTTCTAAAGTCAAACACTGACAGTGAAATATAGATGTCAAATGGAGAAGTGCCCTTGCTAGAAATAAGTTTGGTGGTGGATATCCGCTTAGGGGAGTAGCCTGCCATTTTACAGAGAGAACACTGATTTTGGAAATGAGTGTTCACACATTTCATTCACTGTGAATTGATAGGGAGAGTATCATTACACTTTCAAACAAGTCTCTGGAACAAAACATGATGGGCCTCCTCACCTGTGAGCATAGATATTTCCTTCAGGTGGAAAGGAAGGATTGGTCAGAGAGATGGGGCAATGGCTGTATTCTCTTGCAGGGTTCATGCCTGGCCTATCTAAATGACCTGGAGTTTAAATAAGGCTAAACCTCGGGTTGCTGAGGATCTGCTGTGCCTCTCCCATTCTCTTCCATGTTGCTGAGGGCCTCCTATGGCATGCCTATCTGTTTCATCTTTTATAATTTGCACACATTGTGAGCATTACTTTTAATACTCTGATCTTCATAACTGAGGAAACAGTCCCAATTTTTACCAATTTACTCATAGAGTAAATTTTGAAAGTGAGACTCCATTTGTGGTCAGAGAATCTATCGTGACTTACGGTTTTTTGTTACATCACCTCCTAAGGGTCTAGCGGAGTGTCTTCCCCAGAGAAATTCAGTGTGTTTGACAAGAAGAATATGCAGAACTACAGTATGTACTGGGACAGATCCTGAGCCCACACACAAAGAAGTTGGACCTTCCTTTCTTTCTTAGGTAATTCCTGGCAAACCTGACCTGTACTGAATTACATCAAACCCTCTGAAATAAGCTGCTTGATATGCAAACATTGGGAAATTCAGATGGCAGAATCATGGAGGCCATCCTGCCTTTCAGAACTGATAGAGCATCTTACAAATGTGTATCCTTCCTCTCCATGTACCAAATCTCCCTTGACACTAATCAGCAAATGATGAGGAAAATTAAGAATCTGATCCCCCAACTTAACTGGTATGATAAGTGGTTCCTTTTGAAAAACACCATCAGAGAATAGAAGACCATATTTGCTTCTATCTGGAGCTCACATTCATCCAGTAACACTCTGTGATGGGGCACTTTTTGGAGCCAGCTTTCACACCAACTGCATGTCAGTTCTTGCTACTCTTTAAGTGGTAAGGTGATTCCTGGCAAATCATTACATCTGGGCCTCTGCAGTATGAGAAAGAAGGATCTATGGAGCACAGAGAATGGAGAAATCACAATCAGAGCTCAATGTGAAGGACTGTCCTGGAGAAGTCTCTGGGCAGCAAGTGGTCTAAGGCACCTCTTTGGTTGTGGCCTCCTTGAGAGGAGATGATGATGATGTCACAGTTGCCTTTTTGTGACACATGAGGATACTGACATATGATTTGTCAGGCAGCTGCTGGGCCTGAATTACACATCCATTGCTGGGCAGACAATAGAATGTGAGTTTGTGATTAGAGTGAATTATTTGACTCTGCTCAGGCTGTTCCATCCTCTGACACCATCAGTTTTAGACCATGCAGAGCAGTTCCCTGTTGGCAGACCCTCCTGAGAAAGCAAGTTCCTGGGATCTTCATCTTGGACATTTAGAATGGTGAGAAATACACTTATATAATTAAAGCCAGACAGACTATAATGTTTTGCTATGAAAATCGGACACATTATCAGTCGGGGAGGGAATATTGAAAGCACAATGAAACAATATTCTACATCTCAAGAATGCTGAGATCAACAAAAAAGAAAAGACCAAATGTGCATTCACAATGTGATGTGCAAGAACTGGAATGCTCACATGTCTCTGGTGGATACATAGAATGATATAGCTACTGTGGAAAACAGTTCGCTGTTTGTCCAGTATTTTCAGAATGAAAATATCACGTGACCATCAATATAGGCAAAATAGAGTTTAAATCAGATGCCCAGAAACTCCTAAACATAATTCAGAACTTCCCTGTAGATAAAGGCAGAAATGTGGAAACACAATATCAGGTCAACTGATAAATGCATTAGCAAAGGTGCTATATGTATAAAATAAAACATGCTACAGTCATAAAGGTGACAGAAGTCTTAATGCTGGCCACTGCAAGGTAGCATCTTGAGAAATTGGCAAGAGACAGAAGCTAGCATCGATTAAGATAACAGAACAAAAATGTGAAATTCACAGGGAAAGAGAGCAGGTCAGTGTTTCCCAGAGCGCAAGGTGTGGAGCATCATGGATGGGAAGTGAAAGTTGCATGGCTTCAGTTACTATAGATTGCATGTAATCAGAAAAATGATATTACACAGCAAGGACTGAGGAAATCACAAAGCTGTTGGCATATTACAAAACTGTATTGTATTTCTGAAACTTGCCAAGGCAAATTGGTGATATGAATTTTAATAAACAATGTAAGAGATATTCCCAATAGATCACCTGTCCTAAACCACAAGTCCTCTAATGTTGTGATGCCTCTGCCTCGTAGACATTTTGGGCTACATGAGAAAGCTCCTCAGTTCTGAAAACAATCACAACCAATGAAATTTAGGTCCCAATGGGATAAGTGTCCTTGCTAGAGTCAGTGTGATCGTGGATATTTGCCTGATGGAGTAGATTGATGTTTTACAGAAAGAGTATTGATTTTGGAAAGGAATTTTCACAGATTTCATTCCCTTTGAATTGAAATGGAGATAATCATTACACATTGAAAGAAGTCTCTGAAACAAAACATGATGTACCCCTCACCTGTGAGCTTAGTCATTTCTTTCAAGTGGAAAAGAATGATTGGTTAGAGAGACTGGGCAATGGCTATGATCTCTTGTGGTGTTCAAACCTGGGCTCGCATGAAGGACCTTGTGTCTAAATCAGTCTAAAACTCGGATTGCTTCATATCTGCTGTGACTCTCCCATTCTCTTCCATGTTATTTAGGTGTCTTACGTCATGCCTATCTGTTTCATCTTTTATATTTTCTGCATGTTGTTGGCATTAGTTTAATACTCTGGTCTTCATAATTGAGGAAACATACCCCATTTTCATGGTTTTACACAGACAGTCTGTAAATTTTGCATGTGGGACTCCATGTGTGGACAGAGAATCTATCATGACTTCCAATTCTTTGTTATGTCACCTGCTAAGGTGCGGCACAGAGTGTCCTCCCCGGAGAAATTCAGTGTCTTTGACATGAAGAATTTGGAGAACTACAGTATATACTGAGCCTACTTCCAAGACGACACACTAAGAAAGTGAACCTTACATTCTTTCTTAGGTAATTGCAGGCAAACCTGACCTCTGCTGAATTACACCCAACCCTCTTAAATCAGCTGGCTGGTAGGCACAAATCGTGGCATTCAGATAGCAGACCCATGGATCTCATCCTGCCTGTGAAAACTAACAGAGCAATATACAAATGTCTATCCCTCCTCTCCATGTACCAACACTCCCTTGACACTACTCAGCAAATGGTGAAGACAATCAAGAACCTGATGCCCAAACTTGCTAGGTATAATAAGTGTTCATGTTGAAAATCACCATCAGAGACTAGAAGACCCAATCTACTTCTATCTGGAGCTCACATTTATCCACTAACACTCTTTGATGGGACACTTTTTGGAGCCAGCACTCACACCAACTGCATGGCAGTTGTCCTACTCTTTGAGTTGGCAAGGTGATTCCTGGAAATCATTATATCTGTTCCCATGTAGAAATATATATGGAAATATATTGGAAATCTATAATGGAAATCATTATATCTGGGCCAATTTCCAAAGAATTGGGAAATCATTATATCTGGGCCTCTGTAGTATGAGAAATGAGGCTCTACGGAGCACAGAGAATGGTGAAGTCACACTTAGGGCTCATAGTGGAAAGACTCTGGTGGATAAACCTCTGAGTAGGAAATGTTTCAAGTCACCTCTGTGGCTGTGGTTTCCTGGAGATGGGATGATTCTGTCACTGTTTTCTCTATGTGACATTGGAAGATACTGATACATGATTAGCCAGGTGATTCCTGTGCACGCTTTACATCTTCAGTGCTCCAAATACATCAGAATGTGAGTTTGTGAGGAGAGTGAAATCTGTAGCTCGGCTTGGGTTGTTCTTTCCTCCTGATGCCCTCAGCATCAGACCCAACAAAGCACTTTCCTGTTGACAGACCCTCCTAAGAAAGTAACATTCTGGCACCCTCATGTTAGACTTTCACGATGGTGAGTAACACACTTCTACTATTGAAGCCACACAACCTATCACATTGTGCTATGAACATCGGTCAATTTTTTCAGTCAAGGAGAGAAAATAGCAAGCACAATGAGACTTTATGCTACTCCATCAAGAATGGTGTTATTAACCAAAGATAAAAGATCACATGTGCTTTTACAATGCTAGGTGGAAGAACTGGAACACTCACATGTCTCTGCTGCATACAGAGAATGATATACTTACCATGGAAAACAGTCCGCTATTTGTCCAGGACGTTGATAATGAAAATACTATGTGATCATTGATATATACATAATAATGTTTAAAAGGATGCCCAGAAACTCCTAAAGACAATTCAGATATTTCCTTCGAGTGGAAAGAAAGGATTGGTAGAGAGCCAGATAAATGGCTGTGCTCTCTTGCGGGGTTCAAGCCTGGGCTTACAGACTTGGAGTCTGAATCACGCTAAATATCGGATTGCTGCAGATCTGCTGTACCTCTCCCATTCTCTTCCATGTTACTGAATGCCTATTTGGCACGCCTATCTGTTTCATCTTCTACAGCTTGTGTCCATTACTTTAATACTCTGATCATCATAATTGAGCAAACACTTCAATTTTCATCCTTTTACTCATAGAGTGTGTACATTTTCCTTTTGAGATTTCATGTGCAGTCAATGAATCATTGTGAATTGCAATTCTTTGTTATGTCACTTGCTTAGGGGTCTCAGAGAGAGTCTTCCCCAGAAAAATAAGTGTATTTGACAAGAAGAATATGGAGAACTTCATTATATACTGAGCCAGCTATTATTCCCACTCACCAAGAAAGTGGACCATCCTTTCTTTCTTAGGTAATTCCTGGGGAACCTGACCTCTACTGAATTCAATCCAACCTGGTGAAATCATCCAGTTGATAGGCATGCATTAGGAGATTGAGATGGCAGACCCATGGAGTCCAGCCTGCCTGTCAGAACTGAAAGAGGACCATACAAATGTGTATCCTTCCATTCCATGTTCCAACACTCCCTTGACACTACTCAGCAAATCACGAGGACAATAAAAAACTGATGACCCATCTACTAGTTTTTTATTTGTTTGTTTGTTTTTTAATTTATTTTTCAAATTTATTGGGGTAACAATTTTTAGGAAAATTACATAGATTTCAGGTGTACAATTCTATATTACGTCATCTATAAATCCCATAGTGTGTTCACCACCCAGAGTCAGTTCTTCTTCCATCATGGTATATTTAATCCCCCTTACCTCACCTCTCACCTTCCATGCCCCTTACCCTGTGGTAAACACTAAACTATTGTCTGTGTCTATGAGTTTCTTTTTCTCATTTGTTTGTCTTGTTCTTTTGTTGTTTTGGGTTTATATACCACATATCAGTGTAATGACATGGTTCTTTGCTTTTTCTGTCTAACTTATTTCGCTCAGCATTACACTCTCAAGATCCATCCATGTTGTCACAAAAGTTCCCATATCATCTTTTCTTACCGCCAAATAGTATTCCATTGTGTATATATACCACAATTTTTTATCCATTCATCTATCGAATGACATTTTGGTTGTTTCCATATCTTGGCCACCGTAAACAAAGCTGCAATGAATATTAGAGCACTCGTGTCTTTATGTATAAATGTTTTCAGATTTTTTGGGTAGATACCCAGGAGAGGGATTGCTGGGTCATATGGCTATTCTATTCATAATTTTTTGAGAAATCTACACACTGCCTTCCATGATGGCTGCACCAGTTTGCATTCCCACCAACAGTGTATGAGGGTTCCTTTTTCTGCACAGCCTCTCTAACACTTGATACTATTTGTCTTGATGATGATCACCATTCTGACTGGGGTGAGGTGATAGCTCATTGTGGTTTTTATTTGCATTTCTCTGATGATTAGTGATGTTGAGCATTTTTTCATATGACTATTTGCCATTTGTATGTCCTCTTTGGAGACATATCTCTTCAATCCCCTGCCCATTTTTCAATTCGGTTGTTCGCTTTTTTGTTGTTGAGTTGTATGAGTTCCTTTTGTATTCTGGACATTAGCCCCTAATCGGAGGCACTATTTGCAAAAATCTTCTCCCATTTTGTTGGTGACCTCTTTATTTTGTCGAAGGTTTCTTTGGTGTGCAGAAGCTTATAAGTTTCATATTGTCCCATTCATTTATTTTAGCATTTAGTTCCGTTGCCTTTGGACTCAAATTCATAAAATGCTCTTTGAACCCAAGGCCCATATTTTAGTACCTATGTTTTCTTCTATGCAGTAATTACATCAGGTTTTATGCTTAAGTCTTTGAAACATTTTGAATTAACTTAGGTACATGGTGACAAATAGTCCAGTTTCATTCTTTTGCACATGGCTATCCAATTCTCCCAGCACCATTTATTGAAGAGGCTGTCTGTCCTCCATTGTATGTTTTTAGCCTCTTTGTCAAAATATTTCTGTCCATATTTATGCAGTTTTATTTCTGGGTTCTCAATTCTATTCCATTGGTCTATGTGTCTGTTTTTCTGCCAATACCATGCTGTTTTCATTATTGTAGCCCTGTAGTACAAGCCAACGTCAGGAAGTGTGATACCTAGATTATTGTTCTTTCTCCTTAAGATTGCTTTGGCTATTTGGGGTCTTTGGTGGTTCCAAACAAATCTGATGATTTTTTGTTCTATTTCTTTAAAATATGCCATTGGGATTTTGATGGGGATTGCATTGAATCTGTATATTGCTTTGGGTAATATGGCCATTTTAACTATGCTGATTCTTCCAATCATTGAGCACGGAATGTCTTTCCATTTCTTTGCATCTTCTTCAATTCCTTTCAAAAATGTCTTATAGTTTTCTGCATATAGGTCTTTCACATTCTTGGTTAAGTTTATTTCTAGGTATTTTATTCTTTTGGTTGCAATTGCAAAAGGAATTGTTTTTTGAATTTCTTTTTCTGAGATTTCATTGTTAGTATATAGGAAAGCAATGGACTTTTGTACGTTGATTTTGTAGCCAGGAACTTTACTGTATTCATTGATTGTTTCTAATAGATTTTTGGTGGAGTCTTCAGGGTTTTCTATATATAGCATCATGTCATCTGCATAGAGTGATAATTTAACTTCTTCATTCCCAATTTGGATGCCTTTTATTTCTTTCTCTAGCCTGATTGCTCTGGCAAGGACTTCCAACACTATGTTGAAAAGCACAGGTGATAGGGGACAGCCCTGTCGTGTTCTTAAATGTAGAGCAAAAGGTTTCAGTTTTTCACCATTAATTATGAGATTAGTAGAGGGCTTGTCAAATATGGCCTTTACTATGTTAAGGTATTTTTTCTATACCTATTTTATTAAGTGTTTGAATCATAAATGGATGTTGCATCTCGTCAAATGCTTTTTCTGCATCAATTGATATATCATATGATTTTTGTCCTTTATTTAGTTTATGTGATGTATCACATTGATGGATTTGCGGATGTTGAACCATCTTTGAGCCCCGGGGTGGAAACCCACTTCGTCGTGATGAATAATCTTTTTAATGCACTGTTGTATTCGAGTTGTAGAGTTTTATTTACGATTTTTGCATTGGTGATGATAAGAGATATTGGTCTGTAGTTATCTTTTTTGTGCTGTCTATACCAGATTTTGGTATCAGGGTAATATTGGCCTTATAAAATGAGTTAGGTAGTACTGTCTCTTCTTCAATTTTTTGGAAGAGTTTGAGCAGGATTGGTATTAGATCCTCTTTAAAGGTTTGGTAGAATTCACTAGTGAAGCCATCTGGTCCCGGACTTTTGCTTTTGGGAAGGTTTTGGAAGATTGATTCAATTTTGGGACTGGTGATCGGTCTGTTTAGAGATTCCAGTTCTTCATGGTTCAGGCTGGAAAGCTATATGTTTCGAATAACTTGTCCATTTCTTCTAGGTTGTTGAATTTGGTGGCATATAGTCCTTCATAGTATTCATGGATGATCCTTTGTATTTCTATGGTGTCCATGATAACTTCCCCTCTTTTGTTTCTGATTTTGTTAATTAGTGTCTTCTGTCTTTTCAGCTGAGGGAGTCTAGCCAAGGATGTGTCAATTTTGTTAATCTTTTCAAAAAAGCAGCTCTTTTCACACTAATATTTCTATTGTCTTTTTGTTCTCTACTTCATTTAGTTCTGCTCTAATTTTTGTTATTTCCTTTCTTCTGCTGACCTCAGGTTTTACTTGTTCTTCTACGTGTAGTTCTTTAAGGTGGAACATTAGGTTATTTATTTGAGAGTTTTCTTGTTTCTTGAGATAGGCCTTTAATGAGATAAATTTCCCTCTTAAAACTGCTTTTGCTGCATCCAAAAATTTTTTTTTCCTTTTTTTTTTTTAATTAAATTTATTGCGGTGACAATTGTTAGTAAAATTACATAGATTTCAGGTGTACAATTCTGTATTATATCATCTCTTAATCCCATTGTGTGTTCATCACCCAGAGTCAGTTCTCCTTCCATCACCATATATTCGATCCCCCTTACCCTCATCTCCCACCCCCCACCCCCCATCCCCCTTACCCTCTGGCAACCACTAAACTATTGTCTGTGTCTATGAGTTTTTTTTTTTTTTTCTTTTTCTTTTTTTTTTTTTTCTTTTTTTTTTTTTAATTAAATTTATTGGGGTGACAATTCTTAGTAAAATTACATAGATTTCAGGTGTACAATTCTGTATTACATCATCTATAAATCCCATTGTATGTTCATCACCCAGAGTCAGTTCTTCCATCACCATATATTCGATCCCCCTTACCCTCACCTCCCCCCCCACCCCCCTTACCCTCTGGCAACCACTAAACTATTGTCCGTGTCTATGAGTTTCTGTTTCTCATTTGTTTGTCTTGTTCTTTTGTTGTTTTTGGTCTATGAGTTTCTGTTTCACATTTATATGTCTTGTTCTTTTGTTGTTTGTGTTTTATATACCACATATCAGTGAAATCACATGGTTCTCTGCTTTTTCGTCTGACTTGTTTCGCTCAGCATTACTCTCTCAAGATCTATCCATGTTGTCACAAATGTTCCTATATCATCTTTTCTTACTGCCGAATAGTATTCCATTGTGTATATATGCATGGAAACAACCAAAATGTTCTTCAATAGATGAATGGATAAAGAAGTTGTGGTATATATACACAAAAAATTTTAATAGGATGTATTTTCATTGTTATTTGTTTCTATGTATCTTTTGATCTCTCCTCTAACTTCTTCTTTGACCCAGTCGTTCTTTAAAAGTATGTTGTTTAATCTCCATGTATTTGGTTATATCCCGCTTCCTTTTTGCTTTCATACCCAATTTCAAAGACTGTGATCAGAGAATATGCTTGGTATGATTTCAATCTTCTTAAATTTGCTGAGACTGATTTTATGTCCCAGTATATGGTCTATCCTTGAGAATATTCCATGTACACTACAAAAGAATGTATAGTCTGATGTTTTAGGATGAAGTGCTCTATAAATGTCAATTATATCCATTTCATGTAATGTGTCATTTAGGGCCACTATTTCGTTATTCATTTTCTGTTTGGATTATCTATCCATAGCTGTCAATTACGTGTTTTAGTCCCCTAGTATAATTGTGTTTTGGTCAATTTCTCCCTTTAATTCTGTTATTAGTTGTTTGGTATATTTCGGTGCTCCCTGATTTGGGGCATAAATATTGATGACTGTTATGTCTTCTTGTTGTACAGTCCCCTTTACCATTATGAAATATCCACCTTTATCTCTTGTTATCTTTTTACCTTGAAGTCTGTTTCATCTGATATCATTATGGCTACACCTGATTTTCTCTGGGTACCATTTGCTTGGAGTGTCAATTTCCACCCTTTCACTTTGAGTTATGCTTGTCCTTGTAGCTGTGATGTGTCTCTTGTAGAAAGCATATGTTTGGGTTTAGTTTTTTGATCCAATCTGCTACTCTGTGTCTTTTTATTGGTGAGTTCAGTCCATTTACATTTAGGGAGATTATTGATATGTGAGGATTTCCTGTCATTCTATCTTTAGTTTTCTAGTAAGGCTGTGTCTCCATTGTTTCATTGCATTTTTGTTGTTTTCTATTATTTCTGTGTGGTGGTATTCCATGATGTTTCCCTCTGTTTCTTCTTTTATTACAGTTTATGTTTCAGTTCTGGATTTTTTTTTTTTTTTTTTTAGTGGTTACACTTAAGTTTATGTAAAAGAAATTTTGATATTTAGAGTATTCCATTTTCTTCAGCACGCTTACTATCTCCATTCCCTAATTCTGGTTCAGACCTTTTCTCTCCCCCTTTTTGAGTTTTGATTGCCACAAATTGTCCCTGTCGATGGTGGTCGAATAGCCTCCTTTGGTATGTCTTGTAGTGCAGGTCGTGTATTAGAAAATCCCTTTGCTTCTGTATGTCTGGAAAGGTCTTATTCCTCCTTCATATTTAAAGGATATCTTTGCTGGATATATTATTCTTGGCTCATGATTTCTCTCTTTCAATAGTTTGAATATTTGGTGCCACTCCCTCCTGGCTTGTAGAGTTTCTGCTGAAAAATCTGATGATAATCTAATGAGCTTTCCTTTGTAAGTTACCTTCTTCTTTTCCCTGGCTGCCTTGAGGATTCTTTCTTTTTCGTTGATTATAGACAGCTTCAATACAATGTGCCTTGGAGAAAGCCTGTTGGGATTGAGGTAACTAGGTGTTCTATTTGCTTCTTGGATTTAAGGGTCCTGTTCAGTCCACAAGTTTGGGAAGTTCTCATTGACAATTTGTTTGAATATATTCTCTGTTCCTTTCTCGCTTTCTTCTCCTTCTGGTATGCCCATTATTCTTATACTGCTCATTCTGATGGAGTCAGAAAGTTCTTGTAGATTTCTTTCATTTCTTTTAAGTCTCATACTCTTTCTTCTTCCATCTGTCATTTCCAGGTTTCTATCTTCGATGTCACTGATTCTTTGCTCCGTCTGGTCAACTCTACTACCTAAGCTGGTTATTTCATTCATAATTTCTTCTATTGAGTTCATAATCTCCAGAAATTCTATTTGGTTCTTTTTTAAAATTTCAATCTGTTTCGTAAAATGCTCATGCTGTTCTTTGATTGAGTATCTGAGTTCATTTAACTGCCTATCTGTGTTTTCTTGCATCTTGTTGAGTTTTTTCAGAACTTCAATCTTGAATTCTCTATCACTTAAGTCACATATATATGTATCTTTAAGTGCCTTCTCTGGAGACTTTTCACTTTCTTTCTGAGCTATCTTGTTGCCTTGGTTATTCATGGCGATTACTGGTTTACTATTTCTCTTCCTAGACATCTATAGGAGTGACTTCTGCAACAGGTTGATAGGAAGACGTCCTTCTTCTGTTTTCCAGTACTTGTTGGTAGAATGTCTTATTATTTCTCCAACTGCAACTTATTTTTCTTCTCCCACACGGTAGTGCTATGTTTTCTCTGCACTATTCCAACTTCCCACACAATGGGGGGATTCCCTGGGAGACGGGCTTCTCCTCTGTTAATAGTTCGTCTAGGTCACAGGGCGCAGTGTCCCGGTGGGTATGCGGAGAGCTTTTGATGTTCCAAAGCTCTTCCAGCTCCTGATTCAGAGCCCGTATGTTTCAGCAGTTCTGTTTACTCCTGCAGGGATCCGCCCAGATAGGTGGGGTCAGGGGCGGGGTGAGTTGTGAAAGGTGGCCCAGAGCAATGGCGGCGACCACCACCACAGCCGGTCCTGCTTCCACGGCTCCCTCCCCTTTGCCGGAACTAGTTGGGCTGTGAATTTGTGTCTGCGTCCCACAGTTCTCAAAACAGCAGATTTTCTGATGTTTTGATCTGACACTGCTACTGTTTCGCTTCTAGCACCGGGCAGGTGGGGGCGGGGCGAGCTCTGGGAGGGGTGGGAGGGGGCGGCTAGTCTCACTGCCTAAGGCTCCGTTCTCTGCTTGGCAGTGAGGGCTTAAACCACCGTTTTCAGCCTTTTTCCCTCAGTCTTTTCTCCAAGGTCTCTCCCGTGAGCGTAGGGTTCAGCCATGGTATATGCTGTCCCCTCAGCCCTGTGGGCCACAAGCGGAGCCCTAGCAGTCCGAGTTCTTCCCTCAATCGCAGCTGCGGTAGTTCCGGGATGCAGCGAGCTCGGCACACTGAGATAGGTCTGCGTCCTGCGCCCGCGCGGCTCCATCTCCGCGCACTTCTCCCTTTCCTCCTCCCTCCACTCGCGCGAATCTCCCACCTGTAGGTGATTTCAGTCGGTAGTGGGCCTCTTCGTCTTGCCTGTCTGCTGTGCAGGGAGTCCTTTGTGGAGTTTTTGTTGTTTGATTCATTGTAAATTCCAGGGGAGTTTTACAGAGGTTCACCTCACGCCGCCATTTTTCCGGAAGTCCGCCCTGAATTGCACTTTTAAACGTTCCAAAGGCTAACTGGTTGTGTGAATTTTACCAAAAAAAAAAAAAAAAAAAAAAAAAAAAAGTATGGTCTATTCCATAGGGCACCTCTCATAAACCAGAAGTCCACTAACTTTGTGATTTACCTGCCTCCTAAACCGTTTTGGGCTACATGAGATAGCTCCTCAGTTCTAAAAACAAACACTGCCAGTGAAATTTAGGTCTCAATGGGAGAAGTGCGCTTGCTAGAAATAAGTGTGGTGGTGTATATTCACCTGAAGGAGTAGATTACCATATTACTGAGACAGCACTGAGTTTGGAAAGGAATGTTCACAGATTTCATTCACTGTGAATTGAAAGGAAGAGAATCATTACCCGTTGAAAGAAGTCTCTGAAACAAAACTTGATGTGCCACCTCACCTGTGAACATAGATATTTCCTTCGAGCAGAAAGGAAGGATTGGTCAGAAAGCCGGGTCAATGGATGTGGTCTCTTGCGGGGTTCAAGCCTAGGCTATCCTGAAGTACCTGGAGTGTAAATCAGGCTAACCTTCAGATTGCTGTGGATCTGCTGTGCCTCTCCCATTCTTTTCCTTGTTACTGAGGGCTTCCTATGGCATGCAGATCTGTTTCACATTTTACATTGAGGGCATGTTGTGTTTGTTAATTTAATACTCTGATCTACATAATTGAGGAAACATTCTCAATTTTCACCCTTTTACTCATAGAGTCTGCATGTTTTACATGTCGGTCACCAAGTGTGGTCACAGAATATATCGTGGCTTCCAATTCTTTGTTATGTCACCTGCTAAGTGTTGGCAGAGAGCATCTTCCCCAGAGAAATTCAGTGTCTTTGACAAGTCGAATATCGAGAACTACAGAACATACTATTCCAGCTACTGAGCCTAGACACTAAGAAAGTGGACCTCCCTTTCTTTCTTAGGTAATTCCTGGTGAAGCTGAACTCTACTGAGTTACATCCAACACTATGAAATCAGCTGGTTGATAGGAATGCATCTTGGAATTCAGAGGGCAGAGCCAAGGAGCCCATCCTGCCTGTCAAAACTGAGAAAGTATGATAGAATTGTGTATCTTTCTTCTCCACGTACCAACACACCCTTGTCACTACTCAGCAAATGACAAGGACAATCAAGGACCTGATGCAAAAACTTGCTAGGAATCGTAAGTTGTTCTTGTTGAACTATACAATCAGAGACTAGAAAACCAGATCTGCTTCTATTTGGAGCTCACATTCATTGGGTAATAGTTTTTAAAGGGGCACTTTTTGGAGCCAGCGCTCACACTACCTGCATGTCAATTCTGTTCCTCTTTGAAGTGGCAAGGTGATTCCTGACAAGTCATTAAGGCTTGGCCGAAAGGCCTCTGTAGTATGAGAAAGCATTCTCTATGGAGCAAAGAGGGGTGATATCACATTCTGAGCTCAAAGTTGAACGAGAGTTATGGATAATTCTGCAGGCAGCAAATGGTCAAAGGCCCCTTTGTGGCTGCGACCTCCTGGAGAGGGGATGATGATGTCATAGTTGTCTTTTTGTAACACATGAGGATACCGATATGGGATTGGTCTAGTGGCTGAAGGACACAGATTACATATTCAGTGCTGTGCAGACAGAACAGTGTTAGTCTGTGAGGAGAAAGACTTCTGTGCCTTACTCGAGCTGTTCCTTCCTCCTGACCCCACAGCATCAGACCCAGCTAAGCAATTTCTTGTTTACAGACCCTTCTGAGAAAGCAACATTTGGCACCTTCAACTTGGAGTTTCAGGACAGTGAGAAATACACTTCTGATATTGAAGCCCCAGAGCCTATACCATTTTGATCAGAAAATCTGACACTTGATCCATCAAGGAGGGAAAATCTAAAGCATAATGAAACAACATGCTACTCCTTCAAGAATGCTGTGATTAACCAAAGAGAAAAGATCACAATATGTTGACAATGCGATGTTGCGGAACTATAATGCTCACATGTCTCTGCTGGATACATAGAATGACATATAGCTACCATGGAAAACAGTTCATTATTTCTACTTGATGTTGATAATGAAAATTACCTATGACCATTGATATATACACAACAGTGTTTAAAACGGATGCCTAGAAACTCCTAAACAGAGTTCAGCATGACACTGTGGATAATGACAAAAATGTAAGAGACACAGTATCAGGTCAAGAGATGAATACATTAGCGAAGGTGGCATGTGTATAAAATGCAACAAGACACTGTGATAAAGGTGATAGAAGTCCCAATACAGGGCACAGCAAGAAAGTATCTTTAGAAATTGGCAAGAGAAAAAAGGTAGCATCCCGAGACCACATAAGCTGACTCTCCATTCAGATAACAGAACGACAATGTCTAATTCATATGGAAAGAAGGCAGGCCAGTGTTTGCCAGGGTGCAAGGTGTGGGCAGCATGGATGGGAAGTGAAAGTTACATGGCTTGTGTTTCTACTGATTGCTTGCAATTAGAAAAATGGTATTGCAGTAAAGATTGAGGAAAGCACAATGCTGTTGGCATATTACAAAACTGAATTGTGTTTTTAAAGGTTCCAATGACAAACTGGAGATGTGAATTTTACCAAAATAATGTAAGGCATATTCCCAGTAGAGCACCTCTCATAAACCACAAGTACTATGATGTTGTGATCACCCTGCCTCCTAGACACTTTTTGCTACATGCGGAAGCTCCTCACTTCTAAAAACAAACACTGCCAGTGAAATTTACGTCCTGATGGGAAAGGTGCCTTTGCTAGAAAGAAGTGTGGTCGTGGATATTTACATGATGTAGTATAATGCCATTTTACAAAGAGAGAACTGATTTTGGAAAGGAGTTTTCCCAGATATCATTCACTGCAAATTGAAAGGAGAGAATCATTACACTTTGAAACAAGTCTCTGAAACAAACCGTTATGGGCCTCCTCACCTGTGAGCATAGCTATTTCCTTCGAGTGGAAAGGAAGGATTTGTCAGAGAGCCGAGATCCGGCTGTGGTCTTTACAGGATTCAAGCATGGGCTATCCGTAAGGACATGGAGTCTAAATCAGGCTGAAATTCAGATAGCTGCAAATCTCATGTGCCTCTCCCACTCTCTTCCATGTTACTGAGGGTCTTCTGTGGAACACATATCTGTTTCATAATTTACACTCTGTGCATGTTGTGTGCATTATTTTAATACTTTGATCTTCATAATTGAGGAAACATTAGCAATTTTCACTGTTTTACTCTTAGAGTCTGTACATTTTGCATGTGGGACTCCATATGTGGTTAGAGAATCTATCGTGAGTTCCAATTCCTTGTTACATCACCTGCCAAGCTGTGGCAGAGAGTGTGTTCCCCGGAGAAATTCAGTGTGTTTGAAAGTAGAATATGGACAACTAAAGTATACACTGAGGCAGCTACTGAGGCTGCACACAAACAGTGTGGACCTACCTTTCTTTCTTAGGTTATTCCTGGAAAATCTGACCTCTACCTAACTACATCCAACACTTTGAAAGCTTCCAGTTAATAGGCACGCTTCAGGGAATTCAGATGGCAGTCATATGGAGCCCATCCTGCCTGTCAATACTGAAAAAGCACCATACAAATGTGTATCCTTCCTCTCCATGTACCAACACTCCCTTGACACTCCTCAGCAAATGATGAGGGCAATCAAGAGCCTAATGCCCCAACTTGCTCAGTATTATAAGTGGATCTTGTTGAGACTCACCATCAGACACTGGAAGACCCAATCTGCTTTTATGTGGAGCTCATGTTCATCTGGTAACAATCTTTGATGGGCTAAATTTGGAGACAGCGCTCACACCAACTGCATGTCGGTTTTTGTTCCTCTTTGAAAAGACAAGGTGATTCCTGCCAAGTCATTATGAATGGGCCCAAGGGCTTATGTACTATGAGAAAAAGTCCCTAGGGAGTTCAGAGAATGGTGAATTCACACTCAGGACTGATAGTTCAAGGACTGCCCAGTGTAAGTTTCTAGGCAGCAAATGGTCCAGGGCACCTCTGTGGCTGCAGACTCTGGGAGAGAGGATGATGATGTCACAGTTGAATTTTTGTGACACTTGAAGATACTGATATGTGAGGGGCCAGCTGATTTATGGGCACAGATTACAGCTCCAGTGCTGGGTAGACAACAGAGTGTGAGTCTGTGAAGAGAGCAACTTTTGTGGCTCTGCTCAGATTGCTCCTTCCTCCTGAAGCCCTCAGCGTCAGACCCTGCAGAGCAGTTTGTGATGACAGACACTCCTGAGAAAGCACCATTCTGGCTTCTTCATCTTGTACTTTCAGCATGGTAGGAAATTCACTTCTGTTATTTAAACCACACAATCTATAACAATTTGCTATGAAAAACAGACATTTTATCAATCAGATTGGGAAAATGAAAAGCCCAATGAGACAATATGGTACTCCTTCACGAGTGCTTTGAATAACGACAGAGAAAAGATCATATGTGCACTGACAATGTGATGGGGGAGAACTGGAAAACTCAAATGTCTCTGCTGGATACATAGAATGATATAGCTAGAGTAGAAAACTGTTCACTATTTGTCCAGTGTGTTGAGAATGAAAATATCATGTGACCGTTGATATATACATAATAGTTCTTAAAAAGGATGTCCAGAAATGCCTAAACAGAATTGAGCACTGCACTGCAGATAATGGAAATAATGTAGAAACACAATATAACATCAGCTGATGAATGTAGTAGCAAAAGTGGCATATGTGTAAAATGAAACAAGATACAGTCATAAAGGTGAAATCCTGATTCTGGGCACCTCAAAAAAGGTACCTTGAGAAATTGGCAAGAATGAAGCTAGGATCCCAAGGCCGCATATGCTATCTCTCTTAAGATAACATAACAGAAATTTCATATTCATAGGGAAATTAGGCAGGTGAGTGTTTGCCTGGGCTCAAAGTTTGGGGCAGCTTGCATGGGAAGAGGAAGTTGCATGGCTTCGGTTTCTATTGATTGTTTGTAATGAGAAAAATGGTATTAGACAGCAAGGATTGAGGAAAGCACAGTGCTTTTGTCATATTACAAAAGTTAATTGTCTTTTTAAGGGTTGCAAAGGAAAACTGGTGGTGGGGATTTTACCAAAACAATGTAAGGGGTAATCCCCGTACGGAACTTCTCCTAAACATCAAGTCCTCTACTGTTGTGATGGACCTGCCTCCTAGATATTTTGGGCTATATGAGAGAGCACCTCAGTTCTAAAAACAAACACTGACAGTGAAATTAGGTCACAATTGGAGAAGTGACCTTGCTAGAAATAAATAGATTGGAGGATATTTCCCTGATGGAGGAGATTACCATTTTACAGAGAGAGCACTGATTTTGAAAAGGAGTTTTGACAGATTTCATTCAATCTGAATTGAAAGAGAGAGATTCATTGCATTGAAAGAAGTCTCTGAAATAAAATGTGATGGGCATCCTCACCTGTGAGCATAGATATTTCCTTAGAGTTGAAAGGAAAATTCAGTAAGAGAGCTGGTGCAATGACAGTGGTCTCTTGCAGGGTTCAAGCCTGGGCTATATTTAAGGACCTGCAGTCTAAATCAGGCTAAAACTCGGATTGCAGTGGGTCTGCTGTGCCGCTCTGATTCTCTTCCATGTTACTGAGGGCCTCCTACAGCATGCCTATCTGTTTCATCTTTTATATTTTGCATATGTTTTTTGAGTTTTGCTAATAATTTGATCTTCAAGATTAAGGAAACATTCCAAATTTTCATTCTTTTACTCATAAAGTCAGTTTATTCTGCATGTGTGACTCCATGTGTGGTAAGAGAATCTATTGTGCCTTCTAATTCTTTCTTACATCACCTGTAAGGAGTGGCAGAGAGTGACTTCCCTGGATAAATTAAGTGTATTTGACAAGTAGATTCAGGAGACCTACCTTATATACTGTGCCAGCTCCCGAGCCAACACACAAAAAAGTGGACCTTCCTTTCTTTGTTCAGTAATTCCTGGGAAACTTGACCTCTACTTAATTATTTCCAACCCTCTGTAATCCACCAGCTATAGGCACATATCAGGGAATTCAGATGGCATACCCATTGTGCCCATCTGGCCTGTCATGAGTGAATGAGCACCATACAAATGTATGTACTTCCTCTCGTGTACCAACACTCCCTTGACAGTACTAAGCATATGATGAGGACAATCAAGCAGCTTATGCCCAATCTTGCTAGCTATGATAAGTGGTTCTTGTTGAAAATCACCATCAGAGACAAGAAGACCCAATTTGCTTCTATCTGGAACTCACTTTCATCCGGTAACACTCTTTGATGGGGCACTTTTTGGTGCAGGCACTCACATCAACTGCATGTCAGTTCTTGTTCTGATTGAAGTGGCAAGGTGATTCCTGGAATGTCATTTTGTCTGGGCCAAGAGTGTGGTCGCTTGCATAGTTCAAGCCTGGGCTATCTTGAATGACCTGGAGTCTAAATCAGGCTAAAACTTGGGTAACTGGGGATCTGTTTTGCATCTCCTATTCTCTTCCTTGCTACTGAGGACCTCCTACGGCATGCCTATCTGTTTCCTCTTTTACATTTTGCCGATGTTGTAAGCATTTGTTTAATACTCTGATTTTCATAATTGAGGAAACATTCCCAATTATCACACTTTTACTAAGAGTCTGCACATTTTCCAAGTGGGACTCCATGTGTTGTCAGAGAATCTATCATGACTTCAAGATCTTTGTTATGTCTGTCACATGCTAGGCTTTGGCAGAGAGTGTTTTCCTGGAGAAATTTAGTGTCTTTGACAAGTAAAATATGGATAACTACAGTATATACTGAGTGAGCTACTGAGCCCATACATAAAGAAAGTGGACCTTCCTTTCTTTCATAGGTAATTCCTGGTGAACCTGATCTCTACTAAATTATATCTAGCATTCTGAAATCAGATGGTTGATAGCCATGCATTGGGGAATTCAGATGGCAGACCCATGGAACCCATCCAGGCTTTCAGAAACAACAGAGCACCATACAAATGTGTATCCTTCCTCTACGTGTATCACCACACCCTTGACTCTAATGACCACATGATGAGTACAATCATGAACCTAATCACCTGACTTTCTATGTATGAAAAGTGGTTCTTGTTGAAAATCAGCAGGAGAGACTACAAGACCTTATCTGTTTCTATCTGGAGCTCACATTCATCTGGTAACACTCCTTGATGGGGCACTTTTTGGAGCCAGCGGTCACACCAACTGCATGTCAGTTCTCGTTCCTCTTTGAAGTTTCAAGATGATTCCTGGTCAGTCATTAGGGCTGGGCCAAAGGGCCTCTGGAGTATGAGAAAGAAAGCTCTATGGAGCATGGAAAATGGTGACGTTACACTCAGGGCACAAAGTGGAAGGACTGTTCTAGAGAACTCTCTGGGAAGCAAATATTCCAAGTACCTCTGTGGTGGGGCCTCCTGGAGAGTGGATGATGATATCACAGTTGTCTTTTTGTGAAACGTGAGGACACTAATATGTGATTGGCCAGGTGGCTGATGGACACAGATTCCAGTGCTGGGCAGACAACAGAGTGTGAGTCTGTGAGGAGAGCCACTTCTGTGGCAGGGCTAGGGCTGTTCCTTCCTCCTGATGTCATCAGCGTCAGACTCTGTTGAGCAGTTTCCTATTGACAGAACCTGTGAGAAAGCAATGTTCTGGTGCCTTCATTTGGATTTTAAGGATGGTGAGGAAACAATTCTATTATTGAAGCCAAACAATCAATAACATTTTCCTATGAAAATAGAACACATTGTCAGTAAAGGTGGGAAAATAGAAAGCACAATGAGACAGTATGCTACTCCATCAAGAATGCTGTGACCAACCAAACAGAAAAGATCATCTGTGCATTGACAATGCGATATGGAAGAAATGAAATGCTCAGATATCTCTGCTGGATACATAGAATGATATAGCTATTGTGGAAAACTATTCACTATTTTTCCAGGATATGGAGAATGAAAATAACAGGTAACATATATGCCCAATAATCCATAAAGTGCACGACCGAAACTCATAAACAGAATTCAGAACTACACAGTAGATAGTCAAAAATGTAGAAACACAATATCAGGTATACTGATGAATGCATTATCGAGAGTGGTATATGTATAAAATGAAACAAGATGATACAGTCATAAATGTTACAGAAGACTCGATTCCACAAGAAAGTATCTAGAGAAATTGGCAAGAGAAAGAAGCTAGCATCCCTAGGCCACATATGCTGTTTCTCCATAAAGATAACAGAATGACAATGTTAAATTTATAGGGAAAGAAGGCATGTCAGTGTTCACTAGGGCACAAGGTATGGGGTAGCATGGATAGGAAGTGAAAATTGTGTGGAAGGGTTTCTATTAATTGCTTGTAATCAGAAAAATGGTATTAGACTGCAAGGATAGAGGAAAGCACAATGATGTTAAGATATTACAAAACTGAACTGTATTTTTTAATGGTTCCAAATGGCAATGTGGTTGTGTGAATTTCACCAAAACAACGTAAAGGATAATCCCAGTAGGGGACACATCATGCACCACAAGTCCTTTAATGTTGTGATGTCCCTGCCTCCTAGAACCTTTGGGCTACATGACAAACCTTCTCAGCTCTAAAAACAAACACTGCCAGTGAAATTTAGGTCCCAATGGGAGAAGTGCCCTTGCTAGAAATAAGGGTGGTTGTGGATATTTGTCTGATGGAGTAGATTACCGTTTGACAGAGAACACTTGTTTTGTAAAGGAGTTTTCAGAGATCATTCACTGTGAATAGAAAGAGAGAATCATTACACATTCAAAGAATTCTCTGTAACAAAACATGAAGGGTCTCATCACATTTGAGCATAGATATGTCCTTTTAGAGGAAGGAAGGATTGGTCAGAGAGCCAGCACAACGGCTGTGGTCTCTTGCCAGTGTAAGCCTGTTTTATCATGAAAGACTTGGAGTGTAAATCAGGTTATCACTCAGATTGCTGTCGATCTGCTGTGCCTCTCCCTTTATCTTCCATGTTACTGATGGCCACCTATGGCATGCCTATCTGTTTCATCTTTACATTTTGTGCATGTTGTGTTTGTTACTTTAATACTCTCTTCATAATTGAGGAAATGTTCCCAATCTTCACCCTGTTACTCATAGAGTCTGTACATTTTGCATGTGTTACTTCATGTGTGGTCAGAGAATCTATCGTGACTTCCAATTCTTTGTTACATCACTGCGAAGGGTTGTCAGAGTGTGGCTTCCCCAGAGATATACAGTGTCTTTCACAAGTAGAATATAGCAAAAAAACAGTATATATTGATCCAGCTACTGAGCCCACACACAATGAAAGTGGGCCATCCTTTCTTTCTTAGGATATTCCCGGTGAACCTGACCTCTACTGAATTACATCCAAGCTTCTGAATTCAGCCGCTTGGTCGGCATGCATGGGGGAATCAGATTGCACCCCCATACCCCTTTTCCTGCCTGTCAGAACTGACAGAGTGCCAATCAAATATAATCCTTCCTCTCCATGTACCAATATTCTTTTGGTACTAGTCAACAAATGACGAGGAAAATCAAGAACCTGAGGCTCCAACTTTCTAAGAATGATAAGTGGTTCTTGTTGGAAATCACCATTAGAGACTAGTAGATCTGATGTGCTTCTATCTGGAGCTCACATTCATACAGATTACTCTTCAATGGGGCACACTTTGGAGCCAGTGCTTACACCAACTGCATGTCAGTTCTTGCTCCTCTTTGAAGGGGCAAGGTGACTCCTGGCAAATCACTAGGGTTAGTCCCAAGGGCCTCTGTAATTTGAGAAAGATGTCTCTATGGAGCACAGCGAATGATGAAGTCACACTCAAGGCTCACATGGAAGGACTGTCCTGGATAAGTCTTTGGGCAGCATATGGTCCAAGACACCTCTGTGACAGTGGCCTCCTGGAGAGGTGATTATGAGGTCACAGTTGTCCTTTAGTGACACTTGAGAACACTGATATGTGATTTGCCAGGCAGCTGCTGGGCAAAGATTACAGATCATGTGCTGGGCAGTCAACAGAGAGTGTGTATGTGAGGAGAGCGACTGCTGTGTCTCTGCTCTGGCTGTTCCTTCCTCCTGATGCCCTCAGCTTCAGACACTGCAGAGCAGTTTCCTGTTGACAGACCCTCCTGGGAAAGCAACGTTTGGCACCTTCATCTTGGAGTATCAGGACGGTGAGAATTACACTTCTCTTATTTAAGCCTCACAGTCTATAACATTTTGTTATGAAAAGCATACAATTTATGAGTCTGGATGGGAAAATCAAAAGCACAATTTGATAATTTACTACTCCTTCAAGAATGCTGTGATCACTGATATAAATCAAAAAACAACAAAAGAATAAGACAAACAAATGAGAAACAGAAACTCATAGACACTGTCAATAATTTAGTGGTTACCAGAGTGTAAGGGGGTGGGGGGTGGTAGGTGAGGGTAAGGGGGATCAAATATATGGTGATGGAAGGAGAACTGACTCTGGGTGATGAACACACAATGGGATTTATAGATGATGTAATACAGAATTGTACACCTGAAATCTATGTAATTTTACTAACAATTGTCACCCCCCAAAAATTAAAATAAATAAATAAATAAATAAAAAGAATGCTGTGATCAACCAAAGAGAAAGGATCACATGTGCGTTGACTATGTGATGTGGAAGTACTGGAATGCTCACATGTCTCTGCTGGATACATAGAATGATATAGCTACTGTGGAAAACAGTTTGCTATTTGTACAGTATGTTGAGAATGAAAATTCCATGTGACCATTGATATATATGTACAATGGTGTTTAAAAGAATGCCCAGAAACTCCTAAACAGAATTCAGATCTACTTTCTGGCAAAAATGTAGAAATACAATATCAGGTCAACTGATGAAAACATTAGAAAACGTGGTATATGTGTAAAATCAAAGTAAATATAGTCATAAAGGTGAGAGAAGTTCTGATAGTGGCCATAGCAAGAAAGCATCTTGAAAAGATGCTGTGGCAAGAAAAAGAAGCTATAAACTCAAGGCCACATACTCTGTCTCTCCATTAAGATAACAGAATGACAATGACAAATTAAAGGGGAAAGAAGACAGGTCAGTGTTTGCCAGGGCAGAAGTTGTGGGGAAACAAGGATGGGAGGTGAAAATTCCATGGCTAGTGTTACTAGTGATTGCTTATTATCAGAAAAATGATATTAGAGAACAAGGATTGAGGAAAGCACATTGCTGTTGGCATTTTTAAAATTGAATCGTATTATTCAAAGATTCCAATGAACTGGTGGTGTGAGATTTACCAAAAAATGTAAGGGATACTCCCAGTAGGCCACAATTTGTAAACCATAAATCCTCTAATGTTGTGATGGCCCTGCTTTATAGACAGTTTTGGGCTACATGAGAATAATCCTCACTTCTAAAACCAAACACTTCTAGTGAAATTTAGGTTCCAAAGGAGAAATGCCTTTGCTACAAATAAGTGTGGTAGTGGATATTTGACTGTGGATTACATTACCATTTTAAAGAGAGAGCACTGATTTTGGAAAGAGTTTTCACAGATTTCATAAACTGTGAATTGCAAGGGAGAGATGCCTTACACAGTGAAAGATGTGTCTGAAACAAAACATGATGTGCCTCTCAACTGTGAGCATAGATAATTCATTCAAATGGAAATTAAGGATTGCTCAGAGAGCCAGGGTGACAGCTGTGGTCTCTTGCAGGGTTCAAGCCTCTGCTATCCTGAGGAACCTGGAGTCTAAATCAGGCTAACACTTGGATTGCTGCAGATTGGTTGTGTCTCTCCCATTATCTTCCATTTTACTGAGGGCCTCCTATGGCATGTCTATCTGTTTCATCTTTTACATTTTGCGCATGTTGTGTGTGATTTTAATACTCTGATTGTCATAATTGATGTAACATTCCCAATTTTCATCTTTTTACTCGTAGAGTCTTTACATTTTTCATGTGGGAATCCATGATGGTCAGTGAATATATAATGATTTCCAATTCTTTGTTATATCACCTGCTAAGTGGTGGTAGAGAGTTCCTTCCCCCAAAGATACTGTGTCTTGGCTGGTAGAATATGGAGAATTACAGTACAGAATGACCAACTACTGAGCCCACACACAAAGAAAGTTGACCTTCCATTCTTTCTTAGGTAAATCCTGTGAATATGACCTCTACTGAATTACATCCAACCTTCTGAAATCAGCCTGTTGATAGGCGCACACCAGCGGATTCAGATGGCAGAACTTTGGAGCTCATCCTGCCTGTCAGAACTGAGAGAGCAACATACAAATGTGTATCCTTCCTCTCCCCATACCAAAACTCCATTGACACTGCTCAGCAAACGATGAGGATATTCAAGAAATTTATGTCCCGACTTGCTAGGTATGATAATTGAAAATCACCATCAGAGAGTAGAAGTCCCGGTATGCTTCTTATGGAGCTCACATTCATCCTGACACATTTTGATGGGGAATCTTTTGGAGCCAGTGCTCACAATATTTCCATATCAGTTCTTGCTCCTCTTTGAAGTGGCAAGGTGATGCATGGCAAGTCATTATTACTGGCCCTAGGGCCTTTGTAGAATGATAAGGAAGGCTCTACGGAGCACAGAGAATGGTGGAATCACACTCAGGTCTCAAAGTAGAAGGACTGTCCTGGATAAGTCTCTGGGCAGCTAGTGGTCCAAGGCACCTCTGTGGGGAGGTCTCCTAGAATGGGGATGATGATTTCACAGTTGTCTTTTGAGATACAGGAGGAAATTGATATATGATTTGCCAGGTGGCTGATGGGCACAGATTCCAGCTCCAATGCAGGGCAGACAACAATGTCTGAGTCTGTGAGGAGAGCGAAGTCTGTGGCTCCGCTCAGGCTCTCCCTTCCCCTGAAGTCCTCAGCATCAGACCCTTGTGAGAAATTTCCTGGTGACACCCCTCCTGGTAAATCAATGTTCTGTTACCTTCATCCTGGACTTTTAGGATGGTGAGAAATACACTTCTGTTATTGAAGCCACAAAACCCATTACATTTTGCTATGAAAACTGCACATTTTGTCAGTCATGGAGGGAAAAATAAAACCACAAAGAGGCAATATGCTACTCCTTCAAGAATGCTGTGATCAACCAAAGAGAAAAGAGCACATGTGCATTGACAGTGCAATTTGGAAGAACTGGAATGCTCACATGTCTCTTTTGGATACATAGAATGATATAACTACCAAAGAAAACAGTTCGCTGTTAGGCCAGGATGTTGAGCATGAAAATATCACGTGACTATTGATATATACACGATAGTGTTTAAAACGGATGTCCAGAAATTCCTATACCGAATTCAGAACTGCACTGTAGATAATGACAAAATTGTAGAAACACGATATCAGGTCAACACTTGAATGTATTTCCAAAGGTAGTATACGTATAAAATGAAACAAGATACAGTCATAAAGGTGACAGAAGTCCTGATGCTTTCACCGCAAGTAAGTATCTATCATGAGAAATTGGCAAGAAGAAGCTACTATTCCAAGGCCACATACGCTGTCTCTCTATTTAGATAACAGACCAACAATATCAAATTCATAGGGAAAGAAGGCAGGTCAGTGTTTGCCAGGGCACAAGTTGTGGGACAGCATGCATATAGAGTCGAGTTGCATGGTTTAGTTTTCCATTGATTGCTTGTATTCAGAAAAATCGTATTAGGCAGCAAGGATTGTGGAAAGCACAATGCTGTTGACATATTACAAAATAGAGTTGCCTTTTTAAAGGTTCCAAAGGAAAACTGGTGGTATGAATTTTACCAACACAATGTGAGGTATAGTCCCAGTTGGGCGCCTCTCCTAAACCACAAGTCCTCTAATGTTTTGATAGCCCTTTTTCCTAGACTCTTTGGGCAACATGAGAAAACTCCTCAGTTCTAAAAACAAACACTGCTAGTGAAATTTAGGTCCCAAAGGGAGAGGTGCCCTTCCTAGAAATAAGTGTGGTGGTGTATATTTGCCTGATGGAGTAGATTACCGATTTACAGAGAGAGCACTGATTTTGGAAAGGAGTTTTCACAGATTTCATACACTGTGATTTGAAAGGGAGAGATGCATTACACATTGAAAGATGTCTCTGAAACAAAACGTGATGGATCTCCTCCATTGTGACCTTAGATAATTCCTTCGATTGAAAATGAAGGTTTGGTCAGACATACGGGGCAACAGCTGTGGTCTCTTGCGGAGTGCAAGCCTGAAATAACTAAATGAACTGGAGTCTAAATCAAGCTAAGAGTTGGATTCCTGCTGATCTGCTGTGCCTCTCTCATACTTTTCCATGCTGCTACAGGCCTCCTATGGTATCCCTATCTGGTTCTTCTTTTACATTTTACACATGTTATGTACATTTCTTTAATACTCTAATCTTCATAATTGAGAAAACATACCCAATTTTCACCCTTTACTCATAGAGTCTGTACATTTTGCATGTGGAACTCCATTTGTGGCCAGAGGATCTATCATTACTTCCAGTTTGTTGTTATGTCACCTGCTAAGGGGTGGAAGAGAGTGTCTTCCCCAGATAAATTCAGTGACTCTGACAAATAGAATATGGATAACTACAGTATACACTGTGCTAGCTACTGAGCTCACACTCAAAGAAAGTGGACCATACTTACTTTCTACAGTAATTCCTGGTGAACCTGATCTCTACTGAATGTCATCACCCCTCTGAAATTAACTGCTTGATAGCAAAGCATGGGGAATCAGATGGCAGAACCATGGAGCTCATCCTGCCTGTCAGAACAGACAGAGCATCATACAAATCGGTATCCTTCCCCTCTGTGTACGAACAATCCTTTGACACTACTCAGCAAATGATGAGGACAATCAAGAAACTGATGCCCCGACTTCCTAGGTGTAATGAAAGATTCTTGTTGAAAATCACCATCAGTGGATAGAACACCTGATCTGCATCTAACTGGATCATACATTCATCCGGTAACACTCTTTCATGATGCATTTTTGGAGCCAGCGCTCACACAAATGCATGTCAGTTCTTGCTCCTCTTTGAAGAAGCAAGGTGATCCAGGCAAGTCATTATGGCTGGACTCAAGGGCCTCTGTAGTATGAGAAAATAAGCTCTATGGAGCACAGAGAATGGTGAAGAAAAACTCAGGGCTCAAATTGGATGGACTGTCATTGATAAGTCTCTGTGCAGCAAGTGGTCCAAACCAACTCTGTGGCTGTGGCCTACTGGAGCAGTTATGATGATGTCACAGTTGTCTTTTTGTGACACATGAGCATATTGATTTGTGATTGAGCAAATGTCTGGTGTGCACAGATTAGAGCTCCAGTGCTAGGCAGACAACAGAGAGTTAGTCTGCGAGGAAAGCAAATTTGTTGACTCTGCTCAGGCTGTTCCTTCCTACTGATGCCCTAAGCTTCAGACACTACCAAGCACTTTCTTGCTGACAGATACTCCTGAGAAAGCAACGTTATGGCACGTTCATTTTGGGCATCAGGATAGAGAGAAATACACCTGCGTTATTGAGGACACAAGTCTATAACATTTTGCTATGAAAATTGGATGCTTTATGAGTCAGGGAGGTAAAACAGAAAACACAATGAGACAATATGCTATTCCTTGAAGAATACTGTGATCAACCAAAGAGAAAAGAGCCCATGTGTGTGGAAAATGCGATGTGGCAGAACTGGTACGCTCTTATGTCTCTGGTGGATACATAGAATGATATAGCTACCATGGAAAACACTTTGCTCTTTGTCCATTATGTTGAGAATGAAAATATAGTGTGACCATGGATATATACACAGTAGAGTTTCAACGGATGCACAGACTCCTAAAGAGAATTCAGCATGGCACTGTAGATAATGGCAAAAATGTAGACACACAATATTAGCTTAACTGATGCATACATTAGCGATTGTGGTATATGTATAAAACCAAACAAGATACAGTCATAAAGGTGACAGAAGTCCTGATTCTGGCCACAGAAAGAAAAACCCTTAGAAATTAGCAAGTGAAAGAATCTAGCAGCACAAAGCCACATACACTGTCTCTCCTTTCAGATAAAAGAATGACAATGTCTAATTCATAGTGGAAGAAGACAGGTCAGTAGTTGCTAGAGCACAAGGTGTGGGGCAGCGTGGATGGGACGTAAAATTAGCATGGCTTGGTTTCTGTTGATTCCTTGTAATCGGAGAAATTCTATTACACAGAAAGGATTAAGGAAACCATAATGCTGTTGGCATAATTCAAAACTGAATTATATTTTTTAAAGTTTCCAATGGCTAACTGGTGGTATGTTAATTTTACCCAAACAATGTAAGTTTAATTCCCAGTAGAGCACCACTCAGAAACCACAAGTGCTCTAATGTTTTGGTGGTCCTGCCTCCTAGACACTTTAGGCTAAATGAGAAATCTCCCCAGTTCTAAAAACAAACTCTGCCTGTGAATTTACGTCCCTATGGGAGAAGTGTTCTTGCTAGAAATAAGTGTGGTGGTGGATATTTACCTGAATGAATTGCTTGCCATTTTACAGAGAGAGCACAGATTTTGGAAAGTAGTTTTCATATATTTTATTCACTGTTATTTGAAAGGGAATCATTACTCTTTCAAATAAGTCTCTGAAACAAAACGTGATGGGCCGCCTAACCTGTGAGCATAGATATTTCCTCCGAGTGGAAAGGAAGTATTGCTCAAGAGCAAGTCAATGGCTGTGGTCTGTTGCAGGGTTCAAGCCTGGGCTCTCCTGAAGAAACTGGAGTCTAATCAGGCTAAACCTCATATTGCTGCGGATCTGCTGTGCTTCTCCTGTTCCCTTCAATGTTACTGAGGGCCTCCTACAACCTGACTTTCTGTTTCATCTTTTACATTTTGAGCATGTTGTGTGTTACTTAATACTCTGATCTTCATATTTGAGGAAACATCCCCAATTTTCACACTTAGACTCCTAGAATCTGTACATTTTGCATGTGGGACTCCATGGGTGATCAATGAAGCTATCCTGACTTACAATTCTTTGTTACATCACCTGCTAAGGGGTGGCAGAGAGTGACTTCAATGGAGAAATTCAGTGTCTTTGACAAGTAGAATATGGAGAACTTAAGTATATACTGAAGTGCTTTTTACCCATGTTCAAACTGGACCTTCCTTTCTTTCTCAGGTAATTCCTGGCAAATTGGCACTCTACTGAAGTACATCCAATCCTCTGAAATTAGCCGGTTGATAGGCACATATCAGGGAATTCAGATGGCAGAACCATGGATCCGATCCTGCCTGTCAGAACTGAGCGAACTACATACAGATGTGTTTCCTTCCTCTCTATGTACCAATATTCCCTTGAAACACTCAGCAAATGATGAGGACAATTAAGAAAGTGATGCCCCAAACTTGCTAGGTATGATAAGTGGTTCTTTTTTTTTAAAGTTTTTATGCAGATGTATATATATATTTTTTTATTAAATTTATTGGGGTGACAATTGTTAGTAAAATTACATAGATTTCAGGTGTACAATTCTGTATTACATGATCTATAAATCCCATTGTGTGTTCATCACCGAGAGTCAGTTCTCCTTCCATCACCATATATTCGATCCCCCTTACCCTCTGGATAAGTGGTTCTTGTTGAAAATCACCATCAGAGACTAGAAGATCCAATCAGCTTCTATCTGGAGCTCACATTCATCTGGGGACACACATTGATGGGGCACTTTTTAGAGCCAGCTCTCACGACAACTGCATATATGTTCTTGATCCTCTTTGAAGTGGCAAGGTGATTTTGGAAAGTCATTTTTGCGGGGCTCAAGGGCCTCGCTAGTATGAGTAAGATGTCTATACGGAGCACAAAGTATGATGGCATCACACTCATGGGTCAAAGTGGAAGGACTTTCCTGGATAAGTCTCTGGGAAGCAAATTGTCCAGGACACTACTGTGGCTGTGCCCTCCTGGAGAGTGTATCATGATGTCACAGTTTTCTTTCTGTAACAAATGAGTATACTGATATGTGATTGGCCAGGAAGCTGCTGTGGACAGATTACATCTCCTGTGCTGAGCAGACAACAGAGTGTGAGTCTGTGAAGAGAGTTATTTCTGTGGCTCTGTTTGGGCTGTTCCTTATTTATGGCACCCTCAGTGTCAGAGCCTGATGAGCAATGTTCTGTTGACAGACACTACAGCGAACGCAAAGTTCTGACACCTTCATCATGGACTTCTGGATGGTGAGAAATTCACTTCTGTTATTGAAGCCCCACAGTCTATAGCATTTTGCTATGGAAATCGGACACTATCGGTCATGGAGGGAAAATCGAAAGCACAATAAGACAATATGCTACTCCTTCAAGAAAACTGTGATCAACCAAAGAGAAAAGATTACATGTGCTTTGACAATGTAATGTGGAAGAACTGGAATGTTCATGTTTCTCTGGTGGATACATAGAATGATATAACTACCGTGGAATATGTATTGCTATTTGTCCTGTATGTTGAGAATGAAAACATCATGTAACCATTGATATGTATGTAATAGTGTTTAAAACTGAATTCCAGAAATTCCTAAACAGAATTGTGAACTGCACATTAGATAATGGCAAAAATGTAGAAACACAATATCAGGTCAACTGATGAATGCATTGGCTAAGGTGGTATATGTATAAAGTGAAACAAGATACAGTCATAAAGTGACAGAAAATCAGATTCCACAAAAAAAGTATGTTGAGAAATTGGCAAGAGAAACAAGCTAGCATCCTAAGTCCACGTATGCTGACTATCCATTCAGATAACAGACCAACAATGTCAAATTCATAGGGAAAAAAAGGCAAGCCAGTGTTGGCCAAGGTACAAGGTGTGGGGCAGCATGGATTGTAAGGGATATGTGAATGGTTTGTGTTTCTTGTAATAAGAAATATGGTATTAGACAACACAGATTGAGGAAAGCACAATGATGTTGGTATATTACAAAACTGAATTGTATTTTTTAAAGGTTCCAATGGCAAACTGGTGGTGTGAATTTCAGCAAAACATTGTAAGGAATATTCCCAGTAGGGCACATCTCCTAAAACACAAGTCCTCTAATATTCTGATGGACCTGCCTCCTATACCCTTTGGCCTATATAAGAAAGCTCCTCAGTTCTAAAATCAAACAATGCATGTGAAATTTTCAGAGAAAAAAAAATGGAGATGTACCCATGCTAAAAATAAGTATGATGGTGGATGTTTGCTTGATGGACTACATTACCATTTTACAGAATAAGCACTGACTTCGGAAAGGAGTTTTCACAGATTTCATTCACTGTGAATTGAAAGGGAGAGAATCATTGCACAGTGAAACAAGTTGCTGAAGAAAACCCGATGGGCCTCCACAACTCTGAGTATAGATATTTCCTTCAAACGTAAAGCAATAATTGGTGAGAGAGCCAGGGCAATGGCTGTGGTCTCTTGCAGGGTTCAAGCCTGGGTTATCCCGAAAGACCTGGAGTCTAAATCAGACTAAAACTCGGATTGCTGTGGATCTGTTGTGCCTCTCACTTTTTCTTCCATGTTACTGATGGCCTCCTATGGCATGACTATCTGTTTCATCTCTAATATTTTGCACATGTTGTGTGTGATACTTTAATACTCCAATATCCATAATTGAGGAAACATTCCCAATTTTCACCCTTTTTCTCTTAGAGTCTATACATTTTGCATGTGGGAAACCTTGTGTAGTCAGTGATCTATCAGGACTTCCAATTCTTTGTTTACTCACCTGCTACGACGTGGCAGAGAGTGTCTTCCTGGAGAAAGTCTGTGTATTTTACAAGTAGAATATATAAATTTACAGTATATATGGAGGCAGCAACTGAGCCAACAAATACAGAAAGTGGACATTCCTTTCTTTCCTATGAAATTCCTGGTGAACCTGACCTCTACTGAATTACCTCCAAAACTGTGACATCATCAGGTTGATAGGCACACATTAGGGAATTCAGATGGCAGACCCATGAAGCCCTTCCTGCCTGTCAGAAATGAGAGAGCACCATACAAATGTGCATCTTTCCTCTTCATGTACCAACACTCCCTTGACACTACTCAGTAAATGATGATGACAATCAAGAACCTGATTCCCTGACTTGCTAGCTATGATACGTGGTTCTTGTTGAAAATCACCATCAGAGACCAGAAGACCAAATCTGCTTCTATGTGGAGCTCATATTCATCCAGTAATACTCTCTGGTGGAGCTCTTTTCGGAAACTGTTCTCACACCAACTGCATGTCAGTCCTTGCTCTGCTTTGAAGTGGCAAAGTGAATCCTGGCAAGTAATTTTGTCTGGGCCAAGGGCCTCTGTATTTTGAGAAAGAGGTCTCCATGGAGCACAGAGATTGGTGGAGTCACATTCATGGCTCAAACTGGAATGACTATCTTGCATATGTCTATGGGTAGCAAATAGTTCAAGGCACCTCTGTGGATGCGGACTCCTGGAGAGGCATGATTATGTCACAGTTGTCTTTTTGTGACACATGAGAATACTGATAAGTGATTGGCCGGTCAGCTGCTGGGCATGGATTACAGCTCCAATGTTGGGCAGACAGAGTGTGAGTCTGTGAACACAGCAAGATCTGTGGCTCTGCTCAGTCTGTTCCTTCCCCTGATGTCCTCAGTGTCAGACCCTGCTGAGCTGTTTCCTGTTGACAGACCCTCCTGAGAAATCAATGTTCTGGCACCTGCATCTTGGACTTTCATGATTGTGAGAAATTCATCTCTTTTATTGAAGCCTCACAGTCTATAACATTTTGCTTTGAAAATAAGACAATTTATCAGTCAGGGAGGGAACAACGAAAGCACAATGAGACAATATGTTACTCTTTCAAGAATGCTGCTTCAATAAAACAGAAAAGATTACATGTGCATTGACAATGCAATGTGGAAAACTGGAATACTCTTATGTCTCTCCTGGATACAAAGAATGATATAATTGCCGTGCAAAACAGTTTGCAATATCCAGTATGTTGAGAATGAAAATATGACATGACCATTGATATATACACAGTAGTGTTTAAACTGGATCCCAGAAACCCTAAACAGATTTCAGAACTGCACTATAGATAATGACAAATATATAGAGACACAATATCAGGTCATCTGATGAATACATTAGCGAAGGTTGTATACGTATGAAATAAAACAAGATACAGTCATAAAGGTTATAGGAGACCTGATACTGGACACAGCAAGAAAGTATCATGATAAATTGGGAGGAGAGGGAAGCTAGAATCTCAAAGCCACATATACTGTTTCTCCTTAAGATAACAGACTGAGAATGTCAAATTCACAGGGAAAGAAGGCAGGTCAGTGTTTGCCAGGGTGCAAGTTGTGGGGCAGCATGGATGGGATGTGAAAGTTGCATGGCTTGGGTTTCTATAGATAGCTCGCAATCAGAAAAATGGTATTAGACAGGAAAGAATGAGGAAAGCACAATGCTGTTGGCATATTACCAAAAAATAATTGTATTTTATAAAGGTTCCAAGGGTATACTGGAGGCGTAACTTTTACCAAAACAGTTTAAGGGATATTCTGAGTAGGCCACATGTCCTAAACCACAAGTCTTCCAGTGGTTTCATGGCCCTGCCTCCTAGACTCTTTGGGCAACATGAGAAAGCTCCTAAGTTCTAAAACAAATGCTGCCAGTGAAATTTAGATCCCAATGGAAGACGTGCCCATGCTAGAAATAAGAATGGTATGGATATTTTCCTGATGGAGTAGCTGCTGTTTTACAGAGAGAGCACTGATTTTGGAAAGGATTTTTAACAGATTTCATTCACTGTGGATTGAAAGGGAGAGAATCATTACAGATTGAAAGAAGACACTGAATTACATAATCTATAAATCCCATTGTGTGTTCATTACCCAGAGTCAGTTCTCCTTCCATCACCATATATTCGATGTCACCCCAATAAATTTAATAAAATTAAATTTAAAAAAAAGACTTCAGACAGCTTTCCAACTAAATAAAGCACCATCCTGAATGTGAATTCTAAAAAAAAAAAAAAAAAAGGAAGAAGACACTGAAAGAAAGCGTGATTTGCCTCCACACCTGTGATCATAGTGATTTGCCTCCACACCTGTGATTTTGGGGTAGAGAGCTGGGGCAATGGAAGAGGTCTCTTAGGGGGATCAAGCCTGGGATATCCTGAAGGACCTGGAGTCTAAAATTGGCTAAAACTCGGATTGCTGTGGCTCTACTCTTCCTTTCCCTTTTTCTTCCATGCTACTGATGGCCTCCTACGACATGGCTATCTGTTTCATCTTTTACATTTTGCACATGTTATGTGTGTTACTTTAATACGCTGATCTGCATGATGAGGAAACAACCCAAATTTTCACACTTTTACTCATAGAGTCTGTATATTTTGCATGTGGCACTCCATGTGTGGTCAAGGAATCTATTGTGCCATCCAATTCTTTGTTGTGTCAAATGCTAAGGGGTGGTAGAGAGTGTCTTCCTTGGAGAAATTCAGTGTCATTGACAAGTTGGATATGGAGGCCTATAATGTATAGTAAACCAGCTACAGAGCCAACACACAAAGAAAGTGGACCTTCCTTTCTTTGTTAGACAATTCCTCACAAATATGACCTCTACTGAATTACATCCAACCCTCTAAAATCAGCTGGTTGCTAGGCATGCATCAGGAAATTCACTTTGCAGACCCATGGAGCCCATCCTTCATGTCAGGACTGGCAGACCAAGTTACAAATGTGTATCCTTACTTCTGTGTATCAACATACCCTTCACACTACTCAGCAAATGATGAGGACAATCAAGAACCTGTTCCCTAAACTTGCAAGTTTTGATAAGTGATTCTTGTTGAAAATCACCATCATATTGTATATTAACTATATTTTAATAGAAATATTTTAAAAAGAAAAAAAAATAAAGAAAATCACCATCAGAGACTAGAAGGCCTGATATGTTTCTCTCTGGAGCTCATATTCATCTGGTAACACTCTTTGATAGTGCACATTTTGTAGTTAGCGCTCACACCAATGCATGTCAGTTCTTGCTCCTCTTTGAACTGGCAAGGTAATTCCTGGCAAGTAATTATGTCTGGGCTGAAGGACCACTATAGTATAATGAAGAAGTCTCCATGGAGCACAGAGAATGGTGAAGACAAATTCAGGGCTCAAAGTGGAAGGACTGTCCTGGATAAGTCCCTGGGCAGCAAATGTTTCAGGAGAAATCTGTGGCTGTGACCTCCTGGAGAGGGGATGTTGAGGTCAGTGTTGCCTTTTTGCGACACGTGAGGATACTGATATGTGATTGGCCAGGCAGCTGCTGGGCACGAATTATACCTCCGTGCCTGGCAAACAACAGAGTGTGAGTCTATGAAGAGAGCTTATTCTGTGGCTCTGCTCGGAGTGTTCTTTCCTTCTGACTCCCTCAGCATCAGACCCTGCTGAACACTTTCCTGTTGACAAACCCTCCTGAGAAAGCAACATTCTGGCCCCTTCATCATGGAATTTCAGGACGGTGAGAAATACACCTCTCTTATTGAAGCCACACATTCTATAACATTTTTCTATGATAATAGGACGCTTTATCAGTCAGAGAAAGAAAATTAAAAGCACACTGGGACAATATGCTACTTTTTAAAGAATGCTGTGATCAACCAAAGAGAAAAAAATCACATGTGTGTTGACAATGTGATGAGGAAGAACTGAAACACTCACATTTCTCTACTAGATACATAAAATAGTATAGTAACTGTGGAAAACTGTTCACTATTTGTCCATTATATTGAGAATGAAAATATCATATGGCCATTGATATATACACAATAATGTTTAAAACGGATACCCAGAAATTCCTAAACAGAATTCAGGTCTGCACTGTAGATAATGGCACAAACGTAGCAACACAATATCAGGTCAACTAATGAATGCATTAGCGAATGTGGTAGATGTGTAAAATGAAACAAGATACATTCATAAATGTGACAAAAGTCATCATACTCGCCAAAGCAAGAAAGAGTCTTGAGAAAAGAGCAAGTTAATGAAGTTAGCATCCCAAGGTCACTTACACTGTCTCTACATTAAGATAAAATAACCAGAATGTTAAATTCATAGGTAAAAAGGCAGGTCAGTGTTATGGGGCAGTGTGCATGTGAAGTGAAAGTGGCATCTCGTGGATTTCAGTTGAGTGTTTGTAACCATAAAAATGGTATTAGACAGCAAGGATTGTGGAAAGGACATTGGTGGCATATTGCAAAACTGAGTTGTATTTTTTAAAAGTTCCAATGGCAAACTGGTGGTATGAATTTTACCAAAACAATGTAAGGGTTATTCGCAGTAGGACACCTCTCATAAACTACAAGACCTCTAATGTTGTGATGGCCCTAACTCCTAGACTCTCAGGGGCTACATAAAAAGCTCCTGTGTTCTAAATACAATCACCACAAGTGAAATTTAGATCACAATGGGAGAAGTGTCCTTGCTGGAAATAAGTGTGGTGGTGAATGCTTGCCTGAAGGAGTAGCTTGTTGTTTTACATAGTGAGCACTGATTTAGGAAAGGAGTTTTCACAGATTTCATTCACTGTGAATTGAAAGGGAAGAATCACTACACATTGAAAAGAGTATCTGAAACAAATGTGATGGGCCTCAACTGTGAGCATAGATATTTCCTTCAAGGGGAATGGAAACATCGGTGAGAGCCGGGGCAACAGCTGTGCTCTCTTGCAGTGTTCAAGTCTGGGCTATCCTGAAGGACCTGGAGTCTAAAGATGGCTAAATCTCGGAATCCTGTGCTTCTGTTCTGCCTCTCCTATTCTCCTCCATGTTACTGAGGGTCTCCTATGGCATGGCTATCTGTTTTATCTTTTATATTTAGCCCATGTTTTGTACATTACTTGAATACTCTGATCTTCATAAGTGCAGAAACAATCCCAATTATCACCCTCTTACTCATAGAGTCTTTCCATTTTGAGTGTGGGACTCCATGTACAGTCAGTGAATCTATCAGGACTACCAATATTTTTATTTTTATTTATTTTTTAAATTTATTGGGGTGACAATTGTTAGTAAAATTCAAGGTTTTCAGGTGTACAATTCTGTATTACATCATCTATAAATCCCATTGTGTGTTCACCTTCAGAGTCAGTTCTCCTTCCATCACCATATATTTGATCCCCCTTTAGTCTCATCTCCTACCCACCACACCCCTTACCAAACAAAAACTCATAGACACAGACAATAGTTTAGTGGTTACCAGACTTCCAATTCTTTGATAGGTCACATGCTAAAGGTTGGCAAAGAGTGTATTCCCCAGAGAAATTCAGTGTCTTTGACAATAGAATATGGAAAACTATAGTGTATACTGAGCCAGAACTACAGCCCACACCAAAAGAAAGTGGTCCTTCTTTTTATTCTTAGGTAATTCCTGGCGAACATGACCTCTACTGAATTACATCCAACCCACTGAAATCAGCCAGGTTATAAGCACACATTAGGGAATTCAGATGGCAGATCCATAGAGCCAATCTGCATGTCAGAATTGACAGACCGACTTACAAATGTGTATCCATCCTCTCCATGTACCAACACACCTTTGACAGTACCCAGCAAATGATGACGACAATCAAAAACCTGAGCTATGATAATTGGTTCTTGTTGAAAATCACCATCAGAGACTAGAAAACCTGATCTGTTTCTATCTAGAGCTCATATTCATCCAATAACACTTTTTGATGGGGCACCTTTTGGAGCTGTCACTCACACCAAATGCATGTCAGTTCTTGCTCCTCTTTGAAGTGGCAAGGTGATTCCAGGGAATTCATTGTGGCTGGGCCCAAGGGCCTCTGTAGTATGAGTAAGAAGGATGTGCAGAGCATGTTGAAAGTTGAAGTCACACACAGGGCTCAAAGTGGAAGGGCTCTCCTTGATGAGTCTCTGGGCAGCAAGTGTCAAATATACCACTGTGGCTGCGGCCTCCTGGAGAGGGGATGATGAAGTCACAGGTGTCTTTATGAGACACAGGAGGATACTGATATGTGATTGGCCAGGCTTCTGCTGGGAACAGATTACAACTCCAGTGCTGGGCAGAAAACAGAATGAGACTCTGAGGAGAGTGACTACTGTGGTTCTGCTTAGGCTGTTCCTTCCTCCTGATGCCCTCAGCGTCGGACCATGCTGAGTTGTTTCCTGCTGGCACGCATCCTGAGAGATCAACATTGTGGCAGCTTCATCTTGGAATTTCAGGACAGTGAGAAATACAATTCTGTTACTGAAGCCACACAGTCTATTATTATTCGCTTGAAAATCGGTTACTTTTCAGTCACGGTGGGAAAATCGAAAGCACTATGAGACAATATGCTACTCCTTCAATAATGCTGTAATCAAGGAAAGAAAAAAGACCACATGTCTTGACAATGCAATGTGAAATAACTGGAATGCTCACAAGCCTCTGGTGGATACATAGAATGACTTAGTTACTATGGAAAACAGTGCAATATTTGTCCACTATGTTGAGAATGAAAATGTCACGTGACCACTGATATATACTAAATAGTGTTTAAAACAAATGCCCAAAATCCCATATAGAGAATTTAGAATTGCACTGTAGATAATGGCAAAAATGTAGATACACAATATCAGGTCAACCGATGAATGCATTAGCGAAGGGGGTATATGCATAAAATGAAACAAGATACAGTCATCAAGGTGACAGAAGTCCTCATACTGGCCACAGCAAGAAAGCATCTTGAGACATTGGCAAGAGAGGGAAGCTAGCATCCCAAGGTCACATATGCTCTCTCTGCATTGAGATAACTGACCAATAAAGTAAAATTCATAGGGCAAGAAGGCAGGTCAGTGTTTGCAAGAGCACAAGGCATGGGCCAGCGTGGATGGGAAGTGAAAGATGCATAGCTTGGGTTTCTATGATTGCTTGCAATTAGAAAAAGTATTAGACAGCAAGGATTGAGGAAAGCAGAATGCTGTTGGCATATTAGAAAACTGAATTGTATTTTTTAATCATTCCAATGGCAAACTGGCGTGAATGTTACCAAAACAATGTAAGGGATATTCCCAGTAGTGCATCTCTCATAAACCACAAGTCCTCTAATGTTTTGATGGCCTTGACTCCTAAAACCTTTGGGCTACATGAGAAAGCTCTTCTGTTCTTTAAACAAACACTGTCCGTGAAACTTAGTTTCCAATGGGAGAAGTGCCCTTCCTAGAAATAAGACTGTTGCTAGATATTTAGTTTGTGGAATACATTACTGTTTTGCAGAGAGAGCACTGATTTTGGAAAAGAGTTTTCACAGATTTCATTCAATGTGAATTGAAAGTGAGAGAATCATTTCACATTGAATGAAGTCTCTGAAGCAAAACGTGATAGGCATCCTCACCTATGAGCATAGATATTCCCTTTGACTTGAAAGGAAGTATTGGTCAGAGAGCTGGTGCAATGGCTGAGGTCTTTTACGAGGTTCAAACCTGGGCTATCCTGACAGACCTGGGGTCTAAATCAGGCTAAAACTTGGATTGCTGCGGATCTGCTGTACCTCTCCCGTTCTCTTCCATGTTACTGAGAGCCTCCGATGCATACAAATCTGTTTCGTGTTTCCATTTTGTGCATGTTGTGTTCATTACTTTAATACTCCAATGTTCATAATTGAGGAAACATTCCCAATTTTCACCATTTTTCTCATAAGGTGTATTTATTTTGCATATGGGACTCCATGTATTGTCAGAGAATCGATCGTGACTTCCAATTCTGTTACGTCACCTACGAAGGGGTGCAGAGTGTGACATCCAAGGAGTTATTAAGTGTCTTTTGACATGTAAAATATGCAGAACTACATTATATACTGAGCCAGCTACTAAGCCCACACACAAGTTATAAGAAGTGCTCTTTCTTTCTTAGGTAATTCCTGGCAAACCTGACCTCTATTGAATTACATCCAACCCTCTGAAATCAGCCACTTGATAGACACATATCACGGAATTCAGATGCCTAACCATGGGTTCCATACTAACTGTCAGAACTGACAGAGCACCAAAGAAATGTGTATCTTTAGACTCCATGTACCAAAACTCCATTGACACTACCCAGCACATGATGAGGACAATCAAGAACCTGAGGCCCGAATTTGCTAGGTATAATAACTGGTTCTTGTTGAAAATCACCTTCAGAGACTAGGAGACCGACATGCTTCTATCTGGAGGTCACATTCATTTGGGAACATTCTTTGATGGTGCAGTTTTTGAAGCCAACTGCATGTCAGTTCTTGGTCCTCTTTGAAGTGGCAAGGTGATTCATGGCAAGTCATTTTTGATATGCTCAAGGGCCTATCAAGTATGAGAAAGATGGTTCTAGGGAACACAAGGAGTGTTGAAGTCACACTCAGGGCCCAAAATGGAAGGACTGTCCTGGATAAGTCTCTGGACAGCAATCTGTCCAAAGAACCTCGGTGGCTGTGGCCTCCTGGAAAGGGGATTTTGATGTCACTGTTTTCTTTTTGTGACACATGATGATACTGGTATTTGATTGGTCAGGGTGCTACTGGGTAAATTAAATCTCTAGTGCTGGGCAGACAGCAGAAAGTTAATCTGTGAGGAGAGCGTCTTCTGTGGCTCTGCTCAGGCTGTTCCTTCCTCCTGAAGCCCTTAGTGTCAGACCCTGATGGGAAGTTTCCTGTTGACAGACCCTTCTGAGAAAACAATTCTCTGGCACCTTCATCTAGGAATTTAAGGATGGTGAGGCATACACTTCTGCTATTGAAGTCACACAGTCTATAACATTTTCCTATGCAAATTAGATGCTTTATCAGTCAGGGAGGGAAAATTGAAAGTACTATGAGACAATATGCTATTCCTGCAAGAATTCTGTGATAAATCAAAAATAAAAGATCACATGTGTTTTGACAATGTGATGTGGAAGAACTGGAACACTCACATGTCTCTGGTGGATACATAGAATGATATCGCTTCTGTGAAAAACACTTCGCTATTTGTCCACTGTGTTGAGAATGAAAATGTCACTTGGAAATTCATATACACACAATGGTGTTTAAAAAGGAAGTCAAGTAATTCCTAAAAAGAATTCAGCATGGCACTGTAGCTAATTCCAAAAATATAGAGACACAATATCAGGTCAACACATGAATGCATACGCAATGTTGGTATATGTATAAAATGAAACAAGATACAGTCATAATAATGAGAGAAGTCCTGATACAGGCCACAGCAAGCAAATATCTTGAGAAATTTGGAAGAGAAAAAGCTAGCATCCTTAGGCCCCATACACTGTCTCTCCATTAAGATAACACAATGGCAATGTCTAATTCATAGGGAAAGAAGGCAGGTCAATGTTTGCCAGAGCACGAGCTGTAGGGCATCATGGAAAGGAACTGAAAGTTGCATGGCTTAGGTTTCTATTGATTGCTTGTAATCAGAAAAATGATATTACACAGAAAGGTTTGAGGAACCCACAATGTTGTTGGCGTATTACAAAAATGATAAGGGGAAGGTGAGAGGTTTTGAAAAATAGTCGGTAACCATAAGATGGTCATGGGGGTTTGAAAATTAATTTGGGGAACGTACAGAGGGATAGTGGATGGGGGAGGGGGTTCACACAGTGTGAGGGATATAAATGATAAACGTCTAAGTTTGCTTTGTCTTGTGCACCTGAAACTAATAAAAAATAAAATGAATTGTATTTTTAATAGTACCGAAGGCAAACTGGAGGTGTGTTAATCTTACCTAAACAACGTAAGAGATATTCCCAGTAGGGCACCTCTCATAAGCCACAAGTCGTCTAGCGTTGTAATGCCCCTGCCTCCTAGAACATTTGGCCTACACGAGAAAGCTCCTCAGTTCTAAAGAGAAACACTGCCAGTGAAATTTAGGTCCCAATGAGAGACGTGCCCTTGATTGATATAAGTGTGGTGGTGGATATATGTCTGATGGAGTAGCTTGATGTTTTACAGAGAGAGCACTGATTTTCAAAAAGGGATTTCACAGTTTTCATTCACTGTGAATTGAAAGACAGAGAATCATTACACATTCAAAGACGTATCTGAAACAAAACACTATGGGCCTCCTAACATGTGAATGTAGATATTTCCTTCCAGTGGCAAGGAGGATTGGTCAGAGAGCAGGGGCAATGTTCTCGTGCAGTGTTCAAGCCAGGCCTATCCTGAGGGATCCGGTGTCTCAATCAGGCTAAAACTCAGATTAATGTCGATCTGCTATGCCTCTCCCATTCTCTTCCATGTTACGGACGGCCTCCTATGTCATACCTATCTGTTTCATCTTTTACATTTTGTGCATGTTAGGTGCGTTTCTTTAACACTATTATCTTCATAGTTCAGAAACCTTTCCAATTTTCACACTTTCTCAAAGAGTCCGCACATTTTGCATGTGGATCTCCATGTGTGGTCAGAGAATCTATCGTGATTTCTAGTTCTTTTTTAAGTGACCTGGTAAGGGTGGCACAGAGTGTCTTCCCCAGAGAAATTCAGTGTCCTGATAATGCAGAATATAGAGAACTACAGCATATACTGTGCCAGCTACTGAGCCCACGCACAAAGAAAGTGGACCTTCCTTTCTTTCATAGGTAATTCCTGGTGAACTTGATTTCTACTGAGTTATACCCAACCCTCTGAAATCAGTGGGTGATAGGCACACATCAGGAAATTCAGATGGTAGACCCATAGAGACCATCCTGCCTGTCAGAACTGAGCACCATACAACTGTGTATCCTTCCTCTCCGTGTACCTAAACTCCCATGATACTACTCAGCAAATGATGAGGACAATCAAAAACCTGATGCCCCAACTTGCTAAATATGCTGAGTGCCTCTTGTTGAAAATCACCATCAGAGACGAGATGACCCCACCTGATTCTACTGGAGCTGACATTCATCCAGTAACACTGTTTGTTGGAGCACATTTTGGAGCCAATGATGACACCAACTGCATGTCATTTCTTGCTACTCATTGAAGAGACAGGTTGATTCCTGGCAAGTCAATATTGCTGGGCACTGGGGACTCTGTAGTGTGAGAAAGAAGACTGTATGGAGCACAGAGAACGGTGAAGTCACAATCAGGGTTCAAAGTGAAAGGACTAGCCTGGATAACCTCTGGCTGCAAATGGTCCAAGGCACCTCTGTGGCTGTGCCCTCCTGGAGAGGGGATGATGATATCACAGTTGTATTTTGTAACACATGAGGATACTGATATGTGATTGCCCAGGTGGCTGCTGGAGACAGATTTCTTCTCCAGTGCTGGGCAGACAACAGAGTGAGAGTCTGTGAGGAGAGCAAATTTTGTGGCTCTGCTTGGGCTGTTCCTTCCTCCTGATACCCTCAGCGTCAGACCCTGATGAGCAGTTTCCTGTTGACAGACCCTCTGAGAAAGTAATGTTCTGGCACCTTCATCTTGGACTTGCAGAACAGTGAGAAACACATTTCTGTTATTGAAGCCACATAGTCTATAACATTTTGCGGTGAAAATCAGACACTTTATCAGTCAGGGAGGGAAAATAGAAAGCACAATGAGACTATATGCTACTCCTTCACGATGCTGTGATTAACCAAAGAGAAAAGGTCACATTTGCCTTGACATAGCAATGTGGAAAAACTGGAACACTCACATGTCTGTCCTGAATACATAGAATGTTATAGGTACAGTGGAAAACAGTTTACCATTTGTCCAGTACGTTGAGAATGAAAATATCGTGTGACCATTGATATATATACACAATTTGATTTAAATGGATGCCCAGGAACTCCTAAACAAAATTCAGAACTGCAAAAATGTAGAACCACAATATCAGATCAACTGATTAATGTATTACTAAATATAGTATATGCATAAAATGAAACAAGATATATTCATTGAGGGGACAGAAGTCCTGATACTGACCACCACAAGAAAGCACATTGAGAAATTAGCATGAGAAAGAAGCTAGCATCTCAAGGTGACATAAGCTGTCTTCTGTTCAGATAATAACCCAACAAGGTCAAATTCATAGGGTAAGAAGGCAGGTCAGTGTTACAAAAGTGCAAGGTGTGGGGCAGCGTTGATAGGAAGTGGAAGTTGCATAATTTGAATTTCTATGGATTGCTTGTCATCAGAAAAATGGTATTAGACAGCAAGGACTGAGGAAAGAACAATGCTGTTGGTCTATTACAAAAGTGAATTGTATTTTTTAAAGGTTCCAATGGCAATCTGGTGGTGTGAATTTTACCAAAACAATGTAAGGGATATTCCCAATATTGCAGATCTCCTAAACTACAAATCCTCTAATGTTGGGATGGCCCTGCCTTCTAGTCACTTTGGGCTACATGAGAAAACTCCTCAGTTCTAAAACCAACACTGCCAGTGAAATTTATGTCCCATGGGTGAATAGCCCATGCTAGAAATAAGTATGTTGGTGTATATTTGCTGAAGATCCTCAAGTGTCACAGAAAGACAACTGTGACATCATCATCCCCGCTCCAGGATGCCACAGACACAGAGGTGCCTTGGACCACTAGCTGTCAAGAGACTTATCCACGACAGGCTTTCAGCCCTGAGTGTAACTACATCATTCTCCATGCTCCGTAGAGCCATCATTCTCATACAGTAGAGGCCCTTGGGCCCAGCAAAAATGACTTGGCAGGAATCACCTTGGCACTTTAAAGAGGAGCAAGGACTGATATGCAGTTGGTTTGAGCGCTGTTCTCAAAAAGTGCCCAATCAAAAAGTGTCCTGGATGAATGCGAGCTCCATATTGAAGCATATCAGGTCTTCTAGTTTCTGATGGTGATTTTCAACCAGAACCATTATCATACTTAGCAAGTTTGCTCATCAGGTTCTTGATTGTCATCATCATTTGCTGAATAGTTTCAAAGGAGTGTTGGTACATGGAGTGGAAGGATACCCATATATATGTTGCTCTGTCAGTTCTTACAGGCATAATGGGCTCCATGGGACCGCCATCTGTATTCCCTGATACATGCCTAAAAACAGAAGATTTTAGAGGTTTGGATGTAATTCAGTAGAGGTCAGGTTTGCCAGGAATTACCTGAGGAAGAAAGTAAGATCAACTTTCCTTGACTGTGGGCTTAGAATCTGGCTCAGTATATATCGTAGTTTTCCATATTTTACTTTTCAAAGACACTGAATTTCTCTGTGGAACTCACTATCTGCCACCCCTTAGCAGGTGACATAATACAGAATTGGAAGTCACGATAGATTCTCTGACCACACATGGAGTACCACATGCAAAATGTACAGACACTATGAGTAAAATTGTGAAAATAGGGAATTCTTCCTCAATTGTGAAGATCAGAGTATTAAGGAAATGCACAAAACATGCGCAAAATGTAATGATGACACAGAAAGTCATGTCATAGGAGACCTTCAGTAACATAGAATAGAATAGGAGAGGCATAGCAGATCCACCACAATCCAAGTTTCAGCCTGATTTAGACTCCAGGTCCTTCAGGATAGCATTGTGTTGAGCGTGCAAGACACCACAGATTTTACCATGGCTCTCTGACCAATCCTTCCTTTCCACTTAAAGGGAATCTGCATGTTCACAGGTGAGGAGGCCCATCACCATTTGTTTCAGAGACTTCTTTCAATGGGTAACAATTCTCTCCATTTCAATTCACAGTGAATGAAACCTGTGAAAATCCCTTCAAAAATCAGTGTTTTCTCTGAAAAAGTGAAATGACTCCATCAGGAAAATATCCACCAACACTCTTATTTCTAGCAAGGGCACTTCTCCCATTGGGACTTAAATTTCACTGTCAGTGTTTGTTTTTAGAACTGAAGAGCTTTCTCATGAAGCCCAAAGTGTCTAGGAGGCAGCGCTATCACAAGATTAGAGGACTTGTGGTTTATGAGAGGTGCACTACTGGGAATATCCCTTACATTGTTTTGGTAAAATTCACACAACTTTGCCATTGGAACCTTTAAAACACAATTCAGTTTTGTAATATGCCAACAGCATTGTGCTTTCATCAATCCTTGTTGTCTAATACCATTTTTCTGATTACAAGCAATCAACAGAAACCCAAGACATACAACATTCATTTCCCATCCACGCTGCCACACACCATGAACCAAGACAAACAGTGACCTGTCTTCTTTCCCTAGGAATTTGACATTGTCATTCTGTTATCGTAATGAAGAGACATCATATGTGGCATTTGGATACTAGCTTCTTTGTCTTGTGAATTTCTCAAGCTACTTTCTTGCTGTGTCAGGTATCATGACTGCAGTCACATTTATGACTGTATCTTGTTTCATTTTATACACATACCACCTTCTCTTATGGATTCATCAGTTGACCTGATATTGTGTTTCTACATTTTGCCATTATCTACACTGCAGTCCTGAATTCTGTTTAGGAATTTCTGGGCAACCGTTTTTAAACAGTATTGTGTATATATCAATGGTCATGTGATATTTTCAATTTCAAAATCCTGGACAATAAGGAACTGTTTTCCTATGTAGCTATATCATTCTATGTATCCAGAAGAGACATGTGAGTGTTCCAGTTCTGCCAAATCGCACTGTCAAGGCACGTGTGATATTTTATCTTTGGTTGATCAGAGCATCCTGAAGGAGTAGCATATTGTCTCATTGTGTGTTCAATTTCCCCTCCCTGACTGATAAACTGTCCAATTTTCATAGCATAACGTTATAGACCGTGTGGCTTCAATAAGATAAGTGTATTTCTCCCTGTCCTGAAAGTCCAAGATGAAGGTCCCAGAACGTTGCTTTCTCAGGAGTCTCTGTAAACAGGAAACTGCTCAGCAGGGTCTGATGCTGAGGGCATCAGGAGGAAGGAACAGACCAGGCAGAGCCACAGAAGTTGCTCTCCTCACTGATTCACAATCTCTTGTCGGCCCAGGACTGGAGCTTTAATCTGTGCCCAGCAGCCTCCGGAGCAATCACATATCAATATCCTCATATGTCACATAAAGACAACTTTTACATCATAGACCCTCTCCAGGAGGCCACAGACACAGAAGTACCTTTAACCATTTGCAGTCCAAAGACTTATCTAGGATTCTCCTTCAACTTCACAGCAGATCAGCAGCAATAGAAGTTTTAGCATGATTTAGACTCTAGGTCCTTCAGGATAGTCCAGGATTACACTTTGCAAGAGACCACAGGTGTTGCTCCGGCTCTCTGATCAATCCTTCCTTTCCACTCGAAGGAAATATCTTCACTCTCAGGTGATATTGCCCTACATGATTTGTTTCAGCAACTTCTTTCAATATGTAATGATTCTCTCCCTTTCAGTTCATAGTAAATGACATCTGTGGATACTCATTCCAAAATCAGTGCTCTCTCCTTAAAACGCTAATCTACTCCTTCAGGCAAATATCTACCACCAAGGACTTCCGGAAAAATGGCGGCGTGAGGTGAGCCTCTGTAAAGCTCCCCTGAAATTTACAACGAATCGAACAACAAAAACTCCACAAAGGACTCCCTGCACAGCACACAGGCAACACGAAGAGGCCCACTACTGACTGAAATCACCTACAGGTGGGAGATTCGCGCGAGTGGAGGGAGGAGGAAAGGGAGAAGTGCGCGGAGACGGAGATGCGCGGGCGGAGAACGCAGACCTAGCTCAGTGCGCCAAGCTCGCTGCTTCCCGGAACTACCGCAGCTGCGGGAGATCGGACTGCTAGGGCTCCGCCAGGGTTCCACAGGGCTGAGGGGACAGCATATAACACGGCTGAACCCAACGCTCACGGCAGAGACCTCGGAGAAAAGACTGAGGGAAAAAGGCTGAAAACGGTGGTTTAAGCCTGCACTGCCAAGCAGAGACCGGAGCCTTAGGCACTGAGACTAGCCGCCCCCTCCCTCCCCTCCCAGAGCTCGCCCCGCCCCCACCTGCCCGGTGCTAAAAGCGAAACAGTAGCAATGTCAGATCAAAACAACAGAAAATTTGCTGTTTTGAGAACTGTGGACTGCAAACACAATTTCACAGCCCAACTAGTTCCAGCAAAGGGGAGAGAGCTGTGGAAGCAGGACCGGCTGTGGTGGTGGTCGCCGCCATTGCTCTGGGCCACCTCTCACAACTCACCCCACCTCTGACCCACCTATCTGGGCGGATCCCTGCAGGAGTAAACAGAACTGCTGAAACCTAGGGGCTCTGAATCAGGAGCTGGAAGAGCTTTGGAACATCAAAAGCTCTCCGCATACCCACCGGGACACTGCGCCCTGTGACCTAGACGAACTATTAACAGAGGAGAAGCCCGTCTCCCAGGGAATCCCCCATTGTGTGAGAAGTTGGAATAGTGCAGAGAAAACATAGCACTACTCTGTGGGAGAAGGAAAATAAGTTGCAGTTGGAGAAATAATAAAACATTCTACCAACAAGTACTGGCAAACAAAAGAAAGACCGCTTTCTATCAACCTGTTGCAGAAGCCACTCCTGTAGATGTCTAGGAAGAGAAATAGTAAACCAGTAATCGCCATGAATAACCAAGGCAACAAGATAACTCAGAAAGAAAGTGAAAAATCTCCAGAGAAGGCACTTAAAGATACAGAAATATGTGACTTAAATGACAGAGAATTCAAGATTGCAGTTCTGAAAAAACTCAACGAGATACAAGAAAACACAGATAGGCAGTTAAATGAACTCAGAAACTCAATCAAAGAACAGCATGAGCATTTTACGAAAGAGATTGAAATTTTTAAAAAGAACCAAATAGAATTTCTGGAGATTAAGAACTCAATAGAAGAAATTAAGAATGAAATAACCAGCTTAGGTTGTAGAGTTGACCAGATGGAGGAAAGAGTCAGTGACATCGAAGATAGAAACCTGGAAATGACACAGAGAGAAGAAGAAAGAGACTTGAGACTTAAAAGAAATGAAAGAACTCTACAAGAACTTTCTGACTCCATCAGAAAGAGCAATATAATAATAATGGGCATACCAGAAGGAGAAGAAAGAGAGAAGGGAACAGAGAATATATTCAAACAAATTGTCGATGAGAATTTCCCAAATTTGTGGACAGAACTGGACCCTCGAATCCAAGAAGCAAATAGAACACCTAGTTACCTCATTCCCAACAGGCCTTCTCTAAGGCACATTGTATTGAAGCTGTATAAAATCAACGACAAAGAAAGAATCCTCAAGGCAGCCAGGGAAAAGAAGACGGTAACTTACAAAGGAAAGACCATTAGATTATCATCAGATTTTTCAACAGAAACTCTACAAGCCAGGAGGGAGTGGAACCAAATATTCAAACTATTGAAAGAGAGAAATCATGAGCCAAGAATAATATATCCAGCAAAGATATCCTTTAGATATGAAGGAGGAATAAAGACCTTTCCAGACATACAGAAGCTGAGGGAATTTTCTAATACACGACCTGCACTACAAGAAATACTAAAGGAGGCTATTCGACCACCATCAACAGGGACAATTCGTGGCAACCAAAACTCAAAAGGGGGGAGAGTAAAGGCCTGAACCAGAATATGGGAATGGAGAGTGTAAGCGTGCTGACGATAATGGAATACTCTAAATATTGAACATTATTTTACATCAACTTAAGGGTAACCACTCAAAAAAAAATCCAGAACTGAAATATATACTGAAATAAGAGAAGAAACAGAGGGAAACATCATAGAATACCACCACACAGAAATAATAGACAACAACAAAAAGGCAAAGAAACAATGGAGACACAGCCTTACCAGAAAACTAAAGATAGAATGACAGGAAATCCTCACATATCAATAATCACCCTAAATGTAAATGGACTGAACTCACCAATAAAAAGGCACAGAGTAGCAGATTGGATCAAAAACTAAACCCAACCATATGCTGTCTCCAAGAGACACATCTCAGCTACAAGGACAAGCATAGACTCAAAGTGAAAGGGTGGAAATTGACACTCCAAGCAAATGGTACCCAGAGAAAATCAGGTGTAGCCATAATGATATCAGATGAAACAGACTTCAAGGTGAAAATGATAACAAGAGATAAAGATGGACATTTCATAATGGTGAAGGGGACTGTACAACAAGAAGACATAACAGTCATCAATATTTATGCCCCCAATCAGGGACCACCGAAATACACCAAGAAAGTACTAACAGACTAAAGGGAGAAATTGACCAAAACACAATTATACTAGGGGACTTAAATACATCATTGACAGCTATGGATAGATCATCCAAACAGAAAATAAATAACGAAAAAGCAGCCCAAAATGACACATTAGAGGAAATGGACATAATTGACATTTATAGAGCACTTCATCCTAAAACATCAGACTATACATTCTTTTCTGGTGTACACGGAACATTCTCAAGGATAGACCATATATTGGGACATAAAATCAGTCTCAACAAATTTAAGAAGATTGAAATCATACCATGCATATTCTCTGATCACAAGGCTTTGAAATTGGATATCAACTGTAAAAAGAAAGCGGGGAAAAACACAAATACATGGAGATTAAACAACATACTTTTAAAGAAGGACTGGGTCAAAGAAGAAATTAGAGGAGAGATCAAAAGATACATAGAAACAAATGACAATGAAAATACATCCTACCAAAATTTCTGGGATGCAGCGAAAGCAGTTTTAAGAGGGAAATTTATCTCATTACAGGCCTATCTCAAGAAACAAGAAAACTCCCAAATAAAAAACCTCATGTTACACCTTAAAAAACTAGAAAAAGAAGAACAAGTAAAACCCAAGGTCAGCAGAAGAAAGGAAATAATAAAAATTAGAGCAGAACTAAATGAAATAGAGAACAAAAAGACAATAGCAAAAATTAATGTGACAAAGAGCTGGTTCTTTGAGAAGATTAACAAAATTGACAAACCCTTGGCTAGACTTACTAAGATAAAAAGAGAGAAGACACTGATTAACAAAATCAGAAACGTAAAAGGGGAAGTTATCACGGACACCACAGAAATACAAAGGATCATCCAAGAGTACTATGAAGGACTATATGCCACCAAATTCACCAACCTAGAAGAAATGGACAAGTTCTTAGAAACATATAGCCTTCCAAGGCTGAACCATGAAGAACTGGAAAATCTAAACAGACCGATCACCAGTAACGAAATTGAATCAGTCATCCAAAACCTTCCCAAAAGCAAAAGTCCGGGACCAGATGGCTTCATTAGTGAATTCTACCAAACCTTCAAAGAGGATCTAATACCAATTCTGCACAAACTCTTCCAAAAAATTGAAGAAGAGACAGTACTCCCTAACTCATTTTATGAGGCCAACATTACCCTGATACCAAAACCTGGTAAGGACAGCACAAAAAAAGAAAACTACAGACCAATATCTCTAATGAATACCGATGCAAAAATCCTAAATAAAATTCTAGCAAATCGAATACAACAATGCATTAAAAAGATTATTCATCACGACCAAGTGGGGTTCATCCCCGGGGCACAAGGATGGTTCAACATCCGCAAATCCATCAATGTGATACATCACATAAACAAAATAAAGGACAAAAATCATATGATTATATCAATTGATGCAGAAAAAGCATTTGACAAGATACAACATCCATTTATGATTAAAACACTTAATAAAATGGGTATAGAAGGAAAATACCTTAACATAATAAAGGCCATATATGACAAGCCCTCTGCTAATCTCATAATTAATGGAGAAAAGCTGAAGCCCTTTGCTCTACGTTCAGGAACACAACAGGGATGTCCCCTATCACCTCTGCTTTTCAACATAGTGTTGGAAGTCCTTGCCAGAGCAATCAGGCAAGAGAAAGAAATAAAAGGCATCCAAATTGGTAATGAAGAAGTTAAATTATCACTCTTTGCAGATGACATGATGCTATATATAGAAAACCCTAAAGACTCCACCAAAAAGCTACTAGAAACAATCAACGAATACAGTAAAGTTGCCGGCTACAAAATCAACGCACAAAAGTCCATTGCCTTCCTATATACTAACAATGAAATCCCAGAAAAAGAAATACAAAAAACAATTCCTTTTGCAATTGCAGCAAAAAGAATAAAATACCTAGGAATAAACTTAACCAAGGATGTGAAAGACCTATATGCTGAAAACTATAAGTCATTTTTGAAAGAAATTGAAGAAGACACAAAGAAATGGAAAGGCATTCCATGCTCATGGATTGGAAGAATCAACATAGTTAAAATGGCCATATTACCCAAAGCAATATACAGATTCAATGCAATCCCCATCAAAATCCCAATGGCATATTTTAAAGAGATAGAACAAAAAATCATCAGATTTGTTTGGAACCACAAAAGACCCCGAATAGCCAAAGCAATCTTAAGAAAAAAGAACTATAATGGAGGTATCACACTTTCTGACTTTGGCCTGTACTACAGGGCCACAAAAATCAAAACAGCATGGTATTGGCAGAAAAACAGACACATAGACCAATGGAATAGAATTGAGAACCCAGAAATAAAACCACATAAATATGGACAGATAATTTTTGACAAAGAAGCTAAAAACATACAATGGAGCAAAGACAGCCTCTTCAATAAATGGTGCTGGGAGAATTGGATAGCCACGTGCAAAAGAATGAAACTGGACTGCTATTTGTCACCATGTACCAAAGTTAATTCAAAATGGATCAAAGACTTAAGCATAAGACCTGACACAATAAACTGCATAGAAGAAAACATAGGTAATAAACTTATGGACCTTGGGTTCAAAGAGCATTTTATGAACTTGACTCCAAAGGCAATCGAAGTAAAAGCTAAAATAAACGAATGGGACTATATGAAACTTAAAAGCTTCTGCACAGCAAAAGAAACCATTGACAAAATAAAGAGGCCACCAACTGAATGGGAGAAGATTTTTGCCAACAGTGCCTCCGATAAGGGGCTAGTATCCAGAATATACAAGGAACTCATGCAACTCAACAACAAAAAAACAAACAACCCAATTGAAAAATGGGCAGAGGACTTGAAGAGACATTTCTCCAAAGAGGACATACAAATGGCAAATAAACATATGAAAAAATGCTCAACATCACTAATCATCAGAGAAATGCAAATCAAAACCACAATGAGATATCACCTCACCCCAGTCAGAATGGCTATCATCAACAAGACAAATAGTAACAAATGTTGGAGAGGTTGTGGAGAAAAAGCAACCCTCATACACTGTTGGTGGGAATGCAGACTGTTGCAGCCATTATGGAAGGCAGTGTGGAGGTTCCTCAATAATTACGAATAGAATTGCCGTATGACCCAGCAATCCCTCTCCTGGGTATCTACCCAAAAAATCTGAAAACATTTAGAGATAAAGACACGTGTGCTCCAATGTTCATTGCAGCTTTGTTTACGGTGGCCAAGACATGGAAACAACCAAAATGTCCTTCGATAGATGAATGGATAAAGAAGTTGTGGTACATATACACAATGGAATACTATTCGGCAGTGAGAAAAGATGATATAGGAACATTTGTGACAACATGGATGGATCTTGAGAGAGTAATGCTGAGCGAAACAAGTCAGACAGAAAAAGCAGAGAACCATGTGATTTCACTGATATGTGGTATATAAACCAAAAACAACAAAAGAACAAGACAAACAAATGAGAAACAGAAACTCATAGACACGGACAATAGTTTAGTGGTTGCCAGAGGGTAAGGGCGGTGTGGGGGGGAGGTGAGGGTAAGGGGGATCGAATATATGGTGATGGAAGAACTGACTCTGGGTGATGAACATACAATGGGATTTATAGATGATGTAATACAGAATTGTACACCTGAAATCTATGTAATTTTACTAACAATTGTCACCCCAATAAATTTAATTAAAAAAAAAAAAGAAAATTACAAAAAAAAAAAAAAAAAAAAATATCTACCACCAAACTTAATTCTAGCAAAGGCAGTACTCCCATTGCGAACTAAATTCCTCTGGCAGTGTTTGTTTTTAGAAATGAGGAGCTTTCTCATGTACCCCAAAATGGTCTAGGAGGCAGAGCCATCAAAACATTAGAGGACTTGAGTTTTGGAGACGTACCCTACTGGGAATAGCCCTTACATTGTTTGGGGGAATTCACACAACCAGTTTGCCATTGGAACCTTCAGAAATATAATTCAGTTTTGTAATATGCCAACAGCATTGTGCTTTCCTCAATCCTTGCTGTCTAATACCATTTGTCTGAATAAAGCAATCAAGAAAAACCCAAGACATGCAAATTACACTTCCCATCCATGCTGCCCACACATTGCATCCTGTTAAACATTGACCTGCCTTTTTTTCCTCTGAATATGACATTGTTGGTCTGTTATATCAATGGAGAGGCAGCATATATGGCCTTGGGTCACTATCTTCTTTCTCTTTCCGATTTCTCAAGATCCTTTCCTGCAGTGGCCACCATCAGTACTCTGTCACCTTTATGACTCTACCTTATTTCATTGTATACATCTACTATCTTCGCTAATGCATTCATCAGTTGACCTGATATTGTGTCTCTACATTTTTCTATTATCTAGGGGACAGTTCTGAATTCTGTTTAGGAGTTTATAGGCATCCGTTTTAAATACTATTGTGTATCTATCAATGATGACATGATTTTCATTCTCAACATACAGGACAAATAGTGAAAAGTTTTCCACGGTAGCTATAACATTATATGTATCCACCAGAGACATGTGAGTGTTCCACTTTTCCACAACACATTGTCAACGCACATGTGATCTTTTCTCGTTGATTGTGCATTATTGAAGGAGTAGCATATTGTTTCATTGTGCTTTTGATTTTTCCTCCCTGACAGATAAAGTGCCCAATTTTCAGAGCAAAATGTTATAGACTGCATGGCTTCAATATCAAAAGTGTATTTCTCACTGTCCTGAAATTCCAAGATGAAACTGCCAGAATGTTACTTTCTCAGGAGGGTCTGTCAACAGGAAACTGCTCAGCAGTGTCTTATCCTGATGAATACAGTAGGAAGGACCAGCCCTAGTAGAGCTACAGAAGTCACTCTCCTCACAGACTCACACTTTGTTGTCAATCCACACGGGAGCTTTAATCTGTGCCCTACAGCAGACTGACCAATCACATGTCAGTATCTGCATGGTTCACAAAAACACAACAGTGACATCATAATCCCCTCTCCAGGAGGCCACAGTCAAACATGTGCCTTGGACCATTTGCTGCCCAGAGACTTATCCAGGACAGTCCTTCCACTTTGACCTCTGAATGTGAACTCAACCTTCTCTGTGCTCCATAGACCCATCTTTCTCTTACTCTGAAGGCCCTTGGTCCCAGGCAAAATAACTTCCCAGGAATCATCTTGCCACTTCAAAGAGGAGCAAGAAATGACATGCAGTTGGTGTAAGCGCTGTTTCCAAAAGTGCCCCATCAAAGTGTGTTCCCAGATGCCTGAGCTCCAAGAGAAGCAGATTGGGACTTATAGTCTCTGATGGTATTTTCAACCAGAACAATTATCATACCTAGCAAGTTTGGGAATCAAGTTCTTTATAGTACTCATCATGTGCTGAGTAGTGTCAAATGAATGATGGTACATGGAGAGGAAGGATATATAATTTTATGGTTCACTGTCAGTGTTGACAGTTAGGGTCAGATCCTTGGGTTTGCCATCTGAATTCCCCAGTATGTGCATAAGAACAGGCTGATTTCAAAGGTTTGGAAGTAATTCAGTAAAGGTCAGGTTCTCCAGGAATTGCCTTATAAAGAAAGGAAAGTCCACTTTATTTGTGTGTGGGCTCAGTAGCTAGCTCAATATATACTGTAGTTCTCAATATTCTACTTGTCAAAGACACTGAATTTCTCTGGGGAATTCACTCTCTGCCACAGCTTAGCAGGTGATGTAACAAAGATTTGGAAGTCATGATAGATTCTCTGAGCACACATGGAGTCCCACATGCAAAATGTACAGACTCTATGGAAAAAGTGTAAAGACTGGGAATGTTTCCTCAATTATGAAAATCACAGTATTAAAGTAACACACACAACATGTGCAAAATGTAAAAGATAAAACAGAAAGTCATGCCATAGGAGGCCCTCAGTAACATGGAAGAGAATGGGAGAAGCAGAGCAAATCCAGAGCAATCCAAGTTTAGCCAGATTTAGACTCCAGGTCCTTCAGGAGAGCCTTGCTTGAAAGATGCAAGAGACCACAGCCATTGTCCTGGCTCTCTGACCAATCCTTCCTTTCCACTTGAAGATAATATCTACATTCACAGGTGAGGAGACCCATCATGTTTTTTTAAAGATGTCTTTTAATGTGTAATCATTTTCTACCTTTCAATTCATAGTGAATGAAATCTGCAAAAACTCCTTTCCAAAATCAGTGCTCTCTGTGTTAAACAGCAATCTGCTTCTTAGGCAAATATCTTCCACCACACTTATTTCTAGCAAGGGCACTTTTCCCGTTGGGACCTAAATTTCACTGGCAGTGTTTGGTTTTTTGAACTGAGGAGCTTTCTCACTTAGACCAAAATGTCTAGGAGGCATGGCCATCACAACATTAGAGGACTTGTGGTTTATGACATGTGATCTTATGGGAATATCTCACATATTTTTTGGTGCAATGCACACCACCAGTTTGCCATTAGAACCTTTAAAACATATAAAACAGTTTTGTAATATGCCAAGAGTATTGTGCTTTCCTCAATCCTTGCTGTCTAATACCATTTTTCTAACTACAAGCAATCAATAGAAACCCAAGCCATGCAACTTTCACTTCCCATCTACGCTGCCCCACACCTTGCACCATGGCAAACACTGACCTGCCTTCTTTCCCTATGAATTTGACATTGCCATTGAGCACATTTTTCGAGAGACAGTGTAAGAAACCTAGGCTGCCAGTTTCTTTCTCTTGCCAGTTTCTCAAGATTCTTTCTTCCTGTGGACAGCATCAGGACCTCTGTCACCTTAATGCCTGTATCATGTTTCTTTTTCTACATATGCAACCTTTGCTAATGCATTCATCTGTTGACCTGATATTGTGTTTCTACATTTTTGCCCTTATCTACAGTGCAATACAGAATTCTGTTTAGGAGTTTCTGGGCATCTGTTTTAAACATTACTTTGTATATAAAAATGGTTGCATGGTATTTTCATTCTCAACATACTGGACAAATTGCCAACAGCTTTCCATGGTCACCATATCATCCTATGTATCCAGCAAAGACATGAGAGCATAAGAGTTCTTCCACATCACATTGTCAATGCACTTGTGTTATTTTCTCCTCATTGATCACAGCATTCTTGAAGGAATAGCATATCATCTCATTGTACTTTCGATATTCCTTCCCTGAGTGATGAAGTGTCCGATATTCATAGCAAAAATTATGGACTGTGTGGCTTCAATTACAGAAGTGTATTTCTCACTGTCCTGAAAGCACATGATGAAGGTGCCAGAATGTTGCTTTCTCAGGAGGGTCTGTCAACAGGAAACTGCAAAGCAGGATCTGACGCTGAGTATATCTGGAGAAAGGAACAGCTCGACCATAGCCACAGAATTTGCTCTCCTCACAGACTCACATTCTGTATTCTGACCATCACTGGAGCTGTAATCTATTCCCAGCAGCTACCGGGACAATCACATATCAGTTTCCTCATGTGTCACAAAATGTCAACTGTGACATCTTACCCTCTTATGTAGGCCTCATCCACAGAGGTGTCCTGGACCATATGCTACCCAGAGACTTATCCAGGACAGTCCTTCCACTTTGAGCCCTGAGTGTGACTTCACCATTCTCTATGCTCCATAGAGACTTATTTCTCATACTACAGAGGCCCTTGGGCCCAGCCATAATGACTTGCCAGGAACCAGCTTATGGTTTCAAAGAGGAGCAAGAACTGACATTCAGTTGGTGTCAGCGCTTGCTCCAAAATGAGCCTCATCAAAGAGTATTACCAGATGAATGTGAGCTCCAGGTAGAAGCCGATTAGGTCTTCTAATCTCTGATATTGCTTTTCAACAAAAACCACTTATCACACATAGCAGGTCGGGGCATCAGGTTTCTGATTGTCCTCATCATTTAATGAATAAATCTAAGGGATTGTTGATACATGGAGAAGAATGATACACATATGTATGGTAATCTCTCAGTTCTGACAGGCAGGATGACCTCCATGGTTTAGCCATCTGAATCTCCTGATGCATGCCTATTAACCGGCTGATTTCAGAGGGTTGGGTGTAATTCAAAAGAGGTCAGGTTCGCCAGGAATTACCTAAGAAAGAAAGGAAGGTCCACTTCCTTTGTGTGTGGGCTTAAAAGAAGGCTCAGTATATGCTGTAGTTCACCATATTCTACTTGTCAAACCCTGAATTTCTCCTGGAAGTCACTCTCGCATGTCTTAGCAGGAGACAAAACACAGAATACTAAATCACAATAGATTCTCTGACCACACATCAAGTCTCCCATTCAATATGTACAGACTATTTTGGTAAATTGTGAAAATTGGGACAGTTGACTCAATTATCCAGAATAGAGTACTAAAGAAAAGCACATAGATACAAAAAATGTAAAAGATGAAACAGATAAGCATGCCATATGAGGCCCTCAGTAACACTGAAGAGAATGGGAGAAGCACAGAAGATCAGCAACAATCCGAGTTTTAGCCTGATTTAGACTCCAGATCTTTCAGGTTGACTTGGCTTGAACAGCTCAAGAGACCACAGCCACTCCCCTGGCTCTCAGACCAATCCTTCCTTTCCACTCAAAGGAAATAGCTATGCTCACAGGTGTGGAGTCTCAGCCAGAGTTGTTTCAGAGAATTTTTCAATGCGTAATGACTCCCCCTGCCTTTGAGTTCACAGTGAATGAAATCTGTGAAAACACCTTTCCAAAATAATTTCTTTCTCTGTAAAATGTCAATCTATTCCATCAGGCAAATATGCACCACCACATTTATTTCTATCAAGGGCACTTCTCCCATTGGGACCTAAATTTGATTGACTGTCTTTGTTTTTAGAACTAAGGAGCTATCTCATGTAGGCCAAAGTGTCTGCAAGCCAGGGCCATCACAACATTGGAGGACTTGTGTTTTATGAGAGGAGGCCTATTGGAAATATCCTTACATTGTTTTGGTAAAATTCACACCAACAGTTTGAAATTGGGGGCTTTAAAAGATACAATTCAGTTTTGATATATGTCACCAGCATTGTGCTTGCCTCAATACTTGCTTTCTAATACCATGTTTTATGATTACAAGCAATAAATAGAAACCCAAACCGTACAACTTTCACTTCCCATCCATGTAACCCCACACCTTGCTCCCTAGAAAATACAGAACTGTCTTATTTCTATGAATTTTGACAATGTTTGTCTGTTACCTTAATAGAGAGACAAGGTATGTTGACAAGGGATGGTCGGTTCCCTCTCTTGTCAATTTCTCAAGATACTCTATTGTTGTGGCCAGTATCAGGACTTTGTCACATTTGTGACTGTGTCTTATTTAATTGTATACATATACTACTTTCGTTAATGCATTCATCACTTGACCTGATATAGTGTTCTATGTGTTGCCATTATCTAGAATGTAGTTCTGTATTATGTTTAAGAGTTTTGGGCATCCATTTATAAAACTATTGTGTATATGTCAATGGTCACATGATATTTTCATTCTCAACCTACTGGAAAAATAGCAAAAATTTTTCCATGGTAGCTATATCATTCTATGTACCCAACAGAGCCATTTTGGGTTCCAGTACTTCCACATCAGATTGTCAACGCCCATGTGATCATTTCTCTTTGGTTGATTACAGCATTCTTCAAGGAATAACTTATTGTCTCATTGTGCTTTTGATTTTCCCTCTGACTGACAAAGTGTCTGATTATCATAGCAAAATGTTATAGACTGTGTGGCTTCAATAATAGAAGTGTAAGTCTCACTGTCCTGAAAGTTCAGGATGAAGGTGCCAGAACATTCCTTTCTCAGGAGGGTCTATCAACAGGAAAATGCTGAACAGGGTCTGATGCTGAGGGCATCAAGAGGAAGGAACAGCCCGAACAAATCCACAGAAGTAGATCTCCTCACAGACTCACAGTCTGTTGTCTGTCCAGCACTGGAGCTGTAATCCGGGCCCAGCAGCAGCCTGGCCAATTACATATCAGTATCCTCATATGTCACAAAAAGACAACTGTTACATCTTCATCCCCTCTCCAGTAAGGTACATCCACATGTGTGCCTTGGTCCATTTGCTACCCAGAGACTTACCCAGATCAGTCCTTCTACTTTGATCCTTGAGTATGACTTCACCATTGTCTGTGATCTGTAAAGCTTATTTTTTAGTACTTCAGAGGCAAATGGGCACACCCAAAAAGACTTGCCAGGAACTAACTTGCCACGTCAAGATGAGAAAGAACTGACCTGCAGTTGGTGTGAACACTGGCTCCATAAAGTGCCCCATCAAAGAGAGTTACCAGATGAATGTGAGCTCCAGATAGAAGCAGATCAGGTCTTCTAGTCTCTGATGGTGATTTTCAACAAGAACCATTTATCATACCTAGCACGTTGGTGCATCAGCTTCTTGATAGTCTTCATCATTTGCTGAGTAGTGTCAAGGGAATGTTGGTACACGAAGAGAAAGGATACACAATACGAGTTTTAGCCTACTTTATACTCCATGTCCCTCAGGATAGCCCAGACTTGAACTCCACATGAGACCACAGTCATTACTCCAACTCTCTGACCAATCTGTCCTTTCCACTTGAAGGAAATATTGATGCTCACAGGTGAGGAGGCCCATCACGTTTTGTTTCAGTGACTTTTTTCAATGTGTATTGATTCTCTCCCATTCAATTCACAGAGAATGAAATGTGTGAAAAGTCCTTTCCAGAATCAGTGCTCTCTCTGTAAAATGGTAATCTACTCCTTCAGGCGAATATCCACCAACCACTTATTTCAGGCATGGGCAATTCTCTGATTGGGACCTAAATTTTACTGAAGTGTTTGTTTAGAACTGAGGAGTTTTCCCATTTAGCCCAAAGGGTCTAGGAGGCAGGGACATCACAACATTAGAGGACTAGTTGTTTAGGGGAGGTGCCCTACTGGGAATATCCCTTATATTATTTAGGTAAAATTCAAACCACCAGTTTGTCATTGAAACCTTTAAAAAATGGAATTCAGTTATCTAATATGCTGCCAGCATTGTGCATTCCACAATCCTTGCTGTCTAATACCATTTTTCTGATTACAAGCAATCAATAGAAACACAAACCATGCCACTTTCCCTTCCCATCCACGGTGCCCCACACCTTGCACCTGGGAACACACTGACCTGCCTTCTTTCCTTATGAATTTGACATTGTCTGTCTGTTATCTTAATCGAGAGACACAGTATGATACCTTTGGATGCTAGCATCTTTCTGTTGCCATTTCTCAAGTAACTTTCTTCCGGTGGCCAGCATCAGGACTGCTGTCACATTTATGACTGTATTTTGTTTCAGTTTATACCTATAAAATATTCATTAATGCATTCATCAGTTGACCTGATATTGTGGTTGCACATTTGTGACCTTATCTACACTGTAGTTCTGAATTCTGTTTAGGAGTTTCTCGGGATCCATTTTGAATATTATTGTGTACATATCAATGGTCATGTGGTATTATCATTCTCAACAATATGGACATTTTGTGAACTGTTTTCCATGGTACCCACATCATTCTATGTATCCACCAGAGTTATTTGAGCATTCTTGTTCTTCCTCATTGCATTGTCAATGCACATGTGATCTTTTCTCTTTGGTTGATCACAGCATTCTTAAAGGAGTAGCATATTGTCTCATTGTGCTTTCGATTTTCCCTCCCTGCCTGACAAAGAGTCTGATTTTTGTAGCAAAAAATTATAGACTGCGTGGCTTCAATACGATAGTGTATTTCTCACAATCCTGAAAGTTCAAGATGAAAGTGCCTGAACATTGCTTTCTCAGGAGTGTCTGTAAACAGAAAACTGCTCAGCATGGTTTGACGCTGAGGGCATCAGGAGGAAGGAACAGCCTGAGCAGAGCCACAAAAGTCGCTCTCCTCTCCGACTGACATCTGTTTTCTGCCCAGCACTGGAGATTTAATCCATGCCCACCAGCAGCCTGGCCATCACATATCAGTACCCACATGTGTTACAAATAGGCAACTGTGATATCATCAACATGTCTTTAGGATGCCTCAGCCACAGAAGTCTTTTGGATCATTTGTTGCACAGAGACTTATCAAGGACTGTCCTTCCACTTTGAGCACTGAGTGTGACTTCACCATTCTCTGTGCTCTGTAGAGGTTTTTTTTTTTACATACTTCACAGGCAAATGGGCACAGACAAAATGACGTCCCAGGAATCACCTTGCCACTTCAAAGAGGAGCAAGAACTAACATGCAGTTTGTGTGAACACTGGATGCATAAATAGCCACCTCAAAGAGTGTTTACAATTGAATGTGAGCTCCAGATAGAAGCAGATCAGGTATTCTAGTCTCTGATGGTAATTTTCAAGAAGAACAACTTATTATTTTTCTAAATTTATTGGGGTGACAATTGTTAGTGAAATTACATAGATTTCAGTTGTACAATTCTGTATTACATCATCTATAAATCCCATTGTTTTTTCACAACCCAGAGTCAGTTCTCCTCCCACCACCATATATTTGAAGAACTACTTATAATACCTGGCAAGTTGGGGCATCAGGTTCTTGATTGTCCTCATGATTTGCTGAATAATGTCAAGTGAGTGTTGGTACATGGAGAGGAAGGATACACATTCGTATGTTGCTCTGTCAGTTCTGACAGGCATTAGGTTCTCCATAGATCTGCCATATGAATTCCCATATATGTGCCTATAAACTGGCTGATTTGAGAGGGTTGGAAGTAATTCAGTAGAGGTCAGGTTCACATGCAATTACCTAAAAAGAAAGGAAAGTCCACTTTCATTATGTGTTAACTCAGACGCTCTCACAGTATATACTGTAGATCTCCATATTCTACTTGTCAAAGGCACTGGATTCTCCCCGGAAAAGACACTCCCTGCCACCCCTTAGCAGGTGACACAAGAAAGAATTGGAAGTCATGATAGATTCTCTGACCACACGTGGAGTCCCACATGCAAAATATACAGACTCTATGAGTAAAAGGGTGAAAATCGGGAATGTTTCCTCAATTATGAAGATCAGACTATTAAAGTAAAACACAACAACATGCACAACATGTAAAAGCTGAAGAATACAGCAATGCCATAGGAGGCCATCAGAAACATGGAAAAGGTAGGGAGAGGCACAGCAGATCCACAACAATCTGAGTTTTAGCTTTATTTATACTCCAAGTCCTTCAGGGTAGCCCAGGCTTGAATCCAAAGAGACCACAGCCGTTGCCCTGCTCTCTGACCAATCCTTCCTTTACACTCCATGAAAATATCTATGCTCACAGGTGAGGAAGTCCATCACATTTTGTTTCAGAGACTTCTTTCAATGTGTAATTATTCTCTCCATTTCAATTCACAGTGAATGAAATCTGTGAAAACTCCTTTACAAAGTCAGTACTCTCTGTAAAACGGTAATCTACTCCATCAGGCAATTATCCACCACCACACTTATTTCTAACCAGGGACTTCTCCCATTGGGACTTAAATATCACAGGGAGTGTTTGTTTGTAGAAATGAAGAGCTTTCTCATGTAGACCAAACAGGCTAGGAGGCGGGGACATGAAAACATTAGTGGACTTGCAGTTTTGGAGAGTTGCCCTACTTGGACTATACCTTACAAGTTTCGGGTAAAATTCACACCACAAGTTTGCCCTTGGAACCTTAAAAAATACAATTCAGTTTTGTCATATGCCAACAGCATTGTGGATTCCTCAATCCCTGCTGTCTATTAACATTTATTCTATTACAAGCAATCAAAAGAAAAACAAGCCATGCAACTTCCACTTCCTATTCATGTTGCCCCACAAATTGCACCCTGGCAAACACTGACCTCACTTCTTTCCCTATAAATTTGATATAGTCTGTCTGTTATCTTAATAGAGAGACAACATATGTGGCCTTGTGATACTAGCTTCTTTTTTGCTATTTCCTCACCATACCTTCCTGCGGAGGCCAGCATCAAGACTTCTGTCACCTTATGACTGTATCTTTGGTCATTTTATACTTATGCCACCATCGCTAATGCATTCATCAGTTCACCTGATATTGTTTTTCTACCTTTTTGCCATTATCTATAGTGCAGTTCTGATTTCTGTTGAGGAGTTTCTGGTCATCAGTTTTTAAGCACTATTTTGTATACATCAATGATCACATGATATTTTCATTCTCAATATCCTGGACAAATTGTGAACTGTTTTCCTTGCTAGCTATATCATTGTAGGTATCCAGAAGAGACATGTGAGCATTCCAGTTCTTCTCCATCACATTGTGAAACCACATGTGATCTTTTCTCTTTGGTTGATCACAGAATTCATGAAGGAGTAGCATACTGTCTCATTTGCTTTCGATTTTCCCTCCCTGAGCGATAAAGTGTCCGGTTCTCATAGTAAAATGTTATAGACTGTGTGGCTTCAATAACACAAGTGTATTTCTCACTGTCCTGAGAGTACAAGATGAAGGTGCCAGAACATTGCTTCTCACAAGGGTCTGTTAACAGGAAACTGCTCATCAGGGTCTGACACTGAAGGCATCAGGATTGAGGAACAGTCCGAGCAGAGACACAGAATTTGCTCTCCTCACAGTCTCATACTCTATTTTCTGCCCAGCACTGGAGCTGTAATTAGTACCCAGCAGCCACCTGGACAATCACATATCAGTATCCTCATGTGTCAAAAAATACAACTGTATCTTTTGATCTCTCCTCTAATTTCTTCTTTGACCCAGTCCTTCTTTAAAAGTATATTGTTTAGTCTCCATGTATTTGTGTTTTTTCCACTTTCTTTTTACAGTTGATATCCAATTTCAAAGCCTACATCCTACCAAAATTTTTGGGATGCAGCGAAAGCAGTTTTAAGAGGGAAATTTATCTCATTACAGGCCTATCTCAAGAAACAAGAAAACTCCCAAATAAACAACCTCATGTTACACCTTAAAGAACTAGAAAAAGAAGAACAAGTAAAACCCAAGGTCATCAGAAGAAAGGAAATAACAAAAATTAGAGCAGAACTAAATGAAATAGAGAAAAAAAGACAATAGAAAAAATTAATGTGACAAAGAGCTGGTTCTTTGAGAAGATTAACAAAACTGACAAACCCTTGGCTAGACTTACTAAGATAAAAAGAGAGAATACACTGATTAACAAAATCAGAAACATAAAAGGGGAAGTTATCACGGACATAACAGAAATACAAAGGATCATCCAAGAATACTATGAAGGACTATATGCCACCAAATTCAACAACCTAGAAGAAATGGATAAGTTCTTAGAAACATATAACCTTCCAAGGCTGAACCATGAAGAACTGGAAAATCTAAACAGACCGATCACCAGTAACGAAATTGAATCAGTCATCTAAAACCTTCCCAAAAGCAAAAGTCCAGGACCAGATGGCTTCATTAGTGAATTCTACCAAACCTTCAAAGAGGATCTAATACCAATACTGCACAAACTCTTCCAAATAATTGACGAAGAAACAGTACTCCCCAACTCATTTTATGAGACCAATATTACCCTGGTACCAAAACCTGGTAAGGACAGCACAAAATAAAGAAAACTACAGACCAATATCTCTAATGAATACCGATGCAAAAATCCTAAATAAAATTCTAACAAATCGAATACAACAATGCATTAAAAAGATTATTCATCACGACCAAGTGGGGTTCATCCCTGGGGCACAAGGATGGTTCAACATACGCAAATCCATCAATGTGATATATCATATAAACAAAATAAAGCACAAAAATCATATGATTATATCAATTGATGCAGAAAAAGCATTTGATAAGATACAACATCCATTTATGATTAAAACACTTAATAAAATGGGTATAGAAGGAAAATACCTTAAAATAATAAAGGCCATATATCACAAGCCCTCTGCTAATCCCACAATTAATCGAGAAAAACTGAAGCCCTTTGCTCTACGTTCAGGAACACGACAGGGATGTCCCCTATCACCTCTGCTTTTCAACATCGTGTTGGAAGTCCTTGCCAGAGCAATCAGGCAAGAGAAAGAAATAAAAGGAATCCAAATTGGGAATGAAGAAGTTAAATTATCACTCTTTGCAGATGACATGATGCTATATATAGAAAACCCTAAAGACTCCACCAAAAAGCTATTAGAAACAATCAACGAATACAGTAAAGTTGCCGGCTACAAAATCAACGCACAAAGGTCCATTGCCTTCCTATATACCAACAATGAAATCTCAGAAAAAGAAATATAAAAAACAATTCCTTTTGCAGTTGCAACAATAAGAATAAAATACCTAGGAATAAACTTAACCAAGGATGTGAAAGACCTATATGCTGAAAACTATAAGACATTTTTGAAAGAAATTGAAGAAGACACAAACAAATGGAAAGATATTCCATGCTCACAGATTGGAAGAATCAACATAGTTAAAATGGCCATATTACCCAAAGCAATATACAGATTCAATGCAATCCCCATCAAAATCCCAATAATCCCAATGGCATATTTTAAAGAAATAGAACAAAAAATCATCGGATTTGTTTGGAACCACCAAAGACCCCAAATAGCCAAAGAAATCTTAAGAAAAAAGAACTATAATGGAGGTATCACACTTCCTGACTTTGGCTTGTACTACAGGGCCACAATAATCTAAAAAGTATGGTATTGGCAGAAAAAGAGACTCATAGACCAATGGAATAGAATTGAGAACCCAGATATAAAACCACATAAATATGGACAGAAAATTTTTGACAAAGAAGCAAAAAACATACAATGGAGCAAAGACAGCCTCTTCAATAAATGGTGCTGGGAGAATTGGATAGCCACGTGCAAAAGAATGAAACTGGACTGCTATTTGTCACCATGTACCAAAGTTAATTCAAAATGGATCAAAGACTTAAGCATAAGGCCTGACACAATAAACTGCATAGATGAAAACTTAGGTACTAAACTTATGGATCTTGGGTTCAAAGAACATTTTATGAATTTGACTCCAAAGGCAATGGAAGTAAAAGCTAAAATAAACGAATGGGACTATATGACACTTAAAAGCTTCTGCACAGCAAAGGAAACCATTGACAAAATAAAGAGGCCACCAACTGAATGGGAGAAGATTTTTGCAAACAGTGCCTCCGATAAGGGGCTAGTGTCCAGAATATACAAGGAACTCATGCAACTCAACAACAAAAAAACAAACAACCCAATTGAAAAATGGGCAGAGGACCTGAAGAGACATTTCTCCAAAGAGGACATACAAATGGCAAATAGACATATGAAAAAATGCTCAACATCACTAATCATCAGAGAAATGCAAATCAAAACCACAATGAGATATCACCTCACCCCAGTCAGAATGGCGATCATCAACAAGACAAATAATAACAAATGTTGGAGAGGATGTGGAGAAAAAGGAACCCTCATACACTGTTGGTGGGAATGCAGACTGGTGCAGCCATTATGGATGGCGGTGTGGAGGTTCCTCAAAAAATTACAAATAGAATTGCCATATGACCCAGCAATCCCTCTCCTGGGTATCTACCCAAAAAATCTGAAAACATTTAGAGATAAAGACATATGTGCTCCAATGTTCATTGCAGCTTTGTTTACGATGACCAAGACATGGAAACAACCAAAATGTCCTTCGATAGATGAATGGATGAAGAAATTGTGGTATATATACACAGTGGAATACTATTCGGCGGTAAGAAAATTTGATATAGGAACATTTGTGACAACATGGATGGATCTTGAAAGTGTAATGCTGAGCGAAATAAGTCAGACAGAAAAAGCAGAGAACCATGTGATTTCACTGATATGTGGTATATAAACCAAAAGCAACAAAAGAGCAAGACAAACAAATGAGAAACAGAAACTCATGGACACAGACAATGGTTTGGTGGTTGCCAGAGGGTAAGGGGGGTGGAGGGTGGGGGGTGGGAGATGAGGGTAAGGGGGATCGAATATATGGTGATGGAAGGAGAACTGACTCTCGGTGATGAACACACAATGGGATTTATAGATCATGTAATACAGAATTGTACACCTGAAATCTATGTAATTTTACTAACAAATGTCACCTCAACAAATTTGATTTAAAAAAAAAAAATCTCAAAAAAGAAATACAGAAAAACAATTCATTTTGCAATTGCAACAAAATGAATAAAATACCCAGGAATAAACTTAATGAAGGATGTGAAAGATCTATATGTTGAAAAGTATGACATTAAAAAAAAAAAAAAAAAAAAAAAAATTGAAGTCACAAAAAATTGAAAGACATTCTGTACTCATGGATTGGAAGAATCAACATAGTTAAAATGGCCATATTACGCCAAGCAATATACAGATTTAATGCAATCCTCATCAAAATCCCAGTGGCATTGTTTAAAGAAGTAGAATATAAAATCATCAGATTTGTTTGGAACCACAAAAGACAATGAATAGCAAAAGGTATCTTGAGAAAAAGAACAATGCTGGAGGCATCACACTCCCTGACTTTAGCTTGTACTACAGGGCTACAATAATCAAAACAGCATGGTATTGGCAGAAAAACAGACACATAGACCAGTGGAATAGAATTGAAAACCCAGAAATAAATCCACATAAATATGGACAGAAAACTTTTCTCAAAAATTATAAAATATACAACGAAGAAAAGACAGCCTCTTCAATAAATGGTGCTGGAAGAATTGGATAGCCACGTGCAAAAGAATGAATCGAGACTGCTATCTGTCACTATGAATCAAAATTAATCCAAAATTGATCATAGACCTAAACATAAGACCTGAAACAATAAACTGCATGGAAAAAAACATAGGTACTAAATTTATGGACCTTGGATTCAAAGAGCATTTTATGAATTTTACTCATCGGCAAGGGGAGTAAACTAAAATAAGTGAATGGGACTATATGAAAATTAAAATCTTCTACACGGCAAAAGAAACCATTGACAAAATAAAGAGGCAACCAACTGAATGGGAGAAGTTTTTTGCAAACAGTGCCTCTGATGAAGGGCTGATATCCAAAATGTACAGGGAACTCATGAAACTCAACAACAAAAAAACAAACAAATATCCAATTGAAAAATAGACAGATGACTTGAAGAAACATTTCTCCAAAGAGGACACACAAATGGCAAATAGACATATGAAAAAATGCTCAACATCACTAATCATCAGAGAAATGCAAATAAAAACCACAATGAGATATCAATTCATCCCAGTCAGAAAGGCTATCATCAGCAAGACAAATAATAACAAGTGTTTGAAAGGCAGTGAAGAAAAAGAAACCCTCATACACTGTTGGTGGGAATGCAGACTGGTGCAGCTGTTAAGGAAGACAGTGTGGAGATTCCTCAAAAGATTACCAATAGTATTACCATATGACCCAGCAACCCCTCTCCTAGGTATCTACCCAAAAAATCTGAAAACATTTATATATAAAGACATGGATGCTCCAATGTTCATTGCAGCTTTGTTTATGGTGGCCAACACATGCAAACAACCAAAATGTCCTTCAATACTGAAATGTATACAGAAGTTGTGGTATATATACAAAATGGAATACTATTTGGTGGTAAGAAAATATGATATAGGAACATTTGCGACATGGATGGATCTTGGGAATATAATGCTAAGCGAAAGAAGTCAGACAGAAAAAGCAGAGAACCATATAATTTCACTGATTTGTGGTATATGAACCAAAAACAACAAAAGAACAACACAAATAATTGAGAAACAAAAAACTCATAGACACAGACAATAGTTTAGTGTTTACAAATGGGTAAGGATGGTGGGGATTGGGAGAGGAGGATAAGGAGGATCAAATATATGGTAATGGAAGGAGAACTGACTCTGGGTGGTGACCGAACAATGGGATCTATAGATGATGTAATACAGAATTGTACACGTGAAATCTATGTAATTTTACTAACAATTGTCACCCCAATAAATTTAATAAAATAAAATTTAAAAAAAATCATTATAAAAATGAAACTCAGTTTTGTAATATGCCAACAGCATTTTACTTTCCTCAATCAGTGCTGTCTAACATCATTTTGCTGATGACAAGCAATCAACAGAACCCTAAGCCATGCACCTTTCACTTTCCATCCACACTGCCCCACACCTTGAGCCCTGGAAAACACTGACCTTCCTTCTTTCCCTATGATTTGGTATTTTCGGTCTGTTATCTTATTCGATAGACAGCCTGCGATACCTTGCGATGCTAGCGTATTTCCATTGCCATTTCTCAAGTAACTTTCTTTGGGTGTCCAACATCAGGATTACTTTCACCTTTATGATTATATTTGTTTCATTTTATACATATGATACATTCGCTGATTCCTTCAACAGTTGACTTGATATTGTGTTCCTACATTTGTACCATTATCTACACTGCAGTTCTGAATTATGTTTACACGTTTCTGGGCATCTGTTTTAAACACCATTGTGTATGTATCAATGGTCATTTGATATTTTCAATTTCAACATCCTGGGCAACTTGAAAACTGTTTTACAATGTAGCTATATCATTCTATGTATCTAGCAGAGACATCTGAGCATTCCAGTTCTTCCAAATTACACTGTCAATGCACATGTGATCTTTTCTCTTTGGTTGATCACAGCATTCTTTAAGGAGTAGCATTTTGTCTCATTGTGCTTTCAATTTTCACTCCTTGAGTGATAAAATGTCCGATTTTCATAGCAAAACATTATAGACTGTGTGGTTTCACAGATAAATGCATTTCTAACCATCCTGAAAGTCCAAGATGAGGGTTCCAGAATGGTGCTTTATCAGGAGAGTCTGTCAACAGAAAACGCTCAACAAGGTTTAATGCTAATGGCATCAGGAGGAAGGAACAGCCAGAGCAGAGCCACAGAACTCACTCACCTCACAGACTCACATTCTGTTGTCTGCCCAGCACTGGAGCTTTAATCCATGCCCAGCAGCCACCTGGCCAATCACATACCAGCATCATCATGTGTCAGAAAGAATACAACTGTGATATCATCATCCCCTCTCCAGGAGGCAACAGCCTCAGAAGTGTCTTCGACCAATTGTTGTCCAGAAACTTATAGGAACTGTCATTCCACTTTCAGGCCTGAGTGTCACTTCACCATTCTCTGTGATAAGTAGAGCCATGTTACTCATACTACAGAGGACCTCGGGCCTAGCCATAATGACTTTCCAGGAGTCACCTTGCCACTTAAAGAGGAGCAAGAACTGATATGAGGTTGGTGTGAGCGCTGTCTCCAAATAGTGCCCCTTCAAAGAGTGTTCACTGAGGAATGAGCTCCATGTATCATCAAACATGGTCTTCTAGTCTGTGATTGTTATTTTCAAGAAGATACACTTATATCTAGCAAGAATGGGTAGCAGATTCTTGATTGTCCTCATCATGTGCTGAGAAGTGTCAAGGGAGTGTTGATTCATGGAGAAGGATACACATTTGTATGGTGCTCTCTCAGTTCTGACACACAGGATAAACTCCATGGGGTTCACATCTGAATTCCCCGATACATGCCTAAAAACTGACTGATTTCAGGGGGTTGGATGTAATTCAATAGAGGTAAGGTTAGCCAGAAATTACCTAAGAAAAAAAGGAAGGTCCACTCTCTTTGTTTATCGGCTCAATATGTACTGTAGTTCTCCATATTCTGCTTGTCCAAGACCATGAATTTCTCTGCGGGAAGACACTCTCTACCATCCCTTAGCAGGTGACACAACAAAGAACTGGAAGTCACAATAGATTATCTGACCACACGTGGAGTGCCACATGTAAAATATACAGACTCTATGAGTAAAAAGGTGAAAATTGGGAATGTATCCTCAATTATGAGGATCAGAGAATTAAACAAAAAAAACATAACATGCACAATATGTAATAGATGAAAGAGATTGGCATGCCATAAGGGACCCTCAGTAACCTGGATGAGAATGCGAGAGGCAGAGCAGATCCTCAGTAATCTGAGTTTTAGCCTCCTTTCGACTCCAGGTCCCTCAGGAATGCCCAGGCGTGAACCCTGTAAGAGACCACAGCCTTTGCGTGGCTCTCTGACCAATCATTATTTTCTACTCGAAGGCTATATCTGTGCTCACAGGTGAGGCATCACTTCATGTATTGTTACTGAGACTTATTTTAATGTGTAATGATTCTCTCCCATTCAATTCACAGTGAATGAAATCTGTGAAAACTCCTTTACAAAATCAGTGCTCTCTCTGTAAAATGGTAATGTCCTCGATTAGGCAAATATCCACAACTACACCTATTTCTAGCAAGGGCATATCTCTCATTGGAAGCTAAATTTCACTGCAGTGTTTGGTTTAGAACTGAGGAGGGAGATCCATCACAACTTTAGAGGACTTGGGGTTTAGGAGAGGTGCCCGACTGGGAATATCCCTTACATTGTTTTGGTAAAATTCACACCACCAGTTTGCTATTGGAAACTTTAAGAAATACAATTCGGTTTTGTAACATACCTTACCTTGTTTTGGTCAAGTTCAACCCTCCCTATTGCCTTAGGAAACTTTAAAAAATAAAATTCAGTTTTGTGATATGCCTACAGCATTTTGCTTTCCTCAATCCTTGCTGTTTAATACCATTTTTCTGATTACAAGCTATCAATAGAACCCCAAGCCATGCAACTTTCAATTCCCATCCATGCTGCCCCACACCTTGCACCCTGGCAAACACTGATCTCTCTTATTTCCCTATGAATTTGACATTGTTATTCTGTTATATTAATGGAGAGATTGCATATGTGGCGTAGAGATGCTGGCTTCATGCTCTTGCCAATTTCTCAAGATATTTTATTTCTGTGGCCAGCATAAAGACTTTTGTCTCCTTTACGACTGTATTTAGTTCCATTTTATACATATACCACCTTCGCGAATGCATTCATCAGTTGTCTTGATATTGTGTGTCTACATTTTTGCCATTATCTACCTTGCAGTTCTGATTTCTGTTTAGGAATTTCTGGGCATCTGATGTAAACACTATTGTGTGTATATCAATCGTCACATGGTATTTTCATTCACAGCATCTTGGATAAATATCAAACTGCTTTCCATGGTAGCTATATCATTCTATGTATCCAGCAGAGACATGTGAGCATTTCAGTTCTTCCAAATCACATTGTCAACTCACATGTGATCTATTCTCTTTGGTTGATCACAACAATCTTGAAGGAGTAACATAATGTTTCATTGTGCTTTCAGATTTCCCTCCCTGAATGATAGATAGTGTCCGATTTTCATTACAAAATATAATAGACTGTGTGGATTCAATAGCAGAAGTTTATTTCTCACTGTCCAGAACTCTAACATTAAGGTGCCAGAACATTGCTTTCACAGGAGAGTCTGCCAACAGGACACAGCTCAGCAGGACCTGACGCTGAAGCCGTCATGAAGAAGGAACAGCCCGAGCAGAGCCAGGGAAGTTGCTCTTCTCACAGCTTCACTCTGTGTTGTCTAACCAGCACAGCAGCTGGAATTTGTGCCAATCAGCTGTCTGTCAAATCACATATCAGTACCCTTGTATGTCACAGAAAGTCCACTTGACATCATCATTCCCTTTCGAGGAGGCGGCAGCCACAGATACGTCTTTGTCCATTTGCTGCCTAGAGAAATATCCAGGACTTTCCCCCAATTTGAGCCTTAAGTGTGACTTCATCATTCTCTGTGCTCCATAGAACCATCTTTCTCATACTGGAAAGGATCTTGGGCCCAGTAAAAATGACTTGCCAGGAATAACTTTGCCACTTTAAAGGGGAGCAAAAATTTATATGCAGTTGGGGTGAGATTTGGTTCCAAAAAGTGCCACACCAAAGAATGTTACTAGATGAATGTTAGCTCCAGATTGAAGCATAACGGGTTGAAATCTCTGCTGCTTATTTTTGACAAGAATCACTTATACTTCACAAGTCAGGGCATGAGATTCTTGATTGCCCTCATCATTTGCTGAGTAGTGTCAAGGGAGAGTTGCTACATGTAGAGGAAGGATACACATTTGTATGGTGCTCATTCACTACTGACAGGCAGGATGGGCTCCCTGGGTCTGCCATCTGAATCCCCCGTTACATGCCGTCAACCGGCTGATTTCAGAATTTTGGATGTAATTAGGTAGAGGTCAGGTTCACCAGGAATTACCGAAAAAGAAAGTAAGGTCCACTTTTTTGTGTGTCCACTTTTGTCTCAGTAGCTGGCTCAGTATATACTGTAGTTCTCCATATTCTACTTGTCAAATACACTGAATTTCTCTGGGGAAGTCATTCTCTGCCACCGTTTGACAGGCTATGTAACAAAGAATTGGAAGTCATCACTGATCCTCTGACCACACGTGGTGTCCCACATGCAAAATGTGCAGACTCTCTGAGTAAAAGTGTGAAAATTGGGAATGTTTCCTCAATTATGAAGATCAGAGTATTAAAGAAATGCACATACTATGTGTAAAATATAAAAGATGAAACAGAGAGGCATGCCGTATTAGGTCCTCAGTAACATGGAAGACAATGGGAGAGATGCACAGCAAATCTGCAGCAATCAGAATTTTAGCCTGATTTAGACTACAGGTGCTTCAGACTAGCCTTGGCTTGATCCCCATTAGAGACCACAGCCATTGCACTGCCTCTCTGCACAATCCTTCCTTTCCACTCAAAGGAAATATCTAAGTTCACTGGTAAGGAGACCCATCACGTTATTTGTTTGTTTGTTTGTTTTTGTTGTTGTTGTTGTTGTTATTTTCAGAGACATTTCTTAATGTGTAAGGTCTTCCTTCCAATTTACAGTGAATGAAATCTGTGAAAACTCTCCTCCAAAATCAGTGGTCTCTGTTAAAAGGGCAATCTACTCCATCAGGTAAATATTTTCCATCACACCTATTTCTACCAGGGGCAGTTCTCCCATTGGGACCTAATTTCACTGGCTGTGTTTTTGTTTTTGAACTGAGGAGCCTTCTCATGTAGACCAAAGGGTCTTGGAGGCATGGCCATCACAACATTAGAGGATTGTGATTTACAAGGGGTGCCCTATTGAGAAGATCCCTTACATTGTTTTGGTAAAATTCATACCACCAGTTTGCCATTAGAATCTTTAAAAGATAAAATTCAGTTTTGTAATATGCCACCAGCTTTGTGCTTTCCTCAAACCTTGTTGTCTATACGATTTTCTGATTACAAGCGATCAATAGAAATGCAAGCCATGCAACTTTCACTTCCCATCCATGCTGCCCCACACCATGTGCCCTGGTAAACACTGACCTGCCTTCTTTCCCTATGAATTTGACATGCTTACGCAGTTATCTTAATGGAGAAACAACATATGTGACCTTGGGATGCTAGCTTTTTTCTCTTGCCAATTTCTCTATGTACTTTCTTCCTGTAGCCAGCATCAAGACTTCTGTCTCCTTCATTACGGTATCTTGTTTCATTTTATACATATATCACCATCTCTTATGCATTCATCAGATGACCATCTATTGTGTTTATACATTTTTGCCATTATCTACAGTGCAGTTCTGAATTCTGTTTAGGAGGTTCTGGGCATCTGTTTTAAACACTATTGTGTATATACCAATGGTCAAAAGATATTTTCATTCTCAACATCCTGGATAAATAGCAAACAGTTTTCCTCATTAGCTATATTATTCTATGTATGTACCAGAGTCATGTGAGCATGCCAGTTCTTACACATCGCACAAAAATGCACAAGTGAACTTTTCTCTTTGGTTAACCACAGCATTCTTGATGGAGTAGCATTTTTTATCATTATGCTGTCGATTTTCCCTCGCTGATTGATAAAGTGTCCTATTTTCATAGCAAAATGTTGTAGACTGTGTGGCTTCAATAACAGTAGTGTAGTTCTCTCCATCCAAAAGTCCAAGATGAAGGTGCCAGAATGTTGGTTTCTCATGAGGATCTCTCAACAGGAAACTATTCAGCAGGATCTGATGCTGATGGTGTCAGGAGGAAGGAACACCCCGAGCAGAGCCACAAATGCACAAATGTTGCTATCCTAACAGACACACTCTGCTGTCTGCCCAGAACTGGAGATGTATTCCGTGTCCATCAGCTGCCTGGCCAAACTCATATCATTATCCTTGTGTGTCACAAAGAGAAAATTGTGACATCATATTCCCGTCTCTTGGAGGGGAAGCCACAGGATGCCTTGGAACCTTTCCTACACAGAGACTAATCCAGGACAGTCCTTCCACTTTGAGATATGAGTGTGACTTCACCATTCTCTGTGCTTCATAGAGGCTTCTTCCTCATACTACAGAGGCCCTTGGGCCCAAACATAATGTCTTGCCAGGAATCAACTTGCCACTTCAAAGAGGAGGAAGTACTGACATGCAGTTAGTGTGAGCGCTGGCTCCAAAAAGTGCCCCATCAATGAGTGTTACCGGATGAATGTGTCCTCCAGATACAAGCAGATTGGGTCTTCTAGTCTGTGATGGTGATTTTCAATAAGAACCACCTATCATTCCAAGCAAGTATGGGCATCAGGTTCTTGATTGTCCTCATCATTTGATGATTAGGGTCAAGAGAATTTTGGTACCCAGAGAGGAAAGATACAAATTGTATGTTGCTCTGTCAGTTCTGAAAGACAAGAGGCCTCCATGGGTCTGTTACCTGAATTTCCCAATGCATGTCTATCAACGACTGATTTCACTGGGTTGGATGAAATTCAGTAGAGGTCAGTTTCGCAAAGATTTAACTAAGAAAATAAGGAAGGTCCACTTTCTTTTTTGTGGTCACAGAAGCTGGCTCAGTATATCCTGTATTTCTCCATATTCTACTTGTCAAAGACACTGAATTTCTCCAGAGGAAGACAGTCTCTGACACCCTTAACAGGTGAATTAACAAAGAACTAGAAGTCACAATAGATTCTCTGACCACACATGGAGACCCACATGCAAAATGTACAGAATCTATGAGTAAAAGTGTGAAAATTGGGAATGTTTCCTCAATTATGAAGATCAGAGTACTAAATTAACACACACAACATGCATTAAATGTAATAGATGAAACAGATAGGCATACCATAGATACCTTCAGTAACATGGAGGAGAATGGGAGAAGTACAGCAGATCTGCAACAAACAGAGGATTAGCCTGATTTACACTCCGGGTCCTTCATTATAGCCCCTGCTTGAACCCTGGAAGAGACCACAGCCATTGCTCCAGCTCTGTGAGACTCCTCCCTTTCCACTCGAAGGAAATATTTATGCTCACAGATGAGGAGGCCCATCATGATTTTTTCAGAGACTTCTTTCAATGTGTAATGATTCTCTCACTTTCATTTCACAGTGAATGAAATCTGTGAAAACTCCATTCCAAAATAAATGCTGTTTCTGTAAAATGGTAATATACTCCATCAGGCAAGTATCCACCACCACACAGATTTGTAGCAAGGGCACTTCTCCCATTGGGACCTAAATCTCACTGGAAGTGTTTGTTTTTAGAACTGAGGAGCTATCTCCTATACCCCAAGTGTCTAGGAGGCAGGGTCATCACAACATTAGAGGACTTGTGGTTTAGGAGAGGTTTCTGACTGGGAATATCCCTTACATTGTTTTGGTAAAATTCATACCACCACATTTCCATTGGAACAATTAAGAAATACAATTCAGTTTTGTAATATGCCAACAGCATAGTGCTTTTCTCAGTGCTTGCTGTCTAATACCATTTTTCTGATTACAAGCAGTAAATAGAAACCCAAGACATGCAACTTTCACTTCCCATCCATGATGCCCCACAATTTTCTCCCTGGCAAACACTGAACTGCCTTCATTCCCTATGAATTTGACATTGTCATTCTGTTATCTTAGTCGAGAGACAATGTATGTGGCCTTCAGATGCTAGCTTCTTTCTCTTTCCATTTTCTCAAGACACTATCTTGCAGTGTCAAGCATCAGGACTTCTGTCACCTTCATGACTGTATCTTGTTTCCTTTTATACATATAACATGTTCACTAATGTCTTCATTAGTTGACCGGATATTGTGTTTCGACATATTTGCCTTTATCTACACTGCAGTTGTGAATTATGTTTAGGAGTTTTAGGCATCCATTTTAAACTATTGTGTATATACTGATGTTCACGTTATATTTTCATTCTCAAAATACTGCACAAAAGCAAAATGTTTTACATGGTAGTTATATCATTCTATGTATCCAGCAGAGACATATGAGCATTCCAGTTTTTCCACATCACTTTGTCAAGACACATGTGATCATTTCTCTTGTATAGCATAAAGTCTCCTTGTGCTTGTGGTTTTCCCTCCGTGAGTTATATATTGTCCGATTTTCATAGCAAAATGTTATAGGCTGTGGTGCTTCAATAACAGAAGTGTATTTCTCAGCCTCCTGAAAGTACAAGATGAAGGTTCCAGAACGTGGCTTTCTCAGGAGGGTCTGTCAACTGGATACTGCTCAGCAAGGTCTAACGCTGAGGGCGTAATGTGGAAGGAACACCCCGAGAAGAGCCCCCAAATTAACTGTCCTCACAGACTCACATTCTGTTGTCTGTGCAGCACTGGAGCTGTAATCCATGCCAAAGAGCTGCCTGGGTAATCACATATCATTATCTTCATGTGTCACATAATGGAAACTGTGACATCATCATCACCACTCCAGGAGGACACAGGCACAGAGGTGACTTAGAATATTTACTTCCCAGAAACTTATCCAGGACAGTCCTGCCTCTTCAAGCCTTGAGTGTGACTTAACCATTCTCTGTGCTCCATACAGCTTTATTTTCATACTACAGAGGCCTTTGGGCCCAGGCACAATGACTTGCCAAGAATCACCTTGCCACTTCAAAGATTAGCAAGAAGGGACATGCAGTTGGTGTGAGTGCTTGTTATAAAAGATCTCCATCATTGAGTGTTACTGGATGAATGTGAGCTCCAGATAGAACGACATGGTCTCATCGTCTCTGATGGTGATTTTCTACAAGAACCAATTTCCATACCTGGCAAGATTGTGCGTCATGATTGTCCTCATCACTTGCTGAGTAGCGTCAAGGGAGTGTTGGTACAAAGAGAGGGAGGATAGACATCTTTATGGTGCACTGTCAATTCTGAGAGGCAGGATGTGCTCCAAGAGTCTGCCTTCTGAATTCCCTGACATGTGCCTATCTAGCAGCTCATTTAAGAGAGTTGGATGTAATTCAGTAGAGGTGAGGTTTGCCAGGAATTATGTAAGAAAGAAAGGAAGGTCCACTTTCTTTGTGTGTGGGCTCAGTGTTTGGCTCAGTATGTACTGTAGTTGTCCATATTCCACCAGTCAAATACATTGAATTTCTCTGGGGAAGACACTCTAGGCCACCCCTTAGCAGGTGAGATAACAGAGAATTAGAAGTCACGCTAGATTCTCTGACCACACATGGAGTCCCAAAGGCAAAATACACAGACTCTATCAGTAAAATTGTGAAATTTGGGAATGTGTCCTTAATTACTAAGATCAGAGTATTAATGAAACACATCATATTCACAAAATGTAAAAATGAAACAGAAAGTTATGCCACATGAGGCCCTCACTAACATGGAAGAGAGAGGGAGGGGCACAGCCGATCCACAGCATTCTGAGTTTTAGCCTGAATTAGACACCAGGTTGTTCAGGATAACCCAGGCTTGAATCCCGCAAGAGACCTCAGTCATTGCCCTGACTCTCTGACCAATTCTTCCTTTCCACTCAAAGGAAATTTCTATGCTCACTGGTGAGGAGGCCCACCACGTTTTGTTTCAGAGACTTCTTTGAATGTGTAATGATTCTCTCCCTTTCAATTCACAGTGAATGTAATCTGTGAAAACTCCTTTTCAAAATCAGTGCTCTCTATGTAAAATAACAAGCTCCTCCATCAGGCAAATATCCACCACACACGTAATTCTAGCAAGGGTAATTATCTTATTGGTACCTAAATTTCACTGGCAGTGTTTGTTTTTATAACTGAGGAGCTTTCTCACGTAAGCCAAAGTGTCTAATAGGCAGGTCCATCACAACATTAGGGGACTTGTGGTTTAGGAAAATTGCCCTGCTGGGGATATCCCTTACAATGTTTTGGTAAAATTCACACCACCAGTTTGCCATTGGAACCTTTAAAAAATACAATTCAGATTTGTAATATGCCAACATCATTGTGGTTTCCTCAATCCATGCTGCATAACGCCATTTTTCTTATAACAGGAAACAAAATCCATGCAACTTTCACTTCCCATCCATGGTTCTCCATAGTTTGTGCCCTGGCAAACACTGACATGCCATCTTTCCTTATGATTTAGACATTTTTGATCTGTTATTTTATTGGAGATACAGCATAGGTGGCCTTGGGATGCTAGCTACTTTCTTGCCAATTTCTCATGATACTTTGTTGAGTTGTCCAGTATCAAGACTTCTGTCACCTTTGTGACTGTATCTTGTTTCGTTTTACACATATACCACCTTCGCTCCTGCATTCATCAGTTGACCTGATATTGTGTTTCTACATTTTTGCCATTATCTACATTACAGTTCTGAATTATGTAAAGGAGTTTCCGGACATACGTTTTAAACTCTAGTGTCTATATATCAATGGTCACGTGAATTTTTCATTCTCAGCATCCTGGATAAATAGCGAACTGTTTTCCATAGTAGCTATATCATTCTATGTATCCACCAGAAACATGAGAGCATTTCAGATCTTCCACAACACACTTTCCACACACATGTGATCTTTTCTCTTTGATTGATCACAGTATACTTCAAGGAGTAGCATATTGTCTCATTGTGTTTTCTGTTTTACCTCCCTGACTCATAAATGTTCTGATTTTCATAGCAAAATGTTATAGACTGTGTGGCTTCAATAAGAGACGTGTATTTCTCACCATCCGGAAAGTCTAAGCTGAAGGTGCCCAAATGTATTAAAGAAATGTGGACAACGTGCACAAAATATAAAAGATAAAACAGAAAGTTATGCCATAGGAGGTCCTCAGTAACATGGAAGAGAATGGATGGTGCACACCAAATCCGCACCAATCTGAGTTTTAATCTGATTTAGACTCCAGGTACTTCAGTATATCCCAGGCTTGAACCCCGCAAGAGATCTCAGCCATTACCCGGCTCTCTAACCCAGCCTTCCTTTCCACTCAAAGGAAATATCTATGCTCAAAGGTGTGGAGGCCCATCACACTTTGTTTCAGAGTCTTTTTTCAATGTGTAAAGATTCTCTCCCTTTTAATTCACAGTGAATGAAATGTGAGAAAACTCCTTTAAATTCAGTGCTCTCTGTAAAATGTAATGTTCTCCATCAGGGAAATATTCACCCCCCACACTTATTTCTAGCAAGGGCACATCACCTATTGGGACCTAAATTTCACTGGCAGTGTTTGTTTTTAGAAATAAGAAGCTCTCTCATGTAGCCCAAAAGGGTCTAGGAGGCAGGGCAATCACAACATTAGAGGACTTTTGGTATATGAGAGGTGTCCTACAAAATAGAACATCAATTTTTTTGGGGGTAAAATTTACAAAACCAGTTTGCCTTTGGAATATTTAAAAAACTACAGTTCAGTTTGGTAATATGCCAACAGCATTGTGCTTTCCTCAATCTGTACTGTCTAATACCATTTTTGCTGATTACAAGTAACATAATCCATGCGAATTTCACTTCACATACACGCTGCCCCACACCTTGCACCCTGGGACACACTGACCTGACTTCTTTTTTGGGGGCAACGTGCACAAAATATAAAAGATAAAACAGAAAGTTATGCCATAGGAGGCCCTCAGTAACGTGGAAGAGAATGGGTGGTATGAATTTGACATCGTTTGTCTCTCATCTTAATGGAGAGAGAGCGTATGTGTCCTTATGATGTCAGCTTCTTGTTCTTGCCAATTTCTAAAGATACTTACTTGCTGTGGCCAAGATCAAGACTTATGTCACCTTTATAACTGTATGTTGCTTCATTTTGTCTTGTTCTTTTGTTGTTTTTTGGTTTATATACCACATACCAGTGAAATCACATGCTTCTCTGCTTTTCTGTCTGATTTATTTCGCTCAGCATTACACTCTCAAGATCCATCCATGTTGTCACAAATATTCCTATATCATCTTTTCTTACTGCCGAATAGTATTCCATTGTGTATATACACAACAACTACTTTATCCATTCATCTATCGAAGGACATTTTGGTTGTTTCCATGTATTGGCCACGGTAAACAAAGCAGCAATGAAGATTGGAGCACACGTGTCTTTATCTCTAAATGTTTTCAGATTTTTGGAGTAGATACCCAAGAGCGGGATTGCTGGGTCATATGGTAATTCTATTTGTAATTTTTTGAGGAACCTCCACATTGCCTTCCATAATGGCTGCATCAGTCTGCATTCCCACCAACAGTGTATGAGGGTTCCTTTTTCTCCACAGCCTCTCCAACATTTGTTACTATTTGTCTTGTTGATGATAGCCATTCTGACTTGGGTGAGGTGATATCTCATTGTGGCTTTTATTTGCATTTCTCTGATGATTAGTGATGTTGAGCATTTTTTCATATGTCTATTTGCCATTTGTATGTCCTCTTTGGAGAAATGTCTGTCCAGGTCCTCTGGACATTTTTCATGCAATCCTCATCAAAACCCCAATGGCATTTTTTAAAGAAATAGTACAAAAAAATCATCAGATTTGTTTGGAACCACAAAAGACCCCAAATAGCCAAAGCAATCTTAAGGAAAAAGAACAATAATAGAAGTATCACACTTCCTGACTTTGGCTTGTACTACAGGGCTACAATAATCAAAACAGCTTATTGTTTCATTTTATACGTATACCGTCACCATTAATGCATTCATCAGTTTATATGATATTGTGTTTCTACATTTTTGCCAAAATCTACAGTGCAGTTCTAAATTCTGTTTAGGTGTTGCTTTGCATACATTTTAACAATACTTTGTGTATATCAATCATACATGATATTTTTATTCTTAATATACTGGACATTATGAACTGTTTTCCATGGTAGTTGTATCATTCTATGTATCTACCAGAGATTGTGAGCTTCCAGCTCATCCACATCGCATTGTCAAAGCACATGTGATCATTTCTCTTTGGTTGATCACAGCATTCTTCAAGGAGTAGTATAGTGTCTCACTGTGCTTTAGATTTTCCCACCCTGACTGATAGTTTCTGATTTTCATAGCAACATGTTACGCACTGTGTGCTTTCAATAACAGAAATGTATTTCTCACAATCCAGAAGTCCAAGATGAAGGAGCTAGAACATTGCCTTTGCAGGAGAGTCTGTCAACTGGGCACTGCTCAGCAGGGTATGATGCTAAGCGCATCACGAGAGAGGAAGAGACTGAGCATAGGCACTGAAGTCACGCTCCTAATAGACTCACACTCTGAGGATTGTCCTGCACTGGTTCTTTAATGTGTGGCCAGCAGCTGCATGGCCAATCACATGTCAGTATCCTCACATGTCACAGAAAGGCAACTGTGACATCATCATCCCTTTTCCAGGAGAATGCAGCAATCAAGGAGCTTTGGACCATTTGCTGTCAAGAGACTTATCCAGGATATCCATCCACTTTGAGCCCTGAGTGTGATTTAAATATGCTCTGTGCTCCGTAGAGCAATCTTTCTCATACTACAGTGGCCCTTGTGCCCATCCATGATGACTTCCAACAAATCATCTTGCCACTTCAAAGAGCAGCTAGAACAGACATACAGTTGGTGTGTGTGCTAGTTCCAAAAAGTGCCCCATCAACGAGGTTTATCAGACGAATGTGAAGTACAGATATTAGCAGATCGGGACTTCTAGACTCTCATGTTGATTTTCAAAATGAACCACGTATACATAGCAAGTTGGGGCATCAGGTTCTTGATTGTCCTCATAATTTTCTGAGTAGTGTCAAAGGAATGTTGTTACATAGAGAGGAAGGATACATATTTGTATGGTGTTCTGTCTGTTCTGACCAACAGGGTGGGTTTCATGGGTCTACAAACTGAATTATGTGATAAGTGCCTATCAAACGACTGATTTCAGAGGGTGGGGTGTAATTCCGTAGAGGTCAGGTTTGCCTGAAATTACCTGAAAAAGAAAGGTAGGTCCAGTTTCTTTGTGTGAGGGATCTGTAGCTGCCTCAGTATATACTGTAGTTCTCCATAATCTACTTGACAAAAACACTGAATTTTTCCATTGAAGACACTGTCAGCCACTCCATAGCAGGTGACATAACAAAGAATTGGAAGTCACAATAGATTCTCTGACCACAGAGGTAGTCCCACATGCAAAATGTATAGACTTTATAGTAAAATTATGAAAATCGGGAGTGTTTCCTCAATTTCACAATCAGAGTATTAAATAATGCACACTACGTGTGCCAAAGGTAAAAGATTAAACAGATAGGCATGCATTAAGAGGCCTTCAGTAACATGGAAGAGAATGGGAGAGGCACTCCAGATCCACAGCAATCCAAGTTTTAGCTTGATTTAGACTTCGGGCCTTCATGATAGTGAAGGCTTGTACACCGCAAGAGACCATAGCCATTGCCCTGGCTCTCTGACCAATCCTTCCTTTCCACGTGAAAGAAATATCTATGCTCACATATAGGAGGTCCATCAAGTTTTGTTTCAGAGACTTCTTTCAATGCATAATGAGTCTCTTCCTTTCAATTCACAATGAATGAAATCTGTGAAAACTCCTTTCCAAAATCAGTGTTCTCTGTTAAACAGCAAGCTATGCCATCAGGCAAATATCCACTACAACACTAATTTCTAGCAAGGTCACTTCTCCCATTGGGACCTAAATTTTACTGTCAGGGTTTGTTTTTAGCACTAATGTGCTGTCTCATGTACCCCGAAGGGTTTAGGGGGCAGAGCCATTATAACTTGTGGTCTATGAGAGTTGCTCTACTGGGAATATCCCTTACATTGTTTTGGTAAAATTCACACCACTAGGTTGCCATTGGAACCTTTAAAAAATACAATTCAGTTTTGTAGTTTCCTTGCAGCATTGTGCTTCCCTAAATCCTTGCTGTCTGAAACCATTAGATTACAAGCAATCAATAGAAACACGAGCCATGCAACTCCCAATTCCCATCCACGCTGTCCAACACCTTGTGCCCTGGCAAACAGTGACCTGCCTTCTTTCCCTATGAATTTGACATTTTTGTTCTGTTTTCTTCATGGAGGGACAGCGTATGTGGCCTGGGATGCCAGCTTCTTTCTTTCCTATTTCTCAAGACACTTTCTTGCTGTAGCCAGTATCAGTACTTCTGTCACCTTTATGAGAGTGTCTTCTTTCATTTTATACATACCCAACCTTTGTGAATGCATTCACCAGGTGACCTGATAGTGTATCTCTACATTTATGCCATTATCTACAGTGAAGTTGAGAATTCTGTTTAGGATTTTCTGGGCATCCTTTTCAAACACTATTATGTATATATCAATGGTTACATGATACATTCTTTCTCTACATACTGAGAAATATTGAACCATTTTTAACGGTACATATATCATTCTATGTATCCACCAGAGACATGTTAGCATTCCAGTTCTTCCAAATTGCATTTCAATGGATGTTTAATCTTTTCTCTTTGGTTGATCACAGCATTCTTGAAGGAGTAGCATATTGTCTCGTTGTGCTTTCAATTTTCCCTCCCTGACCTATAGTGTCCGATTTTCATAGAAAAATGTATAGACTCTGTGGGTTCTATAACAGAAGTGTATTTCTCACCATCCAGAATCCAAGATTAAGTTGCCAGAATCTTTCTTCGCTTGAGCATCTGTCAACAAGAAACTGCTCAGCAAGTCTGACGCTCAGACATGAGGAAGGAACAGCACTAGTAGAGCCACAGAATTCAGTCTCCTCACAGACCTACAATCTGGTTTTTGCCCAGCACAGGAGCTTTAATCTGAGCCCAGCAGCTGCCTGACCAATCACATATTGGTATTCTCATATATCACAAAATGCCAAGTGTGACATCATCATCTCCTCTCCAGAAGACCTCAGCCACAGAGGTGCCTTGGACCATTTGCTGCCCACAGATTTGTCCAGGACAGTCCTTCCACTTTGAGCCCTGAGTGTGATTTCAACATTCACTGTGCTCCATAGAGCCTTCTTTCTCATTATAAAAAAGGTATTTGATGCCAGACATAATGACTTGCCAGGAATTACCTTTCCACTTCAAAGAAGAGCAAGAACTGACATGCAGTTGGTGTTAGCAGTGGCTACAAAAAGTGCCCCATGAAAGAGAGTTTCCAGATGAATATGAGCTCCGGATAGAAACATATAGGGTTTTCTAGGCTCTAATGGTGGTTTTCAATAAGAACTGCTTATCATACTTAGCCAGTTAGGGGCATCAAGTTCTTGATAGTCCTCATCATTTGCTGAGTAAAGTCAAGACTGTGTTGGTACACGGAGAGGAAGGATACACATTTGTATGTTGCTCTGTCAATTCTGACAGTTAGGATGCGCTCCATGGGTTGGTGATCTGTATTTCACGATATGTGCTTATCAACCAGCTGATTTCAGAGGGTTGGATGCAATTCCCTAAAGGTCATGTTTGCCAGGAATTACCTAAGAAAGAAAGGAGGGTCCAATTTATTTCTGTGTGGGCTCAGTAGCTTTCACAGTATATAGTGTAGTTCTCCATATTCAACGTATGAAAGACTGTCAATTACTCCAGGGGAGACACTCTCTGCCACGACTTAGAAGGTCAAGTAACAAAGAATTGGAAGTCATGAGTGATTCTCTCAGGAGACATGGAATCTCCCATGCAAAAAAAAAAAAAAAAAGGAATTTCTGAGTAAAAAGGTGAAAATTGGGAATGTTTCCTCAATTACGAAGGTCAGCGTATTAAAAAAAAAAAAAACAGGGAAAAATGGCGGCGTGAGGTGAGCCTCTGTAAAGCTCCCCCGGAATTTACAAAGAATCGAACAACAAAAACTCCACAAAGGACTCCCTGCACAGCAGACAGGCAACATGAAGAGGCCCACTACCGACTGAAATCACCGACAGGTGGGAGATTCGCGCGAGTGGAGGGAGGAGGAAAGGGAGAAGCGCGCGGAGACGGAGCCGCGCGGGCGCAGGACGCAGACCTAGCTCAGTGCTCCGAGCTCGCTGCTTCCCGGAACTACCGCAGCTGCGGGAGAGGGAAGAACTCGGACTGCTAGGGCTCTGCCAGGGCTCCACAGGGCTGAGGGGACAGCATATACCACGGCTGAACCCAACGCTCACGGCAGAGACCTCGGAGAAAAGACTGAGGGAAAAAGGCTGAAAACGGTGGTTTAAGCCCGCACTGCCGAGCAGAGAACGGAGCCTTAGGCACTGAGACCAGCCGCCCCCTCCCTACCCTCCCAGAGCTCGCCCCGCCCCCACCTGCCCGGTGCTAGAAGCGAAACAGTAGCAGTGTCAGATCAAAACAACAGAAAATTTGCTGTTTTGAGATCTGTGGACCGCAAACACAAATTCACAGCCCAACTAGTTCCAGCAAAGGGGAGAAACCTGTGGAAGCAGGACCGGCTGAGGTGGTGGTCGCCGCCATTGCTCTGGGCCACCTCTCACAACTCACCCCGCCCCTGACCCCACCTATCTGGGCGGATCCCTGCAGGAGTAAACAGAACTGCTGAAATATACGGGCTCTGAATCAGCAGCTGGAAGAGCTTTCGAACATCAAAAGCTCTCTGCATACCCACCGGGACACTGCGCCCTGTGACCTAGACGAACTATTAACAGAGGAGAAGCCCGTCTCCCAGGGAATCCCCCCTTTGCGTGAGAAGTTGGAATAGTGCAGAGAAAACATAGCATTACTGTGTGGGAGAAGAAAAATAAGTTGCAGTTGGAGAAATAATAAAACATTCTACCAACAAGTACTGGCAAACAAAAGAAAGATCGCTTTCTATCAACCTGTTGCAGAAGTCACTCCTGTAGATGTCTAGGAAGAGAAATAGTAAACCAGTAATCACCATGAATAACCAAGGCAACAAGATAGCTCAGAAAGATAGTTAAAAATCTCCAGAAAAGGCACTTAAAGATACAGAAATATGTGACTTAAATGACAGAGAATTCAAAATTGCAGTTCTGAAAAAACTCAACGAGATACAAGAAAACACAGATAGGCAGTTAAAGGAACTCAGAAACTCAATCAAAGAACAGCATGAGCATTTTACGAAAGAGATTGAAATCTTAAAAAAGAACCAAATAGAATTTCTGGAGATTAAGAACTCAATAGAAGAAATTAAGAATGAAATAACCAGCTTAGGTAGTAGAGTTGACCAGATGGAGCAAAGAATCAGTGACATCGAAGATAGAAACCTGGAAATGACACAAATTGAAGAAGAAAGAGACTTGAGACTTAAAGGAAATGAAAGAACTCTACAAGAACTTTCTGACTCCATCAGAAAGAGCAATATAAGAATAATGGGCATACCAGAAGGAGAAGAAAGAGAGAAGGGAACAGAGAATATATTCAAACAAATTGTCGATGAGAACTTCCCAAATTTGTGGACAGAACTGGACCCTCGAATCCAAGAAGCAAACAGAACACCTAATACCTCAATCCCAACAGACCTTCTCCAAGGCACATTGTATTGAAGCTGTCTAAAATCAACGACAAAGAAAGAATCCTCAAGGCAGCCAGGGAAAAGAAGACGGTAACTTACAAAGGAAAGCCCATTAGATTATCATCAGATTTTTCAGCAGAAACTCTACAAGCCAGGAGGGAGTGGAACCAAATATTCAAACTATTGAAAGAGAGAAACCATGAGCCAAGAATAATATATCCAGCAAAGATATCCTTTAGATATGAAGGAGGAATAAAGACCTTTCCAGACATACAGAAGCTGAGGGAATTTTCTAATACACGACCTGCACTACAAGAAATACTAAAGGAGGCTATTCGACCACCATCAACAGGGACGATTTGTGGCAACCACAACTCAAAAAGGGGGAGAGTAAAGGCCTGAACCGGAATATGGCAATGGAGAAAGTAAGCGTGCTGAAGAAAATGGAATACTCTAAATATCAAACTTTCTTTTACATAAACTTAAGGGTAACCACTCAAAATAAATCTAGAATTGAAATATATATTGAAATAAAAAAAGAAACAGAGGGAAACATCATAGAATACCACCACACAGAAATAATAGACAGCAACAAAAAGGCAAAGAAACAATGGAGACACAAACTTACCAGAAAACTAAGGATAGAATGACAGGAAATCCTCACATATCAATAATCACCCTAAATGTAAATGGACTGAACTCACCAATAAAAAGGCACAGAGTAGCAGATTGGATCAAAAAAATAAACCCAACCATATGCTGTCTCCAAGAGACACATCTCAGCGACAAGGACAAGCATAGACTCAAAGTGAAAGGGTGGAAATTGACACTCCAAGCAAAGGGTACCCAGAGAAAATCAGATGTAGCCATAATGATATCAGATGAAACAGACTTCAAGGTGAAAAAGATAACAAGAGACAAAGATGGACATTTCATAATGGTGAAGGGGACTGTACAACAAGAAGACATAACAGTCATCAATATTTATGCCCCTAATCAGGGAGCACCGAAATACACCAAGCAACTACTAACAGAACTAAAGGGAGAAATTGACGAAAACACAATTATACTAGGGGACTTAAATACATCATTGACAGCTATGGATAGATCATCCAAACAGAAAATAAATAACGAAATAGTAGCCCTAAATGACACATTAGATGAAATGGACATAATTGACATTTATAGAGCACTTCATCCTAAAACATCAGACTATACATTCTTTTCTAGTGTACACGGAAGATTCTCAAGGATAGACCATATATTGGGACATAAAATCAGTCTCAACAAATTTAAGAAGATTGAAATCATACCAAGCATATTCTCTGATCACAAGGCTTTGAAATTGGATATCAACTGTAAAAAGAAAGCGGGAAAAAACATAAATACATGGAGATTAAATAACATACTTTTAAACAAGGACTGGGTCAAAGAAGAAATTAGAGGAGAGATCAAAAGATACATAGAAACAAATGACAATGAAAATACATACTACCAAAATTTTTGGGATGCAGCGAAAGCAGTTTTAAGATGGAAATTTATCTCACTACAGGCCTATCTCAAGAAACAAGAAAACTCCCAAATAAATAACCTCATGTTACACCTTAAAGAACTAGAAAAAGAAGAACAAGTAAAACCCAAGGTCAGCAGAAGAAAGGAAATAACAAAAATTAGAGCAGAACTAAATGAAATAGAGAACAAAAAGACAATAGAAAAAATTAATATGACAAAGAGCTGGTGATTTGAAAAGATTAACAAAATTGACAAACCCTTGGCTAGACTTACTAAGATAAAAAGAGAGAAGACACTGATTAACAAAATCAGAAACGTAAAAGGGGAAGTTATCACGGACACCACAGAAATACAAAGGATCATCCAAGAATACTATGAAGGACTATATGCCACCAAATTCAACAACCTAGAAGAAATGGACAAGTTCTTAGAAACATATAGCCTTCCAAGGCTGAACCATGAAGAACTGGAAAATCTAAACAGACCGATCACCAGTAACGAAATTGAATCAGTCATTCAAAACCTTCCCAAAAGCAAAAGTCCGGGACCAGATGGCTTCACTAGTGAATTCTACCAAACCTTCAAAGAGGATCTAATACCAATTCTGCACAAACTCCTCCAAAAAATTGAAGAAGAGACAGTACTCCCTAACTCATTCTATGAGGCCAACATTACCCTGATACCAAAACCTGGTAAGGACAGCACAAAAAAAGAAAACTACAGACCAATATCTCTAATGAATACCGATGCAAAAATCCTAAATAAAATTCTAGCAAATCGAATACAACAATGCATTAAAAAGATTATTCATCACGACCAAGTGGGGTTCATCCCCGGGGCACAAGGATGGTTCAACATACGCAAATCCATCAATGTGATACATCACATAAACAAAATAAAGGACAAAAATCATATGATTATATCAATTGATGCAGAAAAAGCATTTGACAAGATACAACATCCATTTATGATTAAAACACTTAATAAAATGGGTATAGAAGGAAAATACCTTAACATAATAAAGGCCATATATGACAAACCCTCTGCTAATCTCATAATTAATGGAGAAAAACTGAAGCCCTTTGCTCTACGTTCAGGAACACGACAGGGATGTCCCCTATCACCTCTGCTTTTCAACATAGTGTTGGAAGTCCTTGCCAGAGCAATCAGGCAAGAGAAAGAAATAAAAGGCATCCAAATTGGGAATGAAGAAGTTAAATTATCACTCTTTGCAGATGACATGATGCTATATATAGAAAACCCTAAAGACTCCACCAAAAAGCTATTAGAAACAATCAACGAATACAGTAAAGTTGCCGGCTACAAAATCAACGCACAAAAGTTCATTGCCTTCCTATATACTAACAATGAAATCTCAGAAAAAGAAATACAAAAAACAATTCCTTTTGCAATTGCAGCAAAAAGAATAAAATACCTAGGAATAAACTTAACCAAGGATGTGAAAGACCTATATGCTGAAAACTATAAGACTTTTTTGAAAGAAATTGAAGAAGACACAAAGAAATGGAAAGACATTCCGTGTTCATGGATTGGAAGAATCAACATAGTTAAAATGGCCATATTACCCAAAGCAATATACAGATTCAATGCAATCCCCATCAAAATCCCAATGGCATATTTTAAAGAAATAGAACAAAAAATCATCAGATTTGTTTGGAACCACAAAAGACCCCGAATAGCCAAAGCAATCTTAAGAAAAAAGAACTATAATGGAGGTATCACACTTCCTGACTTTGGCTTGTACTACAGGGCTACAATAATCAAAACAGCATGGTATTGGCAGAAAAACAGACATTTAGACCAATGGAATAGAATTGAGAACCCAGAAATAAAACCACATAAATATGGACAGATAATTTTTGACAAAGAAGCTAAAAACATACAATGGAGCAAAGACAGCCTCTTCAATAAATGGTGCTGGGGGAATTGGATAGCCACGTGCAAAAGAATGAAACTGGACTGCTATTTGTCACCATGTACCAAAGTTAATTCAAAATGGATCAAAGACTTAAGCATAAGACCTGACACAATAAACTGCGTAGAAGAAAACACAGGTACTAAACTTATGGACCTTGGGTTCAAAGAGCATTTTATGAACTTGACTCCAAAGGCAATGGAAGTAACAGCTAAAATAAACAAATGGGACTATATGAAACTTAAAAGCTTCTGCACAGCAAAAGAAACCATTGACAAAATAAAGAGGCCACCAACTGAATGGGAGAAGATTTTTGCTAACAGTGCCTCCGATAAGGGGCTAGTATCCAGAATATACAAGGAACTCATGCAACTCAACAACAAAAAAACAAACAACCCAATTGAAAAATGGGCAGAGGACTTGAAGAGACATTTCTGCAAAGAGGACATACAAATGGCAAATAGACATATGAAAAAATGCTCAACATCACTAATCATCAGAGAAATGCAAATCAAAACCACAATGAGATATCACCTCACCCCAGTCAGAATGGCTATCATCAACAAGACAAATAGCAACAAATGTTGGAGAGGCTGTGGAGAAAAAGCAACCCTCATACACTGTTGGTGGGAATGCAGACTCGTACAGCCATTATGGAAGGCAGTGTGGAGGTTTCTCAAAGAATTACGAATAGAATTGCCATATGACCCAGCAATCCCTCTTCTGGGTATCTACCCAAAAAATCTGAAAACATTTAGAGATAAAGACACGTGTGCTCCAATGTTCATTGCAGCTTTGTTTACGGTGGCCAAGACATGGAAACAACCAAAATGTCCTTCGATAGATGAATGGATAAAGAAGTTGTGGTATATATACACAATGGAATACTATTCGGCTGTAAGAAAAGATGATATAGGAACATTTGTGACAACATGGATGGATGTTGAGAGAGTAATGCTGAGCAAAACAAGTCAGACAGAAAAAGCAGAGAACCATGTGATTTCACTGATATGTGGTATATAAACCAAAAACAACAAAAGAACAAGACAAACAAATGAGAAACAGAAACTCATAGACACAGACAATAGTTTAGTGGTTGCCAGAGGGTAAGGGGGGCGGGGAGTGGGGGGTGGGAGATGAGGGTAAGGGGGATCGAATATATGGTGATGGAAGGAGAACTGACTCTGGGTGATGAACACACAATGGGATTTATAGATGATGTAATACAGAATTGTACACCTGAAATCTATGTAATTTTACTAACAATTGTCACCCCAATAAATTTAATTAAAAAAAAACACAAACAAACAAACAAAAAAAAAAAACGCACGTAACATGCCAAAAATGTAAAACAAAAAATGGAGAGTCAATGCTGTAGGAGACATTCAGTAACATGGAACAGAATAGGAAAAGCACAGCAGATCTGCAGCAATCAAGTTTTCTCCTGATTTAGACTCCTTGACCTTGACGATGGACGAGGCTTGAATCCCGCAATAGACCACCGCTGTAGCCCTGGCGTTTGCACCAAATTTTCTTTTCCACTCGAACAAAACATCTATGTTCACAGGTGAGGATGCACATCACGTTTTGTTTCAGAGACTTCTTTCAATGTGTAGTGATTCTCTCCCTTTCAATTCACTGTGAATGAAATCTGTGACAACTCCTTTCCAAAATAAGAGCTCTCTCTGTAAAATGGTAATCTATTACATCAGAAAAATGTCCACCACCACACTTATTTCAAGCAAGGGCACTTCTCCCATTGGCACTTAAATTTCTCTGACAGTGCTTATTTTTATAACTGAAGAGCTTTCTCATGTAGCCTAAAGTGTCTAGGAGGCAGGGTCATCACAACATTAGAGGACTTATCGTTTAGGAGTGGTGCCCTACTGGGACTATCCCTTACATTTTTTGGTAAAATAATCACCACCAGTTTGCCTTTGGAACATTTGTGACAACATGGATGGATCTTGAGAGTGTAATGCTGAGCGAAATAAGTCAGACAGAAAAAGCAGAGAACCATGTGATTTCACTGATATGTGGTATATAAACTAAAAGCAACAAAAAAACAAGACAAACAAATGAGAAACAGAAACTGATAGACACAGACAATGGTTTGGTGGTTGCCAGAGGGTAAGGGGGTGGGGGGTGGTGGGTAGGAGATGAGGGTAAGGGTGATCAAATATATGGTGATGGAAGGAGAACTGACTCTGGGTGATGAACACACAATGGGATTTATAGATGATGTAATACAGAATTGTACCCCTGAAATCTATGTAATTTTACTAACAATTGTCACCCCAATAAATTTAATAAAAAAAAAAAGAATTCAGTTTTGTATTATGACCACAGCATTGTACTTTCCTCAATCCTTTCTCTCTAATACCACTGTTCTCATTACAATCAATGGAAACCCAAGTCACACAAATTCCAATTCCCATCCACGCTGCCCCACACCTTGCACCCTGGCAAACACAGACCTGCCTTCCTTCACTATGAATTTCACATTGTTGTTGTGTTATCTTAATGGAGAAACAGCAAATGTAGCCTTGGGATGCTAGCTTCTCTCTTGTCAATTTCTCAAGCTACTTTGTTGCAGTTGCCAGCATCAGGACTTTTATCACCTTTATGACTGTATATTGTTTCATTTTATACATATACCACCTTCTCTAATGCATTAATCAGTTGACCTGATATTGTGTTTCTACATTTTTTCCATTATCTGCTGTGCAGTTCTGAATTTTGTTTAGGAGTTCCTAATCATCCGTTTTAAATACTACTGGGTACATATCAATGGTCATGTGATATTTTCATTATCAACATCCTGGACAAATAGAGAACTGTTTTCCACAGTAGCTATATAATTCTATGTATCAAACAGAGACATGTGAGTGTTCCAGTTCTTCCACATCGCATTGTCAATGTACATGTGATCTTTTCTCTTTGGTTGATCACAGCATTCTTGAAGGAGTAGCATATTGTCTCATTGTGCTCTCCATTTTCTCATCCTGGGTGATAAAGTTTTGGAATTTCGTACCAAAATGTTATAGTCTGTGTGGCTTCAATAACAGAAACGTATTTCTCACCATCCTGAATGTCCAAGATGAAGGTGCCAGAATATTGCTTTCTCAGGAGGGTCTCTCAACAGGGAACTGCTCAGCAGGATCTGTCACTGAAGGTTTCAGGAGGGAGGAACAACCCAAGCAGAGCCACAGAAGTCAATCTCCTCACATACACACACTCTGTTGTCTGCCCAGCGCTGAACCTGTAATACTTGCACAGCAGCCATCTAGCCAATCACATATCAGTATCCACACCTTTCACAAAAGCACAAAGGTAACATGATCATCACGTCTCTAGGATGCCAGAGCCACAGAGGTGTCTTGGACAATTTGCTGCCCAGAGACTTATCTTTCCACTATGAGAACTGTGTGTGACTTCCTCATTATCTGTGCCCCATATAGCCATCTTTCTTATATTAGAGAGGCCTTTGACCCCAGCAAAAATGACTTGCCAGGAGTCACCTTGCCACTTCAAAGTGAATGAAGAACTTATATGCACTTGTGAGCTCTGGCTCCAAAAAGTGCACAATGAAAGAGTGTTCCCAGATGAATAGGAGCTCCAGATAGAAGAAGTCGGGTCTTCTAGTCTCTGATGGTGATTTTGAACCACAACAACTTACCACACATAGCAACCTGGGGCATCAGTTTCTTGATTGTTCCCATCATTTGCTGAGTAGTGTCAAGGGTGTGTTGATACGTGAAGAGGAAGGATGCACATTTGTGTGGTGCTCTCTTAGTTCTGACAGGCAGGTTGGGCTCCATGGGTCAGCCAACTGAATTGCCTGATACATACCTATCAACCAGCTGATTTCAAAGGGTTGGATATAATAGCATAGAGGTCAGATTCGCCAGGAATTACCTAAGAAAGAAAGGAACATCCACATTCTTGAGTGTAGGCTCAGCAGCTGGCTCAGTATATAATGTAGTTCTCTATATTTTACTTGTCAAAAGCACTGTATTTATTCGGGGACGTCACTCTCTGCCAACCATTAGCAGGTGACGTAACACAAAATTGAAAGTCATGAGCATTCTCTGACCAGATATGAAGTCCCACATGTAAAATGAACACACTCTCTGAGTAAAATTGGGAACATTGGTAATGCTTATTCAATTATCAAGATCAGAGTATTAAATAAAAGCATATAACATATGCAAAATGTGAAAGATCTAACAGATAGACATGGCATAGATGGCCCTCAATAACATGGAAGAGAATGGGAAAGACACAACAGATTCGCAGCAATCCTAGTTATATCCTGATTTAGACTCCAGGTCCTTCAGGATAGCCAAGGCTTGAACCCCACAAGAGTCAACAGCCATTACCCTTGCTCTCTGACCAATCTGTCCTTTCCATGCGATTATAATATCTATGCTCACAGGTGAGGAGGCCCATCACGTTTTGATTCAGAGATTTCTTTCTATGTGTAATGTTTCTCTCCCTTTCAATTCACAGTGAATGAATTCTGTGATATTCTTTTAGAAAATCTGTGTTCTATCTGTAAAATGGTAATGTACTCCATGAGGTAAATGTCCACCACTACATTTATTTCTAGCATGGACACTTCTCCCATTTGGACCTAAATTTTACCGGCAGTGTTTGATTTTAGAACTGAGGAGCTTCCTCATGAAGCCCAAAGTGTCCTGGAGGCAGGGCCATCACAACACTAGACGACTTGAGGTTTATTAGAGGTGAACTAAAGTGAATATAACTAACATTTAATTGGTAAAATTCACAACACAAGTTTGCCATTGGAACCTTCACAAAATAAAATTCAGTATTGCAATATGCCAACAACATTGTGCTTTCCTCAATCCTTGCTGTCTAATACCATTTTTCTGATTATAAGCAACCAATAGACCCCCAAGCATGCAACTTTCACTTCCCATCCATGCTTCCCCACACCTTGTGCTCTAGCAAATACTGACGTGCCTTCTTTCCCTATGAGTTTGACATTTCTGGCCTATTGTCTCAATGGGGAGACAGTGTATGTGGCCTTGGGATGCTAGATTCCCTCTCTTAGCGATTCCTCAAGATACTTTCTTGTCCTCAAGATACTTTCTTGCTGTGGGCAGTATCAAAACTTTTGACAACTCTATGGCTGTGTCTTGTTTCATTTTATACATATACCTCCTTCACTAATGCATTCATAAGTTGACCTGATATCTTTCTCTACATTTTTGCCATTATCTACAGTGCAGTTCTGAATTATCTTAAGGAGTTTCTGGACATCCGTTTTAAACCCTATTGTTTATATATCAATGGTCATGTGATGTTTTCATTCTCCATATCCTGGACAAAGAGCAAACTTTATCCAAGGGAGCTATATTATTCTCTGTATCCAGCAGAGAACAGGACTGTTCAGGTTCTACCTCATTGCATTTTCAATGCACATGTGATCTTTTCTCTTTGGTTGATCACAGCATTCTTGAAGGGTAACATATTGTATCATTGTGCTTTCGATTTTCCCTCTCTGACCGTCAATGTGTCCTAATTCCATAGCAAAGTGTTATAGACTGTATGGCTTTAATAACAAAAGTGGATTTCTCACCTTCCTGAAACTCCAAGATGAAGGTGCCAGAACATTGCTATCTCAGGGGGGCGTCTGTCAACAGGAAACTGCACTACAGGTTCTGACGCTGAGTGTATCAGGAGGAAGAAACAGCCCGAGCAGACCCACAGAAGTCACTCTCCTCACACACTAACACACTTTTGTCTGGCCAGCAATGGAACTTTTATCTGTGCCCAGCATCCACCTGGTCAATCACATAAAATTATCCTCATGTGTCACAAAAAGACAACTGTGACATCATCATCCCCTCTCTAGGAGGCCACATCCTCAGATGTGCCTTGGAACTTTTGCTACACAGAGACTTATGCAGGACTCTCCTTCCACTTTGAGTCCTGAGGGTGACTTACTTCACCATTCTCTGTGTTCCAAAGAACCATCTTTCTCAAAATAGAGAGGCCCTTGGGCCCAGCAAAAATGACTGGCCAGTAATCAGCATGCCACTTCAAAGAGGAACAAGAACTTATATGCAGTTAGTGTGAGCGCTGGTTCCAAAAAGTGCACCTTCAAAGAATGTTCCCAGATGAATATGAGCTCCACTTAGAAGGAAATCATGTCTTCTAGTCTCTGATGGTGATTTTGAACCAGAACCACTTAACCTAGCAAGTTTGGGCATCAGGTTCTTGACTGTCCTCATCATGTGCTGAGTAGTGTTAGGGAATTGTAAGTACATGGATAGGAAGGATACACAAATGAAAGGGGCTCTGTCAGTTCTGAGAGGCAGGATGGGTACCATGGGTCTGCTTCTGAATATCATGATATGTGCCTAAAAACCTCCTAATTTCAGAGGATTGGATATAATTCAGTAGAGGTCTGGTTCACCAGGAATTACCTGACAAAAAAAAGAAGATCCACATTTTTTGTTTGTGGACTGAATTGCTGGTTCAGTATATACTGTAGTTCCCCATATTCTACTTGTCAAAGACCCTGAATTTCTCTATGGAAGTCACTCTCTGCCACCCGTTAGCGTTGCCATAATACAGAATTGAAAGACAAGATAGATTCTCTGACCATACATGGAGTCCCACATGCAAAATGCACACACTCTCTAAGTAAAAGTGTGAAAATTGGGATTGTTTACTCAATTATCAAGATCAGAGTATTAAAGAAAAGCACATAACATATGTAACCTGTAAAAGATGAAACAGATTGTCATGCCACTGGATTTCCTAAGTTACATGGAAGAGAAGGGAGAGGCACAGCAGATCCAGAGCAATACGAGTTTTAGCATGATTTAGATTCCAGGGTCTTCAGGATAGGCTTAGGTTGAATGCTGAAGAGACCACAGCCATTGCCCTGGATCTCTGACCAATCCTTCCTTTCCAATTGAAAGAAATATCTATGTTCACAGGTGAGGAAGCCTATCACATTTTGTTTCAGAGACTTGTTTCAATGTTTCCTCAATTAGGAAGATGAGAGTATTAAAGAAACACACATAACATGCACAAAATGTAAAAGATGAAATAGATAAACATACCATAGGAGGCCCTCACAAACATGGAAGAGAATTGGAGAGGCAGAACAGATCTGCAGCAATACGATTTTTTGCCTGATTTAGACTCTAGGTCTTTCCGGATACCCCTGGCTAAAACCCCACAAGAGACCACAACCATTGCCCAGGCTCTCTGTCAAATCCTTCCTTTCCACTCAAAGGAAATATCTATGCTCACAGGTGAGGAGGCCCATCACATTTTGTTCCAGGGACTTCTTTCAATGTGAAATTATTCTCTCCCTTTCAATTCACAGTGAATGAAGTCTGTGAAAAGTCGTTTCCAAAACCAGTGCTCTCTCTTTAAAATGGTCATCTACTCCGTCAGGGAAACATCCACCAACACACTTAATTATAGCAAGGGCACTTCTCCCATTTCGACCTAAATTTCACTGGCAGTGTTTGTTTTTAGAAATGAAGAGCTTCCTCTTGTAGCCCAAAAGGGTCCAAGAGGCAGGGCCATCACAATGTTAGAGGACATGTGGTTTATGAGACGTTTCCTTTGGAAATATCTGTTACAATGTTTTGGTAAAATTCACACTACTGGTTTGCCGTTGGAATCATTTTAAAAATACAATTCAGTTTTGTAATATGCCAATAGCATTGTGCTTTCCTCAATCCATGCTGTCTAATACCATTTGTCTGATTATAAGCAATCGATAGGTACCCAAGCCATGCAACTCTCAATTCCCATCCACGCTGGTCCACACCTTGCAACATGGCAAACACTGACCTGTCTTCCTTCCCTATGAATTTGACATTGTCTGTCTGTTATCTTAATCGTGAGACCGCATATGTGGCCTTGGGTCGAGCTAGCATCTTTCTCTTGCCAATCATAAGATGCTTTCTTGTTGTGGTCAGTATCAGGACTTCTGTCACCTTGATGGCTGTATCTTGCTTCATTTTGTATGTATACCCCCTTCGCTAATGCATTTAACCAGTGACCAGATAATGTGTTTCTACATTTTTGTCATTATCTATAGGGCGTTCCTGAATTCTTTATAGGAGTTTCTGGGCATCCGTTTTAAAGACTATCATGTATATATCAATGGTTATGTGAATTTTTCATTCTCAACATCCTGGACAAATAGCGAACTGTTTTCCACGGTAACTATAACATTTTATGTATCAATCAGAGTCCTGTCAGCATTAGAGTTCTTCCACATCACATTGTCAATGCGTATGTATGTGGGCTCAGTAGCTGGCTCAGCATATAATGTAGTTCTCTATATTTTACTTGTCAAAGACAATGAATTTTTTAGGAGAAGTCACTCTCTGCAACCCCTTTGTAGGTGATGTAACACAAAATTGAAAGTCACAGGGATTCCTGACCACACATGAAGTCCCACATTTAAAATGTACACACTCTCTGAGTAAAATTGGGAAAATTGGTAATGTTTACTCAGTTATAAAGATCAAAGTATTAAAGAAAAGTGCATAACATACAGAAAATGTCAAAGATCTAAAAGATAGGCATGGTGTGGAAGGCCCTCTGTAATGGAAGAGAATGGGAGAGGAACCACAGATCCAGAGCAGTCTGAATTTTATCCTGATTTAGACACCAGATCATCAAGATAGCAAAGGCTTGAACTGCACAAGAGATCAGAGCCATTACCCCAGCTCTCTGACCAATCCTTCCTTTATACTTGAAGGAAATATCAATGCTCACAAATGAGGATGCGCATAAAGTTTTGTTTCAGAGACTTCTTTCAATGTGATTTGATTCTCCCCCTTTCACTTCACAGTGAATGAAATCTGTGAAAACTCCTTTCCAAAAACAGTGCTCTCTGTATAAACCATCAATCTATTCCATCCGGAATATATCCACCACCACATTTAATTCTAGCAAGGGAACTTCTCCCATTGGGATGTACATTTCACTGGTAATGTTTGTTTTTAGAAATGAGAAGCTTTCTCATCAGTACTTCTCTCACATTTATGACTGTATCTTGTTTTATTTTATACATATAAAACCTTTACTAATGCATTTTCAGTTGATGAAATATTATGACTACATTTTTGCCATTATCTGTAGTGCTGTTCTGAATTCTGTTTACGAGTTTCTGGGCATCAGTTATAAATACTATTATGTATATATTAACGGTTACATGATATTATCATTCTCAACATACTGGACAAATAACAAACTGTTTTCCACAGTAGCTTTATCATTCTATTTATTCACCAGAGACATGTGAGCATTCCAGTTCTTCCAAATTGAATTGATACCCCACGTGTGAACTTCTCTCTTTGGTAGATCACAGCATTCTTGAAATAGGTCCATATTGTCTCATTGTGCTTTCAATTTACCTTCCCTGACTGATAAAGTGTCTAATTTTCATAGAAAATGTTATAGACTGTGTGGGTTCAATAACAGAAGGAAATTTCTCACCATCCTGAAAGTCTAAGATGAAGGTTCCAGAATGTTACTTTCTCAGGAGTGTCTGTCAACAGTAAACTGCTCAGCAGGGTCTGACGCTGAGGGCACCAGGAGGAAGGAACAGCCTGAGCAGAGCCACAGAAGTCATTCTCCTCACAGACTCACACTCTGTTTTCTGCCCAGCACTGGAGCTGTAATTTGTGCCAAGCAGCCACCTGGCCAATCACATATCAGTATCCTCATGTGTCACAAAAATACAACTGTGACATCATTATCCGTTCTCCAGGAGGCCACAGCCACAGAAGTGCCGTGGACCTTTTGCTGCCTAGAGCCCCATCCAGATTAGTCCTTCCATTTTTAGCCCTTTGTGTGACTTCACTATTCTCAGTGCTCTATAGAGCCAAGTGATTCATACTACAGAGGTCCTTGTGAACAGCCATAATGACTTGCCAGGAATCATCTTGCCACTTCAAAGAGGAGCAAGAACTGACATGCAGTTGGTGTGAACACTGACTCCAAAAAGTACACCATCAAGAGTGTTACCTGATGAATGTGATCTCCAGATAGAAGCAGATCAGTTCTTCTAGTCTCTGATGGTGATTTTCAACAAGAACCACTTATCATACCTAGCAAATTGGGGAATCAGGTTCTTGATTGTCCTCATTATTAGCTAATTAGTGTCAACGGAGTATTGGTACACGAAGAGTAAGGATGCACATTTCTATGGTGCTCTGTTATTTGTGACATGTATGATGGGTTCCACATTTCTGCCACCTGAATTCCATGGCAAATGCCTATCAACCGAATGTTTTCAGAAGGTTGAATGTAATTCAATGGAGGTCAGGTTTGCCAGGAATAACCCAAAAAGAAAGCTAAGGTCCACCTTCTTTGTGTGTTGGCTCAGTATATAATGTATATATTCTACTTCAAACACAGAATTTCTCCAGGAAGACACTCTATGTCACACTTTAGCAGGTGACCTAACAAAGAACTGGAATGTCACGATAGAATCACTACCACACATGGAGTACCATATGCAAAATGATCAGACTCTATGAGTAAAATGGTAAAAATTGTGAATGTGTCCTCAATTATGAAAATCAGAGTAGTAAATTGTTGCGTCCTGCACAACACAAGCAGTGGGAAAGCAAGGGAGGCGGCAGAGGCTAAATTCTATTATAGAATTAAAGAGACCAGAGACACTGAATGCAGAGAAACCACAGAGGACCAAGGGACTCACAGCCTCAAGAGACTGGAGCCCCGAATCGGGTCGTTGTGGGTATTTATTGCTTTTTTACAATAGGCATCACATGATTCTGAGCAGGGTCTGTAAAACTCTTACACCACTAACACAATCAGCATGTTCCCAATATCCAATCATATTGTCCCAAAGCAACCTGTTCATGCCGTCCCCGCATGACCAAGGTGCGGTGTGTACAACCCCTGGGGGAGCAGGTCTCTCAAGGTAATTATCCCATGAGCTAAGCGGGAGCGAGGCAGTTTCGCTCAATTAACGTTCCTTAGCACAATAGGGTGCTGGACATTTGCAGCATGCGTCAGCAGCTTCCAGAAAACATTGGAGGAGGGGCATCCCTTCCTAGTTTCAGAGGCTAACTCATGGGGGTCCCTGGGGTCCCGTCTGGCTTAAGTCGTCCCTCCCTTGAGGAAACTTACTCGTCTTTGACCGCAGACCCAGCATACTGGGACCAAGAGAGGAGACCTATAAAACTCAACCCCTAAGAGGGACAAACCCGCAACCCTCTTTCCCTAAGGAAAGGATGGTAGGGACAGGCGGCTAGGCTGCTGTGTGACAACAGTAAATTAACACACACAACATGTGGAAAATGTAAAAGATGAAACAGATAGCCATGCCATAGGAGCCCTTCAATAATATGGAAGAGAATGGGATAGGCACAGAAGATCTGCAGCAATACAATTTCAGCCTGATTTAGACTCCAGATCCTTCAGGATAGCATAGGCAAGAGACTACAGCCATTGCCCTAGCGCTCTGACCTTCCTTCCCATTCAAAGGAAATATCTATGCTCACAGGTGAGGGGTCCCATCAAGTTAGGTTTCAGAGACTTCTTTCAATGTGTAATGATTGTTGCCCTTTCCATTGACAACGAATTAAATCTGTCAAACTTATTTCCAAAATCATTGCTCTCTCTGGAAATCAGTAATCTATTCCATCAGGCAAATATCCACAACCACATTTATTTCTAGCAAGGCCACTTATCCCATTGGGAACTAAATTCTACTGGCATTGTTTGTTTTAGAACTGAGGAGCTTTCTCATGTAACCCAAGGGTTCTAGGATTAAAGGTCATCATTAAATTATAGCACTTGTGGTTTAGGAGCGGTTCCCTACTGGGAATATCCCTTACATCATTTTGGTAAAGTTCACCCATGAGTTTGCCATTGGAACCTTTAAGAAATGCAACTCAGATTGACATCATCAAAATGGCAGTGTGAGGTGAGCCTCTGTAAATCTTCCATGGAATTTACAACTAATCGAACAGCCATAACAAAACAAAGGACTCCCTGCATTGCAGACAGTCAAGAGGAAGATGCTCACTACTAAATTCACCTAAAGGTGGGCGAATCACGCTAGAGAGGGTGGAGGGAAGGGAGAAGTGTGGAGACTGAGCTGCATGGGCAAAAGACGCAAACCTAGCTCAGTGCTCTAAGTTTGCTGCATCGAGGAAACACCACAGCTTCAGGAGAGGGAAGAACGCAGCCTGTAGGGATCTACTTATGGCCCACAGTGCTGAGGGGACAGGGTATAATATGGCTGAACACAATGCTCACGGCAGAGACCTCGGAGGAAAGACTGAGGGAAAAAGGCTGAAATCGGTAGATTTAGCCCTCACTGTGGAGCACAGAACCGAAGCCTTAGGCACTGATACTAGCCGCCCCCTCCCTACCCTCCCAAAGCTTGCCCTGCCACCACCTGATCGGTGCTAGAAATGGAAGAGTAGCAGTGTCATATCAAAAGAACAGAATATTTGCTGTTCTGAGAACTGTGGACTTCAGACACAGATTCGCAGCACAACTAGTTTGAGCAAAGGGGAGGGAGCTCTGGAAACAGGACCAGATGTGGCGGTGTCACCACCATTGCTCTGGACCACCTCACGACTCACCCCACCCCTGGACCCACATATCTGGGTGGATCCCTGCTGGAGTAAACAGAACTGCTGAAACACAGTCTCTGTATCTGGTGCAGGAAGAGCTTTGGAACATCAAAAGCTCTCTGCATACCCACAAAGACACTGAGCCCTGTTACTCAGGTGAACTATTTTTTTTTTTTTTTAAGGAAGCCCATCTTCCAGGGAATCTCCTGATTGTGTGAGAAGGTGGAATAGTGCAGAGAAAACATAGCACTACCATGTGAGACAGAATAAAAAGCTGCGTCAGAAAGAAAATAAAACATTATTCCAACAAGTACTGGAAAATAATAGAAAATTTTCTTCCTATCAGAATGTTGCTGAACCACTGCTGTAGATGTTGAGGAAGAGAAATAATAAATAAGAAATTGCCATGAATAACCAAGGCAACAAGACCACTCAGAGCTAAAGTGAAAAGCCTCCAGGAAAAGAACTTAAAGGTGTGGAAATATATGACTTAAGTGATAGAGAATTCAAGATTGCAATTCTGAAAAAACACAACGAGAAGCAACTAAACACAGAAAGGCAGTTTAATGAACTTAGAAACACAATGAAAGAACAACATGTGCATTTTACGAAAAAGATTGAAATTTTAATAAAAAACCAAATAGAGTTTCTGGACAGTAAGAACTCTATAGAAGAAATTAAGAATGAAATAGCCAGCTTAGGTAGTAGAGTTGACCAGATGGAGGAAAAAATCAGTGACATCGAAGATAGAAAACTGGAAATGACATGGATATAAGAGGAAAGAGACTGGAGTCTTAAAAGAAATGAAAGAACTCTACAAGACCCTCTGACTTCATCATAAAGAGCAATATAAGAATAATGGGCATACCAGAAGGAGAAGAAAGAAAGAAGGGAACAGAGAATATATTCAAACAAATTTTCGATGAGAACAACACAAACTTGTGGACAGAACTGGACCCTCGAATGCAAGAAGGAACTAGAACACCTAAATACATCAATCCCAACAGGCCATATCCAAGGCATACTGTAGTGAAGCTGTCTAAAATCAACAACATAGAAAGAATCCTCAAGGCAGTCAGGGAAAAGAAGACGGTGATATACAAATGAAAGCTGATTAGATTATCATCAGCTTTTTCAGCAGAAACTCTACAAGCCAGGAGGAAGTGGAACCAAATATTCAAACTCTTAAAAGACAGAAATTATGAGTCAAGAATAATATATCCAGCAAAGATACCCTTTAAATAGGAAGGAGGAAAAAAGACCGTTCATAACATACAGAAGCTGAGGGAATTTTCTAATACACGACCTGCACTACAAGAAATAATAAAGGAGGCTTTTCGACCACCATCAACAGGGACAATTTGTGGCAACCAAAACATAAAAAAGTGGGAGAGTAAAGGCCTGAACCGGAATACGGGAAAGGAGAAAGTAAGCGTGCTGAAGAAAACAGCATACTCTAAATATGAAACTTTCCTTTATAAAAACTTAAGTATCACCACTCAAAAAAAAACCAGAACTGAAATATATACTGTAATAAAAGAAGAAACAGAGGGAAACATTATAGAATACCACCACACAGAAATAATAGACAACAAAAAAAAAGGCAAAGAAACAATGGAGACACAGCCTTAAGAGAAAACTAAAGATAGAATGACAGGATAGCGTCACATATAAAGAATCACCCTAAATGTAAATGGGATGAACTCACCAATAAAAAGGCACAGAGTAGCAGATTGGATCAAAAAACTAAACCCAACCATATGCTGTCTACAAGAGACACATCTCAGCTACAAGGACAAGCATAGACTCAAAGTGAAAGGGTGGAAATTGACATTCCAAACCAATGATACCCAGAGAAAATCAGGTGCAGCCATAATGATATCAGATGAAACACACTTCAAGGGGAAAAAGATAACAAGAGACAAAGATGGACATTTCATAATGGTGAAGGGGACTGTACAACAAGAAACATAACAGTCATCAATATTTATGCCCCCAATCAGGGAGCACCGAAATACACCAAGTAACTACTAACAGAACTAAAGGTAGAAATTGACCAAAACACAATTATACTAGGGGACTTAAATACATCATTAACAGCTATGGACAGATCATCCAAACAGAAAATAAATAATGAAATAGCAGCCCAAAATGACACATTAGAGGAAATGGACATAATTGACATTTATAGAGCACTTCATCCTAAAACATCAGACTATACATTCTTTTCTAGTGTACACGGAACATTCTCAAGGATAGCCATATATTGGGACATAAAATCTGCCTCAGCAAATTTAAGAAGATTGAAATCGTACCAGCATATTCTCTGATCACAAGGCTTTGAAATTGGATATCAGCTGCAAAAAGAAAGCAGGAAAAAACACAAATCATGGAGATTAAACAACATATGTTTAAAGAACGACTGGGTCAAAGAAGAAGTTAGAGGAGAGATCAAAAGATGCATAGAAACAAATGACAATGAAAATACATCCTACCAAATTTTTGGGATGCAGAGAAAGCAGTTTTAAGAGGGAAATTTATCTCATTACAGGCCTATCGCAAGAAACAAGAAAAATCTCAAGTAAATAGCCTCATGTACACCTTAAACAACTAGAAAAAGAAGAACAAGTGAACCCAAGGTCAGCAGAAGAAAGGAAATAACAAAAATCAGACCAGAAGTAAATAAAATAGAGAACAAAAAGACAATAGAAAAAAATAATGTGACAAAGAGCTGGTTCTTTGAAAAGATTAACAAAATTGACAAACCCTTGGCTAGACTCACTAAGATAAAAAGAGAGAAGACTGTTATAACAAAATCAGAAATGAAAAAGGGGAAGAAATACAAAGGATCATCCAAGAATAATATGAAGGACTATATGCCACCAAATTCAATACCCTAGAAGAAATGGACAAGTTCAAGAAACATATAGCCTTCCTAGGCTGAACTATTAAGAACTGGAAAATCTAAACAGACCGATCACCAGTAATGAAATTGAATCAGTCATCCAAAACCTTCCCAAAAGCAAAAGTCCAGGACCAGATGGCTTCACTAGTGAATCCTACCAAACCTTCAAAGAGGATCTAATACCAATTCTGCTCAAGTTCTTCCAAAAAATTCAAGAAAAGACACTACTCCCCAACTCATTTTATGAGGCCAGCATTACCCTGATGTCAAAACCTAGTAAGAACAACAAGAAAAAAGACAAATACAGACCAATATCTCTGATGAATACAGATGCAAAAATCCTAAGCTAAATTCCCGCAAATCAAATACAACATACATTAAAAGAATTTGTCACATCCCTAAAGACTCCACCAAAAAGCTTTTAGAAACAATCCACAAATGTATAACGTTGCTAGTTCAAAATCAATGTACAAAAAAAAAAAAAAAAAAAAAAAAAATCAACATACAAAAGTCCACTGCATTCTTATATACTAACAATGAAATCTCCGAAAAAGAAATACAAAAAACAATTCCTTTTGCAATTGCAGCAAAATGAATAAAATACCTAGGAATCAATTTAACCAAGGATGTGAAAGACCTATATGCTGAAAACTACACGACATTTTAAAGAGAAATTGAAGTAGTCACAAAGAAATTGAAAGACATTCTGTCCTCATGGATTGCCAGAATCAACATAGTTAAAATGGCCATATTAACCAAAGCAATATACAGATTTAATGCAACCCCCATCAAAATCCCAATGGCATTTTTAAAGAAATAGAACAACAACAAAAAAAATCATCAGATTTGTGTGGAACCACAAAAGACCCCAAATAGCCAAAGCAATCTTAAGAAAAAAGAACAATACTGGAGGTATCCCACTTCCTGACTTTGGCTTGTACTACAGGGCTACAATAATCAAAACAGCATGGTTTTGGCAGAAAAAGCAGACACATAGACCAACGGAATATTATTGAGAACTCTGAAATGAAACCACATAAATATGGACAGATAATTTTTGACAAAGAAGCTAAAAACATACAATGGAGCAAAGACAGCCTCTTCAATAAATGGTGCTGGGAGAATTGGATAGCCACATGCAAAACAATGAAATTAGACTGCCATTTGTCACCATGTACCAAAGTTAATTCAAAATGGATCAAAGACTTAAGCATAAGACCTGACACAATAAACATATGTATTAAACTTACGGACCTTGAGTTCCAAGAGCATTTTATGAATTTGACTCCAAAGGCAATGCAAGTAAAAGCTAAAATAAACAAAAGGGAGTATATGAAACTTAAAAGCTTCTGCACAGAAAAAGAAACAATCAACACAATAAAGAGGCAACCACTGAATGGGAGAAGACTTTCGCAAATGGTGCTTCCTTAAGGGCCTAATATCCAAAATATACAAGGAACTCATGAAACTCAACAACAAAAAACAAACAAAATAATTGAAAAATGGGCAGAGGAACTGAAGAGACATTTCTTCAATGAGGACATACAAATGGCAAATAGACATATGAAAAAAAGCTCAACATCATTAATAATCAGAGAAATGCAAATAAAACCCATAATGAGCTATCACCTCAACGCAGTCAGAATGGGTATCACCAACAAAACAAATAGTAACAAGTGTTGGCCTTCGATAAATGAATGGATAAAGAAGTTGTGATATATATACACAATGAATACTATTTGGAGGTAAGAAAAGATGATATAGGAACATTTGTGACAACATGGCAGTATCTTGAGAGTGTAATGCTGAGCGAAATAAGTCAGACAGAAAAAGCAGAGAACCACGTGATTTCACTGATATGTGGTAAAACAAAAACAACAAAAGAACAAGACAAATGAGAAACAGAAACTCATAGACACAGACAATAGTTTAGTGGTTACCAGAGGGTATGGGGGTTGGGTGTGGGAGATGAGGGTAAGGGGGATCAAATATATGGCGATGGAAGAACTGACTCTGGGTGGTGAACACACAATGGGATTTATAGATGATATAATACATAATTGTACACCTGAAATCTATGTAATTTTCTAACAGTTGTCACCCCAATAAATTAGAAAAAAGTAAATAAACAAACAAAAATATCCTTTGATAGATGAATGGATAAAGAAGTTGTGATGTATATACACAATGGAATACTATTCTGCGGTAACAAAAAGAATATGTAGGAAGATTTGTGACAACATGAATGCATCTTGAGCATATAATGCTAAGCAAAATAAGTCAGACAGAAAAAGCAGTGAACCATATGATTTCACTGATGTGTTGTATATAAAAAAGCAAACAAGAAAAGGACAAGACAAAAAAATAAGAAACAGAATCTCAAAGACACAGACAGTAGTTTAGTGGTTACCAGAGGGAAAGGGGGGTTGGGGTGGGAGATGAGAGAAAGGGGGAGCAAATATATGGTGATGGAAGGAGAACTGACTCTGGGTGGTGTACACACAACGGGATTTATAGATGATGTAATACAGAATTGTAAACCTGAAATCTATGTAATTTCACTAATAATTTTCACGCCAATAAACAAAAAACTTCATTAAAATAAACATTCATTTAAAAAAAATGCCAGAGTTTTGTAATATGCCAACAGCATTGTGCTTTCCTCAATTCGTGCTGTCATATACCATTTTTCTGATTACAATATATCAACAGAAATCCAAGCCATGCAAATTTCATTTCCCATCCACGATGACCCATACATTGTGCCCTGGAAAACACTGACCTGCCTTCTTTCGCCAAGAATTTGATATTGTTGGTCTGTTATCTTCATCGAGAGAAAGCTTTTGATACATTGGGATGCTAGTGACTTTCTGTTGCCAATTTCTCAAGTGACTTTCTTGCGGTTTCCAAAAACAGGACTACTGTCACATTTTGACTGTATCCTGTTTCCTTTGATATATGTACCACTGTCGCTAATGCCTTCATCAGTTGACATGATACTGTGTCTCTCCATTTGTGCCATTATCTACACTGCAGTTCTGAATTCTGTTTAGGAGTTTCTGGGCATCCGTTTTTAAACACTATTATGTATATGTCAATGGCCATGTGACATTTTCATTCTCAACACACTGGACAAATAGAGAACTGTTTTCCAATGTAGCTATATCATTCTTTGTTTCCAGGAGAGACATGTGAGCATTCAGTTCTTCCAAATCACACAGTCAACACATGTAATCTTTTCTCCTTGGTTGATCACATTATTGAAGGAGAAGCATATTGTCTCATTGTGCTTTCGATTTTCCCTCCCTGACTGAGAAAGTGTCCGGATTATATAACAAAACGTATTCACTATGTGGCTTCAATAAAATAAGTGTATTTTTAACAATCCTGAAAGTACAAGATGGAGGAGTCAGAACGTTGTTTTCTCAGGAGTCTCTGTCAAATGGAAACTGCACAGCAGGGTCTGATGCTGAGGGCATCAAGAGGAAAGAACAGCCTGAGCAGAGCCACAGAAGTTGCTCTCCTCACAGACTCGCACTCTGTTGTCTGCCCAGTACTGGAGCTGTAATCCACGCCCAGAGGTGCCTGGGCAATCAAATATCAGTGTCCTCATGTGTCACAAAATGTCAACTGTGACATCATCATAACCTTTCCAGGAGGCCTCAACCACAAAGGTGTTTGGACAAATTGTGCCCAGAGAGTTATCCAGGACAGACCTACTTTGAGCCCTGAGTGTGACTACACCATTCTCTGTGCTCTGTAGAGCCTTCTTAGTCATGCTACATAGGCGCCTGGGCCCAGCCCTAATAACTTGCCAGGAGTCACCTTGGACTTCAAAGAGGAGTAAGAACTGATGTGCAGTTGGTGTGAGCGCTGGCTCCAAAAAGTGCCCCATCAAAGAGTGTTACCGGATGAACGTGAGCTCCAGATCGAAGAATGGGTCTTCTAGTCTCTGATGGTGATTTTCATCAAGAACCACTTATCATACCTAGCAAGTTCCTTGATTGTCCTCATCATTTGCTGAGTAGTGTCAAGGGAGTATTGGTACATGGATAAGGAAGGATACACATTTGTATGGTGCTCTGTCAGATCTGACAGGCAGGATAGGCTCCATTGATCTGTCATCTGAGTTTCCCATCGTATGCCTATCAACCAGCTGATTTCAGAGGGATGGATGTAATAAGTAGAGGTCAGATTCACCAGGAATTACCTAAGAAAGAAAGGAAGGTCCACTTTCTTTGTGTGTGGGCTCAGGAATTGTTTTGGTATACACTGTAGTTCTCCACATTCTACTTGTCCAAGACACTGAATTTCTCTAGGAAACACACTCTCTACCATCCCTTAGCAGATGACTTAAAGAATTAGAAGTCACAATAGATTCACTGACCACACATGGCGGGCCACATGCAAAATGTACAGATTCTTTGAGTAAAAGTGTGAAAATTGGGATTGTTTCCTTAATCATGAAGAACAGAATATTAAAGTGACACACACAACATGTGCAAAGTGTAAAAGATGAAACAGATAGGCATACAATAGGAGACCTTCATAAACATGGAAGAGAAAAGGGCAGGCTCAGCAGATCCAAAGGAATACGAGTTGTAGCCTGATTTAGACTCCAGGTCCTTTAGGATAGCCCTGGGTTGAACCCTGCAAGAGACCACTGCCATTGCCCTGACTCTCTCACAATCCTTCATTTCCACTCGAAGAGAATATCTATGCTCAAAGGTGAGGAGGCCCATCATGTTTTGTTTCGGAGACTTCTTCAATGCATAATGATTCTCTCCCTTTCAATTCACAGTGAATGAAATCTGTGAAAACTTATTTCCAAAATCAGTGCTTTCTTTGTGAAATGGTAATCTACTCCATCAGGGAACTATTCACCACCACACCTATTTCTAGCAAGGGCACTTCTCCCATTTGGACATTACTTCCCTGGCAGTGTTTCTTTTAGAACTGTGGACTTTCTCATGTAGCCCAAATCGTCTAGGAGGCAGGGCCACAACAGCATTAGAAGACTTGTGGTTTAGGTGAGGTGACTTACCGGGAATATGCCTTACATTATTTTGGTATATTCACACGACCAGTTTGCCAATGGAACTTTAAAATATACGATTCATCTTTGTAATAGTCCAACAGCATTGTGGTTTCCTCAGTCCTTGCTGTCTAATGCAATTTTCTGATTACAAGCAATCAATAGAAAACCCAAGATTTGAAACTTTCACTTCCCATCCATATTGCCACACAACTTGCTCCCTGGCAAACACTGACATGCCTTCATTCCCTATGAAGTTGATTTTGTTGTTCTGATATCTTAATCGCGAGACAGTGTATGTGGCCTTCAGATGGTATCTCTTTCTCTTGCTAATTGCTCAAGCTACTGTCTTGTGGTGGCCAGCATCAAGACTTCTTTTCTACTTTATGACTGTATCTTGTTTCATTTTATACATATCCCACTTCGGTAATACATTCATCAGTTGAACTGATATTGTGTTTCTACATTTTTGTCATTATCTACAGTACAGTTCTGAATTATGTTTAGGAGTTTCTGGGAATCTGTTTTAAACACCATTGTATATATATATATCGATTTTCACATGATATCGCCATTATCAACATACTGGAAAATAGTGAAGTGTTTTCCGTGGTAGCTATATTATTCTATATAACCACCAGAGACATGTGAACGTTCCAGTTCTTCCACATCATATTGTCAACACACATGTGATCTTTTCTCTTTGGTTGATCACAGCATTCTTCCAGGAGTAGCATATTGTCTCATTGTACTTTCCTTTTTTTCTGAATAGTTGATATATGTTTTATCTTTTTTTCAAATTTATTTGGATGACCATCGTTAGTAAAATTACATAGAATTTCAGGTGTACAATTCTGTATTACATAATTTATAAATCCAATTGTGTGTTCACCACCCAGATTCAGTTCTGCTTCCATCATCATATATTTGATCCCTCTTACCCACCTCTCCCAACCCCCATTCCCCCTACCCTCTGTTAACCACTAAACTATTGTCTGTGTCTATGAGTTTCTGTTTCTCATTTGTTTGTCTTGTTCTTTTGTTTTTTTGGTTTATATACAACATATCAGTGAAATCATATGGGTCTCTGCTTTTTCTGTCTGACTTATTTCACTTAGCAGTATACTCTCAAGATCCATCCATGTTGTCACAAGTGTTCCTATATCATCTAATTTTACCCCCAAATAGTATTCCATTGTGTATATATACCACAACTTATTTATCCATTCATCTATCGAAGGACATTTTGGTTGTTTCCATGTCATAGTCACCGTAAACAAAGCTGCAGTGAACATTCGAGCACACGTGTCTTTATGTATAAATGTTTTCAGATTTTTTGGGTAGATACTCAGGAGAGGGATTTCTGGGTCATACAGTAATTCTATTCACAAATTTTTTGGAACATCTATACTGCCTTCCATAATGGCTGCACCAGTCTGCATTCCCACCAACAGTGTATGAGGGTTCCTTTTTCTCCACAGCTTCTCTAACACTTGTTACTATTTGTCTTGTTGATGATAGCCATTCTGACTGCAGTGAGGTGATATCTTCTGGTGGTTTTTATTTGCATTTCTCTGATGATTATTGATGTTGAGCATTTTTTCCTATAACTATTTGCCATTTGTGGGTCCTCTTTGGAGAAATGTCTCTTCAGGTCCTCTGCCCATTTTTCAATTGGGTTGTTTGTATTTTTCGCTGTTGAGTTCCATGTGTTCCATGTATATTTTGGATATTAGCCCCTTATCGGGGACACTGTTTGCAAAAATCTTCTCCCAGTAATTTGATTGCCTCTTTATTTTGTCTATGGTTTCTTTGGTTCTGCAGAAGCTTTTATATAGTCCCATTCATTTATTTTAGTTTTTACTTCCCTTACCTTTGGAGTCAAATTCATAAAATGCTCTTTGAATGCAAGGTCCATCAGTTTATTAATTTTGTTTTCTTCTATGCTGTTTATTGTGTCATGTCTTATGCTTAAGTCATTGATCCATTTCGTATTAATTTTGGTACACGGTGAAAGATAGTAGTCCACTTTCATTCTTTGGTATTGGGCTATCCAATTCTCCCATCACCATTTATTGAAGAGGCTGTCTTTTCTCCTTTGCATGTTTCTTGTTTTTGGAAAAAATTATCTGTCCATATTCATGTGGTTTTATTTCTGGGTTCTCAATTCTATTCCATTGGTCTATGTGTCTGTTTTTCAGCCAATACCATTCTGTTATTATTATTGTAGACCTATAGTACAAGCTAAAGTCAGGGAGTAGGATACCTCCAGTATTGTTCTTTTTTCTTAAGATTGCTTATCTATTCAGGGACTTATGTGCTTACAAACAAATCTGATAATTTTTTGTTATATTTCCTTTAAAAATGTCATTGGGATTTTTATGGTGGTTTCATTAAATTTGTATTGCTTTGGGTAATATGGCCATTTTAACTATGTTGATTCTTCCAATCCATGAACATGGAATGTCTTTTCATTTCTTTGTGTTGTCTTCAATTTCTTTTAAAAAGGTCTAATAGTTTTTAGCATATAGGTATTTCACATCTTTGATTAAGGTAATTCCTAGGTATGTTATTATTTTTTATGCAATTGCAAAAGTAGTGTGTTTTTTTTTCTGAGATTTCATTGTTAGTATATAGGAATGCAATGGAATTTTGTAAGTTGATTTTGTAGCCAGCAGCTTTACTGTATTCGTTGACTTTTTCTAATAGCTTTTTGGTGGGGTCTTTAGGGTATGCTATCTATAACATCACGTCATTTGCAAAGAGTGACAATTTTACTTCTTCATTCCTAATATGGAGTCATTTTATTTTTTCTCTTGCCTGATTGCTCTGGCAAGGACCTCCAACACTATGTTGAAAAGCAGAGGTGATAGGGGACAGCCCTGTCATGTTCCTGAACATACAGCAAAGGACTTCGGTTTTTCACCATTAATTATGAATTTTTTTTTTTAATTAAATTTATTGGGGTGACAATTGTTAGTAAAATTACTGAGGGCTTGTCACATATGGCCTTTATTATGTTAAGGTATTTACTTCTATACCAATTTTATTAAGTGTTTTAATCATAAATGGATGTTGTATCTTGTCAAATACTTTTTCTCCATATATTGATATAATCATATGATTTTTGTCCTTTATTTTGTTTATGTGATGTATCACAATGATGGATTTGCAGATGATGAATCATCCTTGTGCCCCTGGGATGAATCCCAGTTGGTCACAACACATAATCTTTTTAATGTATTGTTGTATTTGATTTGCTGGAATTTTGTTTAGGGTTTTTGCACCTGTATTCATCAGCTATATTGGTGTGTAGTTTTCTTTTTTTTGTGTTGTCCTTACCAGGTTTTGGTGTCAGGGTAATGTTTGCCTCATAAAATGAGTTGGGGAGTAATGTCTCTTCTTTGGAAGAGTTTGAACAGTATTGGTATTAGATCCTCTTTGAAGGTTTGGTAGAATTCACTAGTGAAACCATCTGGCCCCGGACTTTTGCTTTTAGGAAGGTTTTGGATGACTGATACAATTTCGTTACTGGTGAAATGTCTGTTTTTCCAGTTCTTGATTCTGCCTATGAGGGCTATGTTTTAATAACTTTTCCATTTCTTCTAGGTTATTGTATTTGGTGGCATGTAGTCTTTCATAGTATTCTTGGAAGATCCTGTTTATTTCTGTGGTGTCCATGATAAGTTCCCCTTTTTCATTTCTGATTTTGTTAATTAGTGTCTTCTCTCTATTTACCTTAGTGAGTCTAGCCAAGGGTTTTCAATTTTGTTAATCTTTCAAAGAACCAGCTCTTTTTCACATTAATTTTTTAAAATTTCTTTTTGTTCTTTATTTCATTTAGTTCTGCTGTGATTTTTGTCATTTCCTTTCTCTGTTGAACTTGGGTTTCATTTGTTCTTCCTTTTCTAGTTCTTTAAGGTGTAACATGAGCTTATTTATTTGGGATTGTTCTTCTTTCTTGATACAGGCATATAATGATATAAATTTCTCTCTTAAAACTACTAATGCTGCATCCCAAAAATTTTGGTAAGACGTATTTTCATTTTCATTTATTTCTATGTTTATTTTGATCTCTCCTCTAATTTCTTCTTTAACCTGATCTTTCTTTAAAAGTATGTTGTTTAATCTCCATGTATTTGTGTTTTTTTCTGATTTCTTTTTGCAGTTGATATCCATTTTCTCTGTGATCAGAGAATATGCTAGGTATGATTTCAATCTTCTTAAATTTGCTGAGGCTGATTTTTTGTCCCAATTTATGGTTTATCTTTGATAATGTTCCACGTACATGAGAAAAAAATGTATAGTCTGATGCTTTAGGATGAAGTGCTCTATAAATGTCAGTTATGTCAATTTCACCTAATGTGTCATTTTGGGCTGCTATTTCGTTATTTATTTTCTGTTTGGATGATCTATCCATTGCCATTGGTGATGTATTCAAGTCCCCAAGTATAATTGTGTTTTGGTCAATTTCTCCCTTTAGTTCTGTTATCTGTTGCTTGGTATATTTTCATGCTCACTGATGGGGGCATAAATATTGAGGACTGTTATGTGTTGTTGTTGTATATTCCCCTTTACCGTTATGAAATGCCCTCTTTTTCTCTTCTTACCATTTTTACACTAAAGACTGTTTCATCTGATATCAATATGGCTAGTCTGAATTTCTCTGGATACCATTTGTTTGGAGTTTCCATTTCTACCCTTTTACTTTGAGTGTATTCTTGTCTTTGTAGCTGAGATGTGTCTCTTGGAGACAGCTTATGGTTGGGTTTAGCTTTGTGATCAAATCTGCTACTCTGTGCCTTTATATTGGTGAGTTCAGTCCATTTACATGTAGGGTCATTAGTGGTATATAAGGATTTCCTGTCACTTTATATTTATTTTTCTGGTAAGGCTGTGTCTCCATTGTTTCTTTGACTGTTTGTTGTTGTCTGTTATTTCTGTGTAGTGGCATTCTATGATGTTTTTCCTCTGTTTCTTCTTTCATTACAGTATATATTTCAGTTCTGGATTATGCTGAGTGGTTACAGTTAAGTTTGTGTAAAAGAAAGTTTAATATTTGGAGTATTCCATTTTCTTCAGCATGCTTACTTTCTCCATTCCCATAATCAAGTTCAGGCCTTTACTCTCCCCATTTGTATGTTTTGATTGTCACAAATTGTCCCTGCAGATGGTGGTCGAATAGCCTCCTTTAGTATTTCTTGTAGTGCAGGTTGTGTATTATGCAGAGGGTGTATGAAGAGGGTGTCAGGGGGAAAGAACAGCCTGAGCAGAGCCACATAATCACTCCTCTCACAGATTCACACTCTGTTGTCCGCACAGTACTGGTGCTTTAGTCTGTGCCCAGCAGCCGCGTGGCCAATCACAGATATGTATCCACTGGTGTCACAAAAAGAGAACTCTGACAAAATCATCACCTCTCCAAGGATTTCACAGCCACAGTGGTGCTTTGGACCATTTGCTGCCCAGAGACTTATCCAGGATAGTCCTTGTACTATGAACCCTGAGTGTGATTTCACCATTCTCTGTATTCTGTACAGCCATCTTTCTCACACTATATTAGCCTTTGGGCCCAGCCATGATGACTTGCTAGGAATCACCTTGCCACTTCAAAGAGGAACAAGAATGGACATACCCTTGTTTTGAATGCTGTATCCAAAAAGTTCCCTATTATAACTATTACTGGATGAATGTGAGCTCCAGACAGAAACAGATCAGCCTTTATAACTCCGATGGTGATTTTCATCAAGAACCACTTACCATACCTAACAAGTTTGGGCATCAGGTTCTTGAATGTCCAAATCATTTGATGAGTAGTGTCAAAGGAGTTTTGCTACACTGTGAGGAAGATACACATTTGTATGGTGCACTGTCAGTACTGAGAGGCAGGATGGACTCCATGGGTCTGCCTTCTGAATTCCCCGATTCTTGCCTATCTACCGGCTGATTTCAGAGTGTTTGATATAATCCTGTAGGTGTCAGGTTCACCAAGAATTACTTAAGAAAGAAAGGAAGGCCCACATTCTTTTTGTGTGCATTCAGTAGCTGGGTCTGTATATACTGTAAGTACCCATATTCTATTTGTCAAAGACACTGATTTTCCTGGGGAAGAAACTCTCTGCCACCCCTTACCAGGTGACGTAACATGAATTGGAAGGCAGGATTGAGTCACTGACCACACATGGAGTCCCACATGCAAAATGTACAGAATTTATTAGTAAAAGTGTGAAAATTGGGAATGTTTCCTCAATTATGAAGGTCAGAATATTAAAGAAACTCACATAACATGAGAAAACCCAAAAGATGAAACAGATAGGCATGCCGTAGGAGGCCCTCAGTAACATGGAAGAGAATGGGAGGGGCACAGCGCATCTGCAGCAATCCGAGTTTTATCTTGATTTAGATTCCTGTTCCTTGAGGATAGCCCAGGCTTGAATCCCACAAGAAACCACAGATCTTGCAACACCTGTCTGACCAATTTTTATTTTCTACTCAAAAGAAATTTCCATGCTCACAGTGAGGATGTCATTTAGGTTTGTTTCAGAGACCGCTTTCAATGTGTAATGATTCTCTCCTTTTCATTTCACTCCTTTGCTCCCTCTGCAAAACAGTAACCTTTTCCATCAGGCAAATATCCACCCCAATACTCATTTCTAGCAAAGGAACTACTCCCTTTGGGACCTAAATTTCACGGGCAGTGTTGTTATTAGAACTGAGGGGCTTTCTCATGTAGCCTAAAGAGTCTAGGAGGCAGGCAATCATAACATTAGAGGACTTGTATTTTAGGAGAGGTGCCCTACTTGTAATATCCCTTACATTGTTTTGTTAAAATTCACATCACAGTTTGCCTCTGGAAACTTTGAAAAATACAATTCATTTAGTAATATGACAACATCATTGTGCTTTCCTCAAAACTCGCTGTCTAATATCATTTTTCTGATTACAAGCAATCAATAGAAACCCAAGCCATGCCAGTTTCACTTCCCGTCCATACTGCCCCACACATTGCGCCCTGGCAAGCACTCACCTGCCTTCTTTCCCTATGCATTTCAATTGTTTTTGTTATCTTAATGGAGAAGAAGCGTATGTGTCCTTGGGATGTCAGCTTGTTTCTTGTGCCAGTTTCACAAGATACTTTCTTGTGTGGCCCGTATCAGGACTTCTGTCAACATTATGACAGAGTCTTCTTTCATTTTATGCACATTTGTGACTGTATCTTATTTAATTTTATACATATAACACCTTCACTGATGCATTCATCAGTTGAACTGATACTGTGTTGCTTCCTTGTTGTTCATTATCTAAAGTTCAGTTCTGAATTCTGTTTAGTAGTTTCTGGGCATGGCTTTTAAACACTAGTTTGTATATATGAATGGTCACTTGGTTTTTTTCATTCTCGAAATACTGCACAAATAGAGAACTGTTTTCCACAGTATGTATATTATTCTATATATCTATCAGAGACATGTGAGCATTCCAGTTCTTCCACATCGCATTGTCAACACACATGCAATCTTTTCTCTTTAGTTGATCACAGCATTCTTGAAGGAGTAGTATACTATCTCATTGTGGTTTCAAGTTTCACTCCCTGAGTGATAAACTGTCTGATTTTCATAGCAAAATGTTATAGAGTGTGTGGCTTCAATAACAGAAGCGTCTTTCTTACTGTCTTTAAGTCCAAATGAAGGTGAGAGAACATTTCTTTCTCAGGAGTGTGTGTCAAGAGGAAACTGCACAGCATGGTCTGAGGCTGAGGGTGTCAGGAGGAAAGAATAGACCACGGATAGTCACAGAAGACACTCTCCTCACAGACTCACACTCAGTAGACTGAACAGCACTGGAGCTGTAATCCATGCCCAATAGCCACCAGGCCAATCACATATCAGTATGCTCATGTGTCAAAAAAATACAACTCTGACATCATCAGCCCCTCTCCAGGAGTCCTAAGCCACAGAGGTACCCAGGACCATTTGCTGCCAAGACTTATACAGGACAGTCTTTCTACTTTGAGCCCTAATTGTGACTTCTCCATTCTCTTTACTCCGTAGAGCCTTCTTTCTCATACTTCAGAGGTCCTTGGTCCCAGCCATAATGACTTGCGAGGAATCACCTTGCCTCATCAATGAGGAGCAAGAACAGACATGCAGTTAGAATGAGTCCTTGCTCAAAAAAGAGCCCCATCAAAGAGTATTACCAGATGAATGTGAGCTCCCTAGAGAATCAGATCGGGTCTTCTAGTCTCTGATGGTGATTTTCAACAAGAACCACTTATCATACCTTGCAAGTGTTAGCATCAGGTTCTTGATTGTCCTCATCATTTGCTGAGCAGTGTCCAGAGTGTTGGTACATAGAGAGGAAGGATATACATTTGTATGGTGCTCTGTCAGTTCTGACACGAAGTATGAGCTCCATGGATCTGCCATCTGAATTTCCCAATGCATGACTAAAAAGCGGCTGATTTCAGAGTGTTGGAAGTAGTTTGGTATAGGTCAGTTTCTCCAGGAATTACCTAAGAAAGAAAGGAAGGTCCACATTCTTTGTGTGTGGGCATTGTAGCTGGCTCAGTAGATACTGTGGTTATCCATATTCTACTTGTCAAAGACAGTGAATTTCTCTGGGGAAAGACATTCTTTGCCACAACCTAGCAGGTGATGTAACAACGAAATGGAAGTCACGATAGATATTCTGAACACACATGGAGTTCCACATGCAAAACGTAAAGGCGCTATGAGTAAAAGGTTGAAAATTGGGTATGTTTCATCAATTATGAAGATCAGAGAATTAAAGTATGCACACAACTTGCACAACATGTAAAAGATGAAACAGGTAGGGGCGCCAAAGGATGCCCTCAGTAACCAGGAAGAGAATGGGAGAGGCACTGCAGATCTGCAGCAATTTGAGTTTTACCCTGATTTAGTCTCCAGGTCCTTCAGGATAGTCCAGGCTTGAACCCAGCAATAGACCACAGCCATTGCCCTGGCTCTCTGATCAATCCTTCCTTTCCACTCTAACAAAATATCTATGTTCACAGGTGAGGAGGCCCGTAACATTGGTTTCAGAGACTTATTTAAATTGTAATGATTCTCTCATTTTCAATTCTTAGTGAATGAAATTTGTGAATCCTCCTTACAAAAATCCATGCTCTCTCTCTAAAACTGTAATCTATTCCATCAGTCAAATATCCACCAACGCACTTATTTCTAGCAAATGCACCTTTCCCATTGGGACCTAAATTTCACTGGCAGTGTTTGTTTTTAGAAATGAGGAGCTTTCTCATGGATCCACAATGGTCTAGAGGACTGTGATTTAGGAGAGGTGACCTACAGGGAATATCCCTTACATTGTTTGGTAAAATTCACACCACCAGTTTGCCATCAAAACCTTTAAAAAATACAATTCAGATTTGTAATATGCCAACAGTTTTGTGATCTTCTCAATCTTTGCAGTCTAATGCTATTTTTCTGATTACAAGCAATCAATAGATATCCAAGATATGCACCTTTCACTTCCCATCCACGCTACCCCACACCTTGTGTCTTGGCAAACACTGATCTGCCTGCTTCCCTATGAATTTGGCATTGTCGTTCTGTTATCTTAATGAAGAGACAGCCTATGTGGCCTTGGGATGCTAGCTTCTTTTTCTTGCCAAATTTTCAAGATATTTTCTGTCAGTGGCCAGCTTCTGGACTTCTGTCACCTTTATGACTGTATCTCTTTCCACTTTATAGATATAACAACTTCACTAATGCATTCATCAGCTGATCTGATATTGTGTTTCTACAGTTTTGTCATTATCTACAGTGCAGTTCTGAATTATGTTTAGGAGTCTCTGGGCATCCATTTTAAACACTATTGTGTATGTATCAATGGGCACGTGATATTTTCATTCTCAACATCCTTGACAAATAGAGAATTGTTTTCCATGGTAGCTGTGTCATTCTATGTCTCCAGCAGAGACATGTGAGCATTCCAGTTCTTCCACATCACATTTTCAACACTCCTGTGATCTGTTCTCTTAGGTTGATCGTGGCATTTTTGAAAAAGAAGCATATTGTCTCATTGTGCTTTCGTTTTTTCCTCCCTGACTGATAAAGTGTCTGATTTTCGGAGCAAAATATTATACATTGTGTTGCTTCAATAACAGAAGTGTATTTCTCACCATCCTGAAAGTCCAAAATGAAGGTTCCTTTATGTTGCTTTTTCAGGAGGATCTGTCAACAGGAAACTACTCAGCAGGGCCTGACGCTCAGGGCATCAGGAGGAAGGAACAGCCTGAACACAACCACAAAATTTGATCTAAACTGAGATTTGCACTCTGTTGTCTGCCAGGCATGGAGCTATCTTCCGTGATCAGAAGTCGCCTGGCCAATCACATATCAGTGCCCACATCTATCACAAAAAGACAACAGTGACATCATCATCCCCTCTCCAGGAGGCCACAGACACAGAGGTTCATTGGACCATTTGCTGCCCGGAGACTTGTCCAGATCATTCCTTCCACTTTGAGACCTGAGTGTAACTTCACCATTCTCTGTGCTTCACAGAGCCTTCTTTCTTATACTACTGAGGCCCCTGGTCAAAACATAATGTCTTGTCAGAAATCACCTTGGACTTAAAAGTGGAGCAAGAACTGACATGCCATTGGTGTGAGCGCTAGCTCCAAAAATTCCCCCATCAAAGAGTGTCCTTCACATAGAAGCAGATCGGGTCTTCTAGTCTCTGATGTTGCTCTTCAACAAGAACCACTTATCACACCTAGCATATTGGGGCATCAGGTTCTTGATTGTCTTCATCATTTGCTGATTAGTTTCAAGGGACTGTTGGTACACAGAATGAAAGGATACACAATTCTATTTTACTCTGTCAGTTCTCTAAGGCATGATGTGCCCCATTGATCTGCCATCTGAATTCCCTGATGCACACCTATCAACTGGTTGATTTCAGAGAGTTGTATGTCCTTCAGTAGAGTTCAGGTTCACCAGGAATTACCTAAGAAATAAAGGAGTGTCTACTTTCTTTGTGTGTGGGCTTAGAAGCTGCTCAGTATATACTGTAGTTCTCCATATTCTACTTGTCAAAGACACTGAATTTATATGGGGAAATAACTCTCTGCTACTCCTTAGCAGGTGATGCAACACAGAATTGGAAGTCACGATAAATTCACTGACCACACAGGGGGAACCACATGCAAAATATACAGACTCTATAAGTAAATGGGTAAAAATTGGGTATGTTTCCTCAGTTATGAAGATCAGAGTATTAAACACACACACAGTACATGCGCAAAATTCGAAAGATGAAACAGACAGGCATGCCATAGTAGGCCCTCAGTAACATGGAAGAGAATGGCAGAGGCACAGCAGATACACAACAATCCAAAGTTTAGCCTGATTTAGACTCCATGGCCCTCAGGATGGCCCAGGAATGAAACCTGCAAGAGATCACAGCTGTTGCTCCAGATCTCTGACTAATCCGTCCTTTCAATTTGAAGAAAATGTTTACGATCACAGGTGAGGAGGCCTATCATGTTTTTTTTCAGAAACTACTTTCAATGTGTAACGATTCTCTCCCTTTCAATTCATAGTGAATTAAATCTGTGAAAAGTACTTTCTGAAGTCAATGCTTTCTGTGTGAAAAGATAATCTGCTCCATCAGGCAAATATCCACCACCACACTTATTTCTAGCAAGGCCACTTCTCCCATTGGGACCTAAATTTCACTGGCAGTGTTTGTTTTGGAACAGAGGATCTTCCCTTGTTGGCCAATGGTTATCTGAGGCAGGGCCATCACAAAATTTGAGGACTTGTGGTTTAGGAGAGAATCCCTACTGGGAATATCCTTACATTGTTTTTGTAAAATTAACACCAGCAGGCTGCCATTGCAACCTTTAAAAGATACAATTCAGTTTGTTAGTATGCAAACAGCATTGTGGTTTCCTCAATCCTTGATGTCTAATACAATTTTTCTGATTACAAGCAATCAATAGAACCCAAAGACATGCAAATTCCCATCCATGCTGCCCCACACCTTGCACCTGGGGAAAACCTGTAGTGCTTTCGTTCCCTATGAATTTGACAATGTCTGTCTGTTATCTTAATCGAGAGACATGTTATGATACTTTGGGATGCTAGTGTCTTTCTCTTGCTGATTTCTCAATTAACTTTCTTGTGGTGGCCAGCATCAGGTCTACTGTCACCTTTATGAATGTATCTTGTTTTATTTTAAACATATAACACATCCGCTAATGCATTCATCAGTTGACCTTATATTGTGTTTCTACTTTTTTAGCCATTATCTACACTGCAGTTCTAAATTCTGCTTAGGATTTCTGGGCATCCGTTTTAAACACTATTGTGTATATACCAAAGGTAATGTGATATTTTCATTCTCGACATCTTGGACAAATAGTGAACTGATTTCCAATGTAGTTATAACATTCTATGAATCCAGAAGAGACATGTGAAGGTCCAGTTCTTCCAAATTGCACTGTCAACTTATACGTGATCTTTTCTCTTTGGTTGATCACAGCATTCATGACAGAGTAGCATATTCTCTCATTGTGCTTTTGATTTTCCCTCCCTGAACTGATAAGGTGTCCGATTTTCATAGCAAAATGCTATAGACTTTGTGGCTTCAATAAGATAAGTGTATTTCTCACCATCCTGAAAGTCCTTGTTGAAGGTGACCATTGTTTTATCAGGAGAGTTTGTCAACTGAAAACTGCTCTACAGGGTCTTATGTCCAAGGCATCATGAGGAATGAACAGCTCAAGCAAAGACACAGAAGTCACTCTCCTCACAGACTCATAGTCTGTTGTCTGCCCAGCACTGGAGCTGTAATCTATGACCAGAAGTCAACAGGCCAATCACACATCAGTGTCCTTATGTGACACACAAAGACAACTGTGACATCATCATCCCCTCTTCAGGAGGCCACACCCAGAGAGATGCCTTGGACCATTTGCTGCCCAAAACTTATCCAGGAAAGTCCTTCAACCTTGAGCCCAGTAGGGAACTTCACCATTTTCTTTGCTCTGTAGATCCAGCTTTCTCATACTACAGAGGCCCTCAGGCCGAGCCAAAATGACTTGCCATGAATCACCTTGCCACTTCAAAGAGGAGCAAGAACTGACATGCGGATGGTGTGAGTGCCACCTCCAAAAAGTGTCCCATCAAAGGCAATTTCCGGATGAATGTGAGCTCCAGATAGAAGCAGAATTGGTCTTCTAGTCTCTGATGGTAATTTAAACAAGAATAACTTATCGTACAAAACAAGTTGGGGAATCAGATTCTTGATTATCCTCATCTTTTTCTGAGTAGAGTCAAGAGAGAGTTTGTACATGGAGACGAAGGATACATATTTTTATGCTCTTCTGTCAATTCTGACAGGCAGGATGAGCTCCACGTGTCTGCATCTGTTTCCCCCATGTGTGCCTATCAAGCAGCTGATTTCAGAGGATTTGATGTAATTCAATAGAGGTCAGGTTTTTTAGGAATTTCCTAAGAAAGGAAGGTCCACTTTGTTTCTGTGCGGGCTCAGTAGCTGGCTCAGTATATACTATAGTTCTTCATATTCTACTTGTCAGAGACACTGAATTACTCTGGGGGATGACACTCTCTGCCACCCCTTAGCAGGTGATGTAAGAAAGAATTGGAAGTCACAATAGATTTCCTGACCACACATGGAGTCCTACATGCAAAATGCATACACAGTATGAATAAAAGGGGAGAAATATTGGGAGTGTTTCCTCAATTATGAAGATCAGAGTATTAATGTAATGCACACAGCATGCACAAAATGTAAAAGATGAAATAGATAGGCATGCTGTAGGAGGCTCTCAGTAACATGGAAGAGAAAGGGGAGGCACTGCACATCCACAGCAATCTGAGTTTTAGCCTGATTTAGACTCCAGGTCCTTCAGGATTGCCCATGCTTGAACCCTGCAAGAGACCACAGACATTTTTTCAGCTCTCTGACCAATCCTTTCTTTCCCTAGAAGGAAATACTTACTCTCACAGGTGAGGAGGTACATCAGGTGTTTTTTCAGGGACCTCTTTGAATGCATAATGATTTTCTCCCTTTCAATTAACAGTGAATGAAATATGTGAAAACTCCTTCCATTATCAGTGTTTTCTCTGTAAAACAGCAAGCTACTACATAGGGCAAATATCCACAAACACCCTTATTTCTTGCAAGTGTTGTTCTCCCTTTGGAACATAAATATCACTGGCAGAGTTTGTTTCTAGAACTGAGTAGCTTTCTCATGTAGCCAAAAGTATCTAGGAGGCAGGGCCATCACAACATAGAGGACCTGTGGTGTATCAGAGGTGGCCCCCTGGGAATATCCCTTACATTCTTTTGGTAAAATTCACACCCCTAGTTTGTCATCAGAACCTTTAAAAAATACAATTCAGTTTTGTAATATGCCAACAGCATTGTGGATTTCTCATTCCTTGCTGTGTAATACCATTTTTCTAATTACAAGCAATCAATAGAACAAAAAAGCCATGCACCTTTCACTTCCATCCACGCTGCCCCACACTTTGAGCTATGGCAAACACTGACTTGCCTTCCTTCCCTATGAATTTGACATTGTCATTGTGTTATCCTAATGGACAGACAGTGCTTGTGCCTCGGGATGCTAGCTACTTTCTCTTGACAATTTCACAAGATATTTTCTTGTGGTCACCAGTATCAGGACTTCTGTTACCTTATGACTGTGTCTTATTTCATTTTATGCATGTAGCATCTTCGCTAATGCATTCTTCAGTTGACCAGATATTGTGTTTCTACATTTTGGCCATTATCTAAGGTGCAGTTCTGATTCTGTTTAGGAGTTTCTGGGCATGCTGTTTTAATACTAGTTTGTATATATATATATATATATATATATATATATATATATATATATATATATATATATATATATATATATATGGTCACGTGGTATTTTCATTCTCATCATACTGTACAAATAGTGAAGTGTTTACCATGGTAACTACATCATACTATGTATCCAGCAGAGAAAATTGAGCATTCCAATTCTTCCACATCGCATTGTCAACACACATGTTATCTTTTCTCTTTGGTTGATCACAGCATTCTTGAAGGAATAGCATATTGCCTCATTGTGTTTTCGATGTTCCATCCCTGACTGATTAAGAGTCCTATTTTCATAGCAAAATGTTATAGACTGTGTGGCTTCAATAAGAGAAGTGTATTTCTCACCATCTTGAAAGTCCAAGATGAAGGTGCCAGAACATTGCTTTATCAGGAGGATCTGTCTACAGGAAATGTTCAACAGGATTTGATGCTGATGGCTTCAGCAGGAAGGAACAGCCTGAGCAGAGCCACAGAAGTTGCTCTCCTCACAGTCTTGCATTCTGTTGTCTGCCCAGCAGTGGAGCTGTAATCCATGCCCAATCACATATCAGTATCATCATTTGTCAGAAAAAATTCAACTGTGATATCATCATCCCCTCCCCAGGAGGTGACAGCCTAAGGAATATCTTGGACCACTTGCAGTCCAGAGACTTATACAGGACTGACCATCCAATTTCAGCCCTGAGTGTCACTTCACCATTCCCTGTGATCCATAGAGCCATGTTTCTCAACTACAGAGTCCCTTGAGCCCAAACATAATGACTTGCCAGGAATCACCTTGTCACTTCAAAGAGGAGCAAGAACTGATACACAGTTGATTTGAGTGTTGTCTCCAAAAAGCGCCCCATCAAAGAGTGCTCCCTGAGGAATGAACTCCAAATATCAGCAAATAGGGTCTTCTAGTCTCTGATGGTGATTTTCTAGAAGAAACACTTATACATAGCAAGTTTGGATAGTAGGATCTTGATTGTCCCCATCATGTGTTGAGTAGGGTCAAGGGAGTGTTGATACACGGAGAAGAAGGATACACATTTGTATGGTGCTCTATCAGTTCTGATAGGCAGGATGAACTCCATGGGTCTGATATCTGTATTCCCAGATATATGTCTTTGAACCAACTGATTTCAGAGGGTTGGATGTAATTCAGTAGATGTCAGGTTCACCAGGAATTACCTAAAAAGAAAGGAAGATCCACTTTCTTTGTGTGTCGATTCAGTACATTGCTCAGTATATACTGTAGTTCTCCATTTTCTATTGGTCAAAGGCAATGAATTTCGCTGAGGGAAGACACTCTGTACCATCTATTAGCAGGTGACATAACAAAGAACTGGAAGTCATAAAAGATTATCTGACCACTCATGGATTGCCACATGTAAAATGTACAGACTCTATGAGTAAAAGGGCGAAAATTGGGAATGTATCCTCAATTATGAAGATCAGAGAATTAAACAAAACCACAAATCATGAGCAAAATGTGAAAGAAGAAACTGAAAGGCCTGTCATAAGAAGCCCTCGGTAACATGGAAGAGAATGGGTGAGGCACATCAGATCCTGTTTTTGATTCCAGGTCTTTAACAATAGACAGACTTGAACAATGCAGAGACCACAGCCATTGCCCTACCTCTCTGACCAATCTTTCCTTTCCATTCGAAGGAAATATCTACGCTGACAGGTGAGGAATCCCATCATGCTTTGTTTCCGAGACTTGTTTCAATGAGTAATGGTTCTCTCAGTTTCTATTCACAGTGAATGAAATATGTGAAAACTACTTTCAAAAATCAGTGCTCTCTGTAAAATGGTAATCTACTCCATCAGGCAAATATCCACCACCACACTTATTTTTAACAAGGGGCCTACCCCCATTGGGACATAAATTTCACTGGCAGTGTTTGTTTTTAGAACTGAGTTGCTTTCTCATGTAGCCCAGAGGGTCTAGGAGGCAAGGCCATCAGAACGTTAGAGGAGTTGTAATTTATGAGAGTGTCCTATTGAAAATATCATTCACATGTTTTGGTGAAATTCACACCACCAGTTTGCCATTGGAACATTTAAAAAAACAGTTCAGTTTTCTAATATGCCAACAGCATTGTGCTTTCCTCTATCCTTGCTGTCTAATACCATTTTTCTGATTACAAGCAATCAATAGAAACCAAAGCCTTGCAACTTTCAATTCCGATCCATGTTGCCCAACACCTTGAGCACTGGCAAAATCTGACCTGCCTTATTTCCCTATGAAATTGACATTGTCATTGTTTTCTCTTAATGGAGAGACAGCAATCTGACGCCTTGGGATGCTTGCTTCTTTCTCTTGCCAATTTCTCAAGATACTTTCTTGCCGTGGCCTGCTTCTGGACTTCTGTCACCTTCATGACTGTATCTTGTTTCATTTCATACATATACCATTGTTGCTAGTGCTTTCATCAGTGACCTGACTTTGTGTTTCTAAATTTTTGCCGTTCTCTACAGTGCAGTTCTGATTTCTGTTTAAGAGTTTCTGGGCATCTATTTTGAACACTATTGTTTATATATCAATGGTCACATGATATTTTCATTATCAACATCCTGGAGAAATTGGGAACTGTTTCATTGCTTGATTTATCATTCTATGTATCCAGAAAAGACATGTGAGTGTTCCACTTCTTCCATATTGCATTGTGAAAGCACATGTGATCTTTTCTCTTTGGTTGATCACAGCATTCATGAAGAAGTATCATACTGTCTCATTGTGCTTTCTCTTTTCCCTTCCTGAGCGATAAAGTGTCCGGTTTTCATAGCAAAATGTTAGATCCTGTTTGGCTTCAATAACTGAAATGTATATCTACCGTCCTGAGAGTCCAAGATGAAGGTGCCATAATGTTGCTTTCACATGAGGGTCTGGCAACAGGAAACTGCTCTTCAGGGTCTGATGTGGAGGGTGTCAGGAAGAAGGAACAGTGCAAGTCGAGGCACAGAATTCTCTCTCTTCACAGATTCACACACTGTTGTCTGCCCAGCACCAGAGCTGTAATCTGTGTCCCGCAACTGCCTGGCCAATCACATATCTGTATCCTGATGTGTCACAAAAACACAACTGTGACATCATTATCCCCTATCCAGGAGGTTGCAGCACAGAGTTGCCTTGGACCATTTGCTGCAGAGTGACCCATCCAATACAGTCCTTCCAATTTTAGCCCTTACTGTGACTTCACTATTCGCTGTGCTCTGCAGAGCCATGTTTCTTATAAAACAGAGACCCTGGGGAATAACAATAATGACTTGCCAGAAATAACCTTGCCACTTCAGAGGAGCAAGAACTTCTATGCTGTTGGTTTGAATGCTGACTCCAAAAATAACTGAACAATGAGTGTTCCCTGATGAATGTGAGCTCCAGATAGAAGCAGATTGGGTCTTCTAGTCTCTGATGGTGATTTTCAAAGAGAACCACTATCATACCTAGCAAGTTTGGGCATCAGGTTCTTGACTGTCCTCATCATGTGCTGAGTAGTCTCAAGGGGTGTTGGTACATGGAGAAGAATGATACACATTTGTATGTTCCTCTGGCAGTTCTGACTGGCATGATGAGCTCCATGAGTCTGCCATTGGAATTTCTTGATACCTGCGTATGAACAAGCTGATTTCAGAGGTTTGGATGTAATTCAGTCGAGGTCAGGTTCACCAGGAATTACCTGGGAAAGAAAGAAAGGTCCACTTTCTTTTTGTGTGGGATTAGAAGCAGGCTCAGTAGATAGTGTAGTTCTCCATATTCTACTTGTCAAAGACACTGAATTTCTTCATGGAAGTCACTCTCTCCCACCACTTAGCAAGTGACATAACACAGAATTGGAAGTCAACAAAAATTCTCATATCACACAAGAAGTCCCACATGAAAAATGTATACACTCTTGGAGTAAGAGAGTGAAAATTGGGAATTTTTACTCAATTATCAATATCAGAGTATTAAAGAAAAGTACATCACATATGCATATGCAAAAGCTGAAACCGGTAGGCATGCTGTCGGAGGCACTCAGTTACATGGAAGAGAATGGGAGAAGCAGAGCAGATACGCAGCAGTCCGGGTTTTAGCCTCATTTAGACTCCAGGTCCATCATCATAGCCAAAGGCTTGAATCCCTCAAGTGACCACAGCCGTTGCCTTGCCTTGCTAACCAATTCTCCTTGCCACTCGAAGGAAATATATATGCTCCCAAGTGAGGATGCCCATCATCTTTTGTTTCAGAGACTTCTTTCAATTTCTAATGATTCTCTGCCTATCAATTCACAGTTAATAAAATCTATGAAACTCCTTTCCAAAATCAGTGCTCTCTTTTAGAACGGCCAGCTACATGTCACGTAAATATCCAATGACACACTTATTTCTAGCAAGGCACTTCTCCCATTGGGACCTAAATTTCACTGACAGTGTTTGTTTTTAGAACTAAGGAGCTTTCTCATGTAGCCCAAAGTGTCTATTAGGCAGGGCCATTACAACGGTAGAGGACGTGTGGTTTATGAGCGGTGCCCTACTGGGAATATCCCTTACATTGCTTTGGTAAAATTCACACAACCATTTTTCCATTGGAACCTTTAAAAAATACAACTCAGTTTTGTAATATGCCAAAAGCATTGTGCTTTCCTCAATTCTTGCTGTCTAATACCATTTTTCTGATTAAAATCAATCAATAGAAACACAAGCCATGCATCTTTCACTCTCCATCCACACTGCCCCACACCTTGTGTCATGGCAAACACTGACCTGCCTTCTATCGCTATGATTGGACATTGTCGTTCTGTTATCTTAATGGAGATATAGAGTATGAGGACTTGGGTGCTACCTTCTTTCTCTTGCCAAGTTCTCAAGACACTTTCCTGCTCTGGCTGTATTAGGGCTTCTGTCACATATATGACTGTATCTTGTTTCATTTTATACATACACCAACTTCACAGATGCATTTATCAGTTGACATGATATTGTGTTTCTACATGTTTGCCATTATGTACAGTGCAGTTCTGAGTTCTGTTTAGGAGTTTCTGGGCATTCATTTTTAAACACTAATGTGTATATATCAATGGTCATGTGATACATTCATTCTCAACATAATGGAAAAATAGTGAACTGTTTTCCATGGTAGCTATACCATTCTATGATCCAGCAGAGACATGTGAGCATTCCATTTCTTCCACATCGCATTGCCAATGCACATATGATCTTTTTCTTTGGTTTATCACAGCATTCTTGAAGGAGTAGCATCTTTTCTCATTGTACTTTTGATTTTCCACCCTGACTGATAAAGTGTCCAATTTTCACAGCAAAATGTTATAGCCTTTGCGGTTTCAATAACAGAAGTGTATTTTTCACCATCCTGAAATTCCAAGATGAAGGTGCCAGTATGTTGCTTTCACAGGAGGTCTGTCAACAGGAAACTGTGCAGCAGGGTCTTACCCTGAGGGTGTCAGAAGGAAGAGCCTGAGCTAGTCACAGAAGTTGCTCTCCTCACAGACACACACTCTTTTCTTTGCCCAGCACTGGAGCTGTATTCTGTGCCCAGCATCTGCCTGGCCACTCACATATCTGTATGCTCATGTGTCACAAAAAGAGAACTGAAACATCATCTTCCCCTCTCTAGGAGTCGGCCGCCACAGAGGTGCCTTGGACCATTTGTTTCCCATATGCTTATGCTGTATAGCCCTCCACTTTTAGCCCTGAATGTGACTTCACCATCTTTGTACTCTGTAGATTCTTCTTTCTCATAGTACAGAGGTCCTTGGCCCCACCATAATGACTTGCCAAGAATCACCTTGCTACCTCAAAAAGGAGAAAAAAGACACATGCAGTTGGTGTGAGCACTGGCTCCAAAAATTGCCACATCAAAGAGTGTTACCTGATGACTGTGACCTCCAGAGAGAAGCAGATTGGGTCTTCTACTCTCTGATGGTGATATTCAACCAGAACCACTTATCATACTTAGCAAGTTTGGTTATTCAGGTACTTGATGGACCTCATCATGTGCTGAGTAGTGACAAGGGAGTGTTGGTACATGGAGAGGAATGGTACATATTTCTATGTTGCTCTGTCATTTCTGACTGGAAGGATGGGCTCCATGGTTCTGCCATGAATTCCCCAATATGTGCCTATGAAACGGTTGATTTCAGAGGGTTGGTTGCAATTCACTAGAGGTCAGTTTTGCCAGGAATTACCTAAGAAAGAAAGGAAGGTCCACTTTCTTTGTGTGTAGGCTCAGTAGCTTGCTTAGTATATGCTGTAGTTCTGCATATTCTACTTGACAAAAACACCGAATTTCTCTGGGGAAGACCCTCTGTGCCACCCCTTGGCAGGTGACGTAACAAAGAATTGGAAGTTATGAGAGATCCTATGAGCAAATATGGAGTCCCCATGCAAAATGTACAGACTTTATGAGTAATAGGGTGAAAATTCAGAATGTTTCTTAAATTGGGTCGATCAGAGTATTAAAGTAACAAACACAAAGTGTGCAACATACTAAAGATGATACAGTTAGGATTGTCGTAGGAAGCCCCCAGTAAATTATGAAGAGAATGGGACAGGCAGAGCAGATCTGCAGCAATCTAAGGTTTAGCCTGATTAAGACTCCAGGTCTCTCCATATAACCTAGCCTTGAACCCTGCAAGAGACCACAGCCTGGCTCTCTGTGCAATCCTTCCTTTCCACTTGAAGGAAATATATATTCTCACAGACGAGGAGGTCATGACATTTGTTTCAGAGATATATTTCAACGGTAATGATTCTCTTTCTTTCAATTCACAGTGAATGAAATCTGTGAAAACACCTTTCCAAAATCATTGGTCTCTTGGTAAAATGGCAATGTACTCCATCAGGCACATATCCACCACCACACTTAGTTCTAGCAAGGGCACTTGTACCATTGGGTCCAAATTTCCCTATAGTTTTTTTGTTTTGTTTTGTTTTTAGAACTGAGGAACTTTGTAATGAAGTCCAAAAAGTCTAGGAGGCCCAGCCATCACAATATTACAGGACTTCTGGTTTAGGAGTGACCCCTCCTGGGGATATCACTTACATTGATTTTTTAAAATTCACTCCGCTAGTATGCCATTGGAACTTTTAAAAAATAAAATTCAGTTTTCTAATATACCAACAGCATTTTATTTACCTCAATCCTTCCTATCTATACCATATTTCTGACTACCAGCAATCAATAGAAACCCAAGCCATGCAACTTTCAGTTTCCATCCAGGCTGCCCCACATTTTGCACCCTGGCAAACATGGCGTGCCTTTTTTCCCAATGTATTTGACTTTGTCATTCTGTTATCTAAATTGAGAGGCAGTGTATGTGGCCTTGGGATGCTAGCTTTTTATCTTCCAATTTCTCAAGGTACTTTCTTGCAATGGCCTGCATCAGGACTTCTGTCACCCTTATGACTGTGTGTTCTTTCACTTTATACATTAACGCCTTCTCTAATGCATTCATCAGTTGACCTGATATTGTGATTCTACATTCTTGCCATTAACTATGGTGCAGTTCTGAATTCTGTTTAGGAGTTTCTGGACATCTGTTTTAAACACTATTGTGAATATATCAATGGTCACATGATATTTCTATTTCAACACACTGAAAAATAGTGAACTATTTTCCACGGTAACTATATTATTCTATGTATCTAGCAGAGACATGTTAACATTAAATTTCTTCCTCATCGCATTTTCAACACACATGTGATGTTTTACCTTTGGCTGATTATAGCATTCTTGATGGAGTAGCAAATTGTCTCATTGTGCTTTTGATTTTTCATCCCTGACTGATAAGTTGTCTGATTTTCATAGCAAAATGCTATCGATAGTGAGGCTTCAATAATAGAACTGTATTTCTCACCGTCCTGAAAGTCCAAGATGAGGGTACCTGAACGTTGCTTTCTCAGGAGTGTCTGTCAACAGGAAACTGTTCAGCATGATCTGACGCTGAGATTGTCAGTAGGAAGGAACAGCCAAAGCAGAGTCACAAAAGTCACTCTCCTCACAGACTCACTGTCTGCTGTCTGCCCAGCACTGGAGGTAAAATCCATGCCAAGCAGACGCCTGGTCAATCATATTTCAGTATCCTCACTTGTCACAAAAGGACAATTGTGACATCATTATCCACTTCCAGGAGGCCAAAGCCACAGAGGAGCCTTGCAATATTTTCTGCCCAGAGACTTATCATGGACAATCCTTCCCCTTTGTGTCCTGAGTGTGATTTCAACACTCTCTGTGCTCCATAGAGCAATCTTTCTCATAATACAGAGGCCCTTGGACCCAGCCATAGTGTCTTGCCAGGAATCACCTTGCCACCTCAAAGAGGATTAAGAACTGGCATGCAGTTGGAGTTTGTGCTGGCTACAAAAATAGCCCCAACAAAGAATTTTACAGGCTGAATATGAACTCCAGATAGAAGCAGACAGGATCTTCTAGTCTTTCATGGTGATTTTCAACATCAACGACGTATCATAATTAGTAAGTTTGGGCAACAGGTTCTTGATTGTTGTTATCATTTGCTGAGAAGTGTCAAGGGAGTGTTGGTACACAGAGAGGAAAAATAAACATTTGTATGGTGCTCTCTCATTTCTGATTGGCAGGATGGGCTCCATCAGTCTACAAACTGAATCCCCCGATGTGAGCCTATCAACCAGTTGATTTCACATGGTTGGATGTAATTGAGTAGATGTCATGTTCACCAGTAATTACCTAAAAGAAAGGAATATCCAATTGATCTGTGTGTGGGCTCAGAAACTGGATCAGTAATAATGTAGATCTAAATGTTTTACACTTCAAAGACACTGAATTTCTTCAGGGAAGACACTCTGCCAACTTTTAGCAGGTTAAATAACAAGGAATTGGAAGTCACAACTGAGTCTCTAACCACTCATGGAGTCCCAGATGCAAAACGTACAGTTTCGGAGTAAAAGTGTGAAAATTTGGAGTTTTCCTCAATTATGAAGATCAGAGTATAAAGAAACACACATAACATGAGAAAAATGTAAAAGATATAACAGATAGGCATGCCATAGGAGGCTCTCAGTAACATGGAAGAGAGTGGTAGAGGCACTGAAAACTGAACCATTACGAGTTTAAGCCTGATTTAGACTCCAAGGCCTTCAGGATAACCAAGGCTTGAACACCGCAAGAGACCATAGCTGTTTCCCCAGCTCTCTGACCAATCCTTCCTTTCCACTCAAAGGAAATATCTATGCTCATAGATGAGGAGGCCCATCATGTTTTGTTTCAGACACTTCTTTCAATGTGTAGTGTTTCTCTCCCTTTCAATTTACAGTGAATGAAGTCTGTGAAAACTGCTTTCCAATATAAGTGCTTTCTCTGTAAAACGGCATGCTACTCCATCAGACAAATATCCACCACCACAGTTCTTTCTAGCAAGGGCACTTTTCACATTGGGACTTAAATTTAACTGGCAGTGTTTGTTTTTAGAACTGAGGAGCTTTCTTATGTAGGCCAAAGTGTCTAGGAGGCAGATCCATCACGACATTAGAGGACGTGTGGTTTATGAGAGGTGCCCTACTGGGAATATCCCTTACATTGTTTTGCTGAAATTCACACTACAACTTTGCCATTGGAACCTTTAAAAAATACAATTCAGTTTTGTAGTATGCCAACACCATTTTGATTTAATCAATCATTGCTGACTAAGACCATTTTTCTGATTACACGCAATCAATAGAAACCTAAGCCATGCATCTTTCACTTCCCATCCATGCTGCTGCACACTTTGCACCCTGGCAAACACTGACCTTCCTTCCTCACCTGTGAATGTGTCATTGTCCTTCTGTTATCAGAATGGAGAGACAGTGTATGTGGACTTAGGATGTTAGATTCTTTCTCTTGACAAGTTTTCAAGATACTTTCTTGCTGTGGCCAGTATTAGGATTTCTATCATGTTTATGACTGTATCTTGTTTCATTTTATACATATACCACCTTCGCTAATGCATTCATCAGTTGACCTGTCATTGTATCTCTACATTTTTGCCATTTTCTACAGTACACTTCTGAATACTGATTAGGAGTTTCTGGGCATCCGTTTTAAACACTATTGTGTTATATCATTGGTCACATGATATTTTCACTCTCAACATACTGGACAAATAGCAAACTGTTTTACATGGTAGCTATATCATTCTATGTATCCACCAGAGACAAGTGAGCATTCCAGTTCATACACATCACATTGTCATTGCACATGTGATCTTGTCTCTTTGGTTGATTACAGCATTCTTGAAGGAGTAGAATATTGTCTCATTTTGCTTTTGATTTCCCTTTCTGACCGATAAAGCATAAAATTTTCTTAGGAAATTGTTATAGGCTGTGTGGCTTTAATAACAGAAGGGTATTTCTCCCCTTCCTGCAATTCCAAGATGTTGTTTCCAGAAGGTTGCCTTCTCAGGAGGGTCTGTCAACAGGAAACTGCTCACAGACTGACACTCTGTTGTCTGCCCAGCATTTGAGCTTTAATCCATGCCCAGCAGCCTCCTGGCCATTCACATTTCTGTATCCTCATGTGTCACAAATAGACCACTGTTACCTCATGATACAATCTCGTGGAGGCTACTGCTACAGAGATGCCTTGTAACATTTGTTACACACAGACTTTACCAAGACATTCCTTGCACTTTAAGCCATGAGTGTGACTTCACCATTCTCTGTGCTCCATAGAGCTATCTTTGTCTTATTAGAGATGTACTTGGCCCAGCCAAAATGACATGCCAGGAATTACATTGTCACTTCAATCAGAACAAGAACTGACATGCAGTTGGTGTGAACGCTAACTCCAAAAAGTGCCCCATCAAAGAGTGTTACTGGATGAATATGACCTCCAGATAGAAGCAGATCAGGTCTTCTTGTTGCTGATTGTGATTATCAACAAGAACAACTTATCATAGCTAGCAAGCTTGGTCATCAGGATCTTGATGGTCCTCATCATATCCTGAGTACTGTCAAGGGAGTGTTGGTACACAGAGAAGAAGGACATATATTTGTATGTTGCTCTATCATTTCTGACAGGCCAGATGGGCTCCATGGTCTGCCATCTGAATTCCCCAATATGAGCCTATCTTTGGCTGATTTCAGAGAGTTGGGTGTAATTCAGTAGTGGTCAAGTTTGCCAGGAATTACCGAAGAAAGAAAGGAAGTTCAACTTTCTTTGTGTTTGTGTTCATTAGTTGGCTCAGTATATAAGGTAGGTCCTGAATCTACTTGTCAAAGACACTAAATTTCTCCGGGGAAGTCACTCTCTGCCACTGCTTAGCAGGTGATGTAAGAATGAAAGAGAAGGCGCAATAGATTCTCTAAACACACATGGAGTCCCACATGCAGAATATACTGACTCTCTGAGTAAAACTGTGAAAATTGGGAGTGTTTCCTCAATCTTAAAGGTCAGAGTATTAAAAAAAATGCACATAACACATGCAAAATGTAAAAGATGAAACAGATAGGCATGCTGTATGAGTCCCTCAGTAACATGTAAGATAAAGGGAGAGGCATAGCAAATCCACAGCAATCTGAGTTTTAGACTGATTTAGACACCAGTTCCTTCAGGAAAGCCCATCCTTAAACCCTGCAAGAGACCACTTCAGTTAACCTGGCTCTCTGATCAATCTTTCATTTCCACTCAAAAAAAAAAAATATCTATGATCACAGGTGAGGAGTCCCATCACATTTTCTTTCAGAGACTTCTATCAATGTGTAATGATTCTCTCCCTTTCAATTCACAGTGAATGAAATCTGTGAAAACTCATTTCCAAATTCAGTGCTCTCTCTGTGAAAAGGTAATCTAGTCCATCAGTCAAATATCCACCACACCACTTATTTCTAGCAAGGGCACTTCCTCCATTGGGTCCTAAATTGCACTGGCAGTGTTTGATTTTTAGAACTGAGGAGCTTTCTCAATTAGGCCAAATTGTCTAGAAGCAGGGCCATCACAACTTTAGAGGACTTGTGATGTAAGTGAGATGCCCTGCTGGGAATGTCCCTTACAATGTTTTGCTAAAATTCACACCACCAGTTTGCATTGGATCCTTTAAAAAATACAATTAAAATTTGTAATATACCAACAGCATTGTGCTTTCCTCAATCTTTTTTTCTAATAACATTTTTCTGAATACAAGAAATCAATCAAAACCCAAGCCATGCAAATTTCACTTACCATCCACGCTGCCCAACACCTTGCACCATGACAAACACTGACCTGCCTTCTTTCCCTATGAATTTGAAATTGCGTTCTATTACCTTAATCGAGAGACACCGTATGTGTTCTTGGGATGCTAGCTTCTTTCTCTGTCTAATTTCTCATGGCATGTTCTTGCTGTGGCATGCATCAGTACTTCTGTCACTTTCATGACTGTATCTTGTTTCATTTTATACACATACCACCATCGCTAATGCATTCATCAGTTGTCCTGATATTGTGTGTCTACATTTTTGCCAATATCTACAGTGCAGTTCTGAATTCTGTTTAGGAGTTTCTGGGCATCTGTTTTAAACACTATTGAGTATTTATCAATGTTCATGTGACATTTTCATTCTCAACATCCGGAATAAATAGCGAACTGTTTTCCACCATAGCTATACGATTCTATATATCCAGCAGAGACATGTGAGCATTAGAGTTCTTCCACATCACATTCTCAATGTACATGTTATCTCTTCTTTTTTGTTGATCACAGAATTCTTGAAGCAGTATGCTATTGTCTCATTGTGCTTTAGATTTTCCCTCCCTAACTGATATAATGTCAGATTTCGTAGCAAAATGTTATAGCCTGTGTGGCTTTAATAGCAGTTGTATTTCTCACTGTCCTGAAATTACTAGAGGAAGGTGACAGAACGTTGCTTTCTCAGGAGGGTCTGTCAACTGGAAACTGCTCAGCAGGGTCTGATGCTGAGGGTGTCAGGAGGAAGGAACAACCCAAGCAGAGACACAGATCGCTCTCCTCACAGACTCACACTCTGTTGTCTGCCTAGCACCGGAGCTGTAATGCATGCACAGCAGCTGCCTGGCCTTTCACATATCAGTATCCTCGTATGTCACAAAAAGACCATTGTTACATCATCATCCACTCTCCAGGAGCCTCAGCCTTTGAATATTTGCTACCCAGAGACTTATCCAGGAATGTCCTTCCACTTTGTTCCATGAGTGTGACTTCACCATTCTCTGTCCTCCGTAGAGCCTTCTTTCTCATACTAGAGAGGCCCTTGGGCCCAGACCTAATGACTTTCCAGAAATCACCTTTCCTCCTCAAAGAGGAGCTAGAACTGACATGCAGTTGGTGTGTTAGCTGGCTTTAAAAAGTGCCCATCAAAGAGAGTTCCTGGATGATTGTGAACTCCAGATATAGGCAGATCCTGTCTTCTAGTCTCTGATGGTGATTTTCAACACACCCACTTACCATATTCAACAAGTTGGGGCATCAAGTTCTTGATTGTCCTCATCATATGTTGAGTAGTGTCAGGAGAGTTTTGGAATTCAGAGTAGAAGGATACACATTTTATGGTGTTCTGTCACTTCTGACAGGAAGGAGGAGGTAAATGGTTCTGCCCTCTGATTCCCCCATGCATGCCTATCAAACGACTGATTCAGAGGGTTGGATGTAACTCAGTAGAGGTCACATTCACCAGAAATTACCTAAGAAAGAAAGGAAAGTCCATTTTCATTGTGTGTTGGCTCAGTAACTGGCTGTTTACATACTGTAGTTCTCCTTATTCTACTTATTAAAGGCAATGAATTTTTTGGGGGAAGACACTCTCTGCCACCCTTCAACAGATGATGTAACAAAGAATTGGAAGTCTTGATAGATTATCTGATGACACATGGAGTCCCACATGCAAAATGTACAGACTCTATGCATAAAAGTGTGAAAATTGGGTATCTTTCCTCAATTATGAAGATCAGAGCATTAAGGTAATGCACATAGCATGCGCAAAATGTAAAAGATGCAACAGATAGGCATGCCATAGGAACCTCTCAGAAACATGGGAGAGGCACAGCATATCCACAGTAATCTGAGTTTTAGCCTGATTTAGACTCCAGGTCCTTCAGGATACACTAGCATTGAACCCCACAAGAGACAACAGCCATTTCACTTGTTCTGTGACCAAAAATTCCTTTCCATTCAATGGAAGTATCTATGCTCACAGGTGAGGAGACCCTTCTCGTTTTGTTTCAGAGAACTCTTTCAATTCATAGTGAATGACATTTGGGAAAACTCCTTTACATAATCAGTGCTCTCTGTAAAATTATGATCTAATTCGTCAAGCAAATATCCACCACCAGATTCATTCTAGCAAGGGCACTTCTCCCATTGAGACCTAAATTTCACTGGCAGTGTTTGTTTTCAGAACTGAGGTGCTTTCTCATGTAGCTCAAAGGGCCTAGGGGGGCAGGACAATCACAACATTAGAAGACTTGTGTGCATGAGAGGTGCCCTAATGGGATTATTCCTTGCATTGTTTTGGTAAAATTCACACCACCAATTTGCCCTTGGAATCTTTGAAAGATTCAGTTCAGTTTTGTATTATGCCAACAGCATTTTGCATCCCTCAATCCTTGCTGTCTAATACTATTTATCTCATTACAAGCAAGCAATAGAAACCCAAGCCATGCTACTTTGACTTTCCATCCTTGTTTCCCCAAAACATGCACCCTGGCAAACACTGACCTGCCATCTTTCCCTTTTAATATGTAATTGTCAATCTGTTATCTTAATGGAGAGATAGTATATGCGGCCTTGGGATGCTAGCTTCTTTCTCTTGCCAATTTCTAAAGATAGTTTTTGCTGTGGCCAGTATCAGGATTTCTGTCACCTTTATGACTGTATCTTGTTAGATATTATCCATATACCACCTTCGCTAATGCTGTCATCAGTTGACTGCTATTGTAATTCTACATTTTGGAAATTATCCACAGTGCAATTCTGAATTCTGTTTAGGAGTTTCTGGGCACTCGTTTTAAACACTATGTTTTGTGTATCAATGGTCACGTGGAATTTTCATTCTCAACATATGTACAAATAGCAAACCATTTTCCTCAGTAGCTATATCATTCTATGTATCAACCAGAGACGTGTGAGCATTCCAGTGCTTCCACATCACATTTTCAATGCCCATGTGATCTTTTTCTTTTGTAGATCACAGCATTCTTGAAGGTGTAATGTATAGACTCTTTGTGCTTCTGATTTTCCCTCTATGATTGATACAGTGTCCGATTTTCATAGCAAAATGTTATAGACCATGTGGATTCAATAACAGAAGCTTATTTCTCACCGTCCTGAAAATCCAAGATGAAGGTGACAGAACGTTTTTTTTTTCAGGAGGTTCTGTCATGTGGAAACTGCTCGTGGTGTCCAAAGTGGAGGACATCAGTAGGAAGGAACAGCCAGAGCAGAGCCACAGAAGTTGGTCTCCTCCCAGACTCACTCTCTGTTGTCTGCCACCACTGGAGATGTAATCTGTGCCCCACAGTTGCCTGGGGAATCACATATCAGTATCATCAAGTGTCAAAAAAGACAACTATGACATTATCATTCCCTCCAAAGAGACCACTGCCAGAGGTGCCTTGGACCATTTTCTGCCCAGAGACTTATCCAGGATAGTCCTTCAATTTGAGACCTGAGTGTGACCTCAGCATTCTCTGTACTCTGTAGAGACATATTTTTCATACTACAGAGGCCCTTGGGCTCAGCCATAATGACTTGCTAGTAATCACCTTGCAACTACAAAGAGGAGCTAGAACTGACCTGCAGTTGGCAGATCAATGTGAGCTCCTTGTAGAAGCAGATCGGTCTTCTAGTCTCTGATGGTGATTTTAGACAAAACAAACAAACAAACAAACAAACAAACAAAAAACACTTATCATACTTAGCAATTTGGGGGATCAGGTTCTTGATTGTCTTAATTATTTGCTGAGTATTGTCAAAGGAGTCTTGGTAGGATACACAGAGAGGAAGGACACACATTTGTATGGTGCTCAGTCAGTTCTGACAGGCAGTATGGGCTCCATGGATCTGACATCTGAATTCTCCAATGCAAGCCTATCAACTGGCTGATTTCAAAGGGTTTGATGTAATTCAGTAGAGGTCATCTTCTTCAGCAATTACCTCAGAAAGAAAAAAAAAGGTCCACTCTCATTTTGTGTGATCTCAGTAGCTGTCTAAATATATACTGTAGTTCTCCATATTCTACTTTTCAAAGACACCAAATTTCTCCGTGTAGGACACACTGGGCAATTTCTCAGCAGCTGACGTAGCAAAGCCTGGAAGTCACGCTAGATCCTCTGACCACACTTGGAGTCCCACATGCAAAATGTACAGACTCTATGAATAAAAGTGTGATAATTGGGAATGTTTCCGCAATTATGAATATCAGAGTATTAAAGAAATGTGAAAAACAGTTGCAAAATATAAAAGATGAAACAAGTAGGCATTCTGTATGAAGCCCTCACTAACACTGAAGAGAATGGGACAGGCACAGCAGATTTACAGCAATATGAGTTTTAGCCTGATAGACATTCTAGGTCCTTCATGATAGCCTAGGCTTTAACCCCCAAGAGACCACCACCATTGCCCCAGCTGTCTGAACAATCCTTCCTTTCCTCACGAAGGAAATATTTATGCTCACAGTTGAGGAGGCCCATCACATTTTGTTTCAGAGACATCTTTCAAATTGTTATGGATATCTCCCTTTCAGTTCACAGTGTATGAAATCTGTGAAAACTCCTTTCAAAAATCAGTGCTTTATCTGTAAAATGTCAAACTACTTCATCAGACAAATATTGACAACCACACTTATTTCTAGCAAGGGCACTTCTCCCTTTGGGGCCTAACATTCACTGGCAGTGTTTGTTTTTAGAACTGAGGAGCTTTCTTATGTAGCCCAAAGGGTCTAGGAAGCAAGGCCATCACAACATTAGAGTACTTGTGGTTTATGAGGCGTGCCCTACTGGGAATATCCCTTACATTGTTTTGGTAAAATTCATACCACAAGTTTGCCAGTGTAATCTTTGAAAAATACAATTCAGTATTGTAATATGCCAATAGAATTGTGCTTTCCTCAATCTTTGCTGCCTAATACAATTTTTTCTGATTCAAGCAATCAATAGAAACCCAAGCCATGCAACTTCAACTCCCAATCCTCGTTTCCCCACACCTTGCATCCTGGTAAACACTGACCTGACTTCTTTCCCCTTTAATTTGTCATTGTCATTCTGTTATCTTAATAAACACACAGTATATGTGTCCTTAGGATTCTGGCTTCTTTCTCTTGTCAATTTCTCCCGAAACTTTCTTGCAGTAGCCAGTATCGGGACGTCTGTCAATTTTATGCCTTTATCATCTCTCATTGTATACATATACCACTTTCGCTAATGCATCATCAATTGACCACATATTGTGTTTCTAGATTTTTGCCATTAACTACAGAGCAGTTCTGAATTCTGTTTAGCAGTTTATGTTTAAATCCCAAAAAGGGTGTTTAAATGGGCAACCGTTTTAAGCACTATTTTGTATACATCAATGGTCACGTGATATTTTTATTCTCAACATATTCAATGAATAGCCAACTGTTTCCATGTTAGCTACATAATTCTATGCATCCACCAGAAACATGTGACAATTCCAGTTCTTCCACATCACACTGTTAATACACATGTGATCTTTTTTCTTTGGTTGCTCACAGCATTCTTGAAGGAGTAGCATATTGTGTCATTGTGCTTTCGATTTTCCCTCCCTGTCTGTAAATGTGTCGTATTTTCATCGCAAAATGTTATAGACTGTGTGACTTCAATAACAGAAGTATATTTCTCACCATAGTGAAAGTCCAGAATAAAGATGCCTGAATGTTTCTTTCTCAGCAGATCTCTCAACAGCAAACTGTTCAGCAGGGTGTGAAGCTGAAGACTTCAGTAGGAAGGAACAGCCCAAAAAGAGCCATGCAAGTTGCTGTCCTCACAGACTCACACTCTGTTGTCTGCCCAGCAATGGGATTTTAATCTGTACCCAGCAGTTGCTTGGTCAATCACATAACATTATCCTCATGTCTAACAAAAACAACTGTGACATTACCATCCCCTCTCCAGGAGGCCTCAGCCACAGAGCTGTCCTGGACAATTTGTTGCCCAGATAATTTTTTAGGAGAGTCCCTCCACTTTGAGCCCTGTGTTGACATCATCATTATCTGTGCTATCTAAAGCAATTTTTCTCATACAAGAGAGGCCTTTGGTACCAGACAAAATGATTTGTCTGGAATCACTTTGCCACTTCACAGAACAGCAAGAAATTATATGAAATTGGTTTGAGTGCTGGCTCTAAAAAGTGCCCCATCAAAGAGTGTTCCAGAGGAATGTGAGCTCCCAATGGAAACAGAACGTGTCTTCTCAACTCTGATGGTGATTTTCAACCAGAACAATTTGTCATACCTAGCAAGTTTGGGCATCAGGTTCTCGATTGTCCTCATCATGTTCTGAGTAGTGTTAAGGAGTATAGGTACTCAGAGAGGAAGGATACACAATGAAAAGTTGCTGTGTCAGTTTTGACAGGCAGGATGGGCTCCATGGGTCTGCCTCTGAATTCCCCAATATGTACCTATCAACCACCTGATTTCAGAGATTTGGATGCAATTCAGTAGAGTCTGTTTCACCAGGAATTACCTGAGAAAGAAAGGAAGGTCCACTTTCTTTTTGTGTGGACTTGCAAGCAGGCTCAGTATATACTGTAGTTCTCCATATTTTTCTTTTCAAAGACCTTGAATTTCTCGGTGGAAATCACTCTCTGTCACACCTTAGCAGGTGATGTAACACAGAATTGGAAGTCACGATAAATACACTGACCACACATGGAGTCCCACATACAAAATGTACAGACTCTATGAGTAAAAGGGTCAAAATTGGGAATGTTTCCTCCATTATGAAGATCAGAGTATTAAATTAACAATCACAACATGCACAAAATGTAAAAGATGAAACAAATTGGCATGCTGAAGGAGGCCCTCAGAAACATGGAAGAGAAAGGCAGATGCAGAGCAGGTCTGCAGCAATCCGAGTTATAGCCTGATTTGGACTCCAGGTCCTTCAACATAACCAAGGTTAGAACTCTGAAAGAGACCTCAGCCATTGCCCTGACTCTCTGACCAATCCTTCCTTTCAACTCAATGGAAATATCTATGCTCACAGGTTGAGTATGCCCATCACATTTTGTTTCAGACTTCTTTCAATGTGTAAACATTCTCTCCCTTTCAATTCACAGTGAATTAAATCTTGAAAACTCCTTTCCAAAATCAGTGCTGTCTGTAAAATGGTAATGTACTCCATCAGGCAAATTACCACCAACTCTCTTATTTCTAGCAAAGGGTTTAGGAGAGGTGACCTACAGTGAATATCCCTAACATTGTATTGGTAAAATTCACTCCACCAGCTTGCCATTGGAACCTTTAAGAATACAATTCAGTTTTGTAATATGCCAACAGCATTGTGTTTTCCTCAATCCTTGCTCTCTAATACCATTTTTATTTTTACCAGCAATCAATAGAATCCCAAGCCATGCAACTTTCACTTCCCATCCATGCTGCACCACACCTTGTGCTCTGGCAAACATTGACCTGCCTTCTTTCCATATGAATGTGACATTCTCAGTCTGTTTTCTTAATGGAGAGACACTGTTTGTGGCTGTTGGATCCTAGCTTACCTCACTTGCCAAATTCTCAAGATACTTTCTTGCTGAGTTCAGCATCAGGACTACTGTCACCTTTATGACTGTATATTATTTCATATTATACATATGCCACCATCGCTATGCAATCATCAGTTGACCTGATATTGTGTTTTTACATTTTTGCCAATATGTACAGGGCAATTCTGAATTCTGTTTAGGAGTTTCTGGTCATCCGGCTTAAACACTATTGTATACATGTCAATGGTCATACATTTTCATTCTCAACATACTGTACAAATAGCAAACTGTTTTTCTTTGTACCTATATCATTCTATGTATCCAGGAGAGACTCATGAGCATTCCAGTTCTTCCACATCAGAATGTCAATGCATATGTGACTTTTACTCTTGATCACAGCATTCTTGAAGGAGTAGCATATTGTGTCATTGAGATTTCGATTTTCCCCCCCTGACTGATAAGTTGTCTGATTTTCATAGCAAAATATTATTGACTGTGTGGCTTCAGTACAAGAAGTTTATTTCTCACCATCCTGAAAGGCCAAGAGGAAGGTAACAGAATGTTGCTTACTCAGGAGGTTCTGTCAAAATTAAACTTTCCAGCATGGTCTGATGTTGAGGGCATCAGGAAGAAGCAAGAGCCCAAGCAGAGCCACAGAAGTCGTTCTGCTTACAGACTCCCATTCTATTGTCTGCCCAGCATTGGAGCTATAATCACTGCCCAGCAACCTTCGGGCCAATCACATATCAGTGTCCTCATGCATCAGAAAAAGACAACTGTGACATCATCATCCACTGTCCAGCCACAGAGGTGCCTTGGACCATTTGCACCCAAAGTGTTATCTAGTACAGTCCTCCTACTTGAGTCCTGAATGTGACTTCACCATTCTCTGTCCTCCGTAGAGCCTTCTTTCGCATACTACAGAGTCCCTTGGTCCCAGCCATAATGACTTGCCAAGAATCACCTGGCCACTTCAAAGAGGAGCAAGAACTGAAATGTATTTGGTGTGAGCGCTGGTTCGAAAGAGTGCCCCATTAAAGAGTGTTCCCAGATGAATGTGAACTCCAGAAGGAAGCAGGTCAGGTCTTCTAGTTTCTGAAGTTGATTTTCCAACAAGAACCACTTATTATACCTAGCAAGATGGAATACCAGTTTTTTCATTGTCCTCATCATTTGCTGAGTACGGTCAATGGAGTTTTTGTACATGAAGAGGAAGGATGCACAATTCTGTGGAGCTCTGTCATTTCTGACAGGCAGGATGGTCTCCATGTGTCTGCCATCTGAATTCCCCATTTCTTGCCTATCCACCTGATGATTTCAGAGGTTGGATGTAATTCAGTAGAGGTCAGGTTCTGCTGGAATTACCTAAAAAAGAATGGAATGTCCACTTTCTTTGTGTGTGGGATCAGTAGCTGGCCCTGTATCTACGGTAGTTCTCCATATTCTACTTCAAAATCACAGAATTTCTCCAGGAAGACACTGTCTGTCACCACTTAGCAGGTGACATAACAAAGAATTAAAAGTCACAGTTGATTCACTGACCACACATGAAGTCTCACTTGCAAAATATCCAGACTCGAAGAGTAAAAGGGTGAAAATTGGGAATGTTTCAATTATGAGGATCAGAGTATTAAAGTAATGCAAATACAAACTAAAACTGTAAAAGATGAAACAGAAAGGCATGCCATAGGTGGCTCTCAGTAACATGAAAGAGAATGGGAGAGGCACAGCAGATCCGCAGCAATCCGCGTTTTAGCATGATTTAGACTCCAGGTCCTTCAGGATAGCCTTGGATTGAATGCCACAAGAGACCTCAGCCAATCCCATGGCTCTCTGACTAATCGTTCCTTTCCACTTGAAGGAAATATGTATGATCACAGGTGAAGCGTCCCATCACGTTTTGTTTCAGAGACTTCTTTCAATTAGTAATGATTCCTTCCCTTTCAATGCACAGTGTATTGTGAAAACTCCTTTCCAAAATCAGTGCTCACCTTGTAAACTGGCAATCTACTCCATCAGGTAAATATCTGCCACCAAACTTATGTCAAGCAAGAGCACTTTTCCCATTGGGACCTAAATTTCAACGGCAGTGTTTGTTTTCAGAAATGAGGAGCTTTCTCATGTATCCTAAAGGGACTAGATTTCAGGGATATTACAACATTAGAGGACTTGTGGTTTATAAGAGGTGTCCTACTGTGAATATACCTTACATTGTTTTGATCAAATTCTCATCACCAGTTTGTCATTGGAACCTTTAAAAAATACAATTCAGTTTTGTAATATACCAACCGCATTGTGCTTACCTCAATTGTTGCTGTCTAGTACCATGTTTTTCTGACTACAAGCAATGATTAGATACACAAGCCGTGCAACTTTCAATTCCCATCCAGGCTACCCCATGCCTTGTGCCTTGGCAAACACTGAGCTGCATTCTTTCCCTAAAAATGTGACACTGTTTTTCTGTTATCTTAACGAAGAGTGAGCGTATTTGGGCTTGGGATGAAAGCTTCATTCTTTTGCCAATCTCTCAGGATACTTTCTTGCGGGGGCCAGCATCAGGACTCTGTCATCTTTATCACTATATCTTGTTTCATTTTATACATATTCCACCTTCGCTAATGCATTCATCGTTTGACCTGATATTGTGTTTCTACATTTTTGCCTTTATCTACAGAGCAGTTCTGAATTCTGTTTAGGAGTTTTTGGGCGTCCTTTTTAAACACTATTGTGTATTTGTCAGTGGTCATGTGATATTTTCATTCTCAACCTCCTGGACCAATAGCAAACTGTTTTCTACTGTAGCCATATCATTCTATGTATCCAGAAGAGCCATGTGAGCTTTCCAGTCTTCCACATCGCATTGTGAACACACATGTGATCTTTTCTATTTGGTTAATCACAGCATTCATGAAGGAGTAGCATATTGTCTCATTGTGTTTTTGATTTTCCCACCCTGACTGATAAGCTTTCTGATTTTCATAGCAAAATTTTATAGACTGTGTGGCTTCAATAAGACAAGTGTATTTCTTACTGTCCTGAAAGTCCAAGACGGAAGTGCCAGAACTTGGCTTTCTCAGGAGGGTCTGTAAAAAGGAAACTGCTCAGCAGGGTCTGATGTAAGGAGGAAGGAACAGACTGAGCAGAGTCACAGAAATTGCTCTGAATACAGACTCACACTCTGAGGTCTGCACAGCAATAGAGCTGAAATCTTTTCCAGAAGCCACCTTGCCAATCACATATCTGTATCCTCATGTGTCACAAAAAGACAAATGTGACATCATCATCCCCTTTCCAGGAGGCTGCAGTGACAGATTTGTTTTGGACCTTTTGTTGCCCAGGAATTTATCCAGGACAGTCCTTCCACTTTGAGTGTGACTTCATCATTCTCTGTGCTCCCTAGAGTCTTCTTTATCATAATACAGATGCCCTTTGGTGCAGCCATGATGACTTGACAGCTATCATCTTGCCACTTCTAAGAGGAGCAAGAACTGACATGCAGTTGGTGTGAGCGCTGAGTCCAAAAAAATGACCCATCATAGAGTGCTACCGGATGAATTTGAGCTCCAGATAGAAGCAGATTGGGTTTTCTAGTCTCTGATAGTGATTTTCAATGTGACTCATTTATCACACCTCTCAAGTCAGGGCATCAGGATCTTGATTGTCCTCATCATTTGCTGAGTAGTTTCAAGGGAATATTGATACATGGAGAGAAAGAATGCACATTTTTATGGTGCTCTGTCAGTTCTGACAGGCAGGATAGGCTCCATGGATCTGCCATCTGAATTCCAAGATAAGTGCCTGTCAACCGGATGATTTCAGAACATTAGATTTTATTCAGTAGAGGTCAGGTTCTCCTGGAATTACCTAAGAAAGAGAGGAAGGTCCACTTTCTTTGTGGGTAGGCTCAATAACTGGCTCAGTATATACTGTAGTTCTCCATACTCTATTTGTCAAAGACACAAAATTTCTCTGGAAATGCACTCTGTCACCAGTGATCATGTGATGTAATAAAGAATTCGAAGTCACGACAGATTCACTGACCACACATGGAGTCCCACAAGCAAAATATACAGACTCTATGAGTAAAAGGGACAAAATCGGGAATATTTTCTCAATCATGAAATACAGAGTATTAAAGTAATGACACACATGCAGAAAATGCAAAATATGAAACAGAGAGGCTTGCCATAAGAGACCCTCAGTAACATAGAAGAGAATGGGAGAGTCACAGCCAATCCGCAGCAATCCGAGTGTTAGCCTGATAAAACGTCAGCTCCTTCATAATATTCCAGGATTGAACCCCACAGGAAACCACAGCTGTTGGCCTGGCTCTCTGACCAATCCTTCTTTTTCTCTGGAAGGAAATATATATGCTGACTGGTGGGGGGCCAAACACATTGAATTTCAGGGACTTCTTTAAATGGGTAATGATTCTCTCCCTTTCAATTCACAGTGAATGAAATCTGTGAAAACTCCTTTCCAACATCAGTGCTCTCTCTGCAATATGGTAAACTACTCCATCAGGCATATATGTTCACTACACTTATTTCTAGATAGGGCACCTATTACATTGGGACCTCATGTTCACAGGCAGTCTTTGCTTTTAGAAGTGAGGAGCTTTCTCATGTAGCCCAAAGGGTATAGGAGGCAGGGCCATCACAACATTAGAAGACTTGTGGCTTAGGAGAGGTGCCCTACTGAGAACATCCCTTACATTGTTCTGGTGAAATTCACAACATCAGTTTGCCATTGGAACCTTTAAAAAATATAATTCAGTTTTTTAATATGTGAACAGCATTGTGCTTTCCTCAATCCTTGTTGTCTAATACCATTTTCTGACTACAAGAATCAATAGACCCAAGACATGTAACTTTCACTACCTATCCCCGCTACCAGACACCTTGTGCAATGGCAAATAGGAACTGCCTTTTTTACCTGTGAATTTGACATTGTCAGACTGTTATCTTAATGGAGAGACAGGGTATGTGGCCTTGGGATACCAGCTTCTTTGTCTTGCCAATTTATCAAGATACATTCCAGCTGTGGCCAGTATCAGGACTTCTGTCACTTATATGCTTCTATTTTGTATAATTTTATACATATACCACCTTTGCTAATGAATTCATCATTTGACCTGATATTTTGTCTCTACATTGTTGCCATACTCTACAGTTCAGTTCAGAACCTGCTTTTTTCTTTTTAGTTTCTGGGCATCCGTTTTAAACACTATTATCTATATATCAAAGATTACATGATTTTTTCATTCTCAACATTCTGGACAAATTACGAACAGTTTTTCACATTTGCTTTACCAATCTATGCATCCACCAGAGACATGTTAGCATTCGAGTTCTTCCACATCGCATTGTCAAAGCACATGTGATATTTTCTATTTGGTTGATCACAGCATTCTTGAAGCAGTAGCATATTGTCTAATTGTGTTTTTTGTTTTCCTTCCCTGACTGATAGTGTTGATTTTCATATCAAAATGTTATAGACATTGACTTCAACAAGAGAAATGTATTTCTCACTGTCCAAAAGTCCAAGATGAAGGTGCCAGAACATTGCTTTCGCAGGAGAGTCTGTCAACAGGAAACTGCTCAGAAGGGTCTTACGCTGAGGGCATCCACAGTAAGGAACAGCCTGAGCCTAGCCACAGAAGTCACTCTCTTCACAAACTCACACCCTGTTGTTTGCCCAGCACAGGAGCTTTAACCTGTGCCTTGCAGTCACCTCGCCAATCAAATATCAATGTCCTCAGGTGTCACAGAAAGACAACTGTGACATCAATATCCCCTCCCCAGGAGGCTGCCGCCATAGATGTTCCTTTGACTATTTGCTCCCCAGAGACTTATCCAACACAGTCCTTCCATTTTGAGCCCTGAGTGTGCCTTCAACATTCTCTGTGTTCTGTAGATCCATCTTACTCATGCTAGAGAAGCCCTTGGACCCTGTAAAAATGACTCGCCAGGAATCACTTTGCTATGTCAAAGAGGAGTAAAAACTGACATGCAGTTGGTGTGAGCACTGGCTCCAAAAAGTTCCTCATCAAAGAGTGTTTTCGGATGAATTTGAGCTCCATATAGAAACAGATCAGTCTCCTAGTCTCTGATGGTGATTTTCAAGCAGAACAACTTATCATACCTAGATAGTTTGGGCATCAGGTTCTTAATGGTCTTCATCATGTGCTGAGTAGTGTCAAGGGAGTGTTGGTACATGGAGACGATGGATACACATTGGTATGTTGCCTGTCAGTTCAGACAGTTAGGATGGGCTCCATGTTTCTGTCAACTGTATTCCCTGATACGTGCATATCAACCAGCTGATTTCAGAGGGTTGGATGTAATTCAGTAGAGGTCAGTTTTGCCAGGAGTTACCTAAGAAGGAAGATCTACTTTCTTGGCATTTGGGCTTCGAAACTGGTAGAGTATATAATGTAGTTCTCCAGTTCTACTTGTCAACGAAACTGATATTCCCCAGGGAGATTATTCTTTGCCACCCCTTAGCAGGTGACTTACAGAATTTGAAGTCACGATAGATTTTGTGACCACACATGGAGTCCGACAAGAAAAGTGTACACATACTGAGTAAAATTGTGAAACTTGGGAATGTTTAATTACAATGTTTGGGTAAATTCATACCACCAATTTGCAAATGGAACCTTTAAAAAATACAATTCAGTTTTGTAATGTGCCAACAACATTGTGCTTTCCTCAATCCTTGCTGTCAAATACAATTTTTCTGATTACAAGCAAACAATAGAAACCCAAGACATTAAACTTTAACTTCCCATCTACGATGCCTCACATCTTGTGCCCTGGGAAACACTGATCTGACTTCTTTCCCTATGAATTTCAAATTGTCACTCTGTTTTCTTAATGGAGAGACAGCGGATGTGGACTTGGGTTGCTAGCTTCTTTCTATTCCTGATTTCTCAAGACACTGTCTTGCTGTGTACAGTATCACGACTTCTGTCCTCTTTATGAATGTATCTTGTTTCATTTTATATATATAACACCTTTGCTACCGCATTCATCAGTTGACCTGATATTGTGTTTCTACATGTTTGCCATTATCTACAGTGCAGTTCTGAATTCTGTTTAGGAGTTTCTGGGCATCCATTTTAAACACTATTGTGTATATATCAATGATCACTTGATATTTTCATTATCAACATACTGGACAAATAGCGAACTGTTTTCCACTGTAGCTATATCATTCTATGTATTCAGCAGAATTATGTCAGTGATCCATTTCTCCCACATCACATGTCAACGCACTTGTGATCTTCGCTCCTTGGTTGATCAAATCATTCTTGAAAGAGTAGCATATTGTCTCATTGTGCTTTCAATATTCCCTCCCTGACTGATAAAGTGTCCGATTTTCCTAGCAAAATGTTACAGGCTTTTTGGCTTCAATAGCAGAAGTGTATTTCTCACTGTCCTGAAAGTCCAAGATGAACGTGCCAGAATATTGTTTCTTAGGTGGGTCTGTCAACAGGAAACGGCCTAGTAGTGTCTCACCAGGTGGGCATCAGGAGAAGAAACAGTCGCAGTAGAGCCACAGAAGTCACTCACTCACAGCCTCATACTCTGTTTTCTGCCGAGCACTGGAGATGTATTTGGTGCCCATCAGCAGCCTGGCCAATCACATATCAGTATCCTCATGTGTCACAAAATAACTACTGAGACATCATCATCCCCTCTCCAGGATGCAGCAGCCACAGACATTCCTTGGACCATTTGCTGCCCAACGATTTATCCAGGACAGTCCTTCCACTTTGAAGCCTGGGTGTGACTTCACCATTCTCTGTACTCTGAAGAGACTTCTTTCTGATATTCCGGACCCTTGGGCACAGCCATAATGACTTTCCAGGAATCACCTTTCCACTACCAAGAGGAGCAAGAATTGACATGCAGTTGGTGGGACTGCACACTCCAAAAATATCCCCATCAAAGTGTGTTACCAGATGAGAATGAGCTCCAGATAGAAGCAGATTGGGTGTTCAGGTCTCTGGTGATGATGTTAAACAAGAACCAATTATCATACCTAGCAAACTTGGGCATCAGGTTCTAGATTGTACTCATCATTTGTTAAGTAGTGTCAAGGGTGTGTTGATACCAGGAGAGGAAGGATACACAATTGTATGGGGCCATGTCAGTTATGAAAGGCAAGATGGGCTCCATGGGTCTGCCACCTGAATTCCCCAATAAGTTCCTATAAACTGGCTGATTTAAGAGCGTTAGGTGTATTTCAGTAGAGGCCATGTTCTCAAGGAATTACCTAAGAAATAATGGAAGGTCCACTTCCTTTGTTTGTATGTGTGTAGCTGACTCAGTATATACTGTAGTTTTCGATACTGTACTTGTCAGAGATTCTGAATTTCTCTGGGGAATACAATCTCTCCCACCCCTTAGCAGGTAACATAACAAAGAACTGGAAGGAATGATAGATTATCTGATGACATGGAGTCCCACATGTAAAATGTACAGACTCTTTGAGTAAAAGGATAACAAATTTGGAATGTTTCCTCAATCATGAAGATCACAGTATTAATGTAACACACACAACATGCGCAAAATGTAAATGATGACACAGATAGGCATGCCATAGGAGGCCCTCAGTAAAAAGGAAGAGAATGGGAGAGCCATAGCAGATCCACAGCAATCCGGATTTTAGCCTGATTTAGACTCCATCTCCTTCAGGATAGCTCAGCTTAAATTCCCAAAGGGATCACAGCCATTACCCCGGTTCTTTACCAATCCTTCCTTTCTATTCAAAGGAAATATCTATGCTCATAGGTGCAGAAGCCCATCACATTTTGTTCCAGATACTTCTTTCAATGGGTAATGATTCTCTCCCTTTCAGTTCACAGTGAATGAAATCTGTGAAACTGCTTTCCAAATAAGTGCCCTCCCTGAAAAACGCCCGCTACACCATCAGGCAAATACCGACCACCACACTTATTTCTATCAAGTGCACTTCTCCCATTGGGTCTTAAATTTCATGGGCAGTGTTTCCTTTTAGAACTGAGGAGCTTTTTTATGTAACTCAAAAGTTCTAGGAGCGAGGGCCATCACACATTGGAAGACATGTGGTTCAGAAGACGTGCCCTACTGGGAAAATTCCTTCCTTTTTTTGGTAAAATTCACACCAACAGTTTGCCATCGGAACCTTTAAAAAATACAATTCAGTTTGGTAATATGCCAAGAGCATGGTTTTTTCCTCAATCTTTGCTGTATAATACAAATTTTCTGATTAAAAACAATCAACAGAAACCCAAGCCAGGCAACTTTCACTTCACATCCACACTGCACTGTGTTTTCTGCCCTGGCAAACACTGACGTGCCTTCTTTCCCTAATGGTTTGACATTGTTGTTTTGTTATCTTAAAGGATAAACAGCATATTTGGCCTAGAGACGCTAGCTACTTTCTCTGCCAATTTCTTAAGATTCTTCCTGCTGTGGCCAGCATCAGGAATTCTGTCACATTTATGACTGTATCTTGTTTCATTTTATGCATATACAACCTCACTAATGCATTCATCAGTTGACATGATGTGTTTCAACATTTTTTCCCATTATCTACAGTGAAGTTCTGAACTATGTTTAGGAGTTTGAGGCATCCGCTTTAAACAGTGTTGTGTGTATATTGATGGTCACATGATATTTTCATTCTCAATATTCTGGACAATAGTGACCTGTTTTCTGCAGTAGCTATATCATTCTATGTATACAGCAGAGACATCTGAGCATTCCTGTTTTCCACACCGCATTGTCAATGCTCAGGTGATCTTTTCTCTTTGGATGATCACAGCATTCTTGAAGGAGTAGCATTTTGTCTCATTGTGCTTTTGATTGTCCCTCCCTGTCCTCCCTATTAAAATGTGTCTGATTTTAATAGCAAAATGTTATAGACTGTATGGCTTTAATAATAAATTGTATTTCTCACCATCCTGAAAGTCTAAGATGAAGGTGACAAAATGTTGCTTTCTCAGGAGGGTCTGACAACAGGAAACTGCTCTGCAAGTTATGATGCTGAGAGTGTCAGGAGGAAGGTGCAGTCTGAGTGGAGCCGCAGAAGTCATTCTCTTCAGAGACTCACACACTTTTCTCTGCCCAGGATTGGAGCTGTAATCTGTATCCAGTAGCAACCTGGCCAATCACATATCAGTATTCTCATGTGTGACAGAAAGACAACTGGGACATCATCACACCTATCCAGGAGGCCTGGAGACACAGAGGTGTCTTTATCCATTTGCTGCACATTTACATATGCAGGACAGTCCTCCCACTTTGAGCTCTTAGTGTGACTTCTTCATTCTCTGTGTTCCGTAGAGATTTCTTTCTTTGTCATACTACTGCCACCCTTCATCCCACACATAATTACTTGCTAGGAATTACCTTGCCACTTCAAAGAGGTAAAAGAAGTGACATGCAGTTGGTGTGAGCAATGGCTCTAAAAAGGGCACCATCAAAGAGTGTAAATGGATGGATGTGATGTCCAGATAGAAGCAGATCTGGTCTTCTAATCTCTGATGGTAATTTTCAACAAGAACCACTTATTATGCCTAGCAAGTTGGGGGATCAGGTTCTTGATTGTCTCCATCATTTGCTGAGTAGTGTCAAGGGAGTGTTGGTACATGGAGAAAAAGTATACACATTCATATGGTGCTCTGTCATTTCTGACAGGCAGGATGGGCTCTTGGGTCTGCCATCTGAATTCCCCAATGTGTGCCTATATATCAGCTGATTTCAGAGAGTTGGATGTAACTCAGTGCAGGTCAGGTTTGCCCAGAATTACATAAGAAAGAAAGGAAGGTCCACTTTCTTTGTGTGTGGGCTCAGTATCTGGCTCAGTATATTCTGTAGTTCCCCATATTCTATTTGTCAAAGACACTGAATTTCTGCAGTGAAGACATTCTGTGTCACCCCTAGCAAGTGATGTAGCAAAGAACTAGAAGCCATGATAGATTCTCTGACCACACGTGGAGTCACACATGCAAAATGTACAGACTTGTGAATAAAAGTGTGAAATTGGGAATATGTCTGCAGTTATGAAGATCAGAGTATTAAAGTAACACACACAACATTTACAAATGCAAAAGATGAACCCGATAGGCATTCCACAGGAATCCCTCAGTAACATGGAGAGGTATAACAGATCTACAGAAATCCGAGTTTTAGCCTAATTTAGATTCCAGATCCTTCAGGTTACCCCAGGCTTGAAACATAGGAGACCACAGCTGTCGTCCTGCCTGGCTGACCAATCCTGACTTTCCACTCGAAGGAAATATGCATGCTCACAAGTGAGGACGCCCATTATCTTTTGTTTCACAGACTTCTTTCCATGTGTAATTATTCTCTTCCTTTCAATTCACATTGAATCTCAAAGTTTCTCAGAATGAAATCTGTGAAACTTTACAAAATCAGTGCTCTCTTTAAAACTGTATTCTGCTCCATCAGGCAAATATCCACCACCAAACTTATGTTAGCAAGGGCACGTCTCCCATTGGGACTTAAATTTGACTGGCAGTGTTTGTGTTTAGAATTGAAGAGCTTTCTCATGTAGCCCAAAGGATCTAAGAGGCAGGACCATCACAACATTAGAGGACTTGTGGTTAAGAGAGGTGCCCTACTGGGACTATCTCTTACATTGTCTTGGTGAAATTCACACCACCATTTTGCCATCAGAACCTTTAAAAAACGTAATTATGTTTTGTAATATGCCAACAGCATTGTGCTTTCCTCAATCCTTGCTGTCTAATACCATTTGTCTGATTACAAGCAATCAATAGAAAGCCAAGCCATGCACCTTTCATTTCCCATCTATGCTGCCCATATGTTGCGCCCTGTTAAACATGGACCTGCCGTATCTCCCTATGAATTTGACATTGCTGGTCTGTTATATTAATGGAGAGACAGCATATGTGGCGTTAGGTTGCTAGCTTCTTTCTCTTGCCGATTTCTCAAGACATTTTCTTGTGGGTGCTACCATCAGGACTTCTGTCCTTTGTGACTATACCTTGTTTCATTGTATACATATAACAACCTCGCTAATGCATTCATCAGTTGACCTGATATTGTGTCACTACATTTTTCCATTATCTGCTTTGCAGTTGTGAATTCTGTTTAGGAGTTTATGGGCATCCCTTTTTTAAAGACTGTTATGTATATATCAATGGTCATGTGAATTTTCATTCTCAACATACATGACAAATAGATAAAGGTATACCAGGGTAGCTTTTACATTCTATGGATCCACCATAGTCCTGTGAGCATTCCAGTTCTTTCACATCTCATTGTCAATGCGTATGTGATCTTTTCTCTTTGTTTGAGCATTCTTGAAAAAAGCATATTGTCTCATTGTGCTTCCCATTTTCCCTCCTTGACCGATAAAGTGTCCAAATTTCTTTTTTTTTCTTTTTTTAATTTTATTAAATTTATTTTGGGTGACAATTGTTAGTAAAATTACATAGATTTCAGTTGTATGATTCTATATTACATTATCTATAAATCCCACTGTGTGTTCACCACCCAGAGTCAGTTCTTCCATCACCATATATTTGATCTCCTTACCCTCGTCTCCCACTCCCCACCCCAGTTACACTCTGGTAACTACTAACCTATTGTCTGTGTCTATGAGTTTCTGTTTCTCATTTGTTTGTCTTGTTCTTTTGTTGTTTTGGGTTTAAATTCCACATATCAGTGACATCACATGGTTCTCTGCTTTGTCTGTCTGACTTATTTCTCTCAGCATTACACTCTCAAATCATTAGTCTTTTTCAATGTGTAATGATGATTTCCCTTTCAATTCACAATGAATGAAATCTTTGAAAACTCCTTTGCAAAATCAGTGCTCTCTCTTTTAAAAGGCCAGCTACTCTATCAGGAAAATATCTACCACCACACAAATTCTAGCAAGGGCACTTCTCCCATTGGGACCTAAATTTCACTGGCAGTGTTTGTGTTTAGAATTGAGGAGCATTCTCATGTAGCACAAAGGGTCTAGGAGGCAGGGCCATCACAACACTAGAGGACTTGTGGTTTAGGAGAGGTGACCTACTGGGAATATCCTTACATTTTTTTGCTAAAATTCACACCACTAGGTTGCCATTGTAACCTTTAAAAAATACAAGTCAGTTTGGTAATATACCAACAGCATTTCTTTCCTCAATCCTTGCTGTCTAATAACATTTTTCTGTTTATAAGCAGTCAATAGAAACCCAAGACATGCAACTTACACTTTCCATCCACGCTGCCCCTCGTCTTGCACCTTGGCTAATACAGACCTGCCTTCTTTTCTATGAATTTGATATTCTCAGTCTGTTATCTTAATGGAGAAACATCATATGTGGCCTTCGGATGCTAGCTTCCTTCTCTTGACAATTTTTCAAGATACACTCTTTCTGTGACCAGCCTCAGGACTTCTGTCACCTTTATGACTGTATCTTGTTTCATTTTGTGCATATAACACATTCGCTAATGCATTCATCAGTTGACCTGGTATTGTGTTTCTACATTTTTGCCATTATCTTCAGTGCAGTTCTGAATTATGTTTATGAGTTTGTGGGCATCCGTTTTAAACACTATTGTGTATATATCAACGGTCACGTGATGTCTTCATTCTCAACATACTGATAAAATACCTAACTGTTTTCCACCATAGCTATATCATTCTATGCATCCAGCTGAGACATCAGAGCATTCCAGTTCTTCCACATCACATTATCAACACACATGTGATCTGTTCTCTTTGGTTGATCACAGCATTCATGTAGGAGTAGTGTATTGTCTCATTCTGCTTTTGATTTTCCCTCCCTGACTGATGAAGTCTCTGATTTTCACAGAAAAATGTTATAGACTGTGTGGCTTCAATAACAGAAGTGTATTCCTCACCTGCCTGAAAATTAAAAATGGAGGTGCCAGAACGTTCTTTCTCAGGAGTGTCTGTCAACAGGTAACTGCTCACAGGGTCTGATCCTGGGGGGGGTCAGGAGGAAAGAACAACCTGAGCAGAGCCACAGAAGTTGCTCTCCTCACAGTCTCACACTCTGCTGGCTGCCCAGCACTGGAGCTGGAATCGGTGCCTAGTAGCTGCCTGGCCAATCACATATCAGTATCCTCATGTGTCACTAAAAGATAAATGTGACATCATCATCCTCTCTCCAGGAGGCCACATCCACAGAGTTGTCTTGGATCATTGCTGGCCAAGGATTTATCCATGACAGGTCATCCAGTTTGACCCCTGAATATGACTTCACCATTCTCTGTGCTCCGTAGAACATTCTTTTTCATACAAAAGAGGCCCGTGAGCCATACATAATGACTTGCAAGGAATCACCTTGTCACTTCAAGAGGAGCAAGAACTGACATGCAGTTGGTGTGAGCGCTAACTCCAAAAAGTGTCCCATGTAAGAGTGTTCCCAAATGAATGTGAGCTCCAGATACAAGCAGACCGGGTCTTCTAGTCTCTGATGGTGATTTTCAACAAACCACTTATCAAACTTAGCAAGTTTGGGCATCAGGTTCTTGATTGTCCTCCTCTTTTGCTCAGGAGTGTCAAGGGCCTCTTGGTACACGGAGAGGAAGGTTACATATTTTTATGGTGCTCTGTCTGTTCTGAAAGTAAGGGTGGGCTCCATGGGTCTGTCTTCTGAATTCCCTGATACCTGCCTATCAACTGACTGATTTCAGAGGGTTGGATGTAATTGATTAGATGTCATGTTTACCAGGAATTAATGAAGAAAGAAAGGAAGGTCCACTTTTTTGTATGTGGGCTCAGCAGCTGGCTCCGTATATATGGTACTTCTCCTTAACCTACTTGTCAAATACACTAAATTTCTCCATTGAAGACACTCTCTGCCACCCCTTAGCAGGTGACATAACAAATATGGGAAGTCACTGACCACACATGGAGTCCAACATGGAAAATATACAGACTCTATGAGTAAGAATGTGAATATTGGGACTGTTTCCTCAATTATGAAGATCATGGTATTAAAGTAATGCACACAACTTGTGCACAATGTAAAAGATGAAACAGATAGGCATGCCATAGGAGGCCCTCAGTAACATTGAAGAGAATGGGAGAGGCACAGCATATCGCAGCAAACCGAGTTTTAACCTGATTTAGACCCCAGAACATTCAGAATAGACTAGGCTTGAAAACCACCATGACCACAGCCATTGTCCTGGCTCTCTGAACAATTATTCCTTTCAACTCAAAGGAAATATCTATGCTCACAGGTGAGGAGGCCCAGAGGTTTTGTTTCAGAGAATTCTTTCAATGTGTAATGATTCTCTCCTTTTCAATTCACAGTGAATGAAATCTGTGAAAACTCCTTTCCAAATCAGTGCTCTCTCTAAAATGGTAATATGCTCAATCAAGCAAATATCCACAACCACACTTATTTCTATCACGGGTACCTCTCCCATTGGGAATTAAATTTCACTGGCAGTGTTGTTTTAGAACTGAGGAACTTTCTCATGTAGCCCAAAGGGTACAGGTTGCAGAGCTTTCACAACATTAGAGAACCTGTAATTTCGAACAGGTTACCTACTGGGAATAACCCTTACAATGGTTTGGTAAAATTCACACCATCAGTTTGCCATTGAATCATTTAATAAATATAATTCAGTTTCGTAATATGACAAAAGCATTGTGCTTTCTTCAGTCCTTGTGTCTAAAACCATTTTTCTGATTATGAGCAATCAATAGAAACCCAAGACACAGAACTTTAACTTCCATCCATGCTGCCCCACACATTGCACCATGGTCAAACACTGATCTGTCTTCTTTCCCTATGAATTTGACATTGTTGTTCCATTATGTTAATGGAGAGACAGCGTATGTGCCCTTTGGGTGTTATCTTCTTTCTCTTGCCAATTTCTCAAGATTCTTTCTTGCAGTCGCCAGAATCAGGACTTCTGTCACCTTGAAGAATGGATCTTGGATCATTTTATGCATATACCACATTCGCTAAGGCATTAATCAGTGACATATTGTGTTTCTACATTTCTGCCTTTATCTGCAGTGCAGTTCCGAGTTTAGTGTGGAGTTTCTAGGTATCCGTTTTAACACTATTGTGTATATATCAATGGTTACGGGTAATTCCATTCTCAACATCCTGGACTAATAACAAACTGTTTTCCATGGTAACTATATCGATCTATGCATCCAGCAGAGACATTTGAGCATTCCAGTTCTTCTACATCATATTATCATGGTATATGTGATCATTTCTCTTTGGTTGAACACAGCATTTTTGAAGGAGTAGAATGTGTCTTACTGTGCTTTAGATTATCACTTCATTACTCATAAAGCATCTGATTTTCATAGCAAAATGATATAGGCTGTGTGGCTTCAATAACAGAAGTGTATCTCACAATGTCCAGAAACTCAAATATGAAGGTGCCAGAACTTTGCTTTCTCAGGAAGTTCTGTCAACAGGAAACTACTCATCAGGGTCTGATCCTGAGGGTGTCAGAAGGAAGGAACAGCCCTAGCAGAGCAACGGAAATTGCTCTCCTCACAGACTCACACACCATTGTCCATCACTGCTATTTTAGTCCTAGCTCAGCATCCTCCTGTCCAATCAAATATCAGTATCCTCATGTGTCACAAAAAGACAACTGTGACATCATCATCCCCACTTCAGGAGGACGCAGCCACAAGTATGCATTGGACTATTTGAGAACAGAGAGTTATCCATGACTGTCCTTCCACTTTGTGCCCTGACAGTGACTTCACCATAGTCTGTGCTCTGTAGCCCTTTCTTTCTCATACTACCAAGGCCCTTCAGCACAGCCCTAATGACTTGCCAGTAATCACCTTGATGCTTCAAAGAGGAGCAAGAACTGACATGCAGTTGCAGTGTGTGCTGTCTCCAAAAGTGACCCATCAAAGAGTGTTCCATGATGAATGTGAGGTCCATATAAAAGCAGATCGGGTCTTCTACTCTCTGATGGTGATTTTCAACTAGAACTACTTTTCATAGCTATTAAGTTGGGGCATCAGGTACTTGATGGTCTGCATCATTTGCTGAGCAGTGTCAAAGGAGTGTTGGTACATGGAGAGGATGGATTGTGCTCTCTCAGTTCTAACAGGCAAGATGGGCTCCATGGGTCTGCCATTCGAATCCCCCAATGTGTTCCTATCCACCCACTGATTTCAGAGGGTTGGATGTAATTCAGTAGCGGTCAGGATCACCAGGAATTGCCTAACATAGAATGGAAGCTCCACTTTCTTTGTGTGTGGGCTCAGTAGCTGGCTCGTATATACTGTAGTTTTCCAAAGTCTACTTGGCAAATACACTGAATTTCTCCGACAGTAACACTCTATGGCGCCCCTTAGCAAGTAACCTATGAAGAATTGGAAGTCACAATAGATTAACTGACCACACATGGAGTCCCACATGAAAAATGTAGAGACTCTATGAGTAAAAGGGTGAAAATTGGGAATGTTTCCTCAATTATGAATGTCAGAGTATCAAAGAAACACACATAACATGCAAAAAATGTAAAAGATGAAACAAATAGGCATGCCATAGGAGGACCTCAGTAACATGGAAGGGAACAGGAGAGGCACAGCAGATCCACAGCAATCCGAGTTTTAGCCTTATTAGACTCCATGTCCTTCAGGATGGCCCAGGCATAACCCTGTAAGATATCACAGCTGTTGCCCCTGCTCTCTGAGCAATCGTTCCTTTATACTTGAAGGCAATATCTACGCTCACAGGTGATTAGACCCATCACGTTTTGTTTGGGCAATTTCTTTGAATGAGTCATGATTCTCTTTTAATTAACAGTGAATGAAATCTGTGAAAACTCCTTTCCAAAACCAGTGCTCTCTCTGTAAAACAGCAAGCAACTCCATCATGCAAATATGCACCACCACAGTTATTTCTAGCATGGGCACTTCTCCCTTTCTACCCAAATTTCATTCTCAGTGTTTGATTTAGAACTGAGGAGCTTTGACATGCAGCCCAAAGGGTATAGGAGGTAGGGCCATCACAACATTAGAGGAGATGTGGAGCATGAGAGGTGACCTACTGGGATTATCTCTTACATTGTTTTGGTAAAATTCACACCACCATTTGCCATTGGAATCTTTAAATAATGCAATTAAGTTTTGTAATATGCCAACAGCTTTCTAGTTTCCTCAACCCTTGCTGTGTAATACCATTTTTCTTACTACAAGCAATCAATAGAAACCCAAGCCATGCAACATCCACATCACATCCATGCTCCCCCACACCTTGTACCCTGGCAAACACTGACCTGCCTTCTTTCCCTATGAATTTGACATTGTCGGTCTGTTATCTTAATGGAGAGACAGCGTATGTGACCTTTGGATACTAGCTTCCCTCACTTGCCAATTTCTCAATTACTGTCCTGCTGTGGCTGTATTAGGGCTTCTGTCACGTTTATGACTGTATCTTGTTTCATTTTTTACATATAGCACCTTCGCTTATGCATTCATCGGTTGACCTGATATTGAGTCTCTACATTTTTGCCATATCTGCAGTGAAGTACTGAATACTGTTTAGGAGTTTCTGTCATCTGTTTAAAACACTACAGTAAATATATCAATGGTCTCGTGATATTTTCCTTCTCAACATACTGACAAATAGCGTGCCCTTTTCCAAGGTAGCTATATCATTCTATGTATCCAGGAGAGACATGTGAGCATTCCAGTTTTTCCACATCGCATTTTTAATACACATGTGATCTTTTATCTTTGGTTGATAACAGCATTCTTGAAGGAGTAGCATATTGTCTCATTGTGTTCTCAATTTTCCATCCCTCACCGATAAAGTATCTGATTTTCATAGCAAAATGTTAAAGACTGTGTGGCTTCAATAACAGAAGAGTATTTCTCACCATCCTGAAAGTCCATGTTGAAGCTGCTAGAATGTTGCTTTCTCAGGAGTGTCTGTAACCAGGACCCTGCTAAGCGGGGTCTGATGCTCAGGGCATCAGGAGGAGTGAACAGCCTAAGCAGAGCTACAGAAGACACTCTCTTCACAGACTCACACTCTGTCGTCTGCCTAGCACTGGAAGTTCAATTTGTGAACAGCAGCTGCCTGGCCAATCACATATAACTATCCTCATGTGTCAAAAAAAGAGAACTGTGACATCATTATCCACTTTCCAGGATGCCACACCCACAGAGGTGCCTTGGACCATTTGCTGTCCATAGAATTATGCAGGACATTTCTTCCACTTTGAGCCATGAGTGTGACTTCACCATTCTCTATGCTCCATAGACCCACCTTTCCGATAGTACAGAGGCTCTTGGCCCAGCCAAAATGACTTGCCAGAAATCAACTTGTCATTTCAAAGCTGAATAAAAACTGACATTCAGTTGGTGTGAGCACAGGTTCCAAAAAGTGCCCCATCAAAGAGTGTTCCTAGATGAATGTGAGGTCCAGATAAAAGCAGATTGGGTCTTCTAATTTCTGATAGTGATTCTCAACAAGAACCAATTTTACATACCTATTAAGTCGGGCATCAGGTACTTGATTGTCTCATCATTTGCTGATCAGTGACAAAGGTGTGTTGGTACACAGAGAGGAAGTATACACATTTGTATGGCACTCTCTCAGTTCTGACAGGCAGGATGGGCTCAATGGGTCTGCCATCTGATTCCACCAACTTGTGCCTATCCAGCAGCTGATTTCAGAGTGTTGGATGTAATTTAGTAGAGGTCAGGTTCACCAGGATTACCTAAGAAAGAAAGGAAGGACCACTTTCTTTGTGTGTAGGCTCAGTAACTGGCTCCATATACACTGTAGTTTTCCATATTCTACTTGTCAAATTCACTGAATGTCTCCGGGGAAGACACTCTCTGCCACAACTTAGCAGTGTACCTAACAAAGAATTAGAAGTCACGGTTAATGCAGAGACCACTAATGCAGTCCCACATGAAAATGTACAGAATTTATGAGTAAAAGTGTGAAAATTGAGAATATTTCATCAATTATAAAAATCAGAGTATTAAAGTAACGCATATGATATGTGCAAAATGTAAAAGATTAATCAGTTAGCCATACCATAGGAGGCCCTCAGTAACATGGAAGAGAATGGGAGAGTCGTAGCAGATCCACAGCAATACCAGTTTTAGCCTTATTTAGACACCAGGTCCTTCAGGATAGTCCAGACTTGCTCCCCACAAGAGACCACAGCATTATGCTGGCTCACTGACTAACCCTATCTTTCCAATCGAAGGAAATATCTATGCTCACAGGTGACAGGGCACATCACGTTTTATTTCAGAGACTCCTTTCAATGTGTAATGATTCTCTCCCTTTCAATTCACAGTGAATGAAATCTGTGATAACTCCTTTCCAAAATCAGTGCTCTCTCTGTAAAATGGGAAGCTACTCCTTCAGATAAGTATCCACAATCACACTTATTTCTAACAAGGGCACTTCACCCATTGAGATCTAAATTTTACTGGCAGTGTTTGTTTTTAGAACTCAAGAGCTTTCCCATGCAGCCCAAAGTGTCTAGGAGGCAGGGCCATCACATTAGAGAACTGTGGTTTATGAGAAGTGGCTAGTGGATTACCCCTTGTACTGTTTTGGTAAAATTCACACAACCAGGTTGTCATTGGAAACTAAAAAATACAATTCAGTTTTGTAATATGCCAACAGCATTGTACTTTCCTCAATCCTTGCTATCTAATACCATTTTTGTGATTACAAGCAATCAATAGAAACCCAAGCCATGCAACATCCACATCACATCCATGCTGGCCCACACATTGCACCCCCACAAACACTGACCTGCCTTCTTTCCCTATGAATTTGACATTGACGATTGGTTATCTGAATGGATAGACAGCATATTTGGATTTGGGATGCTAGCTTCTTTCTCTTGCCAATTTCTAAAGACACTTTCTTGTGGAATCGGGATTCTGTCACCTTTATGACTGTATCTTCAGTTTCAGTTTATACATATACCACCTTTGGTTATGCATTCATCAGTTGACTATATACTGTGTTTCTACATTTTTCCCATTCACTAAAGTGCTGTGCTGTATTGTGTTTCGGACTTCCTGGGCATCCGTTTTAAACACTATTAGGTATATATCAATGTTCAGGACATATTTTCATTCTCAACATCCTGGACAAACAGCAAACTGTTTTCCATGTTAGCTATATAATTCTATGTATCCAGCACAGACAATTGAGCATTCTAGTTCTTCCACAGCTTTATCAACACACATGTTACCTATTCTCTTTGGTTGATCACAGCATTCTTGAAGACATAACATATTGTCTCATTGTGCTTTCGATTTTCCTTCCCTGACTAAACTAGTGTGCGATTTTCAAAGCATAATATTATGTATTGTGTGGCATCAATAACACAAGCGTATATCTCTTCGTCCTGAAAGTCCAAGATAAAGCTGCCAGAACATTGCTTTCTTAGGAGTGTCTATCAACAGGAAACTGCTCAGCAGGGTATGACTCTGAGGGCCTCAGGAGGAAGGAACAGCCCATGCAGAGCCACAGAATTTGGTCTCCTCTCACACTCACAATCTCTTGTCTGCCCACCACTGGACCTTTAATCAGTGCCCAGTAGCCATCTGGCCAACCACAATTCAGTGTACTCATGTGTCACAGAAATCAAACTGTGACATAATCATCCCGTCTGCAAGAGGCCACAGCCACAGAGGTGCCTTCAACCATTTGCAGCACAGAGACTTATCCAGCACAGTCTTCCACTTTGAAACCTGAGTGTGACTTCACCATTCTCTGTGCTCTGTAGGGCCTTCCTTCTCATAATGCAGAGGACCTTGGGCCCAGCCTTAAGGACTTGCCCAGAATCACCTTGCCACTTCAAAGAGGAGCAAGAACTGACATGCAGTTGGTGTCAGTGATGGCTCCAAAAAGTGTCCCTTCAAAGAGTGTTACCAGATGAATGTGAGCTCCAGATAGAAGCAGATCGGGCCTTCTAGTCTCTGATGGTGATATTCAAAAATAACCACTTATCATAATAAGCAAGTTAAGGTATCAGGTTCTTGTTTGTCCTCATCAATTGCTGAGTAGTGTCAAGGGATTGTTTTTACATGAAAAGGAAGGATACACACTTGTATTGTGCTGAGTCAGTTCTGAAAGACAGGATGGGCTCCATGGGACTGCCATCTGAATTCCCCGATATATGCCTATCAACCAGCTGATTTCAGACGGTTAGATGTAATTCAGCAGAGGTCAGGTTCTCCAGGAATTACCTAAGAAAGAAAGAAGGTCCAATTTCTTTATGTATGGGCTCAGTAGCTGGCTCACTATATACTGTAATTCTGCATTTTCTACATGTCAAAGACACTGAATTTCTCTGGGGAAGTCACTCTGCCACTCCTTAGTTAGTGATGTAACAAAGAATATGCAGTCCCAATAGATTCAGTGACCACACATGGCTTTCCATACTCAAGATATACAGACTCTATCAGTAAAAGGGTAAAAATTGGGAAAGTTGACACAATTATGAATGTCAGGGTATTAAAGAAACACATATAACATTGCAAATCTTAAAAGATGAAATAGATAGTTATGCCATAGGAGGCCCTCAGTAACATGGAAGAGAATGGGAGAAGCACAGCACATTCACAGCAGTCCGAAGTTTAGCCTGATTAAGACTTCAGGTCCTTATGTATAAATGTTTTCAGATTTTTTGGGTAGATACCCAGGAGCGGCGGTGAACACACAATGGGATTTATAGATGACGTAATACAGAATTGTACACCTGAAATCTATGTAAATTTACTAACAATTGTCACCCCAATAAATTTAAAACAATAAATTTAAAAAAAAAAAAAGAAAAACACTTTCGGTCCTTCAGGAAAACCCAGGCTTGAGCCCTCAAGAGACAACAGCTCCTACCACGGCTCTCTAACAAATCCCTCTTTTCCACTTGAAGGAAATATCTGTGCTCAAATATGAGGAGGCCCATCATGTTTTCTTTCATATAATTCTTTGAATGTGTAATGATTCACTCCCTTTGTATTCACCGTGAATGAAATCTGTGAAAATTCCTTTCCATAATCAGTGCTGTCTCTGTAAAGCAGCAAGCTACTCCATTAGGCAAATATCCACCAACACACTTATTTCTGGTGAGGGCACATCTCTCATTCGGACCTAAATGTCATTGGCAGTGTTTGTTTTAGAACTGAGGAGCTTTCTCATGTATCCCACTGGGTCTAGGAGGCAATGCCATCACAACATTATAGGACTTGTGGTTTAGGAGAGGTGACCTACAGGGAATATCCCTTACATTGTTTTGGTAAAATTCATTACACCAGTTTGCTATTGGAAAGTTTAAAAAATGCAATTTGGTTTTGTAATATGACAACAGCATTGTGCTTTCCACAATACTTTCTGCCCATACCATTTTTCTGATTACAAGCAATCAATAGAAACTCGAGCCATTCAACGTTCACTTCCCATCCATGCTTCCCCATACCTTGCACACTGGGAAACACTGACCTGCCTTATTTGTCTGTGAATTTAACATTGTCGTTCTGTTATCTTAATTGAGAGACAGCGCATGTGGCCTTGGGGTGCTAACTTCTTTCTCTTGCCAATTTCTCAAGATACTTTTTATCAGTGGCCAGCATCAAGACTTCTGTCACATTTATGACTGTATCTTCTTCATTTTTTGCATATACTCCCTTGATAATGCATTCATCAGTTGACCTGCTATTGTGTTTCTACATTTTTGCCATTATCTATAGTGCAATTATGAATTCTATATAGTAGTTTCTGGGCATTCGTTTTAAACACTGTTGTGTACGTATCAATGGGCACATGATATTTTCATTCTTCACATCCTTGAAAATAGAGAACGGTTTTCCATGGTAACTTTATCATTCTATGTATCCAATAGAGTCAAGTGAGCATTCCAGTACTTCCACAAATCATTGTCAACACACATGTAATTTGTTCTCTTAGGTTCATCACGCCATTCTTAAAAACATTCTTAAAAATGTGTATTATCTCATTGTGCTTTCGGTTTTCCCTCCATGACTGATAAAATATCTGATTTCAGAACAAAATGTTATACAATGTGTGGCTTCAATAACAGAAGTGTATTTCTCACCATCCTGAAAGATTAAGATGAAAATACCAGAACATTGCTTTCTCAGAAGGGTCTCTCAACAGGAAATTGCTCAACAGGGTCTGATGCTCAGGCTGTCAGAAGGAAGGAACAGCCAGAACAGAACCACAGAATTCGTTCTCCTCACAGACTCACACTCTGTTGACTGCCATGCATGGAGCTATGATCCGTGCTCAGCAGCTACCTGGCCAATCATTTATCATTATCCACATGTGTCACAAAAAGCAAACAATGACGTCATCATCCCCTCTCCAAGAGGCCACAGCCAGAGAGGTGCCTCGGACCACTTGCTGCCTAGAAACTTATCCAGATCAGATTTTCCAATTTGAGCCTTGAGTGTGACTTCAGCATCTCTATGCTCTGTAGAGCCTTTTTTCTCATACTACTGAGGCCATTTAGCACAGGCATGATGACTTGAGAGAATTCATTGTGGACTTCCAAGAGGATCAAAAACTGACATGAAGTTGGTCCTAGCGCTGGCTCCAAAATGTGCCCCATCAAAGAATGTTAACGGATGAATGTGAGCTCCACATAGAAGCAGATCAGATCTTCTAGTCTCTGATGGTGATTTTCAACAAGAACCAAGCATCATACCTAACAAGTCGGGCCATCAGATTCTTGATTGCCCTCATCATATGCTGAGTAGTGTCTAGAGAGAGTTGGTACATAGAGTTGAAGGTTACACATTTGTATGATGCACTCTCAGTTCTGACAGGATGGATGGCCTCCATGGGTCTGACATGAGAATCCCCTGATGTGTGCCTATCTACCGGCTGACTTCAGAGGGATACATGTAACTCAGTAGAGGTCAGAATCGCCAGGAATCACCTAACAAAGAAAGGAAGGTCCGTTTTCTTTGTATGTGAGCTCAGTAGCTGGCTCAGGATATACTGTAGTTTTCTATATTCGAATTGTCAAAGACACTGACTTACTCCAGGGAAGACACTCCTCCACCCCTTAGCAGGTGAGATAATAAAGAATTGGAAGTCGCTATAGATGCATTCACCACATGTGGAGACAGACATGCAAAATGTACAGACAGACTCTATGAGTAAAAGGGTGAAAACTGGGAATGTTTCCTTAGTTGTGAAGATCAGTGTATTAAAGTAACACACACAACATGAACAAAATGTAAAAGATGAAACAGATAGGCATGCTATAGGAGGTCCTCAATAAAATTGAATAGAATGTGAAAGGCAGAAGAGATCCAAAGCAATCCGAGTTTTAGCCTGATTTCGACTACAGGTCCCTCAGGATAGCCCAGTTTTCAACTCCCAAAGAGACCACAGCCATTGCTTCAGCTCTCTATCCAATCCTTCCTCTCCAAGTGAAGGAAATATCTATGCTCACATGTGAGGAGGCCCATCACGTTTTATTTCAGAGTCTTCTTTCAAAGTGTAATTATTCTCTCTCTTTCAATTCACAGTGAATGAATTCTGTGGAAACTCTTTCCAAAACCATGCTCTCTATTTAAAATGGTTATCTCCTCCATCAGGAAAATATCTACCACCACACTTAATTCTAGCAAGGGCACTTATGCCATGGGGATCTAAATTTCACTGGCCGTGTTTGTTCTTAGAACTGAGGAACTTTCTCATGTAGCCCAAAGGATATAGGAGGCAGGACCATCAGAAGAGTAAAGGACTTGTGGTTTAGGAGAGTTGCACTACTGGACTATCCCTTACATTGTGTTGGTAAAATTCACACCAACAGTTTGCCTTTGGAATCTTTAAATAATAAAATTCAGTTTTGCAATATATCAACAGCATTTTGCTTTCCTCAATCTTTGCTGCCTAATACCATTTTGTGATTAAAAGTAATCAATAGAAACCCAAGCCATGCAATTTCCACTTTCCATCCACAGTGCCCCACACTTGCGCCCTTGGCAAACACTGACCTGCCTTCTTTCCCTATGAATTTGACACTGTCGTTCTGTTATTAATGGAGAGACATCATAATTGGCCCTGGGATGCTAGCTTCTTTCATTCCAATTTCTTAAGACACTTTTTTTATGGTGGCCAATATCATGACTTCTGTCCAGTTTATGACTGTATCTTTTTCATTTTATACATATACCACCTTCACTAATGCATTCATCAGATGACATGATATTGTGTGTATACATTTTTGCCATTATCTACAGTGACGTTCTGAATTCTCTTTAGAAGTTGCTGGGAATTATTTTTAAACACTACTGTGTACATATAAATGGTCACAGAATATTTTGATTCTCAACATACTGGACACATTGTGAACTGTTTTGCACTGTAACTATATCATTCTATGAATCAGGCAGTGATATGTGAGAGTTCCAGTTCTTCCATATCACATTTTCAACACACATGTGATCTTTTTCTTTGGTTGATCACAGGAATATTGATAGAGTAGCATGTTGTCCATTTTGCTTTCGATTTTCCATCCATGACCAATAAAGTGTCCAATTTTAATAGCAAAATATTACAAACTGTGTGGCTTCAATAACAGAAGTTTATTTATCATTGTCTTGAAAGTCCAAGATGAAGGTGCCAAAAAATTGCTTTCTCAGGAGGGTCTGTCAACAGGAAACTGCTCAGCAGGGTTTGACACTGATGGCATCAGGTGGAAGGAACAGCCCGAGCAGAGCCACAGAAGTCTCTCTCCTCACAGACTCAGACTCTCTTGTCTGTCCAGCACTGGAGCTGTAATCCGTGCCCAGCAGCCACCTGGCCAATCACATATCAGTATGCTCATGTGTCACAAAAAGAGAACTGTGACAGCATCATCCCGTATCCAGGAGGCCTTAGCCATAGAGGTGCCTTGGAAAATTTGCTGGCCACAGACCTATCCAGGACACTCTTTCCACTTTGAATCCTGAGTGTGACTTCACCATTTTCTGTGCTCCATAGAACCTTCTTTCTCATACTACAGATGCCCATGGGCCCTGACATAATGACTTCCCAGGAATCACCTTCCCATTTCAAAGTGGAGCAAGAAATGACATGCTGTTGGTCTGAGCTCTGGCTCAAAAAGTGCCCCATCAAAGAGGGTATCCGGATGAATGTGAGTTTCAGATAGAAGCAGATCAGGTCTTCTAGTCTCTGATGGTGAATTTCAATAAGAATCACTTGTCAAAATTAGTAAGATGGGACATTAGGTTCTTGATTGTCCTCATCATTTGCTGAGTAGTTTCAAGAATGTGTTGGTACATGGAGAGGAAGGACACACCTTTGTATGTTGCTCTGTCAGTTCTGACAGGCAGGATGAGTTCCATTGGTCTCCCATATGATTCCCTCATGCATGCTGATAAAGAGACTGATATCAGTGGGTTGGATATAATTCAGTAGTGGTGAGGTTTGCCAGGAATTACCAAAGAAAAAAGGAAGTTCCACTTTCTTTGTGAGTGGGCTTGTTTCCTGGCTCAATATAAAAGGTAGTTCTCCTAAATCTACTTGTCAAATATACTGAATTTCTCCATGGGAAGACACTCTTTGCCACTGCTTAGCATGTGACATAAGAAAGAACTGGAAGTCACGATAGATTCTATTACCACACAGGGATTCTCACATGGAGAATGTACAGAGTCTCATGAAAGGGTGAAAACTGGGAATATTTCCTCCATATGAAGATGACAGTATTAAAGAAATGCACACAACATGTGCAAAACGTAAAAGATGAGACAGATAGGCAAGCCATAGGAGGTCCTCAGTAAAATGAAAGAGAATGGGAGAGGCAGAGCAGATCCGCAGCAATCCAAGTTTTACCCTGATTTCGACTCCAGATGTGTCAGGATACCCCAGGCTTGAACACCAAAGAGACAGCAGCTGATGCTTCAGCTTTCTGACCAATCTGTCCTTTCCACTCAAAGGAAATATCTATGCTCACAGTTGAGGACCATCACATTTTGTTTCAGAGACTTCTTTCAAATGTAATGATTATCTCCCTTTCAATTCACAGTGAATGAAATCTGTGAAAACTCCTTTCCAAAATCATTGCCTTCTCTGTAAAACGGTAATATCTCCTTCAGACAAATATCCATCACCACACTTATTTATACCAAGGCAGTTGTCCCATTGGGAACTAAATTTCACTGGAATTGTTTGTTTTAGAACTGAGGAGCTTTCTCATGTAGCCCAGAAGATCTAGGAGGCAGAGCCATTACAACATTAGAGGACCGGTGGTTTTGGAGAGGTCCCTTACTGCAAATATCCCTCACATAATTTTGGTAAAATTCACACCACAATTTTGCCATTGGAACATTTACAAAAATGCAATCAGTCTTATTATATGCCAACTGCATTGTGCTTTCCTCAATCCTTACTGTCTAATACAAATTTTCTGATTATAAGCAATCAATAGAAAACCAAGCCATGCAACTTTCATTTACAAACCAAGCTGCCACACACATTGAACCCTGGAAAACACTGATGTGCCTTCTTTCCCCATGTATTTGACATTGTCTGTCTGTTATCTTAATCGAGAGACAGCCTATAATACCTTGGGATGGTAGCATCTTTCACTTGCTAATTTCTCAAGTAATTATCTTACAGTGGCCAGCATCAGGACAACTGTCACTTTTATGACTGTATCTTTTTTTCATTTTATACATTCACTAATGCTTTTGTTAATGAATTCATCAGTTGACCTGATTTTGTGTTTCTACATTTGTGCTATTATCTATACTTCTGTTCTGAATTCAGTTTAGGAGTTTCTGGGCATCTGTATTAAACACTATTGTGTATATATCAATGGTCATGTGATATTTTCATTCTCAACATCCAGGACAAATAGCGAACTGTTTTCAAAAGTTGTTATGTCACTCTATGTATCTGGAAGAGACAAGTGTGCATTCCAGTTCTTCCACATCACATTGTCAATGCACATGTGATCTTTTGTCGTTGGTTGGATCACAGCATTCTTGAAGGAGAAACATATTGTCTCATTGTGCTTTCAATTTTCCTTCCCTGATTGATATATTGTCCGATTTTCAGAGCAAAACATTATAGACTGTGAGGCTTCAATAAGATAAATGTATTTCTCACTATCCTGAAATTCAAGAGGTAGGTGCCAGAACATTGCTTTCTCAGGAGCGTCCGTCAACATGAAACTGCTCAGGAGCACCTGACCCTGAGAGTGTCAGGAGGAAGGAACAGCCTGAGCAGAGTCACAGAAGTCGATCTTATTCACAGACTCACACTGTGTTGTATAACCCTCATTGGAACTGTAATCTATGCCCAGCAACTGCCTGGTCAATCATATATCCATGTCCTCATGTGGTACAAAAAGACAACTTTGAAATCAGTTGTCTGAAATAAGTTGGCCTCCTCTCCAGGAGGCCACAACCACAGAGGTGCCTTGGACCATTTGTGGCACACAGACTCATTAAGGACACTCCTTCCACTTAGAGCCCCGGGTATGACTTCACCATTCTCTGTGCTCTACAGAGCCTTCTTACTGATACTCCAGAGGCTCTTGGGCCCCATCTTAATGACTTGCTATAAATCAACTTTACACTTCAAAGAGGAGCAAGACGTGACATGAAGTTGGTGTGCATGCTGGCTCCAAAAAGTGCCCCATCAAAGAGTGTTACATGATGAATGTGAGCTCCAGATAGAAGTAGATCAGGTCTTCTAGTCTTTGCTGATTATTTTCCACAAGAACCACTTATCATACCTAATGAATCAGGGCATCAGTTCTTTATTGTCTTCATCTTTTGCTGAGTAGTGTCAAGGGAGTGTTGGTACATGGAGAGGAAGCATACACATTTTTATGGTGCTCGGTCAGTTCTGACAGGCAGGGTGGGCTCCATGGGTCTGCCATCTGAATTCCCTGATGCATGCCTATCAAGCGGCTGATTTCAGAGGGTTGGATATAATCCAGTAGAGGTCAGGTTCACCAGGAATTACCTAATAAAGAAAGGAAGGTCCACGTTCTTTGTGTCTTTTCTCAGTAGCTGGATCAGTATATACTGTAGTTCTCCATATTCTATTTGTCAAAGACAATGAATTCTCTGGGGAAGACACTCTCTGCCACCCCTTAGCAGCTGATGTAAGAAAGAACTTTAAATCATGATAGATTCTCTGTCCACACGTGGATTCCCACATGGAAAATATACAGACTCTGTGAGTAAAAGTGCGATAATTTGGAATATTTCCTCAATTATGGAGATCAGAGCATTAAAGAAATGCTCACAACATGCGCACCATGTATAAGATGAAACAATACGCATGCCGTAGGAGGCTCTCAGTAACATGGAAGAGAATGGGAGAGACATAGCAGATCCACAGCAATCTGAGTTTTAGCCTGAGTTAGACTCCAGCTCCATCAGGATAGCCCAGCCTTGAACTCCGCAAGAGACCACAGCCATTTCTCCGACTCTCTGACCAATCTTTCCTTTCCACTCGAAGGAAATATCTATGGTCACAATTGAGCAGTCCCATCATGTTTTGTTTCAGAGACTTCTTACAATAGTTAATGATTCTCTCCTTTCATTTCACAGTGAATTAATCTGTGAAAACTCCATTCCAAAATCAGTGCTCTCGCTGTAAAACGGTAATGTACTCCATCAGGGAAATAACCAACACCACACTTATTTCTAGCAAGGACATTTTTCCAATTGGGACCGACATTTCATGGACAGTGTTTGTTTATAGAACTGAGGAGCTTTCTCATGTAGGCCAAAGCGTCTAAGAGGCAGGTCCTTCACAACATTAGAGGACTTGTAGTTTAGGAGAAGGGCCCTACTGGGAATAAAACTTATAGTACTTTGCTAAATTTCACACTACCAGTTTGCCATTGGAACTTTTAAAAAACACAATTCAGTTTTGTAATATGCCGACAGCATTGGGCTTTCCTCACTACTTGCTGTCTAATACCATTTTTTTCTGATTACAAGCAATCAGTAGAAACCCAAGCTATGCGACTTTCACTTCCCATGCACACTTCCCCACACCTTGCATCCTGGCAAACACTGACCTGCCTTCTATACCTATGAATATGACATTGTTGTCCTGTTACCTTAATGAAGAGACAGAGTATGTGGCCTTGGGATGCTAGCTTCTTTCTCTTGCCAATTTTTCAAGATATTTTCTTGTGGTGCCCAGCATCAGGACTTCTGTTACTTTAATGACTGTATCTTGTTTCACTTTATACATATACAAACTTCACTAATGTATTCATCAGTTGACATTATATTGTGTTTCTACATTGTTGTCATAATCTACAGTGCAGTTCCGATTCTGTTTAGGAGTTTCTGGGCATCCGTTTTTAAAAAATGGTGTATATATAATTGGTCACGTGGAATTTTCATTCTCAACATTCTGGACAAATAGCGAACTGTTTTCCAAGGTAGCTATATTATTCTGAGTATTCAGCAGAGACATGTGAGATTTCCAGTTCTTCCACATTGCATTTTCGACACACATGTGATCTTTTCTATTTTGTTGATCACAGCATTCTTGAAGGAGTAATATATTGTCTCATGGTGCTTTCTATTTTCAATCCGTGACTAAGAAATTGTCCAATTTTCATAGCAAAATGTTACACACTGTGTGGCTTCAATAACAGAAGTGTATTTCCCAGCGTCCTGAAAGTCCAAGATGAAGGTGCCACTCTTGCTTCCTCAGGAGTGTCTGTAAACAGGAAACTGCTCAGTAGGGTCTGACGCTGAGTGCGTCAGGAGGAAGGAGAAGCCCAAGCATAGCCACAGAAGTCACTCTCCTCAAAGACTCACACTCTGTTGTTTGCCCAGCACTGGAGCTGCAGTCTGTGCCCAGCAGCTGCCTGGTGAATCACATATCAGTTTCCTCATGTATCACTAAAAGACAACTGTGACATCATCATCTCCTGTCCAAGAGGCCGCAGCCACAGAGGTATCTTGGACAATTTGCTGCCCGGGTACTTATCCAGGACAGTCCATCCACTTTGAGCTCTGAATGTGAATTCACCATTCTCTGTGATCCGTAGAGCCTTCTTTCTCAATCAACAGAGCCTCTTGACCCCAGCCAAAATGACTGGCAAGGAATCACATTGCCACTTCAAAGACAAGCAAGAACTGACGTACAGGTGGTGTGAGCACTGGCTCCAAAAAGTGCCCCATCGAAGAGTGTTACTGGATGAATGTGAGCCCGAGATAGAAGCATATCAGGTGTTCTCACTCTGACATTGATTTTCAACAAGAACCATTTATCAAACTTAGCAAGTTGGCATATCTGGTTGTTTTTATTTTCCTCATCATGTGCTGAGTAGTGTCAAGTGTGGTTTAGTACACGGAGAAGAAGGATACACATTTGTATGGTGCTCTATCAGTTGTGACAGGCAGGATGAGCTCCATGGGTCTGCCATCTGTATCCCATAAGGGTGCCTATCAACTGGCTGATTTCAGAGGTTTGGATGTAATTCCCTACAGGTGAGATTCACCAGGAATTACCTAAGAAAGAAAGGAAGGTTTACTTTCTTTGTTAGTGGGTAGCTGCACCAGTATAAACTGTAGTTCTCCATATTCTACTTGTCAAAGACTCTCAATTTCTCTGGGGGAGACACTCTCTGCCACCCTTTAGCAGGTGATGTAACAAAGAATAGGAAGTCACAATAGATTCTCTGACCACACATGGAGTCCCATATGCTAAATGTACAGACTCTATGCGTAAAAGTGTGAAAATAGGAAATGTTTCCTCAGTTATGAAGATCAGATTATAAACCAAAAAAAAAGTTACACACACAACATGCATAAAATTCAAAAGATGAAACAGATAGGCATGCAGTAGGAGGCCCTCAGTAACATGCAGGAGAATGGGAGAGGCACCACAGATCCACAGCAATCTGAGTTTTAGCATGAATTTGTCTCCAGATCATTCAGGATAGCCCAGGCTTGAATCCAGCAAGAGACCACAGCCATGTCTCTGGATCACTGACCAATCCATCTTTCCACTCGAGGGAAATATCTATTCTCACAGGTGAAGATGCCCATCACATTTTACTTGAGAGATTTATTTCCATGTGTAATGATTCTCTCCTTTCAATTCACAGTGAATGAAATCTGTGAAACCTACCTTCCAAAAACAGAACTCTCTCCTTAAAATTGAAATCTACTCCATCGGCAAATATACACCACGACACATATTTCTAGCAAGGGTACCTCTCCCATTGGGACCTACATTTCATTGGCAGTGTTTGTGTTAGAACTGAGGAGCTTTCTCATGTAGCCCAAAGGGTCTAGGAGGCAGGGCCATTACAACAGTAGAGGACTTGTGGTTTAGGAGAGGTGCTCTACTGGGAATATCCCTTACTTTTTTTGGTGAAAGTCACTCTATCAGTTTGCCATTAGAAACTTTAAAAAGTACAGTTCAGTTTTGTAATATGCCAAGAGCATTGTGGTCTCCTCAATCCTTGCTGTGTAATACCATTTTTAGATTACAAGAAATCAACAGAAACCCAAGCAGTGCAACTTTCACTTCCCATCCACCCTGTCCCACACCTTGTGCTCTGTTGAACACTGACCTGCTTTCTTTCCCAATGAATTTGACATTGTCCTTCTGTTACCTTAATCGAGAGACAGCGTATGTGGCTTAGGTTGCAAGCTTCATTCCCTCGAAAATGTCTCTAGAAACATTCTTACTGTGGCCAATATCAAGATTAATGTCACCTTCATGACTGTGTCATGTTTCATTTTATACATATTCCACCATCGCTAATACATTCATTACTTGACCCTATATTGTCTTTCAACATTTTCACCATGATTTATAGTGCAGTTCTGAATTCTGTTTAGGAGTTTCTGGGCATACATTTTAAACACTACTGTGTATATATCAATGGTCACGTGATATTTTCATTCTCAACATACTGGACAAATAGTGAAATGTTTTTCAAAGTATCTATATCATTCTATTTATCTAGTAGAGACATGTCAGTGTGCCAGTTTTTCCACATCTCATTGTCAATGCACATGCCATCTTTTCTCCTTGGTTGATCACAACATTCTTAAACGAGAAGCATATTGTCTCATTGTCCTTTCCATTTTTCCTCCCTGACTGATAAAATATCCCATTTTCATAGCAAAATGTTAGAGTCTGCGTGGTTTCCATAACAGAAGCGTATTTCTCACCCTCCTGGAGGTCCAAGGTCAAGTTGCCAGAAAACATTTTCTCAGTAGGATCTGTCAATAGGAAAGTGTTCAGGATGGACTGACACTGAGGCCTTCAGGAAGAAGGAACAGCCCGAGCATACCCAAAGAATTCGCTCTTATCACAGACTCACCCTGTTGTCTGCCCAGCAATGGAGCTATAATCTGTGCTCAGCAGCTGCCTGTCCAATATCAATATCCTCATGTGTTACAAAACAAACTATGGGACATGCTCATCCCCTCTCCAGGAGGCCACAGCCACAGAGGTGCCTTGGACAATTTTCTGTCCAGAGACTTATCCAGCACTCTCCTTCCACTTTGAGACCTGAGTGTCACTTCACCAATCTCTGTTCCTGTAGGCCACTCTTTCTCAAACTGCAGAGGCCCTTGGGACCAGCCAAATGACTTGCCTTGAAGCACCTTGCCAGTTCAAAGAGGAGCAAGAAATGACATGCAGTTGGAGTGAGCACTGCTTCCAAAAATTGCCCCATCAAAGAGTGTTCTTGGATGAATTTGAACTCCAGATAGAAGATCAGGTCTTTTAGTCTCTCATGGTGATTTTCTACAAGAATGACTTGCCATACCTAGGAAGTTTGGGCATCAGGTTCTTGATTGTCCTCATCATGTGCTGAGTAGTGTCAAGGGAATATTGGTAAATGGAGAGGAAAGACACACATTTGTATGTTTGCTCCATCAGTTCGGACAGGCAGGATGGGCTCCATAGGTTTCCCAACTTAATTCCCTGATATGTTCCTATCAACCGGCTAATTTCACAGTATTGGATGTAATTCAGTAGAGGTCAGGTTCACCAGGAATTACCTAAGAAAGAAAGGAAGGCCCACTTTATTTGTGTATGGGCTCAATAGCTGGCTCAGTATGTACTGTAGTTCTCCAAATTCTAATTGTCAAAGACACTGAATTTCTCTGGGAAGACACTCTCTATCAACCCTTCAGAAAGTGACATAAGAAAGAACATGTATTCCCACATGCAAAATGTACAGAATCTGTCAGTAAAAGTATGAAAATTGGGAATATTTCCTCAATTATGAAGAAAAGAGTATTAAGTTAATGCACACAACATGCACACAATGTAATAGATGTAACAGATAGGCATGCTGTAGGAGGCCTTCAGTAAAATAGAAGAGGCACAGCAGATCCACAGCAATCTGAGGTGTAGCCAGATTTAGACTCCAGGTTCCTCAGAGATGCCCAAGCTTGAACCCCGCAAGAGACCACAGTCATTGCTCCAGGTCTCTGATCAATCTTTCCTTTCCACATGAAGGAAATATCTATGCTCACAGGTGAGGAGGCCCATCACGTTTTCTTTCAGAGACTTCTTTCAAAGGTTATGATTCTCTCCCTTTCAATTAGCAGTGAATAAAATCTGTGAAAACTCCTTTCCAAAATCAGTTATCTCTCTGTATAACAGGAATGTACTCCATCAGGCAAACATCCACCACCACACTGATTTCTATCAAGGGCACTTCTCCATTTGAGACTTAAATTCCACTGACAGTGTTTGTTTTTAGAACTGAGGAGCACTCTCATGAAGTCCAAAGGGACTAGGAGGCAGGGCAATCACAATATTAGAGGACTTTGGTTTAGGAGAGGTGGACTGCTGGAAATATCCCTTAAATTGTTTTGGTAAAACTCACACCACCAGTTTGCTATTGGATCTTTCAAAGTACATAATTCAGTTTTTAAGATGCCCACAGCATTGTGTTTTCCTCAATCCTTATTGTGTAATTCCATTTTTCTGATTACAAGCAATCAACAGAAACACACAATATGCAACATTCACTTCCCATTCACGCTGTCCCACACCTTGCATCCTGGCAAAAACTGACGTGACATCTTTCCATATGAATTTGTCATTGTCTGTCTCTTATCTGAATGGAGAGACAAGGAATGTGGCCTTGGGATGCTAGCTTCTTTACTTTTCAAATTTCTCAATATACATTCTTGCTGAGGCCAGCATCTTAACTTCTATCACCTTTATGACTGTATCTTATTTCATTTTATACATATACCACCTTCACTAATGCATTCATCAGTTGACCTGATATTGTATTTCTTACTTGTTTCCATTATCTACTGTGCAGTTCTGAATTCTATTTAGGAGTTTCTGGGGATCCATTTAAAGCACTATTTTGTATGTATCAATGGTCACAGGATATTTTCATTTGCATCATCCTGCACAAAGAGTGAACATTTTCCACCGTAGCTATATCATTCTATGTATCCAGCAGAGACATGTGAGTATTCCAGTTCTTACACATTACATTGTCAACACACATGTGATCTTTTATCTATTGTTGATCACAGCATTCTTGAAGGAGTAGCATATTGTCTCATTGTGCTTTCAATTTTTACTCCCTGCCCGATAAAGTTTCCAATTTTCATAGCAAAATGTGACAGACTGTGTAGCTTCAATAACAGAAGTGTATTTGTCAACATCCTGAAAGTCCAATATGAAGGTTCCAGAATGTTGCTTTTCAGGAAGGTCTGTCAACAGGAAACTGCACAGCAGGGTCTGACACTGAGGTTCTTCAGGAGGAAGAAACAGCCCAAGCAGAGACATAGAACTGACTCTCCTCACAGACTCACACACTGTTGTCTGCCCGGCACTGGAGCTGTGATCAATGCCCAGCAGCCACCTTGCCAATCACATATCAGTATGCTCATGTGTCACAAAAAACAACAACAGTTACATCATTATCCCCTCTTCAGGAGGCCATAGCCACAGAGTTGCCTAGGACCATTTGCTGCCCAGAGACTTATCCATGTGAGCCCTTCCTCTTGGAGCCCTAAGAGTGACTTCAACATTCTGTGTGATCCATAGAGCGATCTTTCTCATACTACAGTGGCCATTTTTCCCAGCTATAATGACTTGTCAGGAATCACCTTGCGACTTCAAAGAGTAGCAAGAAATGACCTACAGTTTGTGTGAGTGGTGGCTCCAAAAAATGCCCCCTAAAGAGTGTTATCAGATGAATTTGAGCTCCACATAGAAGTAGATCTTGTCTTCTAGTCTCTGATGGTGATTTTCAAAAAAAAAAAAACACTTATCATACCTAGAAAGTCAGAGCATCAGGTTCCTGATTGTCCTCATCTTTTGCTGAGTAGTGTTGAGGGAGTGTTGGCACACAGAGAGCAAGAAAACACATATGTATGCTTTTCAGTCAGTTCTGACAGGCAGGATGACTCTATGGGTCTGACATCTGAATTCTCTAATGCGTAGTTATCAGCTGGCTGATTTCAGAGGGTTGGATGTAATTCATTAGAGGTCAGGTTCACCAGGGATTATCTAAAATGAAAGGAAAGTCCACTTTCTTTTTGTGTGTGCTCAGTAGCTGGCTCAGTATATACTGTAGTTCTCCATATTCAACTTGTCATAGACACTGAATTTCTCTGGGGAAGTCACTAACTGTCAACCCTTAGCAGGTGATGTAACAAAGAATTAGAAGTCACGATAGAGTCTCTGACCACACATGGAGTGCCACATGCAAAATGTACAGACTCTATGAGTAAAAGGGTGAAAATTAGGAATGTTTCCTCAATCACAAAGGTCAGAGTATTAAAGGAATGAACATAGCATGCGAAAATATAAAAGATGAAACAGATAGTCATGCTGTAGGATGCCCTCAGTAACATGGAAGAGAATGAAAGAGGCACAGCAGATCTCCAGCAATCCAGGGTTTAGCCTTATTAGACTCAAGGTCCTTAAGGATAGCCCAGGCTTGAACCATGTAATTCACTACAGCCAAAGCCCCTGCTCTCCTAGCAATCCTTCCTTTCCACTCAAAGGAAATTTCTATGCCCACAGATGAGGAGGCCCATCACATTTTATTTCAGAGAATTCTTTGAATGAGTAATGATTCTCTTTCAATTAACGGTGAATGAAATCTGTAAAAACCCCTTTCCAAAATGAGTGCTCTCTCTGTGAAACTGCAATCTACTCCATCAGGCAAATATCTTTCACAACAATAACTCTAGCAATGGCACATTTACCATAGGGATATAAATTTCACTGGCAGTATTTGTTTTTCGAACTGAGGAGCGTTCTCATGTGGCCCTGAGTGTCTGGAATGCAGGGCCATCACAACAATAGAGGACTTGTGGGTTATGAGATATGCCTACTGGAAATATCCCTTACATTGTTTTGGTAAAATACAAACCACCAGTTTGCCATTGGAACAATTAATAGAAACATTTCAGTTTTGTAATATGCCACCAGCATTGTGCTTTTCTCAATTCTCACTGTCTAGTACCATTTTTTCTGATTACAAACATCAATAGAAGCCCAAGCCATGCAACTTTCACTTCCTATCCATGCTGCCCCACATCTAGGGCCATGGAAACACTGACCAGCTTTCTTTCTCTATGAAGTTGACATTGTCGATCTGTTATCTCAATGGAGACACAAGGTAAGTGGCCTTGGGATGCTAGCTTCCCTCTCTTGCCAATTTTTTCAAGATACTTTCTTGCTGTGGCCAGTATCAGAACTTCTCTCACCTTTATGACTGTACCTTCTTTCATTTTATATATATAACACCTTTGCTTATGCATTCATCTGTTGACCAGATATTGTGTCTCTACATTATTGCCATTATCTAGAATGCAGTTCTGAATTCTGTATAGGAGTTTCTGGGCATCCGTTTAAAACAGTAATTTATATATCAATGGTCACATTGTATTTTCATTCTCAACATACTGGAAAAATAACGAACTGTTTTCCAAAGTAACTATATAATTCTCTGTATCCAGCAGAGACATGGGAGTTTTCCAGTCTTTCCACATCACATTTTCAATGCACATGTGATCTTTTCTCTTTGGTTGAACACAGCATAATTCAAGTAGTAGCATATTCTCTCATTGTGCTTTCGATTTTACCTCCCTGACCAACAAATTGTCTGATTTTCATAGCAAAATATTATAGACTGTGTGGCTTCAATAGCAGAAGTGTATTTCTCACCGTATTGAAATTCCAAGCTGAAGGTGCTAGAATGCTGTTTTCTCAGGAAGGTCTGTCAACAGGACACTGCTCAGCAGGGTCTCACACTGATGCTGTCAGGAGGAAGGAACAGCCCAAGCAGAGCCGCAGAGTTCACTCTCCTCACAGACTCACACTCTGTTGTTTGCCATGCACTAGAGCTATAATCTGTGCCCAGCAGCACCCTGGCCAGTCACATATCAGTGTTCACATATGTCACAAAAAGACAACTGTGTCATCATCATCCCCCTTCCTGGAAGCCGCAACCACAGAGGTGCCTTGTACCATTTGCTGCCCAGACTTAACTAGGTCAGCCTTCCACTTTGAGCCATAAGTGTGATTTCACCATATTCTGTGCTCCATTGAGCCTTCTTTCTCATACTACAGTGGCCGTTTGACACAGACATAGCGACTTGCCAGGAATCACCTTGAAGATCAAAGAGGAACAAGAATTGATATGCAGTGGGTATGAGTACAGGCTCCAAAAAGTGTCCCATCATAGAGTGCTACCAAAAAATGTAAGCTCAAGACAGGAGATCGGGTCTTCCAGTATCTGATGGTTATTTTCAACAAGACAAATTATCATACCTAGCAAGTTGGGGCTTCAGGTTGTTGATTGTCCTCATCATTTGCTGAGTGTCAAGGAGTTTTGGTACAGAGAGGGAAGGATACATATTTGTATGGTGCTCTCTCAGTTCTGAAAGGCAGGATGAGCTCCATGGGTCATCAATCTGATTCCAAAACATGTCCCTATCAATAAGGTGATTTGAGAGGTTTGGATGTAATTAAGCAGAGGTCAGGTTCACCAGAAATTACCTGAGAAAGAAAGGATGCTCTACTCTTTTTGTTACGGGGCTCAGTAGCTGGTACAGTATATACTGTAGTTTATCCATATTCTACTGGCCAAACAATGAATTTCTCTGGGGGAAGATACTCTCTACCTCCCTATAGCAGGAGATGTAACAAAGAACTGGAAGTCACAATAGATTCTCTGACAACACATGGAGTCCCATACAAAATGTACAGATTCTATGAGTAAAAGTGTGAAAATTGGGAATGTTTCCTCAATCATGAAGATCAGAGTATTAAAGCAATGCACACAACATGCACAAAATTTAAAAGATGAAACAGGTAGGAATGCCATAGAAAGCCACCATTAACATGGAAGAGAAAGGGAGAGGCACAGCAGATCTACAGCAATCCGAGTTTTAGTCTGATTCACACTCCGGGTCCTTCAGGATAGCCCAGGCTGGAAACTCGCAAGAGACCACAGCCTTTGCCACGTTCTCTCACCAATTCTTCCTTTCCACTTGAAGGAAATATCTATGCTTACAGGTGAGGAGGCCCATAATGTTTTGTTTCACAGACTTCTTCAATACAAAAGGATTCTCTCCCTTTCAATCCACAGTGAATGAAATCTGTGAAAACTCCTTTCCATAATCTGTGCTCTCTCTGTGAAATGGTAATCTACTCCATCAGGGAAATATCCACCACCATGCTTATTTCTAGAAAGGACACTTGTCCCATAGAGACCTAAATTTCACTGGCATTGTTTTTTAGAAATGAGGAGCTTTCTCATGTAGCCCAAAGGGTCGAGGAGGCAGGGCCACAACAACATTAGAGGACTTGTGGTTTAAGTGAGGTGACCTACGGGGCATATGCCTTACATTGTTTTGTAAAATTCACACCACCAATTTCCCATTGGACCCTTTAAAAAAATCAATTCAGCTTTGTAATATGCTATAGCATTGTGGTTTCCTCAATTCTTGCTGTCTAATACCATTTTTTCTGATTACAAGCAATCAATAGAAAGCAAGACATTCAAGATTCACTTCTCATACACACTGCCTCACAACTTGTGCCTTGGCAAACACTGACCTGCCTTCATTCCCTATGAAGTTGACATTGCCATTTTGGCATCTTAATCAAGAGACAGCGTATGTGGCCTTGGTATGCTAGCTTTTTCTATTGCCAATGTCTCAAGATACAATCTTGCGGTGGCCAGCATCATGACTTCTTTCACCTTTATGACTGTATCTTGTTTCATTTTATACATATACCACTACACAAATGCATTCATCAGTTGATCTGATATTGTGTTTCTACATTTTTGCCATTATCTACAGTGCAATTCTGAATTCTGCGTAGGAGTTTCTGGGCATCCGTTTTAAAGACTATTGTGTATATATCCATGGTCACATGATATTTACATTCTCAACATACTGCACAAATAGCAAAGTGTTTTCCACGGTAGCTATATTATTCTACGTAACCACCAGAGTCATGTGATCATTCCAGTTCTTCCACATCACATTTTCAATGCACATGCAATCTATTCTCTTTGGTTGATCACAGCATTCTTGCAGGAGTAGCATATTGTCTCATTGTACTTTTGATTTTTCCTCCCTGACAGATAAAATGTCCTTTTTGCTTAGCAAAATGTTATAGACTGTGTGGCTTCAATAAAGAAGTTTATCTCTCACCGTCCTGAAAGTCCTAGATGAAGTTCCCAGAAAGTTGCTTTCCCAGAAGGGTCTGTCAACAGGAAACTGTTCAGCAGGTTCTGACACTGAGGGCCTCAGGAGTAAGAAACAGCACAAGCAGTATCACAGAAGTCGCTCTCCTCAAGACTCAAAATCTGTGGTCTGCCCAGCACTGGAGCTTTAAACCATGAACAGTAGCCACCTGGGCAATCACATATCAGTATCTTCATGTGTAACAAAAAGACAACTGTGACATCATCATCCCCGCTCCAGGAGGCTGCAGCCACAGAGTTGTCATGGACCATTTGCTCCCAGAGATTTATCCAGGACAGTCCTTCCAGTTTGAGCACTGAGTGTCCTTCACCATTCTCTGTGGTCCATAGAGCCATCTTGTCATACTACAGAGGCCCTAGGGAACAGCCAAAATGACATGCCAGGAATCACCTTGCCATTTCAAAGAGGAGCAAGAACTGACATGTAGTTGGTGTGAGCACTGGTTCCAAAAGTGCCACATCAAAGAGTTTTCCCAGATGAATGTGAGTTCCAGTTAGAAGCAGATCGGGTTTTCTAGTCTCTCATGGTGATTTTAAACCCAAACCACTTATACCTAGCAGTTTGGGTATCAGGTTCTTGATAGACATCATCATGTGCTGAGTAGTGTCAAGGGAGTGATGGTACACGGAGAGGAAGGATACATATTTGTATAGAGCTCCATCAGTTCTGAAAGGCAGGATGGGCTCTATGGGTCTGCCAACTAAATTCTGCATAGGTGCCTATCAAAAGGCTGATTTTCGAAGGTTGGTTATAATTCAATAGAAGTTACGTTTGCCAGGAATTACCTAAGAAAGAAAGGAAGGACCACTTCCTTTGTGTGTGGGCTCAGTAGCTGGCTCAGAATATACTTTAGTTCTCCATACTCTACTTGTCAAAAACACTGATTTCTTCAGGAAGACACACTCAGCCACCACTTAACAGATGAGGTAACAAAGAATTGTAAGTCACGACAGATTTTCAGACCACAAATGGAGCCCCACATGCAAAATGTACAGACTCTATGACTGAAATGGTGAAAATAGGGAATCTTTCCTCAATTATGAAGATCTGAGCATTAAAATAATGCACACAACATGTGCAAAATATAAAAGATGAAACAGAGAGGCATGCCATAAAAGGCCCTCAGTATCATGGAAGAGAATGGGGGAGGCACAGCAGATCCTCATCAATCCAAGTTTGTGCCTGATTTACAGGCCAGGTCCTTCAGGATATCTCAGGCTGCAACCCCCAAGAGACCACAGCCGATGCCCAGGCTCTCTGACCAATCCTTCCTTTCCATTCAAAGAAAATACTATGCTGAGAGCATAGGAGGCTCATCACGTTTTGTTTCAGAGACTTCTTTCAATGGTAATGATTGTCTCCCTTTCAATTCACAGTGAAGGTAATTCCTGAAAATTCCTTTCCAAATTCAGTGTTCTCTTTTTAAAATGGTAATCTACTCCATAAGGCAAACATCCACCACCACACTTAATTCTAGCAAAGTCCCTTCTACCATTGGGATCTAAATTTCACTAGCAGTGTTTGTTTTTAGAACTTAGGAGCTTTCTCATGTAGTCCAAATAGCCTAGTAGGCAGGGCTATCACAACAGGTGGGCGAACCATGCGAACAGGAGAGGAGGAAAGAGAGAAGTGTGGAGACGGAGCCGTGAAGGCACAGGACGTAGACCTAGCTCAGTGCTCCGAGCTCGCTGCTTCCTGAAACTACTGCAGCTGTGGGAGAGGGAAGAACTCGGATTGCTAAGGCTCTGCTTATGGCCCACAGGGCTGAGGGGGCATATATAACATGGCTGAGCCCAACGCTCACGGCAGAGACCTCAGAGCAAAGATTGAGGGAAGAAGGCTGAAAATGGTGGTTTAAGCCCTCACTGCTGAGCAAAGAACAGAAGCCTTAGACAATGAGACTAGCCACCCTCACCCTACCCTCCCAGAGATTGCCCCACCCCCACCTGCCCGGTGCTAGAAACAGAACAGTAGCAGTGTCAGATCAAAATAAAATAATATTTGCTGTTCTGAGAACTGTGGACCGCAGACAAAAATTCACAGCCTAACTATTTCTGGCAAGGGGAGGGAGCTGTGAAAGCAACACCAGCTGTGGTGGTGTGCGCTGATATTCCTCTGGACCACCTCTCACAACTCACCCTGCCCATTACCCCACCTAACTGGGCGGATCCCTGCAGGAGTAATAAGAACTGCTGAAACATATGGGCTCTGAATCTGGAGCTGGAAGTGTTTTGGAACATCAAAAGCTCTCCGCATACCCACCGGGAAACTGCGCCCTGTGACCTAGATGAACTATTAACACAGGAGAAGCCCGTCTCCCAAGGAATACCCCCATTGTGTGAGAAGCTGGAATAGTGAAGACAAAACATAGCACTACCGTTTGGGAGAAGAAAAATAAGCTACAGTTAGAGAAAACATAAAACATTCTACCAACAAATACTGGAAAACAAAAGAAAGACCGCTTCCTATTAACCTGTTGCAGAAGCTACTCCTGTAGATGTCTAAGCAGAGAAATAGTAAAACAGTAATCGCCATGAATAACCAAGGCAACAAGATAGCTCAGAAAGAAAGTGAAAAATCTCCAGAAACGGAAATCTCCAGAAAGATACAGAAATATGTGAGTCAAATGACAGAGAATTCAAGATTGCAGTTCTGAAAAACTCAACGAGATGCAAGAAAACACAGATAGGCAGTTAAATTATCACAAAAACACAATCAAAGAACAGCATGTGCATTTTACGAAAGAGATTGAAATTTAAAAAAGAACCAAAATAATTTCTGGAGATTAAGATCTCAATAGAATAAATTAAGAAGGAAATAATCAGCTTAGGCAGTAGAGTTGACCAGATGGAGGATAGAATCTGTGACATCGAAGATAGAAACCTGGAAATTACACAGATGGAAGATAAAGAGACTTGAGACTTAAAAGAAATGAAAGTATTCTACAACAACTTTCTGTCTCCATCAGAAAGAGCAATATAAGAATAATGGGCATACCAGAAGGAGAAGAGAGAAGTGAACAGAGAATATATTCAAACAAATCGTCGATGAGAACTTCCCAAACTTTTGGACAGAATTGGTCCTTCGAATCCAAGAAGCACATAATACACCTAATTACCTCAATCCAAAAAGGCCTTCTAAATGGCACATTGTACTGAAGATGTATAATATCAATCACAAAGAAAGCTATTCAAAGCACTCAGGGAAAAGAAGATGGTAACTTACAAAGGAAAGCCCATTAGATTATCATCAGATTTTTCAGCAGGAACTCTACAAGCCAGGAGGGACTAGAATCAAATATTCAAACTATTGACAGAGAGAAATTAGAGCCAAGAATATTATATCCAGCAAAGATATCCTTTAGATATGAAGGAGAAATAAAGACCTTTCCAGATACACAGAAGCTGAGGGAATTTTCTTCTACACGACCTGCAGTACAAGAAATACTAAAGGAGGCTTTTCAACTACCATCAAAAGGGACAATCTGTGGCAACCAAAACATAAAAAAGGGGAGAGTAAAGGCCTGAACCGGAATATGGGAATGGAGAAAGTAAGCGTGCTGAAGAAAACAAAACACTCTAAACATCAAACTTTCTTTTTACATAAACGTAAGGGAAATGACTCAAAAAAAAAAATCCAGAACTGATATATATATACTGTAATAAGAGAAGAAACTGAGGGAAACATCATAGAATACCACCACACAGAAATAATAGACAACAACAAAAAGGCAAAGAAATAATGGAGACACAGCCTTACCAGAAAACTAAAGATAGACTGACAGGAAATCCTCACATATCGATAATCACCCTGAATGTAAATTGACTGAACTCACCAATAAAAGGTCACAGAGTAGCAGACTGGATCAAAGAACAAAACCCAACCATATGCTGTCTCCAAGAGATAGATCTCAGCTACAAGGACAAGCATAGACTAAAAGAGACAGGGTGGAAATTGACACTGCAAGCAAATGGTATGCAGAGAAAACCAGGTATAGCCATAATGATATCAGATGAAACAGACTTCAAGGTGAAAAAGATAACAAGAGACAAAGATGGACATTTCATAAGGTGAAGGGAATTGTAAAACAAGAAGACATAACAGTCATCAATATTTATGCCCCCAATCAGGGAGCACCAAAATATACCAAGCAACTACAAACAGAACTAAAGGAAGAATTGACCAAAACACGATTATACTAGGGGACTTAAACACATCATTGACAGCTATGGATAGATCATCCAAACAGAAAATAAATAATGAAATAATAGCCCTAATTGACACATTAGATGAAATGGACATAATTGACATTTATAGAGCACTTCATCCTAAAACATCAGACTATACATTCTTTTCTTGTGCACATGGAACATTCTCAAGGAAAGACCATATATTGGGATATAAAATCAGCATAAGCAAATTTAAGAAGATTGAAATCATACCAAACATATTCTCTGATCACAAGGCTTTGAAATTGGATATCAACTGCAAAAAAGAGGGAAAAATCACAAATACAGGGAGATTAAATAGCATACTTTTAAAGAACGACTGGGTCAAAGAAGAAGTTAGAGGAGAGATTAAAAGACACATAGAAACAAATGACAATGAAAATATATCCTACCAAAATTTTTGGGATGCAGCAAAAGCAGTTTTAAGAGGGAAATTTATCTCATTACAGGCCTATCTCAAGAAACAAGAAAACTTCCAAATAAATAACCTCATGTTACACCTTAAAGAACTAGAAAAAGAAGAACAAGTGAAACCCAAGGTCAGCAGAAGAAAGGAAATAACAAAAAATAGAGCAGAACTACATGAAATAGAGAACAAAGAGACAATAGAAAGAATTAATGTGACAGAGATCTGGTTCTTTGAAAAGATTACAAAATTGACAAACCCTTTGGCTAGACTCACTGAGATAAAAAGAGAGAAGACACTAATTAACCAAATCATAAACGAAAAAGGGGAAGTTATCACGGACACCACAGAAATACAAAGGATCATCCAAGAATACTATGAAGGACTACATGCCACCACAGTCAATAATCTAGAAAAATGGACAAGTTTTTAGAAACATAGAGCCTTACAAGACTGAACCATAAAGCACTGGAAAATCTAAACAGACTGATCACCAGTAACGAAATGGAATCAGTCATCTAAAACCTTCCCAAAAGCAAAAGTCCGGGACCTGATGTCTTCACTAGTGAATTCTACCAAAGCTTCAAATAGATTCTAATACCAATCCTGCTCAAACTCTTCCAAAAAATTGGAGACAGTAACTCCTAACTCATTTTATGAGTCAACATTACCTTGATACCAAAACCTGGTAAGGACAGCTGAAAAAAAGAAAACTACAGTCCAATATCTCTGTTGAATACTGATACAAAAATCCTAAATCAAATTCTAGCAAATCGAATACAACAATGCATTAAAAAGATTCTTCATCACAACCAAGTGGGGTTCATCCCCGGGGCACAAGGATGATTCAACATAAGCAAATCCATCAATGTGAAACATCACACACAAAAAATAAAAGACAAAAGTCATAGGATTATAATAATTGATGCAGAAAAAGCACTTGACAAGATACAACCTCCATTTATAATTAAAACACTTAATAAAATAGGTATAGAAGGAAAATATCTTCACATAATAAAGGTCATATATGACAAGCCCTCTGCTAATCTCATAATTAATGTTGAAAACTAAAACCCTTTGCTCTATGTTTAGGAACACGAGAAGGCTGTCCTCTATCACCTCTGCTTTTCAACATAGTGTTGGAAGACCTTGCCAGAGCGATCAGGCAAGAGAAAGAAATAAAAGGCAACCAAATTGGGTATGAAGAATTTAAATTATCACTCTTTGCAGATGACATGATGCTATATATAGAAAACCCTAAATTTTCCACCAAAAAGCTATTAGAAATAATCATCGGACACAGTAATGTTGCTGGCTACAAAATCAATGTACAAAACTCTATTGCTTTCCTATATACTAAGAATGAAATCTCAAAAAAAGAAATATACAAAACAAAACAAAACAAAACAAAAATTCCTTTTGCAATTACAGCAAAAAGAATAAAATACCCAGGAATAAACTTAACCAAGGATGTGAAAGACCTATATGCTGAAAACTATAAGAATTTTTTGAAAGAAATTGAAGAAGACACAAAGAAATGGAAAGACATTCCGTGCTCATGGATTGGAAGTATCAACATAGTTAAAATGTCCATATTACCCAAAGCAATATAAAGATTCAATGCAATCCCCATCAAAATCCCAATGGCATATTTTAAAGAAATAGAACAAAAAATCATCACATTTGTTTGGAACCACAAAAGACCCCGAGTAGCCAAAGCAATTTAAGAAAAAAGAACTATAATGGAGGTATCACACTTCCTGACTTTGGCTTGTACTACAGGGCTGCAATAATCAAAACAGCATGGTATTGGCAGAAAAACAGACACATAGACCAATGGAATAGAATTGAGAACCCAGAATTAAACCACATAAATATGGACAGATAATTTTTGCAAAGAAGCTAAAAACATACAATGGAGCAAAAACAGCCTCTTCAATAAATGGTGCTGGGAAAATTGGATAGCCAAGTGCAAAAGAATGAAACTGGACTGCTGTTTGTCACCATGTACCAAAGTTAATTCAAAAGGGATCAAAGACTTAAGCATAAGACCTGACACAATAAACTGCATAGAAGAAAACATAGGTACTAAACTTATGGACCTTGGGTTCAAAGAGCATTTTATGAATTTGACTCCAAAGGCAATGAAAGTAAAAGCTAAAATAAACAAATGGGACTATATGAAACTTAAAAGCTTCTGCACAGCAAAAGAAACCATTGACAAAATACAGAGGCCAGCAACTGACAGGGAGAAGATTTTTGCAAGCAGTGCCTCCGATAAGGGGCTAGTATCCAGAATATACAAGGAACTCATGCAACTGAACAACAAAAAAACAAACAACCCAATTGAAAAATGAGCAGAGGACTTGAAGAGACATTTCTCCATAGAGGACATACAAATGGCAAATAGACATATGAAAAAATGCTCAACATCACTAATCATCAGAGAAATGCAAATCAAAACCACAATGAGATATCACCTCACCCCAGTCAGAATGGCGATCATCAACAAGACAAATAGTAACAAATGTTGGAGAGGCTGTGGAGAAAAAGGAACCCTCATCCACTGTTGGTGGGAATGCAGACTGGTGCAGCCATTATGGAAGGCGGTGTAGAGGTTCCTCAAAAAATTACGAATAGAATTGCCATATGACCCAGCAATCCCTCTCCTGGTTATCTACCCAAAAAATCTGAAAACATTTAGAGATAAAGACACATGTGCTACAATATCCGTTGCAGCTTTGTTTACGGTGGCCAAGACATGGAAACAACCAAAATGTCCTTCGATAGATGAATGGATGAAGAAGTTGTGGTATATATACACAATGGAATACTATTCGGCGGTAAGAAAAGATGATATAGGAACATTTGTGACTACATGGATGGATCTTGAGAGTGTAATGCTGAGCAAAATAAGTCAGACAGAAAAATCAGAGAACCATGTGATTTCACTGATATGTGGTATATAAACCAAAAGCAACAAAAGAACAAGACAAACAAATGAGAAACAGAAACTCATAGACACAGACAATGGTTTGGTGGTTGCCAGAGGGTAAGGAGGGTGGGGGATGGGGGTGGGAGATGAGGGTAATGGGGATCAAATATATGGTGATGGAACGAGAACTGACTCTGGGTGATGAATACAGAATGGGATTTATAGATGATGTAATACAGAATTGTACACCTGCAATCTATGTAATTTTACTAACAATTGTCACCTCAATAAATTTAATAATAATAATAAAAAAAAGACTTCAATGTAAGACCTGAAACCATAAAATTCCTGGAAGAAAACATAGGAAGAAACTTCACAGACATTACCCAGAGTAAGATTTTTACTGATATATCTCCTCGCATAAGGGAAGTAGTAGAAAAAAATAAAAATAAACATGTAGGATTGCATCAAACTAAAAAGTTTTTCTCACAGCAAAGGAAACCATCAATAAAACATAAAGGGACCCTACTGAATGGCAAAATATATTTGCCAATGATATATCTGATATGGGGTTAATATCACAAATTTATATAAAACTCACTGAACTCAACTCCACAAAAAACAAACAACCCAATAGAAAATGTAGAGAGGACATGAAGAGACATTTTTCTAAATAGGACATACACATGGCAAACAGACATTTGAAAAAATGCTCAAACTCACTAATCATTAGAAAATGCAAATAAAAACTATAATGAGATACCACTGCACACCAGTCAAAATGGCTATCATCAATAAATCAACAAACAAGTGTTGGCATGGATGTGGAGAACAGGGTACCCTTTGAAATGTTGGTGGGATTGCAAATTGCTGCAGTCACTATGGTAAATAGTATGGAGGTATCTCAAAAATCTGAAAATGAAACTACCTTATGATCCAGCAATTCCACTCCTATGTATCTATCTGGAAAAATCCAAAACTCTAATTCCAAAAACTTTATGCACTCCTATGTTTATGGCACCAATATACACAATAGCCAAGACATGGAAACAACCAAAATGCCCATGTGTAGATGACAGGATTAAGAAACTGTGGTACATTTATATAATGGAGTATTAAGCAGCCTTAAAGAAAAAAAAAAAAATCTTACTATTTGCAAGAACATGGATTAACCTAGAGAACATTATGTTAAGTGAAATGAGTCAGACAGAGAAAGAGAAATACTATATGATCTCATTATATGTGGAATCTAAAGAAAATAATAAGTGAATAAACTAATCAGAAACAGTTTTGGAGACATAGAGGAAAAACTGAGGTTACTAGATGGGCGGGGGTGGGGATATGGGAGGAAGTGAGGTGATTGGAAAAAAGTCAGTAACCACAAGATGGCCACGGGGTTCTGAAAATTAATTTGGGGAATGTAGTCAATAATGTTTTAAATATTTTGTAGGGTATCCGACGGACACTTGTCTCATTAGGGAGACCACCTCAGGGATGATGTAGATGCCTGAACAATAATGAATGTCAACTGCAAGTTTGTATGTATATGTATGTATATACACATATATGTATATATGTATGTATGTGTACATGTATGTACTTACAAAAAGCGGAGTACAGCATTAGGAAGAGAGACAGTGGAAATGTAATGGCCCTGTGCGATGTCACAGGGATAGTGGATGGGGGAGGAGGGTTCACACAGTGTGAGGGATAAAATATAAACGTTAAGTATTACTTTGTCTTGCGCACCTGAATCTAATAAAACAAATACATCAAAATCTGAACTGAGACCATAAAGGTGATATTTAAATGATAAGTTAAAGAGAACAGATATGAAATTTGAAAGACGAAAAAGAAAGCAACTGTGATGGTAGGGGGAGTAAGTGCAAAATGCTTATAAATTTAGAAATCAATCATATGTTTAAAAGTTTGTTTTATCTTTTTAATAAATGGAATGAAAAAAAAAAGATCTGAGTCTTAAAGTAACACACACGACATGCGCAAAATGTAAAGATGAAACAGAGAGGCATGCCATAGGAGGCCTTCAGTAACATGGAAGAGAAAGGGAGAGGCAGAGCAGATCAGCAGAATTCTGACTTTTAGCCTGATTTAGACTCCAGGTCCCTCAGGAGACCCCAGCTTGAATCCTGCAAGAGACCAAATCTGTTGCTCCAGCTCTCTGACCAATCCTTCCTTTCCACTCGATGGAAATATCTATGCTCAAAGGTGAGGAGGCCCATCATGTTTTGTTTCAGAGACTTCTTTCAATGTTTAATTATTCTCTCCCTTTCAATTCACAGTGAATGAAACCTGTGAAAACTTCTTTCTAAAATCAGTGCACTTTCTGTAAATTGGTTATCTGCTCCATTAGGCCAATATCTACCACCACACTTATTTCTAGCAAGGAAACTTCTCCCATTCGGACCTAAATTTCACTGGCAGTATTTGGATTTAGAACTGATGAGCTTTCTCATGTAGCCCAAACTGTCTAGCAGGCAGGGCCATCACAACGTTGAGGACTTCTGGTGTATGAGAGGTGCCCTACTCTGAATATCCCTTACGTTTTTTTGGTAAAATTCACACCTTTAGGGCTGTATCTTGTTTCATTTTATACATACATCACCTTCTCTAATGCATTCATCAGTTACCCTGTTATTGCATGTCTACATTTTTTGCATTATCTACAGAGCAGATCTGATCCTGTTTAGAAGTTTCTGGGCATCTGTTTTAAAGACTATTGTGTATATATGAATGGTCACGTGATATTTTCATTCTCAACATCTTGAACAAATAGCGAACTGTTTTCCTCGATAGCTATATCATTCTATGTATCCATCAGAGACCTGTGAAAATTCCAGGTCTCCCACATTGCATTGTCAAAGCAGACATGATATTTTCTCTTTGGTTGATCACAGCATTCTTGAAGGAGTAACATATATTCTCACTGTGCTTTTGATTTTCCCTCCCTGACTGATAAATTGTCCGATTTTCATAGCAAAATGTTATTGACTGTGTGGCTTCAATAAGAGACGTGTATTGCTCACAGTCCTAAAAGTCCAAGGTGAATGTGCCAGAATGTTGTTTCTCAGGAAGGTTGGTCAACAGGAAGCTGCTCAACAGTGTCTGAAGCTGAGGGCATCAGCAGGAAGGAACAGACCAAGCAGAGCCACAGAAGTTGCTCTCCACAGACTCACACTCTGTTGTCTGCCCAGCAGTAGACCTGGAATCTCTGCCCATCAGCCACTTGGCCAATCACATGTCAGTATCCTCATGTGTCACAAAAGACAACCATGACATCATCATCCCCTCTCCAGGAGGCCGCAGCCACAAAGGTGCATTGGACCATTTGCTGCACAGCCACTTATCCAGGACAGTGCTTCAACTTTGAGATCTGAGTGAGACTTCACCATTCTCTGTGAACCATAGAGCCACCTTCTCATAATACAGAGGCCCTAGGTCACAGCCAAAATGACTTGCCAGGAATCACCTGGCTACTTAAAAGATGAGCAAGAAATAACATGCAGTTGGTGTGAGCGCTGACTCCTAAAACTGCCCCCCATCAAACAGTTACTGGATGAATGTAAGCTCCAGATAGAAGCAGATCGGGTCTTCTAGTCTCTGATGCTGATTTTCCGCAAGAACCACTTATCATACCAAGCAAGTTGGGGCATCAGGTTCTTGGTTGTCCTCATCATTTGCTGAATAGTGTCAAGAAAGTGTTGGTACACAGAGAGGAAGGATACGCATTTGTATGGTACTAGGTCAGATCTGATAGGCAGGATGGGCTCTATGGGTCTGCCATCTAAATTCCCTGATGCCTATCAACTGGATCAGTTCAGAGAGTTAGATGAAATCCAGAAGAGGTCATGTATGCCGGGAATTAACTAAGAAAGAAAGGAAGATCTACTTTCTTTGTGTGGGAAATCAGTAGCTGTATCAGTATATACTGTAGTTCATCATATTATACTTGTGAAAGACACTGGATTTCTCTGGGGAAGACACTCTCTGTCTCACCTTAGCAGATGACATAACAAAAATTGGAATTCACTATAGATTCTCTGACCATACATGGAGTCCGTCATGCAAAATGTACAGACTCTATGAGTAAAATGGTGAAAATTGGGAATGTTTCCTCAATTATGAAGATCAGAATATGAAAGTACAGCACTCATATTTGCAAAATGTAAAAGATGAAACATATAGGCATGCCATAGGAGGCCCTCAGTAACATGAAAGATAAAGGGAGAGTCACAGGCGATCCGCAGCAATCCGAGTTTTAGCCTGATTTAGACTCCAGGTTTTTCAGGACAGCCCTGGATTGAATCCTGCAAGAGACCACAGCCATTGCCCTGACTCTCTGACCAATCCTTCCTTTCCATTCGAAGGAAATATCTATGCACACAGGTGAGGAGGCCCATCATATTTTGTTTCATAGACTTCTTTCAATTTGTAATGATTCTCATTTCAATTCACAGTGAATGAAATCGGTGAAAAATCCTTTCAAAATCAGTTCTCTCTCTGTACAATTGTAACGTACCCCATCAGGCAAGTATTCACCAACACAATTATTTCTAGAAATGGAACTTCTCCCATTGAGATCTAAATTTCATAGGCAATATTTGTATTTAGAACTGAGGTGCTTTCTTATGTAGCCCAAAGGATCTAGCACGCAGAGCCATCACAACATTAGAGGACTTGTGGTGCATGATACGTGCCCTACTGGGATTAATCTTTACATTTTTTGGTAAAATTCAAACCACCAGGTTGCCATTGGAACCTTTGAAAACTACAATTCAGTTTTTTAACATGCCAATAGCATTGTGCTTTCCTCAATCCTTACTGTCTAATACCATTTTTCTGATTACAAGCAATCAATAGAAACACAAGCCATGCAACTTCCACTTCCCAATGGTCACGTTGTATTTCCATTCTCAACATTCTGGACAAATAGCCAACTGTTTTCCACAATAACTATATTATTTTATGTATCCAGCAGGGACATGTGAATGTTCTAGTTCTTCCTCAGCACATTGTCAATGCACATATGAACTTTACTCTTTGGTTGATGACAGGATTCTTGAAGGAGTAGCATGTTGTATCATTGTGCTTCGATTTACCCTCTATGACAGACAAAGTGTCCAATTTTCATAGCAAAATGTTATAGACTGTGTGGCTTCAAAGCAGAAATGTGTTTCTCATCACACTGAAAGTCCAAGTTGAAGGTGCCAGAACGTTGCTTTCTCAGTAGGGTCTGTCAACAGGAAACTGCTCAGCAGTCTGACGCTGAGCATTTCAAGACTAAGAAGAGCCCAAGCAGAGCCACAGATCTCATTTTCCTCTCAGTCTCAGACTTTGTTGTATGCCCAGCACTGGAGTGGTAATCCGTGCCCACACCCACTTGTCCAATCATATATCGGTAGCCTCATGTGTCACAAAAAGACAACTGGGACATCATCATCACCTCTCCAGGAGGTCTCAGCCACAGAGGTGCCTTGGCTCATTTCCTGCTCAGAGACTTATCCACGACAGTCCTTCCATTTTGAGCCCTGACTCCACTTGCACCATTCTCTGTGCTCCGTAGAGCCATCTTAATCATACTACAGAGGCCTTTGGGCCCAGGCATAATGACTTCTCAGGATTCACTTTGCCACTTCAAAGAAGCGCAAGAACTGATATGCAGTTGGCGTGAGTGCTGGCTCCAAATTGCTGTATCAAAGAGTGGTACCTGATGAATGTGAGCTTTACATAAGAAGAAACTCAGGTCTTCTAGTCTCTGTTGGTGATTTACAATAATAACCACTTTTCATACCTAGCAAATTTGGGCACCAGGTTCTTGATAGTCTTACACATTTGCTGAGTGGTGTCAAGGGAGTGTTGGTACACAGAGAGGCAGGATGTACGTTTGTATGTTCCTATGTCAGTTCTGACAAGCAGGAAGAGATTCTGGGACTACCATCTGAATACTACAATTCATGCCTATAAACCGGCCTATTTGAATTGGGTGGATTTTATTCAATAGACATCAAGTTTTCCTGGAAATACCTAAGAAGAACGGAAGGTCCACTTGTTGGTGTGTTGGCTTAATAGCTGGCTCAGTGCGTACTGTAGTTCTCCTTATTCTACTTGTCAAAGGACATTAAGTTTCTCCAGGGATGATGCTCTCTTCCACTACTTAACAGGTGATATAACAAAGAATTGGAAGTCACAATAGATTTTCTGGCCACCCATTGTTTCTCACATACAAAATGTACGGACACTCTCACGGAAAGAGTGAATGTTGGCAATGTTTCCTCAATTAGGAAGATCAATGTATTAAAGAAACACACTAGATGATGTAATACAGAATTGTACACCTGAAATCTATGTAATTTTACTAACAATTGTCACCCCAATAAATTTAATTTAAAAAAAAAACAAACAAAAAAAAAAACACACTAAACATGTGCAAAATGTAAAAGATGAAACAGGTTGGAATGGCATAGGAGGCTCTAAGTTATATGGAAGAGAATGAAAGAGGCACAGCAGACCCCCAGCAATCTGAGTTTTATTATGGTCTAGACTGCATGTCCTTCAGTATATCCTCTAGGATCTGTGTGAGAGACCACTGTCCTTGGTCGTTCTCTCTGACCAATGCTTCTTTTCCACTCTAATGAAATGTCTCCACTCACAGGTGGTAGTCTCTAAATGTTTTGTGGTAGAGACTTCATTCCATGTGTTATGAATCTGTCCCTTTCATTTCAGAGTGATTGAAATCTGTGAATACTCCTTTCAGAAAATAGTTTTCTCTATATAATACTGTGATCAACTCCATTAGCCAAGTGTCCTCCAACACACTTTTTTCTGAGAAGGGCCCTTCTCCCATTTGTAACAAAATTTCAGTGACAGTGTTTAATGATTTATAAACTCAGAACTTTTGTCACGTATCCAAAAGGATCTGGTAGGCAAGACCATAAGAATGTTAAAGTACTTATGGTTTATGAGAGGTGTCCTGCTAGGAATAACCCTTACATTCTTTTGTTAAAATGCACACAATCCTGTTTGCCATTGAGAAAATTGAAAACTACAAGTCAGTCATTCTAAAAGACCAAGAACATTGTGGTATCATCAATCGAGGCTATATTATACCATTATTCTTATTCCAAACAATCAATATAAACACCATGACATGGAGTTTTCACTTCCCATTCTCCCCTCATCTTGGGCAGTGGCAAACACTGACCTGCCTTCTTTCTCTATGAATTTGACAATTATCATTTTGTTATGTAAATCGAGTAACACCATAAGAGGCCTTCCGAAGCTAGCTTCCTTCACTTGCCAAGGTCTCAAGATTCATCACTTTCATAGCCACTTCATCATGGCTGTAGAGATATTTCCTTTTATATGTATATTACCTTTGCTATTTATACATCAGGTGATGTGATACTGTGTTTCCACAATTTTTATTGTTGAGATTCAACAATTGAGATGAGAAGCTCTCTTCTGCTTCATTTCTGGAGTTCACATTCTTTCATTCCTGAACACCCTTGGATGGAACAGTTTTTGGAGCCAGGGCTCACACAGACTGCATGTCAGGATATTGCTCCTCTTTGAACTGGGATAGTGATTCTAGGCAAGTCATTATCTCTGGGCCCAAGTGCCTCTGTAGTATGAGTAAGCTAGCTGTGCAGAAAACAGAGGATGGTGCAGGTGTATCCCAAGGCTCAATGAGGAGGACTGTCATGAATATGTTTCTGGTAAGAAATAGTCCAGGGCTCTTCTGTGGCTGAAACACATGGTGATGGGACGATGTGATCACAGTCGTATCATTGTGACACATGAGGACCCTGAGATGGGATAGGCCTAGAGGTTGTTGAATAGGGATAAAACTCCAGTGCCAGGAAGACAACAGATAGTTAGTCTGTGAGAATAGCAATCTCTGTGGTTCTGATCATGCTGGGCCTTCTTTTTGACACCCTCAGGGTCAGCCCCTGCTGAGCAGGTACCTGTTACAAGCCCCACCTGAGACAACAACTCTCATGGTACCTTCATCTTGGACTTTCAGGATGGAGATATACACTTCTGTTATTGAAGCCACACAGTGTATAATATTTTGCCACAAAAATATGAATACACTAGCATTTTACCTGTCAAACAAGCAGAAATTGATAGCACAATAAGAAAATATGTTACACCCTTATCAATGGTGTTATCAACCAGAAGAGAAAACATCACATGTGGTTGAAAATATCATGTGCAAGAACTAGAATACTCACATGTCTCCAGTGGACACATAGAATGATATGACTTCTCTGGAACAAAGTTCACTATTTGTTCAGTGTGTTGAAAATGGAAATATCATATCACCATTAATACATAGAAAAAAGTTTAAATCAGGTGAACAGAAATTTCTAAACTGAATTCAGAGCTGCACTATAGATAATAGCAAAAATATTGAAACGCAATATCACATCAACTGATGAAAAAATTAGGAAAGGTGCTTTTTGTATAAAATGAAATATCTGGACAGCCATAATGATGAAGGAAGTCTGACAGTGGCTATGACAAGGATGAATCTTGAGACCTTGGCAAGGGAAAGAATCTAGCTTCAGAAGGCCATCTATGGTGTTACTCTATTTACATAAAAGAACCACAATAGTCAAATGCATAGGGAAAGAAGGCAGGTCAGTGTTTGGTTTCGTCCAAGATGAGAGATTGGGAAATGAAAACTCCATGGCATGGTGTTTCTATTGATTGTTTGAATTCAGATAAATGGTATAGATCACCTGATTGATGATAGCACAAAGTTCTTGTCATCTAGCATGATTGGATTGTAATCTTCAATTTTCCCAATGGCAAACTTGTTGTGTGTGTTTTACCAATACACTCTAAGAATTAGTCCTAGTAGGACACCTCTGATAAATCACAAGACCTGCAATACTCTGATGGCCCTGCCTACTATACCCTATTGTCTACATGAGAAAGGTTCTCAGTTATAAATATCATTAAACACAGCCTCTGAAATTTTGGTGCAAATGGGAGAAGGGTCCTTCTTAGAAAGAAGTGTGGTGGTGGATATTTGCCTCATGGAGTTGATTTCGTTTTTACAGAAGGAGCTCTGGTTTTGGAAAGGACTTTTCACATGTTTCATTGACTGTGAATTGAAAGGGACAAAATCATTACACATGGAAAGAAGTCCCTACAACAAAACATGATCTGTCTACTCACCTGTAAGCCAAGACATTTTCTTGGAGTGGAAAGGAAGGATTGCTCAGAGAGCCTGGTCAAGTGCTGTGGTCTCTCCCAGGGTTGCGACCAGGTTATACTGAATGACCTGTAATCTGGATGAAGCTAAAACTCAGATTGCTCTGGGTCTGCTGTGCCTCTTCCATTCTATTCCCTATAATTTAGGGCCTTCTACATCAAGTCTATCTGTTTCATCTTTTACATTTTGTGCATGTTGTGTGTGTTTCTTTAATACTCCAATCTTCATAATTAAGGCAACGTTTCCAATTTTCATACTTTTACTCAGAGAGCCAGTACATTTTGCATATGGGAATCTATTTGTGGCCAGAGAATCTATCGTGGCTTCCAATTCTTTGTTACATCACCTGATAGGTGATGGCAGAGAGTATCCTCCCCAGAAAATTTAGAGTGTGCTTTGATAAGTAAAATAAGGAGAACCACAGTATATACTGTGCCTGCTACTGAGCCAACACCCAGAGAAACTGGACCTTTCCTTCTTTCTTACATATTTTCTTCAAATATGACTTTTACTGAACTAAATCCAACCCTCCAAAATCAGCCCGCTGAGAGGCTTGTAACAGCGTATTCAGGTGGCAGACCCATGGAGCCCATCATGACTATCTGAACTGATAGGGGACCATGCAAATCTCTACTATGCCTTTCTGTGCACCAACACCCCCTTGAAACTAGTCAGCAAAAGTGCATCAATTGTAAAGAATTTGATGCCCAACCAGTTAGGAAAGATATGTGGCCATTGTTGAGAATACCAACAGAGAGGGAAATCCCCCTTCTACTTCATTTCTGGAGCTCACATTGATTCCTGAACACTCTGGGATGGAGCACTTTTTGGAGCCAGGGCTCACAGAGATTGCATATCAGGACATTGCTCCTCTTTGAAATGGCACGATATTTCTATGCATTCATTATCGCTGGTTCAGAACACTGTATATGAGTAAGCTGGATCTATGGAGCACAGAAGATGTTGCACATGGAGCCCAGGGCTCGAAGGGGAGGACTGTCTGGTTATGACTCTGATAAGAAAATTGGCCAGGGCACTGCTGTGGCTGTGACCATCTGATGATGGTACGATGATGTCACAGTTGGATTACTGTGAAAAACACGGAACTTGAGATGAGATTGTTTCCACCTCCTTACAAAAGGCCAGAAGCCTGGAAACTGCTCTCTGGGACTCTGATTCCACACTGAGGTTGACCCTGGTCCAGATATCAGGTGCTTCATTATAGTTCAGGCCTGAACCCTGGAAGAGACCACAACCCTTGACCCAAATCTCTGACCAATTCTTCATTTCCACTCCCAGGAAATGTCTATGTTCATAGGTGAGTAGGCTCATCAAGTTTAGAATTCGTGCTGAATGGGGATTAAACTCCAATGCGGGGCAGACAACAGAGAGTGAGGTTTTCAAAAGAATGAAGTCTGTGGTTCTGCTCTAGTTGGGCCTTCCTACTGACACACTCAATGACAGACACTCCTGAGCAGTTCCTGTTACAAGACCCTACTGAGAAAGCAACGTTCATGGCACCTTCTTGTTGGACTTTCAGGTCGGTGAGATGTACACTTCTGTTATTGAAGCCACACAGTCTATAACATTTTGCTATGAAAATCTAACACACTAATACTTTACCGGTTAGGGAAGCAGAAATCGATAGCACAATAAAATAATATGTTACAGCCTCAAGAATAGTGTGATCAACCAGAAGAGACATCACATGTGGTTGACAATGATGTGGAAGAACTGGAACACTCACATGTCTCCGGTGGAGATATAGAATGATATGACTACTGTGTAAAATAGTTTGCTACTTGGCCAGTGTGTTGAAAATGAAAATACCATATCACCATTGATATATAGAAAAAAGAGTTCAAAACAGGTGCACAGAAACTTCTACACTGAATCAAGAGGTGCAATATAAATAATAGTAAAAATGTAGAAACTCAGTATCACATCAACGGATGAATAAATTAACAAAGGTGGTATATGTGTAAAATGAAATATCTCTACAGCCATAATGATGAAGGAAGTACGGATAGTGCATAAGACAAGGATGAATCTTGAGACCTTAGCAAGTGAAAGAAGCTAGGTTCACAAGCCAACCTGTGGTGTTACTCCATTTATATAACAGAACCACCATACTCAAATGCATATTAAATGATGGCAGGTCAGTGTTTGCCAGGACACAAGATGAGTGGAGAATGGGAAATGAAAGCCCAATGGCATTGGTGGCAATGGCATGAATTGTTTGGAATCAGATAAATGGTATAATAGTACCTCGAAAGACGATAGCACAATATTCTTGTAATCATACCATGAATGAATTGTAATTTTCCATTTTTCTTTTTTTTTAATTTATTTTTTAAATTTATTGGGGTGATAATTGTTAGTAAAATTACATAGATTTCAGGTGTACAATTCTGTATTATATCATCTATAAATCCCATTCTGTGTTCACCACGCAGAGTCAGTTCACCTTCCATCACCATATATTTGATCCCCCTTACCCTCATCTCCAACCCACCACCACCCTTACCCTCTGGTAACCAATAAATTATTGTCTGTGTCTATGAGTTTCTGTTCTCATTAGTTTCTCTTGTTCTTTTGTTGTTTTTGTTTTATACACCACATATCATTGAAATCACGTGGTTTTCTGCTTTTTCTGTCTGACTTATTTCACTCAGCAATACACTCTCAAGATCCAACTATGTTGTCACATTTGGTCCTATATCATCTTTTCTTACCACAGAATAGTATTCCATGTGTATATATACCACAACTTCTCTATCTATTTATCTATCGAAGTATATTTTGGTTATTTCCATGTCTTGGCCACCATAAACAAAGTTGCAATGAACATTGGAGCACACGTGTCTTTATGTATAAATGTTTTCAGATTTTTGGGGTAGATACACAGGAGAGGGATTGATGGGTCATATGGTAATTCTATTCATAATTTTTTGAGGAAACTCCACACTGCCTTCCACAACGGCAGAACCAGTCTACATTCCCAACTACAGTGTATGTGGGTTCCTTTTCTCCACAGCCTCTCCAACACTTGTTACTATTTGACTTCTTGATGATAGCCATTCTGACTGGGGTGAGGTGATAGCTCATTGTCGTTTTCATTTGCATTTCTCTGATGATTAGTGATGTTGAGCATTTTTTTATGTCTATTTGCCTTTTTTATGTCCTCTTTGGAGAAATGTCTCCCCAGGTCCTCTGACCATTTTTCAATTAGGTTGTTTGTTTTTTTCTTGTTGAGTTGCATGAGTTCCTTGCATATTTTGGATATTAGTCCCTTATGGGAGGCACTGTTTGCAAAAGTCTTCTCCCATTCAGTTGGTGGCCTCTTTATCTTGTCGATGGTTTCTTTCGCTGTGCAGTAGCTTTTAAGTTTCATATAGTCCCATTCATTTATTTTACCTTTTACTTCCATTGCCTTTGGAGTCAAATTCACAAAATGCTATTTGAACCCAAGGTCCATAAGTATAATACCTATGTTTTCCTCTATACAGTTTATTGTGTCAGGTCTTATGCTTAAGTCTTTGATCCATTTTGATTTACTTTTGGTACATGGTGACAAATAGCAGTCCAGTTTCATTCTTTTGCACGTGGTTATCCAATTCTCCCAGCACCATTTATTGAAGAGGCTGTCTTTCCTCCATTGCATGTTTTTTGCTTCATTGTCAACAATTATCTGTCCATATTTATGTGGTTTTATTTCTTGGTTCCCAATTCTATTCCATTGGTCTATGTGTTTGTTTTTCTGCCAATACCATGTGGTTTTGATTATTGTAGCCCTGTAGTACAAGCCAAAGTCAGGAAGTGTGATACCGCCATTATTGTTGTTTTTTTCTAAGATTACTTCGGCTATTCGGGGTCATTTGTGATTCCAAACAAATCACAATTATTTTTCTTCTATGTTTTTAAAAGATTATTTTAAAAGATTATTTTTTCTTCTATGTTTTTAAAAAATGCCATTGGGATTTTGATGATGATTGCATTAAATCTGTATATTGCTTTGGGTAATATGGCCATTTTAACTACGTTGGTTCTTCCAATCCATGAGCATGGAATGTCTTTCCATTTCTTGTGTCTTCTTCAATTTCTTTCAAAAATGTTTTATACTTTTCAGCATATAGGTCTTTCACATCCTTGGTTAAGTTTATTTCAAGCTATTTTTTCTTTTTTATGCAATTGCAGAAGGAATTGCTTGTTGAATTTTTTTTCTGAGATTTCATTGTTAGTATATAGGAAAGCAATGGAGATTTGTACGTTGATTTTGAAGACAGCAACTGTACTGTATTCGTTGATTGCTTCTAATAGCTTTTTGGTGGAGTGTTTAGTGTTTTCTGTGTATAGCATCATGTCATCTGCAAAGGGTGATAATTTAACTGCTTCATTCCGAATTTTATTTCTTTCTCTTTCCTGATTGCTCTGGCAAGCACTTCCAACAGCAGAGGTGATAGGGGACAGCCCTGTCATGTTACTGAACATAGAGCAAAGGGCTTCAGTTTTTCACCATTAATTATGAGATTAGCAGAGGGCTTGTCATATATGACCTTTATTATGTTCAGCTGTTTTCCTTCTATACTATTTTATTAAGTGTTTTAACCATAAATGGGGGTTGTATCTTGTAAAATGCTTTTTCTGGGTCAATTAATATCATATGATTTTTATATTTTATTTTGTTTATGTGATGTAACAGACTGATGGTTTTGCGGTTGTCGTATCATCCTTGTACCCCGGGGATGAACCCCACGTGGTCGTGATGAATAATCTTCTTAATACATTGTTGTATTCGATTTGCTAGTATTTTATTTAGGATTTTTGCATCTGTATTCATCAGAGATATTGCTCAGTAGTTCTCTTTTTTTGTTCTGTCCTTACCTGGTTTTGGTATCAGGGTAATGTTGGCTTCCTAAAATGAGTGAGGGAGTACTATCTCTTCTTCAATATTTGGAAGAGTTTGAGCAGCATTGGTATTAGATCCTCTTTGAAGGTTTGGTAGAATTCACTAGTGAAGCCATCTGGTACCAGACTTTTGCTTTTTGAAGATTTTGGATGACTTATTCAATTTTGTTACTGGTGATTGGTCTGTTTAGATTTTCCAGTTCTTCATGGTTCAGCCTAGGAAGGCTATATGTTTCTAAGAACTTTTCCATTTCTTCTAGGTTATTGAATTTTGTGGCATATAGTACTTCATAGTATTCTTGGATGATCCTTTGTATTTCTGTGGTGTCCGTGATAAATTCCCCTTTTTCGTTTCTGATTTGGTTAATTAGTGTCGTCCTTCTTTTTATCTTAGTGAGTCTAGACAAGCGTTTGTCAATTTTGTGAATCTTTTCAAAGAACCAGCGTTTTGTCACATTAGTTTTTTCTATTGTCTTTTTGTTCTCTATTTCATTTAGTTCTGCTCTGATTTTTGTTATTTCCATTCTTCTGCTGACCTTGGGTTTCACTTGTTCTTCTTTTTCTAGTTCTTTAAGGTGTAACATGAGATTATTTATTTGGGATTTTTCTTGTTTCTTGAGATAGGCTTGTAATGATATATTTCCCTCTTAAAACTGCTTTCGCTGCATCCCCAAAATTTTGGTAAGATATATTTTCATTGTCATTTTTTTCTATGTATCTTTTGATCTCTCCTCTAATTTCTTCTTTGACCCAGTCATTCTTTTAAAGTATGTTATTTATTCTCCATGTAGTTGTGTTTTTTCCTGTTTCTTTTTGCAGTTGATATGCAATATTATAGCCTTGTTATCAGAGAATATGTTTGGTATGATTTCAATCTTCTTAAAGTTGCTGAAGCTAACTTTATGTCCCAATATATGGTCTATCCTTGAGAATGTTCCATGTACACTAGAAAAGAATGTATAGTCTGATATTTTAGGATGAAGTGCTCTATAAATATCAATTATGTCCATTTCATCTAATGTATCAATTAGGGATGCTATTTCCTTTTTTTATTTTCTGTTTGGATGATATATCCATAGCTGTCAATGATGTATTAAATCCTTTAGTATAATTGTGTGTTGGTCAATTTCTCCCTTTAGTTCTGTTAGTAATATATATATATATATATATATCAGTTCTGGATTTTTTTGAGTGATTACCCTTAAGTTTATGCAAAAGAATGTTTGATATTTAGAGTATTCCATTTTCTTCAGCACACTTACTTTCTCCATTCCCATATTTTGATTCAGGCCTTTACTCTCCCCCTTTTTATGTTTTGGTTGCCACACATTGTCCTTGTTGATGGGGGTCGAATAGCCTCCTTTAGTGTTTCTTCTAGTGCAGGTCATGTATTAGTGAATTCCCTCAGCTTCTGTGTGTCTGGAATGGTCTTTATTCCTCCTTCATATCTAAAGGATATCTTTGCTGGATATATTATTCTTGGCTCATAATTTCTTTCTTTCAATAGTTTGAACACTTGGTTCCACTCCCTCCGGGCATGTAGAATTTCTGCTGAAAAATCTAATGATAATCTAATGGTCTTTCCTTTGTATGTTACCATCTTATTTTCCCTGGCTGCCTTGAGGATATTTTCTTTGTCATTCATTATAGACAGTTTCAATACAATGTGCCTTGGAGAAGGCCTGTTGGGATTGAGTTAATTAGGTTTTCTATTTGCTTCTTGGATTCGAGGGACCAGCTTTTTCCACAAGTTTGGGAAGTTCTCATAGACAATCTGTTTGAATATATTTTCTGTTCCCTTTTCTCTTTCTTCTCCTGGTATGCACATTATTCTTATATTCCTCTTTTTGATGGAGTCACAAAGTTCTTGTTGAGTTCTTGTATTTTTTTAAGCCTCAAGACTCTTTCTTCTTCCATCTGTTTAATTTCCATGTTTCTATCTACGATGTCACTGATTCTTTCCTCCATCTGGTCCACTTTACTACCTAAGCTGGTTATTTTATTCTTAATTTATTCTATTGTGTTGTTAACCTCCAGAAATTCTATTTGGTTCTTTTTTTAAAATTTCAGTCTCTTTCTTAAAATGATTTTGCTGTTCTTTGATTGTGTTTCTGATTTTATCTAACTGCCTATCTGTGTTTTCTTGCATCTTGTTGAGTTTTTTTCAGAACTGTATCTTGAATTCTCTGTCATTTAACTCACATATCTCTGTATCTTTTTTTTTTTTAATTTATTTTTTAAATTTATTGGGGTGACAATTGTGAGTAAAATTACATAGATTTCAGGTGTACAATTCTGTATTATATCATCTTTAATATTTCTGTATCTTTAAGTGCCTTTTCTGGAGACTTTTCACTTTCTTTCTGAGCTATCTTGTTGCCTTCGTTATTCATGGCATTTACTGATTTACTATTTCTCTTCCTAAACATCTACAGGAGTGGCTTCTGCAACAGGTTTATAGAAAGAGGTCTTTCTTTTGTTTTCCAGTACTTGTTGGTAGAATGTTTTATTTTTTCTCCAACTGCAGCTTATTTTTCTTCTCTCACGTGGTAGTGCTATGTTTTCTGTGCACTATTCCAGCTTCTCACACAATGGAGGGATTCCCTGGGAGACGGCCTTCTCCTCTGTTAATAGTTCGTCTAGGTCACAGGGCTCAGTGGCCTGGTGGGTATGCGGAGAGCTTTTGACATTCCAAAGCTCTTCCAGATCCAGATACAGAGCCCATACATTTCAGCAGTTCTCTTTACTGCTGTAGGGATCTGCCCAGAGAGGTAGGATCAGGGGCAGGGTGAGTTGTGAGAGGTGGTCCAGAAAAATTGGAGCAACCACCACCACATCGGTCCTGTGTCCACAGCTCTCTCCCCTTTGCCAGAATTTGTTTGGCTGCGAATTTGTGTCTGCGGTCCACAGTTCTCAGAACAGCAAATATTCTATTATTTTGATCTGACACTGCTACTGTTCTTTTTCTAGCACTAGGCAGGTGGGGGTGGGCGAGCTCTGGGAGGGCAGGCAGGGGGCGGCTCGTCTCAGTGCTTAAGGCTTCCATTCTCTGCTCGGCAGTGAGGGCTTAAAGTATGTTTTCAGCCTTCTTCCCTTAGTCTATTCTCCACGGTCTCTGCCATGAACGTTGGTACAGATGTGTTATATGCTGCCTCCTCAGCCTTGTGGGCCACATGTGGAGCCCTAGCAGTCTGAGTTCTTCCCTCTCCTGCAGCTGTGGCAGTTCTGGTAAGCAGCAAGCTCGGAGCACTGAGATAGGTCTGCGTCCTGCAGCTGTGGGGCTCTGTCTCCGCACTTCTCCCGTTTCTCCTTCCCCGCATGCACAATTTGCCCACCTGTAGGTGACTTCGGTACTGGGCCTCTTTGTCTTGCCTCTCTGCTGTGCAGGGAGTCCTTTGTGGAGTTATTGTTATTTGATTCGTTGTCAATTCCAGCGGAGCTTTACAGAGGCTCACCTCATGCCGCCATTTTGATCTCTATGTAGTTTTGATCACTCCTTTTATTTGTTCTTTGTACCAATTGTCACATAAGTGTAGGTCATTTAATTTTAATACATTTGTGTTTTATCATGGTTGATTTTAGCAGTTGATATCCAATTTCAAAGTCTTGCAATCAGAGTATATGCTTGGGCTGATTTCAATCATGTTAAGTTTTCTGAAGCCAGTTTCATGTCCCAATATATGACCTATCCTTGAGCATGTTGTATGTACACGAGAACAGAAAGTATAGTCTGATGTTCTAGGATGAAGAGCTCTCTAAATGTCAACTATGTCCATTTTATCTAATTTGTTATTTACTGCTGATATTTCCTCATTTATTTTCTGTTTGGATAATCTTTCCAAAGGTGTCAATAGTGTTTAGGTTTCCTCAAATAATAGTGCTTTGGTCAATTTCTCCCTTTAGATATGTAGTAATTGCTTTGTATATTTAGTGTGTCCTGATTGAAGACATAAATATTGGTGATAGTTATATCTTCGTGTGATGTAGTCCTCTTTACCATTATGAAATATCCACACTTATCTCTTTTTACCTTTTTTATCCTGAAGTCTATTTCATCTGATGTCAGTATGGTTACTGCTTATCTCTCAATAACAATTGTTCTTTTTTTTTTATTATTAAATTTATTGAGGTGACAATTGTTAGTAAAATTACATAGATTTCAGGTGTACAATTCTGTATTACATCATCTATAAATCCCATTGTGTGTTCATCACCCAGAGTCAGTTCTCCTTCCATCACCATATATTCTATCCCCCTTACCCTCATCCCCCACCTCTTGAGAGCGTAATGCTGAGCGAAATAAGACAGACAGAAAAAGCAGAGAACCATGTGATTTCACTGATATGTGGTATATAAACCAAAAGCAACAAAAGAACAAGACAAACAAATGAGAATCAATACCAATTGTTTTGAGTGTCAATTCCCACCCTTTTCCTTTGAGTTTATAATCGTCCTTGTATCTGAAATGTTTTCTTGGAGGCAACATATGTTGAGTGTGTTTTTGTTTGTTTCTTTGTTTTGTTTATTTTTGTTTTGTTTTGTTTTTCCTTTACAGAATGTTTAATTGAGCTATAACACATAGTGAGGAGCAGAGGAAACACATTTCAATGCTCAATCACTGAGCATGCCAGGCATGTCATAATCTGCCTTGTAAAGCACACACAATTGTCTCTTATTCCTTAATTAACATCTTGCAAAGTTGACAGTGTGATTACAATGGCATCAAACAAGAAATGAATTGTCAATTTCACGAGTAAACACCATGGCTTCCTCAAGGGAACTTAAGAAATAGTGTGGATAGAAAAAAAGATGTCCACTACATAAGGAAAAAGCAAAAAATAGTGCTGTCAGGAGTTCATTTAAACATGTAAGGAAAAAAATAACAAGGTAAGTGCAAATGAATGCTGTCAAGTGGAAGGAATCTTAGCCCTATGATCCTTTTATAAGCTTCCCCTTCTTGTTTTATTTTTTATTTTATTTTTATTTTTTTATCAGTTTCAGGTGCACAAGACAAAGTAATACTTAGATGTTTATCTTTTATATCCCTCGCACTGGATGAACCCTCTTCCCCCCATCCACTATTCCTCTCACATCGCATGGAGCCATTATGTTTCTACTGTCTCTATTCCTAATGGTTTACTCTGCTTCTTGTAAGTACATACATATACAAATACATACATATATACATATATGTGTATATACATACATATACATACAACCTTGCAGTTAACATTCATTATTCTTCAGCACGGATTCAGGTGTACAATGCAGCGATTAGGCATCTACATCATCCATGAGGTGGTCTCCCTGATGAGACCATCAGATACCCTACCAAATCTTTACATTATTGATTGTATTCCCCAAATTAATTTTCAGAACCCCGTGGCCATCTTGTGGTTAATGACTGTGGTTATGTCTCTAAAACTGTTTCTGATTAGTTCATTCACTTATTATTTTCTTTAGTTTCCACATTTAAGTGAGATCATATGGTATTTATCTTTCTCTGTCTGACTTATTTCACTTAACATAATGTCCTCTCGATCCATCCATGTTGTTCCAAATGGGAAGATTTCTTTCTTCTTTATGGCTGCTTAATTGTCCATTGTGTAAATGCACCACAGTTTCTTAATCCAGTCATCTACACATGGGCATTTTGGTTGTTTCCATGTCTTGGCTATTGTGTATATTGGTGCCATAAACATAGGAGTGCATAAAGTTTTTGTAATTAGAGTTTTGGATTTCTCCGGATAGATACCTAGGAGTGGAATGGCTGGATCATAAGGCAGTTCCATTTTCAGATTTTTGAGATACTTCCATACTGTTTTCCATAGTGGCTGCACCAATCTGCAATCCCACCAACAGGGCACAATGGTTCCCTTTTCTCCACATCCACACCAACACTTGTTGTTTGCTGATTTATTGATGATAACCATTTTGACTGGGGTGAGGTGGTATCTCATTGGGGTTTTTATTTGCATTTCTCTAATGATTAGTGAGTTTGAGCATTTTTTCAAATATCTGTTTGCCATCGGTATGTCCTTTTTAGAAAAATGTCTCTTCATGTCCACTCCCCATTTTTTAAATGGGTTGTTTTTGTTTCTTTTCTAATTGAATTGAGTGAGTTTTTCATAAATTTGTGATACTAACCCCTTATCAGATATATCTTTGGCAAATATATTTTTCCATTCAGTACATTCCCTTTTTGTTTTATTGATGGTTTCCTTTGCTGTGAAAAAGCTTTTTAGTTTGATGTAATCCCTCATGTTTGTTTATTTATTTATTTATTTATTTATTTATTTATTTATTTATTTATTTATTTATTTATTTATTTATTTATTTATTTTCTCTTACTTCCCTTACACGAGGAGATATATCAGTAAAAATCTTACTCCGGGTAATGTCTGTGAAGTTTCTTCCTATGTTTTCTTCTAGGAATTTTATGATTTCAGATCTTACATTGAAGTCTTTAAGCCATTTTGAATTTATTTTTGTATATGGTGTAAGGAGGTGGTCCAGCTTCATCTTTTTGCATGTTTCTGTCCAGGTTTCCCAGCACCATTTATTGAATAGACTGTCTTTACCTCACCATACATTCTTGCTTCCATTGTTGTAGATTAAATGGCCATATAGGCAAGGACTTAATTCTGGACTCTCTATTCTGTTCCATTGATCTATGTGTCTGCTTTTATGCCAGTACCATGCTGTTTTGATTACTGTAGCCTTGTAGTATAATTTGATGTCAGATATTGTTATATCTCCCACTTTGTTCTTATTTCTTAAGATTGCTGAGGCTATCTGGGGTCTTTTATGGTCCCATATAAATTTTAGGATTATATGTTGTGTTTCTGTAAAAAACGTTGTTGGTAGTTTGATAGGAATTGTGTTGAACATGTATATTGCCTTAGGCAGTATGGACATTTTAACTATATTAATTCTTCCTATCCGTGAACATGGGATGTGTTTCCATCTATTTGTATCTTCTTTCACTTCTTTCTTTAGTGTCTTATAATTTTCTGAGTACAGATCTTTTATTTCTTTGGTTAAATTTATTCCCAGTTATTTTATAGAATTTGAAGCAATTGTAAATGGGATTGCTTTTTAAATTTCTCCTTCTGATGTTTTATTATTGATATATACAAATGCAATTGATTTCTGAATATTAATTTTGTATCCTGCTACTTTACTAAATTCATCTATCAACTCTAATAGTTTATTGATGGTGTCTTTAGGGTACTCTATATATAGTATCATGTCCTTTGCATATAATGACAATGTACTTCCTCCTTACCGATTTCGATGCCTTTTATTTATTTTTCTTGTCTGATTGCTGTGGCTAAAACTTTCACCACTACGTTGAATAGAAGTGAAGGAAGTGGGCTACCTTGACTTGTTCCTTATCTTAAGGAGAATGGTTTTAGCTTTTCCCCATTGAGTATGATGTTAGCTGTGGGTTTATCATAGATGGTGAATTCTGTTCGCTAATATTTTGTTGATGATTTTTGCATCTATGATCATTAGACATAGTGGCCTGTAGTTTTCTTTTTTTGTGGAGTCTTTTTCTGATTTTGGGATCAGGGTGACAGTGGCTTCAGAAAAAATGTTTGGGAGCCTTCGCTCCTTCTGGATTTTTGAAGAGTTTGAGGAGAGTAGGTGATAATTCTTTTCTGAACATTTTGTATTATTCACCTGTAAAGCCATCTGGTCCAGGGCTTTTGTTTGTTGGGAGATTGTTGATTACTGATTCAATTTTCCTGATGGTAGTCAGTCTATTCAGGTTTTCTCTTTCTTCTTGAGTTAGCCTTGGAAGGATGTATGCCTTTAGGACACTGTCCATTTCTTTCAGTTTGTCACATTTGTTGGTATATAGTTGCTCATAGTAATTTATTTATTTATTTTTTATTCTTGCAGTGTCTGTTGTCACTTCTCCTCTTTCATTTCTGATTTTATTAATTTTGGTGTTCTCCCTCTTTTTTTAAATGTGTCTGGCTATAGGTTTGTCGATTTTGTTTATCTTCTTTAAGAACCAACTCTAGGATTCATAGTTTTTTGTATTGTTTTTCTGGTTTCTATTTCATTTATTTCCTCTCTGATCTTTATTTTGTCCTTCCTTGTACTCCCTTTGGGCTTATTTTGCTATTGTTTTTCTAGATCTCTTAAGTGTGAAGATAAACAGTTGATTAATGATTTTTCTTGTTTCTTTAGGTAGGCCTGCAATTCTCAGAATGTCTCTCTTAGGAATGCTTTACAGCATCCCATAGATTTTGGCTCATAGTGTTTTCATTTTTCGTTGTCTCGAGATATATTTTGATTTCTTCCTTGAACTCCAGGTTGACCCATTCATTTTTTAGTAACATGTCATTCAGCCTCCATGAATTGGTGTGTCTTACAGTATTGTGTGTTTTTTTTCTCTGTAGTTCATTCCAAATTTCATAGCATTGTGGTCAGAGAAGACAATTGGTATGATTTCAGTTTTTGTTAAATTTATCTTGTCTTGTTTTGTGTCCTAACATATGGTGTATCTTGGAAACTTATCCATATGCACTAGAGAAGAACATGTATTGTGCAGATTTGGGGTGAATGAGTAACAAAAATTCGTATGCACAGACAATAATGTAGTGGTTATCAGAGGGTAAGGGGGGGGTGGGAGAAGAGGGTAAGAGGGCTCAAATATATGGTGATGGGAGGAGAACTGACTCTGGGTGGTGAACACACAATGGGATTTATAGATGATGTTATACAGAATTGTATAACTGAAATCTATGTAATTTTACTCACAATTGTAACCACAATAAATTAAAAAAGAAATGAAAATGTTGATTAAATCCAAGTGGTACACGTATCATTTAAGGCTGTTGTTTTCATATTGATTTTCTGTCTGGAAGACCTGTCCTTTGTTGCTAGAAGTGTGTTGAAGTCCCCTACTATGATAATGTTACTTTTGATCTCTGTCTTTATGTCAGTCAATATCTGCTTTATATATTTAGGTGCTCCTATGTTGGGTGCATAGATGTTTACTAGGGTTATGTCCTCTTGTTGGATCGATCCCTTTATTATTATATAGTGCCCATCTTTGTCTTTTAATATATTCTTCATTTTAATGTCTATTTTCTAGATATAAGTAATGCAATGCCAGCATTTTTCTCACTTCCATTAGCATGAAATATCTTACTCCAACCCTTCTCTTTCAGCCTTTGTGTGTAATTTGATCTGAGGTGAGTCTCTTGTATATAGCACATACAAGTGGCTTGCTTTCATATCCACTCAGCCACCCTATGTCTCTTGACTGGAGAATTTAATCTGTTTACATTTAAAGTGGTTATTGATAGGTACATAGTTATTGCCATTTTAAAATTTGTAGTTAGATTGTTTACATCTTTCTTCTACTTACAGAAGTCCATTTAGTATTTTTTTTGCAATGCTGGCTTCGTGGTAATAAATTCCTTTATGTTATTCTTTTCTGGGAAGCTTTTTATCTCTCCATCAACTTTAAATGATAGCCTTGCTGGGTAAAGTAATCTAGGTTTTAGGCCTTTGTTTTCCATCACTTTGAGTATCTCCTGCCAATCCCTCCTGCCCTTCAACATTTCTCTAGAAAACTCATTTGATAGTGTTATGGGAGTTCCCTTGTATGTAACCCTTAGTCTTTTTCTTGCTGCTTTTAAGATTATCTCTTTGTCTTTAACCTTTGCCATTTTAACTATATTATGTCTTGGTGTGGATCTGTTTGGTTTTACCCTGGTTGGAACTCTCTGCACTTTCTGGGCTTGTATGTTGGTTTCCTTCTTCAGGTTAGGGAAGTTTTCAGACATTATTACTTCAAATATGTTCTCAATCCCTTGCTTCCACTCTTCACCTTCTGGTATTCCTATGATGTACATGTTGTTGTGCTTGATGTTATCCCAGAGGTCTCTTAAACCATCTTTATTGTTTTTTATTCTTTTTTTCTCTCTGTTGTTCTGTTTGGGTGATCTCTGCTATCTTGTCTTCTAAGTCGCTGATTCGATCCTCTGCTTCATCTAACCAGCAGTTAATTCCTTCAAGTGAGTTCTTTATTTCAGTAATTGTGTTCTTTATTTCTAACTGGTTGTTCTTTATGATCTCTCTATCCTTCTTTGTGTCATCTCTAAGCTCCTTAAACATTCTTATCATCAGTGTTCTGAACTCTGTCTCTGATAGGTTCGTTACCTCTGTTTCATTTGGTTCCATTTCTGGAGGTTTCTTCTGTTCTTTTATTTGGGACATGTTTCTTTGTTTCCCCATTCTGACTGACTCTCTATGTTTGCTTTGATGTATTAGATACATTCCCTAGAGTACTTAGTTCTTGCTGGGTCATCTTATGTAGTATGTTTTCTTTATATTTCACTTGAGCTGCTTCATTCTTCTCCTCTGCGTGTGCTCCAAAGGTGAGTCTTGTGTTGTTTATTTTGTCCTGTTAAAGAAGACCTTTAATTGCTTTTCACTTGTGAGTAGGTGGGGTTAACTCCTAGGCTGACTAGTTGTGAAACTTGGCTTTGCCCACCACAGGGTATTCTGCCGCATGAGGGTTGACCACTTAAATGTGGTTCGATCTGTATCGGCTCCTGTGCCTGTAGAGGATTCCCTCTGGGTGTGTCACTTGTAGGTCAAATCCAGTAGTACTCTGGTTTGGTCTGGAGTTGGTTGGCCTCTCGGTGTGTTTAATTTTGTGCCTCTTAAGCTGGGTCCTGGTAGGGCAATTTCAGAAGAAAGCAAATCACCAAACACAACAACAACAACAACAACAAAGAAAAAAATCAAACACTCATGTAAAAACAACTGACAACACAAACTCAACGCGGGCAAAGATATCAAAGTTATAAAGACAAAACAAAACAAAAACAAACAAACAGTAAAAGAAGCACCAGTCTTGGCTTAAGTCCACCAAGTAATTTCCAGGTTATCCTCTGCTGTTCCAAATAGTCCTATCTGTATTGTGCATGCAGAGACGGTCATCTGCAGCCCAGAATGACATTGGGACCAGAGATTTAGATGTGTGGGGCTGAGGGGTCTTGATGATAGTTTCTACAAAGTCAGTGCAGTTTCTGCCCTTGCCTGCATCTATGTGCACTGAGAGTAGCACTAACAACCCTGTGTCCCATTCTCCTGAGTCTTAGAGCACTTGTTCCATGTGTGCGTGTGTGTGTGTGTGTGTGTGTGTGTGTGTGTGTGTGTGTGTATGTGGCAGGTGGAAGATTTCTGAACTACTGAAAGCTCAGAGCTGTATCTGCCATATACTGTTGATCCCTGGGAGTGCCTCCGCAGTTGTAATTGCCCTGCCCTAAGCAGACCAGAAAGTGTGGGGGCTGGGCATGGATGGGTCTTCTCTCTTCCAGCCCAGCCATGTCACACTCTTCCTGCAAGCCAGAAAAGGTGGTGGCTGAGGCTGACGGAGTCTCTTCTCTCCTAGCCCAGCAAAAATCACACTCTTTTCAGCCTTTCCCCTGGGTCAGAGCTGCATGTCTGTCTTCCCAGTGCCTGAATACTAAGGTTCCTCTGTAATCTGACACTACTCCTCAGTTCAGGGGCCAGGTTAAGTTTCTGGAAGGGTGGGGGTAGGATTAGAAGAGTGGGGGGAGGGACCCATGTATGGAGTTTGTGTATTTTGTCGGTCCTAGGGCCCAACTGGCTGCCTCCTCAGCAGGAGAGATCAGCTGTGGAATGCAGGTAAAGAGTTCACCTCCTGGCTTTTGTGTTCACTGTTCCATCCTGGGATCCTCGATGTCTCGGCAGCTGTGGATGCTGGTGGCACTTCCACCCTCACAGATGTGGGACATGTTTCCACAGCCACAGATATGGGCTGGGTTTCCACCGCCAAAGATCTAATACGCTGATCTTGATAATTGAGGAAACATTCCCAATTTTCACCCTTTTACTCATAAAGTCTGTATATTTTGCATGTGTGACTCCATGTGTGGTCAGAGAATCTCTCGTGACTTTAAATTCTGTGTTACATCACCTGCTAAGGGGTGGCTGAGAGTGACTTCCTGGAGAATTTCAGTGTTTTTGACAAGTAGAATATGGAGAACTACAATATATACTGAGCTTGATTCTAATCCCACACACAAAGAAAGTGGATCCTCCTTTTTTTATCAGGTAATTCCTGGTGAACCTGACCTATACTGAATTACATCCAACCTTCTGAAATCAGCCGGTTGATGGCACGTATCAGGGAATTCAGATGGCAGATTGATGGAGCCCATCCTGCCTGTCAGAACTGACAGAGCACTATACAAATGTGTCTCCTTCTTCTCCATGTACCAACAGTCCCTGACACTACTCAGAAAATGATGAGGACAATCAAGAAACTGATGCCCAAAATTGCTAGGCATGATAAGTGGTTCTTGTTGAAAATCACCACCAGAGACTAGAAGACCCGATCTGCTTGTATCAGAAGCTCACATTTATCTGGTAACACTATTTGATGGGGCACTACTTGTAGACAGTGCACACAACAAGTGCAAGTTAGTTCTTGCTCTTCTTTGAAGTGATTCCTGGCAAGTCATTATCGCTGGGTCCAAAGCCCTTTGTGATATGAGAAGATGACTCTATGGAGCACAGAGAATGGTGAAGGCTCACTCAGGACTCAAAGTGGAAGGACAGTCCTGGATAAGTGTCTGTGCAGTAAATGGTCCAAGGTACCTCTGTAGCTGTGGCCTCCTGGAGAGGTGATGAAGATGTCAGAGTTGTCTTTTTGTGACACATGTGGATACTGATATGTGATTGGCCACAGAGCTGCTGGGCTCGGATTAAAGTTCCAGTGCTGGGCATACTACAGAGGAGAAGTCTGTGATGAGAGCAAGTTCTGTTCAGGCTCTGCTCAGGCTGTTCCTTCCTCTTGACTCATTCAGCAGCTGACACTGCTGAGAGGTTCCCTGTAGACAGACACAACTGAGAAAGCAACGTACCAGAACTTTCATCTTGCCCTTTCAGGATGGTGAGAAATACACTTCTGATATTGAAGCCACAAAGTCTATAACATTTTGCTTTGAAACTGGGCACTTTATTGGTCAAGGAGGGAAAATCGAAAGTAAAATGAGAGAATATGCTATTCCTTCAAGAATGCTGTGATAAACGAAAGAGAAAAGATCACATGTGCCATGACGATGTACTGAGAAGAACAGAATGCTCACATGTCTCTGCTGAATACATAGTATGATATAACTATCATGGAAAAGAGTTTGCTATTTTTCCAGTATATTGAGAATGAAAATATCACATGACCATTGATATACACACAATAGTTTTTAAAATGGATGCCCAGAAACTACTGAACAGAATTCAGAACTGCACTGTAGATAATGGCAAAAATGTAGAGACAGAATATCAGATCAACTGATGAATGCATTAGCGAAGGTGGTATATGTATAAAATGAAACAAGATACACTCATTTAGGTGACAGAAGTCCTGATAGTGACCACAGTAAGAAAGTATCTAGAAAAATAGGCAAAAGAAAGAAGCTAGCATCCTGAGCCCACATACAATGTCTCTCCATTCCTATAACAAGGACAAAGTCAAATTCATAGGGAAAGAAGGCAGGTCAGTGTTTGACAGAGCACAAGGCATGCGGCAACATGGCTTGGGTTTCTATTGATTGATTGTAATAAGAAAAAATGGTATTAGACAGCAAGGATTGAGGAAAGAACAATGTTGTTGGCATATTACAAAACTGAATTGTATTTTTAATGGTTTCAATGGCAAACTTTTGGTGTGAATTTTACTAAAACATTGTAAGGGATATTCCCAGTAGGGTACCTCTCCAAAACCACAAGTCCTCTAATGTTGTGATGGCCCTGCATCCTAGACCCTTTGGGATAAAGAGAAAGCTCCTCAGTTCTAAAAACAAAGACTGCCAGTGAAATTAAGTTATCAATGGGAGATGTGCCCTTGGTAGATATAAGTTTGGTTGTGGATATTTGCCTGATGGAGTATACGACTGTTTTACAGAAAGAACACTGATTTTGGGAGGGAGTTTTCAAAGATTTCACTCACTGTGAATTGAAAGGGAGAGAATCATAACATATTGAAAGAAGTCTCTGAAACAAATTGTGATGGACCTCCTCACCTGTAAGTATAGTCATATCCTTTGAGTGGAAAGGAAGTATTTGTCAGAGACCCGGGGCAACGCCTATGGTCTATTGTGGGGTTGAAGCCTGGACTATACTGAAGGACCTGGAGTCTAAATCAGGCTAAAAATCGGATTCCTGCAGATCTGATGTGTCTCTCCCATTCTCTTCCTTGTCACTGATGGCCTCCTGCGGCAAACTATCTTTTTCATCTTTTATATTTTGCACATATTGTGTGTGTTACTTTAATACTATGATCTTCATAATTGAGGAAACATTCCCAATTCTCACTCTTTTACTCTTAGTGTCTGTACATTTTGCATGTGTGACTCCACATGTGGTCAGTGAAACTATCGTGACATCCGGTCTTTGTTATTTCACCTGCTAAGGGGATGCAGAGGGTGTCTTCCCCAGATAAATTCAGTGTGTTTTTCAAGCAGAATATGCAGAACTACATTACACACTGAGCCAACTACAGAGCCCACACACAAAGAAAGTGGACCTTCTTTTCTTTCTTAGGTAATACCTGGTGCACATGACCTCTTAAATTACACCCAACACTCTGAAATCAGCAGGTTGATAGGCCACTATCGATGAATTCAGATGGCAGAGCCATGGAGCCCATCCTGCCTGTCAGAACAGACTGTGCAACATACAAATGTGTATCCTTCCTCTCTATGTACCAACACTCCCTTGACACTACTAAACAAATAATGAGGACAATCAAGAACATGATGCCCCAATTTGCTATGTTGATAAGTGGTTCTTGTTGAAAATCACCATCAGAGACTAGAAGACCTTATCTGCTTCTATCTGGACCTCTCATTCATCCTATACACACTTTGATGTGGCACATATTAGAGTAGGCGCTCATACCTACTGCAGCCAGATTTAGCTCTACTTTGAAGTGGATGGTTATTTCTGGTAAGTCATTAGTGCTGGGCCCACGGGCCTCTGTCATATTAGAAACAATGCTCCACGGAGCACAGAGAATGGTGAAGTCACACTCAGGGCTTAAAGTGGAAGGACTTTCCATGATGAGTCTCAGGGCCAAATGGTCCAAGGCACCTCTGTGACTATGGCCTCCTTGAGAAGGGATGATGATGTCACAGTTCTATTTTTGTGACATAAGGGATACTGATATGTGATTGGCTAGATGGTTACTGGGCACGGATTAAGCTCCAGTGCTGGGCAGAAAACCAAATGTGAGTCTGTGAGGATAGAACATTATGTGGCTCTTCTCAGGCTGTTCCTTCCTACCGACTCCTTCAGCATCAGAACCTGCTGAGCAGTTTCCTGTTGACAAACCCTCCTGAGAAAGCAGCGTTCTGGCATCTTCATCTTGGATTTTCAAGATAGTGAAAAATATACTTCTGTTATTGAAGTTACACAATCTATAACGTTTTGCTATGAAAATCAGACACTATCTGTCAGGGAGGGAAAATCGAAAGCACAATGAGACAATATGCTACTCTTACAAGAATGCCATATTCAATCAAAGAATAAAGATTGCATGTGCATTGACAATGTGATGTGGAAGAACTAGAATGTGTACATGTCTCTGCTGGATAAATTCAATGATATAGCTACTAAGGAAAACTGTTAGCTATTTGTCAAGGTTGTTGTGAATGAAAAAAATCACATGAGCATTGATGTATACACAATAATGTTTAAAATGGATGCCCGGAAACTGCTAAACAGAATCAGATCTGCGCTGTAGAAATGGCAAAAATGTAGAAACACAATATGATGTTAACTGATGAATGCATCAGAGAAGGTGCTATATGTATAAAATGAAACCAGGCAAAGTAATAAAGGTGACAGAAGTCCTGATGCTGGCCACTGCAAGAAGGTCTTTTGAGAAACTTGCAAGAGAAAGAAGCTACTAGCATCTCAAGACGACATATGCTGTCTATCCATTAAGATAACAGAAGGAAAATGTTAAATTCATAGGGAAAGAAGCCAGGTCATTGTTTGCCAGGGAGCAAGGTGTGGGGCAGCATGGATGGGAATTGAAAGTTTCAAGGCTAGTGTTTCTATTGATTGCTTGTAATCACAATAAATGTTACTAGACAGTAAGGATTGAGGAAAGCACAATTACTGTTGGCATATTACAAAACGGAATTGTATTTTTTTAAAGGCTTCAATGGCAAACTTGTTGTGTGAATTTTACCAAAACAATGTAAGGGATATTCCTATTCGCGATCCTCTCCTAAACCACAAGTTGCCTAATGTTGTGATGGCCCTGCATCCGAAACACTTTAACCTACATGGATAACTTCTCAATTCAAAAACAAACACTGCCAGTAAAATTAAGGTCCAAATGGGAGAAGTGGCCTTGCTAGAAATAAGTGTGGTAGTGGATATTTGCCGGATGGAGTAAATTAACTTTTTTTTTTTATTATTAAATTTATTGAGGTGACAATTGTTAGTAAAATTACATAGATTTCAGGTGTACAATTCTGTATTACATCATCTGTAAATCCCATTGTGTGTTCATCACCCAGAGTCAGTTCTCCTTCCATCACCATATATTCTATCCCCCTTACCCTCATCTCCCACCCCCCACCCCCCACCCCCTTACCCTCTGGCAACCACCAAACCATTGTCTGTGTCTATGAGTTTCTGTTTCTCATTTGTTTGTCTTGTTCTTTTGTTGCTTTTGGTTTATATACCACATATCAGTGAAATCACATGGTTCTCTGATTTTTCTGTCTGACTTATTTCGCTCAGCATTACACTCTCAAGATCCATCCATGTTGTCACAAATGTTCCTATATCATCTTTTCTTACCTCCGAATAGTATTCCATTGTGTATATATACCACAACTTCTTCATCCATTCATCTATCGAAGGACATTTTGGTTGTTTCCATGTCTTGGCCACCATAAACAAAGCTGCAATGAACATTGGAGCACATGTGTCTTTATCTCTAAATGTTTTCAGATTTTTTGGGTAGATACCCAGGAGAGGGATTGCTGGGTCATATGGCAATTCTATTCA